>NC_133621.1:42481944-43161944 GCF_048593235.1 Sminthopsis crassicaudata | reverse complement strand
CTGATTTGCTACTTCCCTCTCCCTCACCCCTATGCAATTTCAATCTCTTGCTCCCACTCTGGAATCATTCTGAAAAGAAACTGACTTCTGTTCTAGGCAAATGGGAATTTCTCCTAGCATCTTTAGTGGCCACTAGGTGATATGCAGTAGTTATCAACTCCTGGTAGGCAAGTTCTTATAGATTAAGCATCTGGGCACCCTGAGGAAGACACAGGAAGCAGCATGAGGCTGGCAAATCAGACCTCCAGCCCCAGCACCACGGCCATCTCCCCCCAGACCCTGATAAAGACCTCTCAGGACACTGATCCCGAGAACATGGGAATAGAATCGCTTCCAGCACAATGTCCTCAGCTATGGAGATGCTGCCTGGCAACTGCTCCTGGAAGTGTTACGGCCTGAGCTAGCGAAGACCCAGAAAAGGAAATTCTGGCCACCAAAGTCCTTGGCAGTCAAATAGTTCAACATCAAAAACTGATAAAATGTGTATCAATAGCAATGACATTAGAGGGGAAGTGTTAACACATTTTGCCACTGCCCCCTGAGGACTGTGGAACTTTTCCATCTCATGAGCATCTAAAATCTTCCCTCGTTGTCTTCTAGATTAGAACAAAAGCTCCCTGAGAACAGGGGCTATGTTTGCCTTTTTCTCTTTGTACCCCACAATGCTTGCACCTAATAAGTCTTAAGAATGTTTTGTTCATTCATTCATAGGATATAAACCTAAAGCTGTAAAGGACCTCAGAGATGAGGAATTCTGGACACAAGGAGATCAGAGGACTTGTCCAAAGTCACAAAATCAAGTCGGCAAGACTATTAAGTGCTTGCTATGTGTCAAGCATGATGCTGAGTGCTGAGAATGCAAGTACAAGCAGAAAGAAAGCCCCTACCCTCAATGAGCTTGTATTCCACTGGGAAAGACAACAGAAAAAAGGAGGCTGAAAAGAAATGAGAAGGAAAAAAATTCTCTTAAGGGAACTTGTAGAGAAAATTCAATTTGCCTTACATAGAACAGAAGTCAATTTTTCTCTTTCTTTCTTTTCTTCTTTTTTTCTTTATTTTTCCTTTCTTTTTAGACACATGATGGTCATGGCATTACTGAATCCATTCAAATGGGGCTTGTAGTTTGATGGTCCACTAAAGTCATCTTTGGATGCTTTATCATGGTCATGATGATAACACTGGGTATTCAAAAGTCATCTCCGGGAGTACAATCTCTGTTTGATAAACCAGTGAAGTCTCCAATTCCAAGCCCAGATGCCATGTTTGTTACCTAAGGCTCAGTTTAAGGAGGGAGAAGTCCATCATCAAATTGATCCCAATAACTCATCTCCAAAGTTGTACAGGGGCTACCATCTACATTAGTGATAAGAATAATTACACAAACCAAGTGTCAAATACTTAACTGGATTGAAATATCCACCAAGCAGGTTTTAAAAAGTTAAAGAAACATTTTCCTTCTTTCTTCTGTTATGTAATGAAATTATAGCATTTATTTCGTTTTAAAAGTTAAATAATATGATTTTAAATTATGGAGTTATCTCTACTTGAGGGTCCCTTCACATACTATGTATAACAATGCTTCATTCCTAAAATGGAATCTGTTGATTTGGAATTTCAGAGAGAGAAAGAGAAAGAAAGAAAGAAAGAGAGAGAGGGGGAGGGAGGGAGAATTATATATGTGATATATAAATATATGATAAGACATATATGATTAAAATTTTAATGTAACTAGTTTCCTTTGTAATCCTATATATCTTGGTTTATTCATTTAAAAACATTATTCTAAAAAGTTGTCCATAGACTTCACTAGACTGCCAAAGGGGTCCACGATTCAAAAAAGAAATTAAAAATCTCTAGCTTAGAACTTTATGTTTGTCCCTTCAGTCTTTGGCTGATGTTTATTTTGGGGTCCTACTGTTTGCATCAGAATTGCAGAATTAGAAAACTCAAAACTAATGACCCTCTTGGTACTTAAGGTGAGGTGATTAATTCAACATATCAAGTAAGTCAATTCACTGTTTGTGTTGAAACAGAAATTATGTCAATTAATTAAACTGGACAAGACTAATCCTCCCTAGGTCTGATCATTTTGGATGAATCTTCTTTCATATATCTATGGAATGTCACAGATGAAGGAGACCTTCGAGAATATCTAGTTCAATTCAATCCTTATCCCTATTGAAAAATTAAGTTGTCATATGATCCATTGTTAATATACTTGCCCAATGTGTGAAATAGACATAATTACATTGCAACAGGAAACCCAACAAATCAAAAGTAAGATTTAGTAAAATCTTGCTGGATAATGAAGTCCATGGCCTCAATTTTGACTTCATTAACAGGGTAATAAAAGTTCCTTTTTTTAATAACTATCATAAATCCTCAGTTCTTATATTTTAGGATGAATTTTAGAGGTAATAAATGTTAATTGAGATTTTAAAGAAGCTATAATTAATGTAGTTGAATTAATGTTACTCCCTTGCCTTGATCTGGTAAATAGCTTAATGAATTAAATCAGAAATGAGGAGTAATGCCTATTATCCAATGTTAGAAATTGTTCCTGCTGCTTCCAACTGGAGACGTTTAATGGCTTATCATTGCCCTTATTATATGAACAATAATAATGTTATAATAATCACTTGCATTTCTGTAATGCCGTTGCAATGTATTTTTACATGCATTTTCTCATTTGGTCCTCTCAACTATACTGCAAATAGAAACTACAAGTAAATAGTACAAATATTATAATCCCTGTTTTAAATATGAAAAACCAGGGCTCAGAGTTTGTGACTTGAACAAAGCTCTTTAACTACAGGAACAATAGTGAGTCAAGAAGACCTTGATCCCAGAGTCCTTCCAACTCCACATCCAAAGTTCTTCCCACTCAACTATATTGCTTATGTTTGACATATAAAGGCGCATGTTACAGGATCCTTGACTGATAATTGGGAGGGACCTCAAAGCCATCCAGTAGTGCAATACCTTCATCTGATGGACTAGGAAACTGAGGCCTTGGAAATTAAGTATAATATACCCATAGTCTCATCACCAAACTATTCAATGGGAAACTGAACAATAGTAAATTGTGATGTGTTGATCTAATATCTTGGCCTTTTCTCTTCAGAAATTTAGCTTAAATGTAATGTTCTCTTCCCTTTCTATTCATATATATACATACATATATATATAGTTATAGTTATATATAGTTATATACAGAACAAATTAATGAAAAGAAGACACTAGACTGAAGAGGGGCTAGGAAAGGCTTTCTGTGGAAGGTAGGATTTTTAGCTGGAACTTAAAGGAAGCAGGATAGTCAATAATTGGAGCCAAGGAAGGAGAGCATTCCAGGCATATAGTAGAGCCAAGAGAGAATGTCTAGAACAAAGCGATGAAATGTCTCATGCATGGAACAGCCAGAAAGTCAGTTGTCACTGGATCAAAGATTACCTGACAGGAAATAAGGTATAAAAAGACTGAAAAAGTAGGAGGGAGCTAAGTTATGAAAGGCTTTGAATGCCAAACAGAGCATTTTGTTTTGTTTCTAGAGACAATAGGGAGATACTATAATTATTGTGTAGAGGAAGACATGATAGAAGCTGCCCTTTAGGAAAATCACTTTAGTGGCTGAATGGAGGAGTGGACCAGAGTGGGGAAAGCCTTGAGGCAGACAGACCCACTAAAAGTCTATGGAAGTAATCAAGGCAGGAAGTTATAAGGGACTGCACCAGGATGGGGGAGAAAAGGAGGCTACAGAGGTAAAAGTGACAGGCTTTGGCAATATCTTGGAACTGCAGAGGAGGAAGGGAGAAATAGTGAGGAGAGCAGGAGGACTCATGGGGTTGTATGCCTGAGGAACAAGCAGAATAATGTCCACAATAACAATAGAGGAGGAGCATTAAGTAGGGGGACGATAATGTTTTGGACACACTGAGTTTAAGACATCCACTGGACATTCAATGCAAGATGTCTGAAAGGTAACTAGACATGAGAGATTGGAAGTCAGTAGAGTTTGGGGATTCCAGTCCATCATCTAGAAGCTTGAGACAGGCCTCCTTCAGTACACATATGATGGAGGGACACAACCTCTGTCTTCCCCCTACACAGACATACCCACACTCCAAAGTATAAGCAAATATCATTTTCCTGTTTCATGTCAGCCATGACAATTCAGGGATTTGGCTGTGTCAGTACAGCCAAAACTCCACAGAGATACTACAAGGATGGCCCCTGTCCCTGAAGTATCTCCCTTTCTTGGAGGTTTGTCTGGTGAGGAGGATTCCTTGAGGTCCCAAGTTGCCATACCTCCCCCAGGAACCCCTACTCACAAACATAGATTGCCTTTTTGTTTTAGTTTATTCTATCCATATTGGGAGGGATTTGGGATTCTGAGTTGGGAGTACCTAGCCAACCAATGAGCCTCAGAGACCATCAAAACCATAAGAAGTTGCACTGCAGGGAGAGCTGGATGGTAGCTAAGGAGGCTGTCTGAAGGAACGTGGTTATGACATTGTCTGCAATGGAGAAGATCCAGAATAACTGGAAGGAAAACATTTGCTAAAGCCATCATGGTCTGAGAGGAGCAGTCCCACTAAATAAGAAACTCTGGTTCTTCAGATTTATCTTTAGAACTCTGGGGAGAAAATTAGATAATTACCCTCTAAGAATTTAACCTGCTAATTCACTGCTAGTTAGGATAGTCAATACACTCAAAACAAAATAAATACTCTAAAAAAATAAACCTAGCATCATGCCAAATTATGCTTTAAACCAAAGAAAATACTTTGGTATTTACCTTTCTCTTGATATCCTTTCTCTCCAGAATAGCAAATATTAATTTGCTCTCTCTATGGAAAGAAAGACTATCAGGAAACTTTTGTCATTCCTCCAGGATGTGATGCCAACATAAGACTCCTCACCTACCTTCAATTTCAGATGAACAACTAAAAATTCCAAGAATATCCGTATTCCAAATTTATGAAAATCCACTGTTTCTCTAATATCCTTTCAATGTTAAGATAAAGCAAGGAAGTCAGGAGGTTAGGCAGGCTTCCTGTGGCAATCTTAAAGAATAACACAATTTGAAAACTGACAGTGACCTCAATAGCCATCTAATCCAACTCATATCTGAAAGAATTCCCATTAAAGTTTACCTAATGGATACTCAGTCATCTAGCTGCTATGATCAGACAGAACAAATCTAGTAACTCTTCCATGTACCCCTTTCAATTTCTTGACATAGTCAAAGTTGAGTTATCCCACGTCAGGATAGATGGACTGCATTTTGCAGCATTAAAGGGAATGTCCACATGGATGACAGCTCCATTGGAGAAAGAGAAAAGATGAAAAGTTACATTTTTTTCTAATCCCTGATTCTTCAATTTGTCCAAAATTACTCCAAGTAAGGGTAAGAACCAGCTGGAAACACAAAGGAGTCAAACTGAGTTGTATATGACAGAGAAGGCACTGAAGGATCCTTCCCATATACACTCTATGTTTAGAAGAAGCTGAAGAGTATATTTCGAGGAGTTCTTATCTTGTTCGACTTTAGCTAAGTCTCAGTTTGAGAAGCATGAGCTGACCGAAAGAGAAAACATAGTAGGTACCTTCTTCAATGATGCAGGTTTGGAACCCCACCGCCCGCATTATTAATCTTCCTGAGATGCTTTGGCAAAAAACAACAAAGATAATTAAGAATAACAATGAAAATTAATCACCCAAAGGCCAAGCATCTGGCGATGATCCTTTCCAAACTAGCTAGACTAGTCCTTGAACCAGTGACAATATAAAGGCTTTCACTGGGCTCATACTTGCACTCTACTGATTTTCAGGGAAACCTGCGAAGTGTGCACTCCACTGGCAAGGACCAAAGGCCATCCTCACCCCAAGATGAGGTGTCCAAGTAGAAAATTAGTGACATTAGTTAAAATGATTATAAGCCTGGAGACTTCATGAGGCCCATCTAATCTCTCTCCTATTAGATCCATTCTGAATAGGTAATAATTACCTATTTTGAATACCTCATTTCCCCTTTAATTTGTCTTTTGGCCCATTTTCATCTCTGTTTCCCAGAAAAAAATGAGAAAATATCTTTGTTGCATTTGCTGACCCTCTATTTTTCTAAGAAAATCCTGTCTCATAGGAAGATGAGAGAAATAATTATTCTAGATGAAATTATCCCAGAAATGATAGTGAAAGATAAAAAGAAAACCTTCCTTAACATGGTAGGAATTGTGTTTATAATAAGCTAATCTTGTCTCCAGTGATTTAGCTCCTTAACTTTGACCTTTAAAGATTCCTAAAATCATCAATGTTGTTGTTCAATAATGTTTTGTTTTGTTTTTTTCCAATAATGTCTGACACGTTGTGAGCCTTATTTGGGGTTTTCTTTGTAAAGAAGCTGGAGTATTTTGTATTTCCTTCTCCAGCTCATTTTATAGATGAGGCAAGCAAGGTTAAGTGACATATCCAGGGTCACATAGTAAGCAAGGCCAGATTTAAATTCACAAAGATGAGTCTGCCTTATTCCAGGCCCTGCACTCTATTCACTGCACCACCAAGCTGCCCCAAATCATCAACTATCTTTCTCTAACAAGGATGTTCCTTGGACTTTTTTGTTCACTTTTTCCTTTTCTTATCAACTATTCTCCCCTACTTTAAGTTTGGGTATTAGCCTTATGTCCTCTTCCCTCCAGGAGCCTTAAGATTATTTACAATTCATGAATCTAATTTATAAGAAATCAAGCCATTCTTCAATTGACAAATGGTCAAAGGATATGAACAGACAATTTTCAGATGAAGAAATTGAAACTATTTCTAGCCATATGAAAAGATGCTCCAAGTCATTATTAATCAAAGAAATTTAAATTAAGACAACTCTGAGATACCACTACATACCTGTCAGGTTGGCTAGAATGACAGGGAAAGATAATGTGCAATGTTGGAGGGGATGTGGGACACTGATACATTGTTGGTGGAATTGTGAATACATCCAGCCATTCTGGGGAGCAATTTGGAACTATACTCAAAATTTTATCAAACTGTGCATGCCCTTTGATCCAACAGCATTACTACTGGGCTTATATCCCAAAGAGATTTTAAAGAAAGGAAAGGGACCTGTATGTGCAAGAATGTTTGTGGCAGCCCTCTTTGTAGTGGCCAGAAACTGGAAACTGAGTGATTGCCCATCAATTGGAGAATGGCTGAATAAATTGTGGTATATGAATGTTATGGAATATTATTGTTCTGTAAGAAATGACCAACAGGATGATTTCAGAAAGGCCTGGGGAGACTTACATAAATTGATGCTAAGTGAAATAAGCAGAGCCAGATCATTATACATGGCAACAACAAGATTATGTGATGATCAACTCTGATGGACGTGGCTCTCTTCAACAATGAGATGAACCAAATCAGTTCCATTTGTTCAATAATGAATAAAAACAGCTACACCCAACGAAAGAACTCTGGGAAATGAATATGAACCACAACATAGCATTTCCACTCCCTTTGTTTTTGTCCACCTGCACTTTTTATTTCCTTTCCAGGAAAGGAAATTTTATTTCCTTTATTTATTTCCAAATAATTGTACATTATTTCAAAGTCCGATTCTTCTTGTACAGCAAAATAACTGTATGGACATATATATATATATATATTGTATTTAACATATTTAACATGTATTGGTCTACCTGCCATCTGGGGGAACAGATGGGGGGAAAGAGGGGAAAAATTGGAACAGAAGGTTTTGCATCTGTCAATGCTGAAAAATTACCCATGCATATATCTTGTAAATAAAAAGCTATAATAAAAAATGTACATGTCTAATGTATATCAAATTGCTTATTGTCTTGAGGATGGGAAGGGGAAATAGGGAAGAGAAGGAGAAAAAATTTGGAACACAAGGTTTTGCAAAAGTGAATACTGAAAACTTTTGCATTTATTTGGAAAAATAAAATACTATTAAATTTTTAAAAGATTATTTACAATTCAGTTGCTACCCTTCCCACATCAATGACAGCCGTTTTTTATTTATTTTTAACATTTATTTAAAGTTTTAAATTCCAAATTATTTCCTTCTCTCCTTCTTTTATTCCCTTCCCAAAGATAGTAAGCAATCAGATACAGGTTATACCTGTGCAATTATTTATAAAATTTCATTTTTAGTCATTTTGTACAAGAAGACTCAAATAAAAGAAAAAATGAAAGAAAATGAAAAATAGCATACTTCAGTTTATATTCAATCAAGATCAGTTCTTTCTTTAGAAGAGAGAATGAATGCTTCATTATTAGTTCTTTCTTAGATCATTCTATTGCTAAGAATAGTTGTCATTCAGAGTTATGCACTGAGCAACATTGCTATCACTATATACAACATTCTCCTGGTTCTGCTCACTTCACTATGCATCAGTTCATGTAAATGTTTCCAGGTTTTTTTTTAAATCAAACTGCTTATCATTTCTTTATACTACAATATTATTCCATTACAATCATATGCCACAGCTTGTTTAGCCATTACATTAGAGAGAGAGAAAGAGAGAGAGAAAGAAGTAGAGAGCAAAGGAAAGAAAGAAAGAAAGAAAGAAAGAAAGAAAGAAAGAAAGAAAGAAAGAAAGAAAGAAAGAAAGAAAGAAAGAAAGAAAGAAAGAAAGAAAGAAAGAAAGAAAGAAAGAAAGAAAGAAAGAAAGAAAGAAAGAAAGAAAGAAAGAAAGAAAGGAAGGAAGGAAGGAAGGAAGGAAGGAAGGAAGGAAGGAAGGAAGGAAGGAAGGAAGGAAGGAAGGAAGGAAGGAAGGAAGGAAGGAAGGAAGGAAGGAAGGAAGGAAGGAAGGAAGGAAGGAAGGAAGAAGAAAAGAAAAGAAAGAGAAATTCTAATTTCTTCCTATCTGGGTTTCAAAGGAGGATGTTCATGAGGTATTCCCATTTCTCTGCTTAATCAGAAATATTTAAAGTCTCCTTAATTGCTTCCAAGTCAGAATTCCCAATCTGGTCCATAAAGTCAAGTAATAAAATGAGCTTAGCTGACTTTCTGAAATGTACTCTGTGCTATAGGTACAAGAATAATAAAAAGCTAATTTTTATGTAGCCCTTTGAAGTTTGCAAAGTGTTTTACAAATATCATCTCATTTGATCCTCACCACAGTTCTGGGAGGTAGGGGCTATTAATATCCCCATTTTACAGGTAAGGAAGTAAGGCTAAGAAAGGCTAGATGATTTGCCAAGGCTCACATAGCTGGTAAATGTCTGAGGGAGGATGTGAACTTGAGACTGCCAGACTTAAGTCCAGTTTGCCACCTGCTCTGCCAGGTAACTGCCTCACAAGGATAAAACGAGTTCCATTTCCTGCCCTCAAATACTTAGTCTCACAGAAGTATGGGACATATACAGAGAACAAACAATGAGAATGCAGCACAATGAGTCAACAGAAGAGATCAAGCAGTGCTTGCCCCTAGGAAGGGTTTAGAAATGCTTTTGACTTACCAGAGAGGGCTGCAGATTGGAGCAGAGGGTGCTTTTGGCTGGATTGGGCAGAGACGGCTTCATAGAGGAACAGAACTGGATTTGGAGCATAAGTATTTCAATGTGTGGATGAGTAGAGAGCCAGACCTGGACTCCTCTTTCTGGGTTTAAATCTGTCCTCAGACACTTAGCAGCTGTGTGACCCTGGACAAATCGCTTAACCCTGTTTGCCTCAATTTCCTCATTGACAGAGAGCTGGAGAGAGTAATAGTAAACCAGTGTCTTTGTCAAGAAAACCCCAAATGGGGTCACAGCGACTGAAATAACTAAACAACAACAAAAAGGACTAAGTTGTGTTTAGCCTAGAACTTTTTAACCAGCAGCTCTTCTCCTTTTATAGAATCTTCAAAGCTTAGAGGTTCGCTGGAACAGGATCTCTACCTTGGAAAAAAGTTTTTTCTCACTGCTAAGCATACTGGCCCACCTGGGGGTTAAACTCATGACCCTGGGTTCATTATCACTGAGCTCTAACCAACTAACTCACAATTCCAGGCAAACCATTTTCTTTCAACTATCTGCCTTCTGCAAAGTACAGAGAACAATTCAGTCCTATAAAGGGCTACAGGAATGAAAAACCAGCTGCATCTAGGGGGTCCCTTTCATGTGTGATGAGGCTTTGAAATCCCATGAGCTCTGCGATCATAGAAAACACAGACAGCCCCAGCAGCTTCTCCTTCCAGGATAAAAATGTTTGAAGCAAAACCTTGCCTTGACTTTAGCTTTTTCTGTTCTATAGACTTGGTCTAAAATCAGATGCACATATTTGGTCTAAAATGTCAAATGAGATGATCTGAAATGGAGGATGATGAGAAACAAAGGCAGAAATAAGATAAAAGCTAAGATCAAATTCAATCTGATTCCTAATTTAACAAGCATTTATTAAACACCTTTTTGTTTAAACAGGTACTGTGCTAGGCATGGAGGCTCAAAGGCAAAAATGGAACCATTCCTGTTCTCAAGGAGCAGCATTAAACTAGAACCAAGCTTGTGTGCCATGTGCCAAATACTTCTAGGCGCTGAGAAGCAGGAAGAAAACTCATGTATCTGTGTGTGTGTGTGTGTGTGTGTGTGTGTGTGTGTGTGTGTGTGTGTGTGTGTGTGAAGAGCAACAGAAGAAAATTTTAAATATCATCCAATTTGGTGCAAAGTAATTTTTAAAAATTATCTTGTATTGATCTTCATTTACCAGTTTTTTGTGCTATAAAGCCCCCCAAATGGGGTCCAGGGTTTTGCCATTTATCTATATCATTTTCCCAAAATACATAATAAATCATACTTCTTGGTCCACATACCAGAAATGACTAGTTGTCTTTAAGTCAACCTTTAGTGCAAAATTGGAACTCCTCCTGCAGTGCCTGAATGTTTAGTGGAGAAGGAAAATCTTCAAGAGATTGCTCCATGCCTATATTAAATCTATCCCAAATCTTCTTGCTATAGACAAACTGGAAAAATGCTTTATGTGTAGGAGACCATCATTGATTTTCCCAACATCCCTTTGAGGTAGGTGTCTTTATTATTCCCATTTTACAGATGAGGAAACAGAAGCTAAGAGGCATTAAGTATCTTAATTAAACAAGTCTTCCTAACTCCAAATCCAGCACTCTATCTTTTTGGCCACCTGGCTGCTTCTGAACAGTCATGACAATATTTCTATCAGCAAGGACCCTCTATTCACTGAAATTCATGCTGAAACATTTCAAATCAAGAAGACATTTGGTGTGCTCATTTAAAAACATCTCCTTGCATGACAACCTCTTTATTTTTTTCTTTAGAGAAGTCTGCCTTGTGAAAAATTTGCATTTTACAGAACATTTAGCTGAATGAGCCCTCAGCCTTGGCAATTGAGTAATAATTATAATATAGTGCAGGTAAATGGAACTGTCTTTTGAAGAGCTTTCCCTGGGGTTGGAAAGTTTAAATCTCCATTTAAAATATCTGAAGCCTCTTTAATTGATTCAAATTCAGAGTTGCCAACCTATTCATTCCTAAAAGTAGCCTAGATAATGAACACAGACAACCCTAAAATATATTAAGATGTGGTATCTGTCTGAGTGGTTAAAAGGAGATAAGGATGAAAGACTTTAGATGGGGGCTCCCAACCGTTTCCAGCATGAATAGCCTTTCTTAACATAAAAATATTCAGATTCCCACATCAGAGCAATTGTACTGTTGACATCCATTGATTAGAAAAAAAGCTGCAATTGATCAATTGACAATGATTTATCAGGCATCTCCTCTGTACCAGATTCTATGCTGAATGATGTATACAAACAATTCTTGTCTTCAGGGAGTTTACATTCTATTCTATCAGTTTACATTCTTTTACAATTACTTCAGCCATTCTTTCAAATAGATCAGTACTTTATTAATCACAATAGCATCTTACAGGTATCTGACAAATAGGTAATACATATGTCATTCTACAGAACATAAAGTTTCTTTACACTTCACAAGGTGGAGAGTGAACTGAATTGGAGTCAGGAAGACCTGATTTCAAAAGCTGTGCCTTTCTGCATCTATAAAATGGGATTGATAATAGTATCTACCCCCTAGGATTGGTGCAAGGATAAAACAAGTTTAAGGTTTTGCAAACCTTAAAGAAAACTATAAGAGCTAGCTATTATTATTCTTTCCCCAGTCAGCAGAGTGTCAGAGGTATCATTTATAATGAAGGAGATGACCCAGGGCAAATGAGGCAGCCTCGGGAAATTAGCCCAGAACTGAGAGACAGCATGAGTCCTAAGAACAATTTGCTGTAACTAAAATGTAATCATTTGTTCAGGAGTAATTTGTTAAAGCTAACAAAACTAGAAAAAAACATTCCAAAAAGCGTGTTTTAACTACCTTAAGTAACAACAACAACTAAAAAATATCACTCTAGCATATACTTTCAAATTTGGCTTTTCCAAATATTCTAAATGTTTGAATATATTCTCTCTCTGGAAAAAAAAATCAATAATGTGGAGAAGAGAGAGACAGATAAACAAAGAAAAAAGACAGAGACATGGAGACAGCTAGGTGACGCAGTGGATAGAGCACCAGCCTTGAATTCAGGAGGACCTGAGTTCAAATCTGGTCTCAGACACTTAACACTTCCTAGCTGTGTGACCCTGGGCAAGTCACTTAACCCTAACTTAAAAAAAAAGACAGAGACATGGAGAGAAAGAGTACTTATTAAGTGTTTGCTATATTAGGTGATGGGTACTGTACTAAAAGCTAGGGACACAAATACAAGCAAACTATTTCCTGGCCTCAAGAGCCTTGTATTTTAATGGGGGAAAACACCATATAAAGAGTCAATGGAAAGGGGAGAAGGTCAACCAAGAAGGAGCATGACCAGAAGAACCTAATAAGTTCCTGAGAGAAGATTTGATTTTAGGAAAAAATAAAGCAAAAGGTTGACAAGGTGGGAGAAGGCAAAGTCAGGGATAAAGTCCAAGTTTCCAGGAGTATGGATATGAAACAAAATATTCCTTGCCCTCTAGAGCTAATACGCTATTGGGGAATGCAACCTAGATAAGTAAATACCTAGCGTATACGAAACAAATCCAAACATATCTGAATACTGGTATCTTCTAAAACCAAAATATAAAGCAATATTTGTATCCACCTTTGCTATCTCTCCTCCCCACCATCAAACAAACAAAAACCCTAATTATATCCTGATGAGTGACAGTGCTCTTATAGAGGATTTTCCTAACAAAGTTTAGTGATTGAGAGCCCTTCTTTCCTTGTAATCTATAGAGAGGGTAGGTCATTTTGTATGATATTCTAGTAAAGAAGCATATTTCCTCTTCTAGGCAGGCAATTTTGCTTTTGTCATCAATTTAATGGTTAAATGATCTGCTCTGGATTGGAGACCAGCTGAGTGATAACAGCTGGGCTGCCATATAGAGTGTGGCCCACTTTCAGTGTTTGGGGGATAGGGAGAAGGGAGGAGGGGAGAGGTGTTAGGAAGAGAGGCAGATGCTCTGCCAAGGCAGTGAACCAAGATGCTGAAAGCCTTGCCAGTGAAATCAGGGAAAATGATGAAAACACAAGATTACATCAGAAATTATGTGATAGCATTAGCAAAGCAGGAATCAATAATAAGATGGATTTTACAACATTTTACAAGAAAGCAAATAAAAATATAAAAGGAAAAATCAGCAAAAGCTGAAAAGAATGCAGAAACTACTTTATATTAACAGTGGTAATAACTTCCCTAAAACACAAAAATGCCCAGTTTCCATATTTTAGAATTTTTAGAGATGGTTGTCCTGATATATTGGAAATGTACATTTAGATGGAGGATGCTGCACCTGGAAAGATTGAGAAAGAGGGAGCCAGAAACTGGTTTGCCAAGAGACATGAGCTTGTAGATGGCTCAGACTGTGTGAATCAGAGGTGACTGCACTGATCAGCCCTACAAAGCTGTCTTTATCGCCTAAGAGAGTAAAATAAAAGATGTCTTGTTGTTTTATGTTTTAAATATCTCGGTTAATATGCACTTGGGATTCTTTTGTGTTTTAGTATTTCTTTTGAGGAAGAGGAAATAAATTGTGATCCTATATCTGGAGAAAAAAAAATTAAAGAAAGGCATACAAGGTACCTAAAGCAGCTAGATAGGGCACTGCCCCCAGAGTCAAGAACACCTGAGTTCCTGAGAACTGAAGTTGGAGCCACGAAGATGAGCTGAAATACTACCTCCCATACATTAACTATAGGTCCAATCCAGTCTTAGTCTCAGCATCCTTATCTCTAAAATGGGGAGTAATAACCCCTACGTCCAAGAGTTGTTTCAAAAATCATATGAGATAATATATAAAACAGTTTGCAGCTTTGGAGTATTATTTCTCATATATACACAGCTCAATTCCCAAAGGATTTATCATGAAAATGAATGAAAGAGCCACAAAGTCCTTTAAGTCTTTAAAAGGAATTGAGCTGGTAAGTGCAAATTATTCAAATTAACAAGGGAGCCCAGAGTGGAAAGGGAAGTATGGCAGATGTATTAGGTACAGTTATTGCCTTCTCATCTCCCTCCCTTTGTCAATTAACAAATTCCTGCCTTGGTTCTGTGAAGGAGAGTCTTTTATACCATCTCTTTCCATCTGCTGTTAACACTCCATTAGTTTCAGCAGCAGAATAAGTTTCAGCTCCTTATGCTAAGATTGTAAGAATTAAATCAGGAAGGGAATTGATAGATCCTGCCAGCCTCATTTTACAAATGGGGCAACTGAGACCAAAAGAAAGGAATTGCTTTACTTGAAGCCAAAAGAAGAAGGTATCCCCAGCAGAGCCAAGATTTTGATCTAGCTGCACCCGAGCTTTTAAAAGAAAATGGCTGGTTCACTTTTTTCTCTATATCTTCAACGAGAAGCAAAGCACCCTGCACATGGAAAAGTGTGGAGCAAATGTGTGTTAGATTCATGTGAAACAGGAATTATGGCTCCAAATGCCATGTGTCTCATATCTTATATTCAGAATCTCCTTAAAAGTATTCAATGAGCTTTTTTCATATTTCTCTGAAATGTCTTACAATCCAGTAGTTGGGAGAAACCATCCTAGGGAAAATTAGCCACAGGTTGTTTTCCTTTCATTCTCTCGTTATGGCAAAGTAATTACAATACTCACAATGCATTTATTGGTTTGAAAGAACTAACCAACATTATTTGATTACTATTTTATAGAATAGTAGGACTTGAGTCAAAATAGACCTTAAAGACTGTCCAGTCCAACTTAATTTTATAGATGAGGGAACTGAAAGCTAGAGGTGGGAAATACTTTGCTTAAAACCAAAGATACAAAGGAGCAGAATCAAATTTTAACCTGAGTTTTCCATGCATTCAATCATGCAATGGGTCAAATTATGTTCTCCAAAAATAGACCAAAGTGATTTTAAAAATAATACCAAGAAATTGAAAAAGATCAAGTAAGAAATGCACTCAGGGTAGACAGGACAAAGATGTTTTTCTCTGCTAAAAAAGAATAATCATTAGACTGAAAGGAACGAAAAAAAAAGCTAATAGATAAAGGAAGGGAATTTGCAAGATGCACTAGCATCTTTCAGTGAATTCAAGACACTGGACCCAGATGAATGATATTCCAGTGTACCAAGAGAACTGACAAACGTGATCACTGAGCAACTGTCAGTGATCTTTGAAAGACAGTGAGAAATGGTAGAGATGCTTCAGGACTGGCAATGTGCAAATGTCTCACATTCAGGAAAGAGAGTTTTCAACAATTATTATCCTCATTTTACAAATGAGAACTGAACCACTAAAGGTAAAATTACTTGACTTGAATCATAACAGTTATTCAAGGTAAGATTTGAACCCAGATTTCCTTATTCCAAGTCCAATAGTGGTTCAATTCACTTTGCTGCCTTTGTTATCAAAAGAAGCTTTTATTCTTTCTTGTTGTATAATATATTAAGGTGGCATTCTTAAGTATGTATTGCTGATATGTAACATAATAATTCAATCATGTTCTGTGAAAGTGATCACAATTATTGATGGCTTGATAATTTTTGAACTGTCAATCCTTCAACTAGTTGAATCACTTTGGCCAAATCACTTTGTTCCTTTAGACCTGGTTCCTCTTTTTAAAAGAAGGGGGATTGAAGAAGATGCTCCTTAAAATGCTTTCCTTCTCAAGTGTTCTGAGATTCCTTGACATAGTTGTGTTGATAAACACTTTTATCTCGATAGTTTGTTTACATGGAACAAATAATTTTTAACACTAAATTGGCTATTTTTTTTACAAAGTATAGCAATGAAATAGTGAGACACAATCAGAAAAATCCAAAGATTTCCATGTATATACCCAGTCAGAGATCAGAGAAGTCAAAAGCATGCTTCTATTTGTGTTCAGAAGGTTTCCAAGGCAACCACCATATCTCATCATTTATAATTGGAACTAGATGCCTTTCTTTAAAATGGTGACTAGAAAGGTATTAAGTTTATACCTGGGACCATATAAATTACATTCAAGACAGTGGGATACAGGTCAAGCAATATCACCACTTCATTGCCTCTTCAGCTTGTTCTTTAATATCAAGATCTGTGGCTAGAAACTTTTGATTGTCAGTTACTATGGGGAAAATATATTTTAAATATAACAGGATTTGAGGAGATATTCTGCAAGCTACAAATACTTAAGCATGATGAAGATGAAAAGCATGAGAGAAGAAACACAAAGTGTCTTTGTTCCATTTGGTAGGTGGCAAGTTGGAATAGATGTTTTTAAAAAGTGTAGGTAGATGGTTTAGATTTGTATGAAGGAGCTCCCTAAGATTAGCCTTCATGCTGCCAAGAATGCTTCTCCCTCCCCCCCCTCTCTCTCTGTGTAGTCTCTCTCTGTCTCTGTCTTTGGCTCTCCCTCTTTCTCTGTATCTCTCTGTCTCTCTGTGTATGTATATGTGTATTTCTTTTTCTTTCTCTGTCTCTCCATCTTTATCTTTCTGTTTCTCTTTTTCTCTCCCTCTCTTTTTCTCTGACTCTTTTGTCTCTCTGTCTGTCTCTCTCTATTTCTCTGTCTCTGAATGTCTCTCTCCCTCTTTGTTGCTCTATCTCTCTGTGTGTCTCTCTCTTTCTCTCCCTCCCTCTATCTTTTTCTCTGTCTCTATTTGAACTGGAAAAGACCTTAGATAACATATAGTTAAAGTCCCTCATTTTACAGGTAAAAGACCTGAAGTCCAGAGAGGTTAAGTGACTTTTTCAAGTTTATAAAACTAGTTATTAGCAGATCTAGGCCTCCTAGTTCTCAGTCCAGTACCCTTTTCATTCTCTTACCTACTCCCCAATCCACAATTGTTTGTAAGCACTTTTTAGGATCCTATGGCCCTCTTTCTGTGCTAGACTCCATGAGAAAGAAATATAATGTGGGGTCTCTGCTCTCAAGCACAGTATATTTCAGACAATGAGACAACCCATGTGAAACAGTTAAAAAGCTCCAGATTGTACGGTTTAGAGAAACTGTGGAATTAACTACAAGTTCAAGAATTAAGAGAAACCTCTTTGGGGTTGCATCATCAGAGAAAACTTCATAGAACAAGTAAAACTTGCCATGAACTTTGAAGGATGAACAAGGCAGAGATTAATTTGCAACTTGTAAGGTTCTGGATAGCTTTCTGGAGGTCTCAGAACCAGCTTTGGTTTCAACAGAATAATAAAATCCAAAGTCTATATTATCTCCTTCATAGTCTGTCTCCTTCACCTGGGGCCTGGCTAACTTTCTGGAGGCCCTCCAGAATGGGTCTTGGTTTCAGTGCAGGAAATGCAGGAGGCAGGAGAGCCATCACAAGGCTGATCAAAAGTGGAATCCTTGTCTCAGTGGAGAAGGGAGGGATCCAGAACAGTGACCATGAGGGTCTTTATTTTTGAGTCTGTCCCCTCCCAGATTTCTTAGCTCTTAAATACTCTATTATAATTACATCATCATAGGTGTCAACTTGTAGAACTTGACTAAGTACTAAGATCTGTAAACTAGAGAATCATTATCTTAATTCCACTGAGTTAATTTGTTGTAGGATTAAATCAATCATACTGAACTAGAGAACTCTCATGCTAAACTAGATAACCATTGTCTTATCAATTACACTGAGTTAAACACTTTGTAAGAATCCTTGTTAGAAGTACATTTCTCCAGAATTCTGGCCCATTAAAGCAATCTACTTTTATTTTATAGTGCTTCTCACAGTTCATTATAGATTTGATGAGATCCCCTAACCTCCGAATTCCTCAACCTCCTTAAATTCTATAACGTACTCCTTCACTGTGCCTCAAGTCACCCAGTAAATATTACTATAACTTCCAAGTTGTCTACTTGCTTAATTAGAAATTCTGATGTTTCTCTTTATGCCCATAAGCTTTTTTGAGTCTCCCTCTCCTTAAGCCTATTCTTTGCTCTCATTAAGATTTCCAACTCTTCTACTTTCTCCCTTTATAATCTTAACCCAGTAATTATCCATTTCAATTCTACACTGTTCTTTTCTTTGGAACTAGATGCCTTCATCTATCACAGTTCTTCTCTAGCCAAAAGTGAAGCATGTATTACCTATCCTCTGCTCTTACTCATGAGCTCCTAAACAGAACTGGATTAAGTCTCACATTGTATTGACTTTATAAAGTCACATTATTCAATCACAACCTGGTCCTTAATCCTTAATACAGCAAGGTAGTCCTTTTTTATTTCTCCACAGAAGCTATTTCTAGCCTTCCTTTTTTTTTTCCTCAAGGCTCCTACATCTCTCATGGAACTCTTCCTCTCCCTCAGCTGAGGACCTTGCCTCTTCATTTACTGAGATGATTTAGGCCAATATGGATGAGTTTTCTTTATTCCCCTTCTCTTCTTTTTAAAACCTCTTGACATCATCCCCTTTTTTCTTTGTCTTTTATATTTCTTCCTTTTTCTCTGTTCTTAACAAAGAGGTGGCCTTTTTCCTTTATAGGCCATCCTCTCTACATATGTATTTGATTCTGTCCCCTCCTATCTTTTCCAGAAAATAGCAACTTAAATTACCACCCCTTTGAATCTTCAACCTTTTACTATTTACGTATTCCTTACCTAGTGCCTTCAAATTTATTCAAATCCTCATGTGCTCAACTCTTCCCCCCCCCCCCATGGAAAAGACCAATACCTTCATTAGATCATACCATCTCTTCAAATTATCATCCTATATCCCTCCTCTTTTTCTCTGCTGAACACTGAGGAAAAAACCCAGAGAATTTAAATGTGTTGTTTGCAAAACAAAAGATATGGAAGCACTACCTCCTATGTAAAACTGCCAGATTCCCCTCAGCCACTAGGTCCCATGCTCCCTAAACTATTTTCATTGTGTATATGTTTTAAATATACATATACATGTCTCCCTTAAGCTATAAATATTTATTATACTATGTGTGAGGCACTGCACTAAGCCCTGGGATTACAAATAAGAAAATTAAGACAGTCTCTACCTTCAAAGAGCTTGCAATCTAATGGAACAGTTCCGATAGCATAATGAGATGTATAATATCTGATGAAATGTAAATTCTTTGTGGGGAAGAGACTGTTTTGCTTTTGTCTTTGTATGCCCAAAATTTAGCATGGTGCCTGACATATAGTATGTGCTTGAAAAATGGGTGTTGATTTCTCCATTGTTTATTAATTCTATGCACCAGACTGTGACATGACTATTCTCATTTCTTTTGTTTTGATTCTAGGCTAATAGAATCAAAGATTTAGAAAGGTCGGCAAATCCAATTTTATTTTGAATGTGAGAAATGGGGGTAGAGAGACTAAGTGATTCGTCCAAGACAAAAGATTAAAAAAAAAAAAAAAAAAAAAAACTTAGCTGAGTCTTGAATTAAGGTCCTCTGACTTCATTATGGAGAGCTCTTTGAACTGGAACTAGCCCAGCACTGTGTGAAATCTCATCAGGAGCTGTCCAGCTCTTCTAGTACTGAACTCTAATGCTGAGTGGCTCCTTCCCTTGTTAAACTTAAGAATAAACAAGCTACATTAAAACTGTTCCAATCCAGGGTAAGAAAATCCCATGTGTCTATGATTGTGCCAATATGATCCAGACAAGAATATGAAATG
Source organism: Sminthopsis crassicaudata (assembly GCF_048593235.1). Taxonomy (NCBI): domain Eukaryota; kingdom Metazoa; phylum Chordata; class Mammalia; order Dasyuromorphia; family Dasyuridae; genus Sminthopsis; species Sminthopsis crassicaudata. Next base: position 43,141,862 of record NC_133621.1, on the reverse strand, counting down.
ACTCTGGTAGAATTTCTTCATTTTTTAGTGGGTACATTCTCTGCTTTCACTTATCACTCTGGGGTTCCAGTTAATGCTTCATCTCCCCTTTTCCTTAAAGTAGGGGCCAAATTTAATCAGACTGCCTCAGTGCTTCTTACTCTCCCTAAAAAATAAAAACATTATCCTTTGACTCATTCAAAATGTTGCTGTATAAATGTGAGAAGCTTAGTGGTAGCATGGAAAATGTGTCATTTTGTATTCTATTCCATGATATAAACAAAAACTGACAAATATTCTTTCTGTGTGGCAGGGAATAGATTTTTCTCTAACAAAAGATGTTTTCATTTGATTATTCAAAAGCATATTCATTTTAATTAGGATTAGAGCAGAGATCTGAAGCTTTTAAAATGTTATATAATCTAACAGGACTCTGAAAATGTTGAGCCACTCATGGCTGAAATAAAAATAAAATTTATCTTGGCAAAAACAATTTTCAAAGACCTACTCCTTCATCTTTACTTTTCTATATTATTTTAATAATGAATTTAACAATCATTCCCAGAAATAATAAATAAACACATAAAAGATGAAATTTTATCCCCTTTGGCTTTAACAAAACAGTGCCAGATAATTATAAAAACATCTATGAAAATTCTCTTGGTCTCTGCTCCTTCCAGACTTTCTTCAAATCATGCCTCCTTGGGAATAAGTTTTTCTTCCTACTTTCCTTTATTTGTTTCATATAGTGATAGTCTGTGTACATGTACCTCTGCTTCTATTAATTTTCTCTGTATCAGCAAACATAGATATTACCATATATCCTTGAATGCTTCATATTTATTTTTTTCTGGGGGAATAATATTCGATTATATAAACTTACCATGTTTTTTGGCAATTCTCCAGTTTTTAGACATGCCAATTTTTTGCTGCCACAAATAGAACAGCTATGAATATTTCTATACAAATAGATATATGTTATGAGATATAGATACAAATTTTTGTCTTTTTTCTTTTTCTTGCCATACAACTATACATTTCCCCAGTAGTTTTTACTGAATAATGATCCTAATTCTCAGGTTTTTTTCCCTAATGTAGTCTTGTCAAACACTAATCTTTTCTGTTTACCAAGTTCTGCTTCTGTATTAAAGAATACATATTCCTTCATCTATTTCTCCATTTTTTCCAGTAAGGGATAAATGTTATTATTAATTTAGTATGCATTTTGAAATCTCATGATGCAGGTCTCCATTTTTTCCATTTCTTAATGTTCTTCTCTGTTTTTTATATGAATGTTGTTATGAAAATCTAATTCTAGGAAATAAACAACTGGTATTTTATTGAAGTCGAAAGTCAGTTTGGGAGACATTCACATTTCTTCCATTTTTCCTCCATAGGAAAATTTTTTCATGAAAATATTTTTTTTCTTTCTGCCTTGCTCTGATTATGCAATTCATTTACTTAAAAATTCCAGTGACTTTAACTTTAAAATAAAATATAAACTCCAATTTTGCTTTTAAAGCCCTTTAGAACTTGGCCCAACCTATCTTTCCAGACTCTTTATATGTTATATCCCTATGATCTAAACAAACTGGTCTTCTCTTTGTTCCTCAAACATGACATTCCATCTCCAATCTCTGGCTCTCCTATGAATGACATGTGCTCTCTCTTTAACTCTGACTCATATACTCTTCTTCCTTTCTCTTAAGGTGCAGATCAAGCACCATTTTCTACAGAAAGACTTCCCTGATCTTCCAACCATTAGTGTCCTCTCTCTCCAACAGTATTGTGTTTAACTACTTTGTGTGTATGTATGTTTATATATCATATAAATCCATTCATCCATAAACACACACACACACACACACACACACAGTGTCCCTAAATGAAATGTAAACTCCTTCAAATTTAGGACCATTTAATTTTGTATTTGTAGGCTAGAGTGCATAACACATAGTAGGGCCTTAAATTAATTGTTGGTTGATCCAGTAATTACTCCATCTGTTCTCTAGCCATGAGCAAGGACTGTGTAATATCTGTTCAATTCTTCCTTGATTTCTATCAAAAACTTTTTGAAGCTATCTTCATATATGGAGATATCTAAATATCCATCTGATCAGTCAATGTCCAGATATTTGCTATATTTTGTCATTATTACAAATAATATTTTTATCAATTTCTTTTTATTCTTATGAATGATATATATATACATATATATATGTATGAAAATGTCTTTTCTGTGTTTCTCTTTTATCCTGTTGCTTCCCTAAATTCATTTGTGATTTCCATTTTTTTTAGCACAGGGGTGATCCAGTGTCTTGAATTTTCTAAGTTTATGATAATATTATCTGCAAATAGACTCTTTTTGCTTCTTCATAGCCAGTACTAGTGCATTTAACTTTGTCTCCATGCCTTATTGCTAAAATTTCTAAAATTTTACTGTGGGACTGAAATAAATATTTCTATTTACAGATGTTTCTAATGAGAATGCTTTTTATTTCTTCATTGTATATTATATAGTAGCTTCTGGTTTCAAATATGTACTTCTTTTAACATATCATAGAACGATACTTCTCTGCCTGTATTTTAACATCTTTTAACATACATATTTGTTCTATTTTACCTATATCTTATAAGATCACATAGTCTTTACATTTTTTTGTCTTGTTGATGAGGTTTATTTTATGGATTGTTTTCTTGTTATCAAACCACCTTTTCATTTCAATTATAAATCAAACTTTGTCACAATTTCATCACATAATATTTTTATATGTTTCTATATTCTGTACTCATTTCTGTTATAATTCTTGTTCTGAAAATGTAGTTTGTTCCAGTATGCTTGATTTATTTAGGGATAATTTGAATATTTTAACTTCTACTTTGCTTATAGATGATCTTATCTTCAAGACCAGTAAGAAAGGGGCAGCTAGATGGCACAGTGGATAGAGCACCAGCCTGAAGTCAGGAGGGACCTGAATTCAAATCTGGACTCAGACCCTTAACAGCTCCTAGCTATATGACCCTGGGCAAGTCATTTAACCCCAATTGCCTTGGCAAAAAAAGAAAAGAAACAGTAAGAGAGTGGGAGACTTCACTACTTCATAATAATTCACAAACTACAACTTTTCCAATGCCCTGTTCCACAAGCAAATTTCTTTTTCAAGATAAGGTATGATATCATATATATTCTGATGCAAGTAGGAGCCATGAGTAAAAATTGGCTGGCCTACACCAATTCTATTCCACTCATCCCCATCCTTATCTTCCACTATGGTCCGAGAGTTGTAGCATTAAGACCCACCTTGTTGGCCTTCTGGTTGGACAACCATGATTAAACTTTTCCAGTCCAGGCAAGCTAAGAAGCAGCCCCCTGGCCTTGGATACCACCAGTATTTATTTTAATATTTATATATTATTCAATCATTAATATATATATATGTATGTATATATATATATATATATATATATATATAAAGTACATTATTGTTTTTATTAGGTTTTTATCTTTTTATGTATCACTGACTCAGTTGTTGAATGCTAGTCTCATAATTCCATTTTTTCCCATAAGCCTTGTGGTTTTAATTGCATTGTTTTTGCACAGCACTTTGATTTTTTGAGGAATGTATATAACAGAGAGGTGACTTATTTTCCCATACTTAGTAATTAAATATCCATGTTCCCTGATAATATTGGTCTAAAATTTCATTTCTCTTTTTTTCTCCATTCCGGGTCAAGATGGCAGTGAGGAGGCACACAGCTGATTGAGCTCCACATTTTTTCTCAGAATTCACTTCATGACAAGCCTCAGAATTAATGCTTGACCAGAAAAAAAACCCACAAATAATTACCAACAGAAGACATCCTTGAAATTTACCAGAAAAGGTCTGTGTTTGCTCAGGGGAAGGGACAAACAGACTGGGCGCAGCCTGTGGGCAAACTGTGAGAGCAAGGCAGGCAGCTCAAACTGCTCAGACTGGAGGGGGGAGGGGTACTATCTCTTCTATTTCTGCAAAACAACCTTTACCCAAGTGTGGGTATTCCATCTTGGCAGCAAGCCAGGAGCAACAGAGAAGGTGTAAACACTGGAGGTAAAGAATAAAACCCCAGAAAGCTAGCGTCTCTCTGGACCCAGCCATCCCTACCCCACCCAGAGTAACTCAGCAGGTTCTTAGAGCTTCAGAGTGCAGACTCAGCAAGCAGCTATCACTGTCCTGTTAGTGCCTTGTTGCTGTCTCCCACAGTCTGTAGAGAAAGCCCAGTAACACCATCCAAACCCATCCCCCAGCCCAGAAACAGACCAATTATTTCGTTTGTCAATTTGTTTTCTTCAATGTAGTGGCTAGAAACTGGAAAATGAACAGATGCCCATCAATTGGAGAATGGTTGGGTAAATTGTGGTATTTGAATGTTATGGAATATTATTCTTCTGTAAGAAATGACCAACAGGTCTCATTTCCAAAATATATAGAGAACTGACCATAATTTATAAGAAACCGAACCATTCTCCAATTGATAAATGGTCAAAGGATATGAACAGACAATTCTCAGAGGAAGAAATTGAAACTATATCCACTCACATGAAAGAGTGTTCCAAATCACTACTGATGAGAGAAATGCAAATTAAGACCACTCTGAGATACCACTACACACCTGTCAGATTGGCTAAGATGACAGGAACAAATAATGACAAATGTTGGAGGGGATGTGGGGAAATTGGGACACTAATACATTGCTGGTGGAGTTGCGAAAGAATCCAGCCATTCTGGAGAGCAATCTGGAATTATGCCCAAAAAGTTATCAAACTGTGCATACCCTTTGACCCAGCAGCGCTACTACTGGGATTATATCCCAAAGAAATACTAAAGAGCGGAAAGAGACATACATGTGCCAAAATGTTTGTGGCAGCTCTTTTTGTTGTAGCTAGAAACTGGAAGATGAATGGATGTCCATCAGTTGGAGAATGGTTGGGTAAATTGTGGTATATGAAGGTTATGGAATATTATTGCTCTGTAAGAAATGACCAGCAGGAGGAATACAGAGAGGCCTGGAGAGACTTAAATCAACTGATGCTGAGTGAAATGAGCAGAACCAGAAGATCACTGTACACTTCAACAACAATACTGTATGAGGATGTATTCTGATGGAAGTGGAAATCTTCAACATAAAGAAGATCCAACTCACTTCCAGTTGATCAATGATGGACAGAGGTAGCTACACCCAGAGAGGAAGCACTGGGAAGTGAGTGTAAATTGTTAGCACTGATATCTGTCTGCCCAGGTTGCATGTACCTTCGGATTCTAGTGTTTATTGTGCAACAAGAAAATGATATTCACACACATGTATTGTACCTAGACTATATTGTAACACATGTAAAATGTATGGGATTGCCTGTCATCGGGGGAGGGAATAGAGAGAGGGGGGGTAATTTGGAAAAATGAATACAAGGGATAATATTATAAAATATATATATATATATATAATAAAAAAAATTTAAAAAAAATTAAAAAAAAAAAGAAATGACCAACAGGATGGATACAGAGAGGCTTGGAGAGACTTACATCAACTGATGCTGAGTGAAATGAGCAGAACTAGGAGATCATTATACACTTCAACAATGAGGATGTATTCTGATGGAAGTGGATATCTTCAACATAGAGAAGAGCTAATCCAATTCCAATTGATCAATGATGGACAGAATCAGCTATACCCAGAAAAGGAACATTGGGAAATGAGTTTAAACTGTTAGCATTTTTTTGTTTTTCCCTCCAAGTTATTTTTACCTTCCGAATCCAATTCTTCCTTTGCAACAATAACAACAACAACAAAATTCAGTTCTGCACAGATATATTGTACCTAGGATATACTATAACATTTAATATGTATGGGAATGCCTGCCATCTAGGAGAGGGGGTGGAGGGAAGGAGGGGAAAAATTCAGAACAGAAGAAGGGAGTACAAGGGATAATGTTGTAAAAAATTACCTATGCATATGTACTGTCCAAAAATGTTATAATTATAAAATTAATTATTAAAAAAAGACAGCTCTTTGACTATCCAGACCAACTTTTATCTAGAAAGGAATCTCTGCCTCAATATACCAAACCAATAGTCCCTCAGGCATTGATTCAAGACCTTCCATGATGGTCTACTACTCAAAGGAACCCTTTCCTCATTTAGATAGTTGTGATTATAAGATAGATTTTTCTGACATCAAGTTAAATTTGCTTTGTTGCTACTTCTATATTTTACCCATTGCTCTTAATTCTGTTTTCTGGGGCCAAATAGAAAAAATTTAATCCCATAATTAGGTGATATAATGGGAAAAGTGCTGAATCTGAAGTCAAGAAGGCTGAGTTCAAAGGTAGCTAGCTAGTTACAAAAACTCTGTTCAGCTTTTTCAATTATGAAATGGGGATAATAGCACTTTACTCACCCAGTTTTTATAGGAATCAAATGAGATATTACTTGTATAGTGCACTATGCTTGAAATATAGGAGGTACTTATTAAATACCTTGTTCTCTTTCTTGCTCCCTTTCTCTCATGCTTCAAGAACTTGAAGGCAGCTAACAAGTCTTTCTCCATTGAGCTTTCTTTTCTCCATGCTAAACATCTCCTATTCCTTCATATGGTATTCATATGGCAGGAGCCCAAGGCCCATCAACATTTTGGTTGCTCACCTCCCAGAAATTCTCTAGTTTGTTTTGTCTCTCTGAAACTGCAGCACTCAGAACTGAATACAGTGATAGATATGATCTGTATGATATGCAAAATATATCAGGTACAAAATAGCACCTCCTTATTCCTGGAAGCTTTGTCCAAGATAGCTTTTTTGGTAGCCATCATACCATTGACTCATTTTGAATTTGTGGTCCACTAATTTGGAAAACCTACAAGCTTTGAAAATAATTTTCATGGTTAAGAGTTAATTTGGAAACATGTATTCATTTGGGTCTAGCATCTTTTGGCACCTCAGAACTCTGTAACTAATATCTCCTGATTTTGGCCTATGTATGTTGTCCAAGTTTTGATATGTTAGTTTGATTATTTTCTGCTTTTTTTGGATTGTCATCCATTTCTTTGATATTCTCAAATTTATTAGCCTGTACATAACAGTCACTACTAATTCCTTATGAGCTATTCTTTCTCACTTCTCATTTTGGTGATTCAGCTTGCTCTCTTTTCCCCCTTTTTTTTTGATTAGACTTGCTATTTTAGCTGATTCATGTCTCTGCAGTATAATTGTATCAGCACTTTCCCTTGATTTGCTCATTTTTTACATGGCTGGTTTTTATCTGTGGGGTTATTTTTAGATATTTCTTTTTGTTTTTTGCTCTTATTTGATTTTTTTGGAGGGTGAAACAATCCTTACTCTCTTCAATCTTTTTACTCAAACATCTTCAATATAATTCATTTCCTATGCTTGAAATATTATGGAGTATATAGTATTAGAACTTTGCTACTACTGAAGAGAATTCTTTCTCTGTGTTTGTGTGTGTGTGTGTGTGTGAGAGAGAGAGAGAGAGAGAGAGAGAGAGAGAGAGAGAGAGAGAGAGAGTAGAAGATGGATAATAGATAAATTTATAGATAGAAATAGAGCTAGAGAAATTGTGTCTACTCAACATGCACAAGCTATAGACTTTTCATTATTGGGAAGAATTCTTTATAAATATTGCTTAATTATTCTTCACCAAAACTCTGTTATGAGTTACAATAGTTGTTTCTATTTTTACAGATGTCACTGAGCTACATGGCAAAGGATCCCACATTTCAGAGATGAGCATCACACAATCCAATCCACAGGTATGGAGATGAAGTAGTAAAGATCCAGCAATGGGAAGTGACTTGCCTGGATTTAAACAATTCTGATTGTGAGGATGAGATCCGAGATTTAGAGCTAGAAGGTGCCTTAGAAGCCATCTTGTCAACCCTCCTCATTTCATACATGAGGAAACTGAGGCTCAGAAATTATATAAACAATTTGTCATGGACTGTTTCCTAAAATCATAGAATGAAAGGTTTAAGATGGGCCAAGAAAAGATTAGACCAATCCTCTAATTGTATATTAAAGCAAGTGAATATTAGATAATTTGCCTGATAACATGTGACTGGTCAGTGACAGAACCAGAATTTGAACTCTGGTCTTAAATCTCCAATACTGATACCCACTGTATGAGAACAGATGGTAAACAGAAGAAGAGAAAGAGAAGGCAGTGGTAACTGGTGGGTTTTTTAAATTTTCATATATGAGAAAACCTGGACTAGTTCAGCTTGGCCCAGGGTTTCAAAAAATAGGAGCAATGGATAGAAGTTGCAGAAAAGCAGATTCCAGCTATATGTAATGAACAAGGGTCTCCCAACCAGTGCTATTGGAAAATAAAATGGACTGCCTGGGCAGTAGCAGATTCCTCCTTGGAGTTCTTCAAGGGAAGCCGGGATGATCATTTATCAACATGGTTCAGAGCAGGTCTAGGATCCCTCCACAGTCCTTTCCTAAGTGGAAGGTAGGGCATGCAAATCTGAAACGGGAATACTGACAAAAAATCCAGTCAGAGGTTTCCTGTAACTGAGAACAGCTATTTCCTCCTGTGCGGGACAGACCTTCTCTTTGCTCTACCATTAACCTCTTAGGTGATGAGTCAAAGGCAACTTGACAGCATACTTTCTCAGATAGATGGCTTTGGAATCAATGACATAATTTTCTTCTTACCAACAAATTTAAACACAAAAATCAGATGTGTTTTTTTCCTGTGCTCCTATTGCATTTTTGATCAGGACTTTTAGCAATTGTTAAACAGCATTACTAACTCTTCTCTGCAGTCTGGTTTTCACTCCTCTCTGGGCTCCTCCTCATTACTCCTCATGCTATAAAGATGCCGGTTCCATCCAGTTCTTTGGAATTTGTCAAATTCGTGCTCATCCAGTAGTATTTGGGAATGACACAACCCCACTTATTAGGAAATATGCACATTGCATTCATCATTTTAATAGGGTGAGGGAGATACCTCCTTGGTCAGACTATTATTCTCTACTAATGATTTGAAGCATTTTCTCATTCACAGGGGAGTGTGATAAAAGGAAAAAGTGGCAAATGCATATAGAGCGGGATTTTTCAATCTATGATGCCTAGCTGTTGACCCTGGCTGAAGGGGGCAATCCATAATATAATTAAAAAAATATAATGGGAGGGGCAGCTAGGTGGTACAGTGGTTAGAGCACCAGTCCTGAAGTCAGAAGGACCTGAGTTCAAATTTGGCCTCAGACACTTAACACTTCTAATTATGTGGCCCTGGGCAAGTCACCTAACCCCCATTGTTTTAGTAAATATATATAGAGAGATAGACATAGATACAGATGATATAGGTAAGTGTAGTGGTAGAATCCTGGGCATAGATATAGGTATGTAATGAATATGTATGAATGTATATGTTTGTATGGTTGTGTGTGTATGAATGTATATGTTTGTATGGTTGTGTATATATATATATATATATATATATATATATATATATATATATATATATATATATATACTACATATGCATATAGAGTACATTGGACTGTTTTGATTTTATGTGTGTGTGTATATATATATATATATATATATATAATATATAAATTATTTCAATTATCTATATGTGTACAAATGCATATAAATGCATATATGTATACATATATGTGTGTATATATAACATGTTTATAATAAAACTGAAGCAATATAATACATTAACATTTATGAAATATCTATGTGCCAAACACAATTAAACACTGTGGATACAAATAAGAAAAAGATAGTCCCTGACTTCAAGGAGTTTAAAATCTAATGGGAATTAGAAAGAAAACTGAAAAGGAAAAGGGTAGAGGATACTCACATGGCTGAGCTTCTAAAGCTTCTAGGCTTTAAAAGGAACCTTGGGGAGTTTTTCCCACTGCTCTCAAGGTCTCTGATCCCGAGAGACAAAGGCGGCTTAACATAGTTGTACTCAGTGGATCAGCATTTCAAAAAGAGACAGTTCCCCTAGACTCAGAGGTCCTGAACTGAATGAAATCCCACCATTCTGGTCTTGTATTCCCAACTGCCTGATGGACGTCATGGAAGAAAAATTCAACTGTCTGTATTTTAAATAAAATCTATCTGAGATAATTAATCTAGAAGCATTTAGAGAGACTGAGGTTTCCTCCCTCAAGGAACTTCCATTTATTTGTTATGACAATAGTGAAACAAAAGCTAAAAATCCACAATACAAAACAACAAAGATATTTAGTGCAAATTGATGGCTTTTGACTTACCATAGAGAACAATAGTAATGTTAATTCTTGTGAATCTTGAAGAAAATCTCTTCCAGAGGGCAATCTCTCTTCTCAATCCACATAAAGGTATTTCTCCTCTTAGTTCATTCTCCATAGACAGGATTTAGAATTCTTCCCTCAACTTAAGGCAAGCAATGTGGTGCAGTGGAAAGAGTTATGGACTCAGAATCAAAGAGCCAGGTTCAAGTATTCCCACTTATTTAATGCCACTGTGTGACCCTGGCAAGACCCATAAATGCTCTGAGACTCGTTTTCATCTACAAAATAAAGCAGCTGACTAGATGACCTCTAAGACCCCTCCCAGTGCTAAATCTATAATCCTGCCTGAGTGTCAACTGAAACTAAGGACTTCCCACTAGAACACTGTCACAATAGTTTAAAAAATATTTTATAACATAACTGAGTCTTTAAAGCTATATGCTTCCACAATATCCCCACCTGATTCTCCTGCTGGTACCTTAAAAGTCAATAAACCAAATTTATCATCTTTTCTCTTGCCAAAACTTTTTTTTTTTCTCTCTTAACTTCCCCATTTTGGGTATAGCTGGGAGGATATATACACCAGTGGGTATAGCTGGGATGATCTTCACCTTTTTCTTGATCTTCACTCACCCTTTCCCATGCTTAATACTCAGCACAAAGCTAGCACATCCTAAGCACTTAATAAATGCTTGCTGATAAATTGCTTCTAAAATCCAATCTGTTGTCATAAGGAGCTCTACCTCCTTAGTGTCTCTTGTTCCTGTCCTTTCCTTTTCATTTTCACTGTAACCATCCTCTCATTTATTAAATACCTATAATGTACTGTGGCAAGTAGTATGGATACAAAAGAATTCAAAAGAAACTCACACTCTAATGGGAAAAGACAATACATAAAAAGAATCTGCAAATCAGAATGCTGTCACAGAACACTACAAAAGAGAGGAGGAAAAGTACAGGGTAAAAGCATGGTGAAGCTCTAAAGCCAGATGGGAAATTAGGGTCTGCCCCGAGCCCCCTTTCTTAAATGGAGGATCTGAGAACAGCTCTCCATGCCCACCATCCACCCTCTCCAAACAAAGGAAAAGAGGGACTCAGGTGAAAGGATTCTGAAGAGGCTTGAGTTAACACCTTATTTTTTATTTAATAGCGTTTTAACTTTTTTTTTTTTTTTTGCCTACAGTCTCTCTGTGCTCCAACCTATTCTTCATTCTGATTCCCTTTTAAAATTTTTAATGTGTCATTCTAACTACATCATTCCTCTGCTCAAAAGCTAACAATGGTTCCCCATTGCCTATTGAATTAAGGATAGACTCCTTATATTTGAGTCCAAGGCCCTTCCTATTCCAGTTACATCGTATTTTTCTCTTCTTACCTAAAAATAATTCTGCTAAGAAAAGAGAGGCTAGTGGCATTCTGGTGCCTGAAGAATTGAAGAGACATGAAGTTTAAAACTGACCCGATGAGAAGAAAGTAAATCAGAGATGAGTACAAGAGTTACCATGAAGAAATAAAGGCCCACTTGAGATTAAACAACATAAATTACAGTGGTCCCAGTTAACACAATTTCATGACTTTCTCCAAGAGGATTCAACAGCTTAGGAGTGGACACATAGAACTTGAATAGTAGGTATAATACCTAACTGGAAACTGGCAGGAAATGAATGCCCAGATGGTAAAGGGTTGAGGGAAATAAGGCTGGAGGATAGTGTCTTGTCAGACTGGTTAACTTCAAAGTCAAGACTATGAAAGGAGGAAAATCAGAGCAGAACAGGATATTCTTTTTCCCTGGGGAAAGCAGGGAAGGGTGAAGATACTGGAGACTTCGAAGGTATGGGGCAGTGAGTGAGGAAGAAGGAAAGGACATGATTATCAGCAGAATTACAAAGTTCAAAATCTTGAAAATGAGATACTTATGGGTGATGGTAAGACTGGTGATTCAAGAAAGAACAGAGCTGGAGATTAAGGGATTTTTTTTTTTTAAATCAATGAGTTGGAGGCCAGAATATTCAAGAGACATCAACTTGAATATTGAAGACATCAAGAATGAAGACAGAGGACATGGTGAGGAAAAAGTCTGAGATCCATGTAGTGAACATATGGGGAGAAAGGGAATGCGATTGGGAGGTAACAAAAAAGAATATGGACAGCAAGATAGCCAGATGGATTGAATTTCAAAGGAAAAGAAGTTGATGAGCAATGGTGACAAAGGGAAGTTCTGTGAAAAGTACACTTCCTCCTAGAAGAGAGTCCAGCATAGGAAAAAATAGACAAAATGTTCTGCAGAGGAAGAAGCATCTTTAGAAGAAAGCTTATCGTTCCCTAGTGTCAGGTGATAGACTGTGAAAGGAAACATTCTCTGACAAAAAGGAGCTTGGGATTAATATTGGTAAGGTCATTTATAAAGGCATTTGGATCCAAATGTGGCCTTAGGCACTTATGATCCTGGGCAAGTCATTTCACCTTGTTTGCCTCCGTTTTCGCATCTATAAAATGACCTCGTGAAAGCAATGGCAAACCACTCCGAGATCTTTGACAAGAAACCCCTGATGGGAAAGTAAGACATGACACTCAACAACAAGAAGCTACTTATGGGGACACATACAAAGCTTAGACTTTGTGGTACATGTAAAGGAATATTACCGTACTAAAAGAAGAGATGAATATGATAGACACCGAGAAGCATCAGAAGCCATAAACTGGTGCAAAATGGAATAAATGAAAGCAGGATGACAGTATGTAAGTAACCCCAATGCTGCAGACAGAGAGGACAACAATCACAACAATCTGAAAGATAAAGGTAGCCAAACTTGGCTCCAAAGAAAAATTATGAAAAGGTGCACCCCACCCCAACCCAAAGCAGGGGATTATGGGTAGGGAACATTGCTGATAATTATCAGACTCTCTAGAGTCAGTCTCTCAAGCTTCAAAGAATCCCTTGGGTTCTAGGAAACATTTTAAATAGCTGCTTTTAACCCTAGTTGTGGGACTTCCATGGGTATGTTCCACATTAACAATCAGCCTGTATTCTTAGCTAGGTCTTAGCAAATGGATTTATTCAAATGGCAAAGCAAGAACAGAAGTTACCAAAAACACCCCATCCCCAAAACTGGGGCTGAACTCCTGGGGTGCAACTCGCAGTTCCATTTTCAATAACTTTTCCTGGTTCATGGCTAGCTTTCCTTAGGGAGATACTTAACTCAAACTATAATGATCATCCATTCTATTTTCCAAATCGCCATTTCTATATTCAAGGCCATTTGCTCATTTGCCCAATAATCATCAAACAGTTCTGAGGTTCAGGGTTACCCAATTTTTTATTCATTCTAAGTTTTAATTTCTTAATTGGGAAATCTAGGCGGTATAAAAAAAAAAAGAAAGAAAGAAAGAAGCACATTTTTTTTTCTTTTTTAATGGAGAAAGGAGGTTCTCAAGGGCACAATGAAATTCTTCTCTTCATTTCACACTCAAAGCCAACACTCTAGTTTCAGCCCTCATGAAGGTCTATGCAAACGATGGCCAGATTGCTCATTATCTTGGCTGGCCTCTTCACAAGCAAGAGAAACTCCAAACTTCTTCTCGTTTACAAGGTGCAAATGAGCCTACTCAAATGCTCATTGAATGAGCCTACTCAAAGTAGAGATTAAAAACATTCACTAGAAAGAGGCCCCTCCTCTACCAGGGTGTGAATTTAATCAAACTAGAATAAGCCAATCACATCTAAGAGTGCAGTTTGAGTGAATCCCTCTAGACCAGAAAATTTGTCTGAAAGGGTTTCAGTAAGGGTTTCATGTAATTATAATGGGATCTCTTATCCTCCCCCACACCTTTTTTTTTTTTTTTTTTTTTTTTTTTGTTCATTGCCATAAAGTACGGCTATCTAGAAGGCAGTTAGAAGAGGGGACACATTGAGAAATCTAGCTAGTATAAAAACAAAAGAAATAAATATACTTAATTTTTTAAAAAAATGAATGGAGGTTCCCAAAGGTATAATCATTTCACACTCAAAGCTAACACTCTGGTTTGGGTCCTCATACCCTGTCCCCTAGATTGTCATCCTAATTGTCTTCCAGACTTCTAGTTTATCTTCTCTTCAATCCATTCTCCCCAAAGAATAGCTCTGACTATGTCATTTCTCTGCTCAAAAATCTCTACTGCCTCTAGGATAAAATGTAAACTCCCTGTTTGAAATTTGAAATCCTTCAGAATTAATTTCCTGCCTACCTTTCCAGGTATTTTTATGATTTCCTTTCATGAGTTCTGTGTTCTAGCCAATCTGGTCCACTTGTTTTCTGATGTCAGCATTCAATTTCCAGACTCCAAGCCTTTGCATTATTCACAATTTCTTCATCATTTTCTTAAAGCTAGTCGTCAATCAGCAAAACAATGAGTCAAGCCTTAGTTTGTAGCATTAGTGGTTTCTCAGGTATAAATGTTCCTCATTAAGAATTTTACAATCAAGCTTGGTCATCCTGGGCCCAGCATACCCCTGCCTTTAAGATACAATTTACGTTGCCATCTTATGGGAAACATAGTGTAAGACTTTTTAAAGTCTACAAATTCATGGAATGGTTGCAAAAAGTTCATGAACTTAAATGGGATAAAAATAATGTTAATTTTCACTAACTGAAATTTAACATTTTCCTCAGCTACATATATTCTTTAAAACTTCTGAGAAGAGATCTATAGGTTTCATCAAATTGTAGACAGCAAGATATAGGACTCAGGAGTCAGAAAGACTTGAGTTCAAATTCCACCTCAGACATCTCCCAACAGTTTGACAGGGAGAAAGTCATTAACTTTCATTTGCTTCAGTTTCTTCAAATGTAAATGTAAATTATTATAATAGCACCTCCCTCCAGGAATTTTTGTGTGGAATGCCCTATTCATTTGTTGATGAAAGCTTGTATCTCCTTGAGGGAGTTTCCTCAATGGATTAGAAAAGGAGATTAGAGGAAATCAGAATGGCAATCACTGAGAGGCTGATAGGTGGCTGTGGGGGAAAGTGCAAACTTCAAATTGTTGTGCAAATGTAAGTCCTGGTTAAATTCCTCCCCCAATCAAATACTACTGCGTGCTAGGAATTGCGCTGGAGAGTTGAGAAAATCAATCTATTGGGTGGGGAGAGGGAGTAGGAGAGGAAAAACACAAAAGAACATTGAACTAATTTATTTCACAATTTTTATTAAATGTCTGCTATTCTGAACTTGCCAACATCAACAAACGCGAACATTTCTAAAAATCAAGAAGAGAAAAAAGAGGAATATGTGATTGTGAATCTTGATTATGTAGTGTATTGATTTAAGTATATAATAAATTCAACTTTGTTTCAAAACTGACCCCCTTCTGTTCTGTTCTTGACATTAAAAAGAATTGACCCTTTTAATTTTTTTTCTGCTTTTGTCGGGTGGAGAAGATATCATTATTACTAATTTTACCCCAGTGAAATGATAAAGGCTTCTAATCTTGGGCTGCACAAGGCAGAACCCACAAGAACATTCTTTTCTTCATAATCTTTCCTCAAAGCTGGAAGAAGAGATTATTTCTCTACTTTTATATCCATACTGCCCAAAATGAGCAAAAAGCCCTGTTTACTTCAGTTTCCTCAATTGTAATATGAGCTGAAAAGGAAATGGGGAACCACTCCATTAACTTTGTCAAGATAACCCCAAATGGAGTCACAGAGATATGGACATGACTGAAAAATGACTGAACAAAAACAACAATTTATCATTCACACAAATCTCTGGCTTTTTCGGTCCAACTAATTTTCCTTTGTTTTTGTTCATTAATGACCATTAATTAATAAGGGAAACTGTGTTTATATTTCACAGTCAAGTTTCATAAATTTGGCACTTCATTCTAGGGAATCCAGCTTGTCCAAATTTTTCCAATGGAAACTTTTGATCAAATAATAAAGTGTGATAGACATAGAATCTTAAGAAAGGAAAAACAAGCAGAAACAATTCTTGTTCTGGTTAACATGTATATACACATATTCTTTGAGATAACTTCACATGGCCCTTAGAAAAGCTACAGCATCAATTCAAAACCAATGGCTCTTCTGCACATACTGATGGATGTATTTACATTTTTCAGCCAACCAGGAGCTCAATAACTTCAAAATAAAAAGGCATTTAATCAAACAGAATAACAAAGTGACAAAAAGTTCCCCTCCATATCACACAGCCTCTCACAGGTTAGCAGACAGCCACGAGCAGACATAATTAGGGCACATGCACGGGGCACATGGGCATTATCTGCCGGCCGCAAAGATTAGCGAAATTTGCATTCGAATCCATGGAGCTAATTTATGGAGGGGGGAGAACACATAGTTTGGGTCCCCAAGTGTTCAGTCGTGAGAAGGAAGGCAAGGGAGAAAAGTCTGCCAAACCCCACATGGACTGGGACAACTGATCCATCCCGGGCTGATGTCAGTATCCTCTGCTGAGCTCCCAGGTGCCCGTCTCCATGGACACATCTTCTTCCCTGGGCATTATGTCATCTCATGATAGCCGCTCTCGTCTGCCATCTGCTGGGCTTCGAGGATGCAGCGGGGCTCCTCGGCTGGGTCTGAGTAACCAGTCTCCCCATCTGGAAGAGCCCCAGTTCTTTTCATTCATATTCAAGGTCTAGGAGCTAGAATACCAAATCCGGCCCGTGGCGTTCTGGAAGAAGGCGGAGGTGTTCTTGTCTAATAGTGCCCGGGGCTGATGTGAAATATAGCCTGGACAACTTTCTGATCCGGACGGAAAATTCCCTTTAATTCTTCCTTCAAACCCGATAAGGATCCCGAGGCCCTAGAAAAACACCTCCTGGTGGAAGCTGGGGGTCTGAGGAGCCCCCCCCCCTCCCTCGGTGTGCAAATGGATCCAGATCAAAAGCTCAAAGAAGGCAGCCTTCACCACCTTTCCGGACTACATCTTCATCCTTATTCTATGTAGCTACAAGCCATAATCCCCTGAGCTTTGCTGGATTGTCTGTTCAGTGCAAAACCTCGCTATGTCCCTATATATACATCCGGAGGGGAAGGAGGAGGAGGGAGGGAGAAGGAAAGGAGAGACGGAGACAGACAGAGATACCGAAATACCCAGAGACGATACAGAGAAAGAGACATACAAGAGAGACATATATATATGTATATATACATATATATATGTATATGTATATATATATATATATATATGCAAAGGGAGAGACAGAGACACACACAGAGAGACAGAGGCATACATAGATACAAGAGAAACACAGACATACACACACACACACACACACATATATATATATGCAAAGGGAGAGAGAGACAGAGACACACATAGAGAAACAGAGATATAGAGACATATAAAAAGGGAGAGAGACAGAGAGATAGAGAAAGGGAGAGACAGACAGAGAGAAAGGGACACAGAGAGGGAGGGAGAGAGAAAGTAAGCACCTGCAAGCAAGCTTTGGAGCCCATTTTATTAAATATCTTTTAGTACCACCCAATTAGGCAAATCACATTTTTATTGTAATTAGCTTTGCCCAAGGCTCTTTCTAGTACAAATTGAAAGGACATATCCCCACTTTCGATCTTAAAGGAGTATTTCTAATAGGAGAGTTGATATTATTCAGTCTTTTTTTTTTTTTTTTTTTTTTTTTTTTTTTTTTTTTTTTTGGTCCTGTTGTGTCCCACTCTTCATAACCCCTTTAAGCCTTTCTGCACAAAGATACTGGAGTTATTGCCATTTCCTTCTCCAACTCATTTTACAGATGAGGAAACTGAGGAAAACTGTTAAGTGACTTGTCCAAGAGCAAACAACTAGTGTCTGAATATAGATTTGAACTTGGGAAGATGAATCTCCCTGACTCCAAGCCCAGCATTCTGTGCCATGTATCTAAGAGAGATTAGACAGCAAATGTAAGGAATGGGAACATGTAGTTATGGAATCATACTGGTTGTGCCAGTGTTACCATGAAAGAGGAGAGAGCAGGTTACCAGAAACAAAGCAAATGGCAGGATAATTTTCCCTATCTCAGAATAGGAAACAATATATCACCCACTTTTTTCATTCCTCCCAAGGAGTGCCCAAACAGTTTTATGGCAACAGGGGAGATGTGAACATTAGCAGTCAAAGGAAATTCTGGTTCCAAGGAATTGGTTCATTCTATGGATCAAGCAACTTGATAGTTGAGGTGAAGTGTCCGGGAGGGGCCAAGGGAGTCTTCTCTCCAAAGATAAGATCAGTTTACAGATCTGACATCACCCGAAAAAAAACATAACAAAACAAAACAAACAAACAAACAAACAAAACAAAACAAAACAAAACAAAACAAAAAAACCCTTTGTGGGCTAAGTACTCCCATTTAAAAATCACTTTATTTTAAACAGAGCAGTTATAACAGGCCTTTAAAGAAGAAATTCTGCAAAGATACAAACTCATGTTGGAGTGTTCCATAGATACACTGAGAAACAAGAGATATCTGGAACGGCAGTGAGGGTTATTATTTTCTTACTTTTTGCCATATAAAGAACTGTTTCATCAGTAACATGTTCTCAGCATATTCCATAAATATTCTTAATGTAGTTCTATTACACTCTAACATTCAAAACCCCAAGGCACACTTTCTATAGTTTATTTCATCATGCTCCATTTAGAATTACATCCACTTAAGGGACTGTGGGATTAAGGCAACCTATTTTAAAGGGAGCATTCTATATCAAAGCTGTATGATGTAACGGATACAAGGTTGGCCCCATAGCCAGATAAGGTTAGGTTCAAGTCTCGCCTCTGATACATGATGATTGTGACCATGAACAGGTCACTGAATCTCACCATGCTTCAGGTAACTCTTTAAGACAACAAATTACAGAGCAGGAGCCCATCGTTCTTCCCAAAGAGCTCCCTAAACCCTAAACCAATGAAATCATGAGTCTAGTCCAAAAACCCAAGTCTATATTGAATGATTGTACCAAATGATCATTTCTGATATACATATATTATGTTGTTAAATTGGCACCATGCTGTATTTGTATTATTTTATTTGAGCCTCTCCTAAACATTGGATGTTAACATTTGAGGGAAATTGAGGCTCTATGAAATTAAGTTCCCTCTTTCTGTGGTGTCAACATTGATTAACTTCAGAGATGGGAATTGAAATCAGGTATCTCCTCATTTCAAGGGTATCATTTCTTCCTACAACCTTAATCTGACTTTCTAATGAAAATAACTTTTTTAATGGAGAAAATGGATGTTTTGGTTATGCATTGACATAGCATACTTCCATAGGAATAAAGATGCCCAAGACGTGATAGATTTAAAAGGCAGGAGGAGACATACATTTTTTGTACATGGCCCACATGGATATTTGGCTTGACTGTGCTTTTGTTATAAGGATTTTTTTTAATTCCTCAGTTGAGTCAAGGAGGAGCAGAAAAGAGAAAAATAAAGAATATGCACGACTATCCAGATTGCAACACAAAAGTAGGTGGGAGAAATAGGTCAGATCTCTTGCCTCCATACACCTTGCCCTTCAGAACACTGGCCTTTTTTACATAAAGGCAGATAGTAAATCTGGTAACTGCAAAAGGATTTTATAGCCAAAGACCTTGGCATCTTTCCTGGACATTTCCATTAGAAGCAAATTCCATGAAATAGGATGCATACATTCTGACTTTTCTCATCATTGCAAAATTCTATTACATTTCACCCAAGTGAATTTTTACCATGATGAAATTTCACCCACGCTAGGGAATTTCTATTCAGGAACATTTACTATGGGAAATGGAAAGAACAGACCAAAAAAATATACGCCTATAGACAAGAAAATCTTCCATCAGCTGGCCATACCTCAATCTAGTGTTTTGCTTCAAGAGATTTTAGTTATGCAAGCTTGTAGTTTTAAGCTTTTCTGGATTTGCCTCATAGCAACATCACAAAACAATATCCCTGTCACACACTAACCTACATGGGTCTCTAAGCATGCTGTCCTTCGGTCCCTCCATTGTTTAAAATCTGTCTTTTCTTCCAGTCTCTGGCATTATCCACAGACTATTTCTCTGACTCTTGCTTTCCTTCTCCATATCTATTTCTGCACTTAGGAGCAGCTAGGATACTGGATAAAAGGCCAATCTTGGAGTCAGGAAGACCTGATTTCAAGGCTTGTCACTGACTCATGCAAGCTGTGTGATAATGAGAAAATCATTGATGCTCTCTATGCCTCCAAAGAATGTGGCTGAGATGTAAACATACCAAGAATTGCCCTGTGTGGATAAAACTGCCAAAAGTGTGCATATGTTTAAAATTTTTAATTTAAATAAAATTTAAGTTTATTTTAATAGTTTAAAACTATTTATTAGTTTTAAATAGTTGTAATAGTTTAATAGTTTAAAACTATTATATGGAATATACAACTATATATGAAATTAAAACTATATATGGAATACTTCATATATAAAAATTGTTATGTATTTATATATGTATATATATGTATGTAATTTATATATGTGTATAAGTTAGGGTAAGGGTATATATTTTGTGTATTTAGAAGTAGGGATATGGGTGTGTGTGTGTGGTGTGTGTGTGAGTGTGTGTGTGTAGTGTTCGTGCTAGCTTTCTGGAGTCTTCCGGAAGGGCATTGGTCTCAGCTAGGATAGACACCACAAGAATGGTCAAGAATAGTCTAGATTCTTTATTCTGACCCAGTCTTGATCTTAGTGCAGGAGCCATGAGAGCCACCATGAAGCTGGTCAAAGATAGAATGTCTCTCTTCCAGTCCTTGTTGGTGATTATTTTACCTTATTGTAATTACATCATTACTACAGACTGATTATGTGTGAACTTAGAGAACCTGCTAAGTCCTAAGTATATATGTGATCTAGAGAACAATCATCTCATCAATTTCACTGAGTTAATTAACACTTTGTTCAGGTAGGCTTGTTTTAAGTATACTTCTCCAAAGTTACGCCCTCTACATGTATATATCATCGAGACATAGACATACACATGTATACATACATGTATACATCATCGAGACATAGACATACACATGCACACAGAAGCTATGAAGCTTTACCAAGGTGTTATTGTTGCTGTTGCCAGGCACAATACTAAGCACTGGGGATACAAAGACACTTAAAGCAATCCCTGCCTTCAAGGAGATTATATTCTGATGGGAAAGTCCACCCACAAATGGAAAATGGAAAAGGGGAACGAGTACTTTTTTAAAATTAGTATTATGAACCCACATCAACATTTCAATATATAAAAAGGAATTGCATATGAAAAAATCCTTGAATAAATTGCCTAAAAATCTCTCATTCTTCATCTGCAATGTCAGCATACTAATACCCCGACTGTCAACCCTGTAGGAATGTGAAAGCCCCTCGAATCTGTAAAATGCTATGAAAGTCACTTAATCATTTGGAAGGTCTCCTGGTCTGCCTTGGAGTCCAGAAGATGCATTTTCCTGAGTTCAAATCCAGCCAGAGACATTTACTAGCCTGGGCAAGTCACCGAACCCTGTGTGCCTCAGTTTCCCCATCTGTAAATGAGCTGGAGAAGAAAATGGCAAACACTCCAGTGTCTTTGCTCAGACCCCAAATGAGGTCACAGAGAATTGAACAAGACTGAAAAAAATTCGAAACAAGCCCAGACTGTAGGGAGCCAAGTAGCCCAGTGAATAGAGCTCTGGGCTTGGAGCCAACAAGACCCGAATTCAAATTCAGCAGATCCTAGCCCCAAGGGGTTTAAAAGGCCATTTCCATGGATAAGAGTAATAGGAAGTAAAGGCTGATAAGAGTGAAGGAAAATTCCAGGAGAACTCCAATAACCAAAGTTTAAAAGCCTTTCTTAGCGTGGTCCAGACTTCGCATGTCCTTGGCACTTAGTTAATTATTTAATAACTGCGGGTTGATTGACGACGTGTTTAGTACAACTCGTCTGGCACGTAGTAGGCGCTTAATAATGCACCTGAGTGAATTATTGAATTAATGTGAAAAGGATTCTGCGGTCAGAGAACCGGAGTTTGAACGTGAACGTGAACGTTCCTTCTCTGCATGACTTTGGCCGGGTCACTTCACTTCCTTCCGCCTCAGTTTCCTCTTCTTTAAAATGATTTTTGAAGGTCTCTGAGGCTCTGAAATTACGACCCCCGGCTCTTTCCAGTGTGTGCGTGGGAGGGGAGAAAGGTGGGAGGGGGGTGGGGTCTCGCCCTCCCCTGAACGAATTCTTCCAGTGAGGAGCTAGAAGCAACTTTCCAAGCCCCCGCTAAGGAGCCAAAGGGTGGGCGGGGGCGGGGAACGGGGGGGAGGGAGGGCGGAGGAACGCAGTGCTTGTCGGGATTTGTGGTCTCCTACTCTGCTCCAGGGGGCGCTCCTTGCCACTCGTCACGCCAGGAGAAAACTACAAGTCCCAAGAGACATAGCGCGGAGACAGTCACGTGGAATGGGCGGAGAGCGTGCCTAAATAGTCGCGTTCGGCCATTTTGTGGGAGAAGCCGCAGCGCCGCCTCCTCTTTCGCGTCTCCTTCGCTTCTTACCCCTGCTGCCTTCGCCGCCTCCCGCCGCCGCCGCTGCTCCGCTGCCTCCGTCGCCGCCCTCCGCCCGCCTCCGCTTCGCTCCCCGCCCCCGCAGCCTCTTCTCCTTTATTTATCTCCCTTCCTCGCTCCCACAGCCTCCTGACACAGGGTCCTCCCGGGCGCGCCCCGCAGGCATTTTATCCCCTCACCGGCCTCTCACTAATATCGCATGTCCACTATCCAGAACCTCCAATCTTTCGGTAAGTATCGGCCTGGAGCTCCAAGGCCACCCGTTATCCCCTACCCCTCCGGGCCGCTCGTCTCCCCACTCCTGCGGCGCCCCCGGGCTTTTGTCTGCTCCCAGAAAATGGCCGACGGCGAGCGGACCCCGGCCCGGACCCCCGCTCTAGCCCCGAGCCCCCTCCCCAGCCAGGCATCCCATCACCCTCCCCCCATCGCCGCTCCCTCCCCTCCCCCACCAACCGTATCTCCCGGGCCCCTCGAGCTGCCCTTCCATCCCAGCTCCCGCCTTTGTCCACCCCAGCCTGCTCCCACCCTCGGACTTGGGGTCTGGGTTCCAAACGTGCGGGGCCTCGGCCCCCGGTGACCTTGGGCAGGGATCTCTTCCACCCGGGGCCCGGGTCGCTGTGGGTGCAGTTCGGGCACCCCCAGCTGCGGGGGCCTCCGTGGGCACTGGGGGAAGTGAGAGAGTAGGGGGTCCAGGAGTATTGCCCCGGGGGCGCTGGGGGAGGTGGGTACAGGGACCCACTTTTGGTGAGAGCATCGAGTTAAGGGTGGCTAAAACCCTGACCTGGAGGTGTTGGGGTGCTCGGGATATGTTTGTTTTTAATGAGTAATAGAAACGTAAGTGATCCAAGATTTCTCCGATCCCAGTTGAGAGAAAAACATTTAAAATCTGGAAATGAAAAAAGGAGAACATTTTGGTTGCCTTTTACATTTTCGAGAGATTTTATATATAATTGATTATAACCATTTTTATTTAAGCGTCAATTTCAACTGCCCTGTGTCTCTTGAAGGTGATGATGGGGTCCTTGAAGCACAATTACTTGGGGGGGAGGGGAAAGCTTATGATAAGGCAAGAATGGTTCACCAACAGCTAGAAAATAATTTTTTTTTTACTCCTTTAGATTTTCGACTGCTTCCTATATGGTAATTTTACTTCTCTTATTTGGTATTGTGTCCACAGACCCCTTTGCTGATGCAACTAAGGGTGACGACTTACTCCCGGCAGGGACTGAGGATTACATTCATATAAGAATCCAACAACGAAACGGCAGAAAGACACTGACTACTGTTCAGGGAATTGCAGATGATTATGACAAAAAGAAACTTGTGAAAGCTTTCAAAAAGGTATAGATATTATTATTAATAGAAAAGACAAAGAAGCCAAATAACTGGATTCCAAGTTTTGTGCTCAAACCTTAAATTGTGTGCAATAGTTTACTCTCAAATTTAAAAAGAAAAGGAAATATTAGTGAGTGTAATGCTCAGTCTCCAGAAAGTTGAAAGGTTTAAAAAAATGAGGGAGAAGCACTCAACTCCTTACGTGTATATTTTATGTGAAAATTAACCCTTTAGTTTTTAATATAAGTATTTTGTTTTGATTAACTTTTGTATTAATGTGCCAACATTTATAAATGGCCATTTTAATATGTTCTCATTTAATGTAAAACTACAATACTTATACTGTTATGGTGAAATCTTTTCATTTAGTGATTTTAAAAGGTGTAATTGCTTGTGGCTCATTTGTTATGATATGGATGTATATTTCCAGAAATTTGCTTGTAATGGTACTGTGATCGAACATCCTGAATACGGTGAGGTTATCCAGCTTCAAGGTGACCAGAGAAAGAACATTTGCCAGTTTCTCTTGGAGGTGAGTGACTGCAGATGAAATAGAGCAATATTTAGGTAGTCATTGTATATATCAACAATTAATTTCATAAAAACAATGCACATCAAGTGAGTCAGTTACTGAGTAGTTATTAGAAGGATAGATGTCCAATTCATCATTAAAATGGCCTAACATTATTAGTTATAGATGTGTCTGAAGGTCTTACTTGTTTTCAATTGAAATGTAAAAAATTTTATAATTGTTAACACTTTTTGGCAAATATTTCGTTACAATTTTTCAAAAGATTTTACTGCCAGAAATTTGATTACTTGATAGAATATGGTTCTGTTATTACTGTTTAAATTAAATGGAATAAGCACACATTTAGACAAAATACAAAAATTGTATGTTGAGTTCTCCAGATAAGTGTTTTACCAAGTATTCCAACTAAAGGACATTCTTTTATATTGACTATTTTGGGGAGGGATCGTGTCCCCCCCCTAAAAACAGCTTGCTAAAATGTGTTTTGTTTTACAGGTTGGCATTGTCAAGGAGGAGCAGCTTAAGGTTCATGGTTTCTAAAATGAGCAAAAACACATGGAGTATTTCTTGAATAGCTTTGTTCTCTAAGCCAAATTGGCTACCTTGTGAAATGAGTCTCTGCAGTAAACGGACTTTTCATTTATTTAATCATTCAAAGTTCCATTCACATCTGCATGATTACAGAAAACATGTCTGTAGGCTAGTAACACATAAGAAAATTGCAGTAAGATGGTAACTAAGCCCTTTATTCATCCTAACACATTTCCAATGGAAAATATTTTGTTTTGAGTGTTTATTGTTCAGTTTATTACTTTTCACTTGATTTAAAATGTTTTTGTTGTATTAAACCATGTATGTTGCAGCTTAACAATAAAAAGCTTATTAACACTTTTTGTGAGCAGTTATGCTCCCAAGTTTAAACAAGACCCAAGTTACAAGCACTTTTTTTTTTTTTTAATATATAAACTTTCTCAAACGGAATTCCTCCTTCAGCAAGTAGTTCTTTCCAAGAAGAATAGTTAAATTTTATTGTGTGACATTGGAAGTTAATCAGCTGAGCACTGAAGGAAAAAGCATTAAATACCATCTTGAGCTTACTTCCCCTTCTCCTTAAAAGCATAATGGCACATTCCATGACCATTCTTCCTTTACTATAAAATCCTTGGAATAAGTAAGTATAGTATATAGCTGAATTGTATATCATCAGTGAAAACAATTTGGTTCCTTGTTAATTAAAAGCTGTCATATTGTACTGTTGTGAAAATTAATATCTTTGAATGACTCTTGCTTTTATATCTGTTTTATGGCTCATGCCTTAAAAAATAAGAAGCCACAAATCTTCCTTTTCTTCTTCTGATAGACTATTCTAACGAATGAGGAAAAGGAGAGTTAATTTGAACAGTGTAATAAATTGGAAGTATGTGCAATTGAGATGGATGTGATTGAGGGGGGAGGAGGGTTGTGTCATGATTTCTAACATCTAGAAATGCAGTTCCTCTCTACCTAGTTATTGTAATGAAGACATTAATAGCCCCTATGTTTTTGTCAAGTGAATTAATACAGTTGCACTGTGTTGAAGCAGGATAGCCAAAAGAACTGGACCCAAAAGTTTAAGCTATTAAATAATAAACTCTGAGGACAGGGACCTTGCTTTTGTATTCTCCATAGTGGTATGAACATACATAGTAGGTGCCTGTTAAATATTCATCAAATTAAGTCAATTTTGGTTTAGTAGAAGGTTCTGTGAAATGTATATTATATATCACATTGTGTGCCAGCTGAACCTATGTCCATAATACTTGATAAATATACTTGCCTCCTTCATGAATTCATTATGTTCACCCATGATTTTTATAAGGGGGGGGGGCTTTCTTGTTTTGTTAATGGAATAAAATATTAGAAGACTTAACTATACACTGTATAGTTCAAGTTTGGAATTTGCAATGTAGTTAAAGGTCTCTGGAAAATAATCTGTGGAATCAACAGTCTGGTAATGTGCCATATAAATGTGATGTCCATTTTAAATAACTGAGTTGTATTTATTTTCATGTATGCCATATATTAGTAATCTTTGAGCTGTATTTGAGGACTCCCCCTTTTTTTTTTCTTCGTTATGTAAAAGTGGTTTCTACAGATATGTTTGAAATGAGGAAACATTGAGATGACTAGATCTGATTGCTGCTTTTATTTGGCTAATTCAGATAAAGAGGTCATTCTCTGCCTCATTTCTTAGCTGTATTTAAATCACTGAATGGGTGTTCCCTTAAGTCAAACAGACCTGTTAAAAACCTTAATTTTAAAAGGCCAAGATAGTGGTCCCAGATGCCTCCAGAGAAGAAAATGAGACTGACTTTGCACAGGCCTCCAATTTAGTTGCATGTCCTGTCTCTGATATGATGTTTCTGAGAATGAAGGACAAAGTTTTATTACTGCTCTGAACACCTAGTAGAAGGTAATCAAGTATTGGTTCATAAGTGGTGTCATTAAGCCATTTGGTCTGGGAGGGAGGAAGTACCTAAAAATCTCAAATAGTAAGCTTCCTACAGAAGTAAGAATTGGTAAATGGCAACCCCACAAAAATAGGAAATTCAAATTTTAATAGCTGTTTAAACTTTTTAAAAGTTTTGGTATTACATATGTAAAAGCAACAAGCTTACTTCCACTACTTGTCATAAGTGGTGGTACATTTGGTTCATTGAATTAATAGTAAAGTGAACCTAAGGGGGGGGGGGAAATGGAGTCGAATATGACAATTGATACCAAAGGACTGAAGTACTGACCAATTCCAAGATAATGAAGAGACTTCATTCAGGCTATTTTGTCACTTATTTTCCTTTGAGCTAATTAATCCTTGTTCATCTTGACCAAATCCCTAGTTAATCCCATTTCAGTTCATTGGTCCATAATTATCAAAGACTACCAACTTGTAAATAACCTGTGTAGAGGTATAGTCATACTCAAAGCCCATTGCTACCATGGTCTCCCAGCATTTACATACTATTTGTTGCTTTCCCCAGGTCAACACCACCACTTGGTGGCCATTATTGGGAATTGTCCCGAAGAAGGTAGTAAAAGGCTAGGTTCTTTTCTCAACACTGCATGATAGGTACCTCAAGCAACTGTTTTCTAATGTGTGTATATACTCAAGTATATCTAACCTCAAATTTGTCTACTTTAGAAAATCTTGACCCCACTCCACAGCTCTCTTACTGCCATCCTATCTCTCCAGTTAATGTCCTAACATGAAAAAAACCAATTCAAGGAAATTTAAGTGGGGCCCCAAAGTCTTCAGAACCTCCACATTCTATTTAATCTGTTAACCATAAATGTGTATAGGATTTCAGCATTTTGCATTAGGAATAAGTTTGTGGACTAACTTGGAAACCCTAATTATAACATTTCTAAGAATTCTAACATGAAGCCATTAATTTGTAGTTTGTTTATTTGACATATCTGAATATTTGGTTATCTGCCTACTCCCACCAATCTGATTTGTATAAAATTTGAGGGTGACCAGTGGTCTTGTTTTCAGAGCTATAACTATGGAATGATATGAACAAAATGATTGGCAACAAAAGCTACGAGGTCAGTGACACTAATTTTTTACAATTGAAACCTTCAAACTACATATGTTTATGCTGTTGGCAGTATAATTATATTAATATGTCTCCATATTTGCATTTTTATCAGGATTCTCAATTTAGGCACATCTTTACAGAAACAGATGGACAAATTCATCCAGTTTATGCACGCATTTAAAACTCGCATACCTAAATGCTCTACAGTGATAGTTCCCATCTAAACTACATGGGACTTAAGTGTTTAAGGCAGTTAATACATTTAAAGTGACCAGAATTACATCTAAAATCATTGCTAACTCAAAGAATTTCATCTCCTGGCTTTAACATATTATATTGTGTTGCACCAACTAAAAGATTCTTAGGGAGATAACTTGATAGAATTCACCTTTTAAAAAAAAAAAAAAACTCAAGCCCAATTTAGAAGTCCTCATTAAGGATTATTTGAATTTAAGTACCTATTAATCAATATTAAGCCACCTTAAATGGGCATGAGGGGAGGAGGAATCAGGGCCACAAATTGACCCAATGGGGTTCTATTAAGGTTATATTTCTGAATTTGTCTTAACTAAAAATTCATATATAAGTGAAACACCCAGATTCAAGTTCTAAATCGTGAGAAATTGTGGAAAAATGAATCAATGCCAAGTGACATTGTGAAAGGTTGTGCAAATGGTTCCCCCTGCAAATAGATGTTAGGTGGCCACAAAATCAAATTAATGAACTTATCCAATAATTGTGTTCCATAGTATTGCCGAGATTTAAACAATATACAGGAGACATTGAAGGTACTGTTATACTAAAGAGTACACCAGAAGAACAATTCAAAACAAAACTCAAAGCAAGGCAGGGATTTCTGTTCTGAAATCAAGACTAGAATTGCAAATTCTCAACACTGATGATTTCAAAGTTGATGGGAGGACACAGAAGCCCAGTGCTGTGGTGAATAAATTGCTGGGCTTGGAGTCAGGAAGACCCGAGTTCAAATTTGAGCTCAGACATTAACTAGTTTCAGGACCCTAGATGAGCCGAGTCACTTCAGCCAAATTGTTCAACTAGCTATTTAGCTACGCTTTTATGTCTGCCTCAGACCAGCCCCCTTACCTGGAATGTGCTCTTCTTAGCAGCTACCTCCTCTGTGAAAGTTTGCCCAATCCCTCAGTTCAAAGTGACCACCCTTTCAAATTTTCCTCTTTCATACTCAGTCTGTTCTCTAAGAAGCTTAAGTTTGTAAGCTCTCATGTCCTGCCTACTGACCCTACTTCCTAGTTTTGAAGTCATAATTAAATAAAACCATTTGTCTAGAAAAAGGATGTCATCTTGTATCCTTCATCACTCGTTCACCATCTCTGTAACTTACCATACCAATATAGACCTTCCTGGACACCTCGTAAGTATTGAATCCTCCGATAGATTGCCATGTTCTTGAAATGTACACATCAATAAAAACAAGTTTGAAAATTTGGAAACTGATCAATGCAACTATGCAACAATGTAACTATGAAGCCAGAGGTCTCACATTGAAGCACATTCTTTACCCACTTATTGATGGACAGATGCTGATGTAGAGTAAGATATGTTTTCAGAGGTGGCCAATGAAGGAATTTGTTTTACTTGACTGGATATTTATTATGAGGGCTTTATTCTTGTTTTGTTTTCCAGGGTGGAAGGGAGGATGGGAGAGGGAAACAGGTGTTTCATGGCAGTCCTCTGGCATGAAGGAGTCCCTCCTGGGAGGATTCAGGATTCTCCTACTGACCTTGCTGTGAGCTGGACTTAAAACAGTGTCAATGGGTTGAGCTCTTGTCCAGGACTCAGTTTATTTTTAAGTAAAAGTACTAATAGGCCAGCCAGAACAATTGGCAAAAAATAACACCTTAATGAGTTAATACCATGTAAAACTATGGGAGTTGATTCAATAGAAATATTTCAAGCATTGAGGAAGAGGGGGAGCAAGAGAGAAGATGAGGGGGATCCAAAGGAAGGAAAATTCAGGCATAGACACTAATTCACATAAGCCCTGGGCCATATTGGGGAGCACAGAGACAGTTCCATTCATCAGAAAGGGAGGGGATGCTCCAGAAGGAAGGGATGTGTGTGCTGGAGGGGAGGGTATGCTCCAAAGTGACCTTCTGAGAATGGGATTCTTTAGCTATGATTTTGGATGCTCTCTCTGGAACCATCCAAACTGCTTATCAGGAGTCAGGACAAAATATGGCTTGGGAATTTTGTTTGCAGGAAGAAAAATAAACCGGTGGTACACAAAATATTATTTGGGAGACACAGCTGTACCAATCTTCAAAAAACATTATTGTCAATATTTTTCCATGAGTATGTTCATGAGTAAGGCTTCCTTGAGGGAAAATTGTCATGTGTTCTCAAGACCCTCAGTCCCAAACTTCTAAGATGTAAGGTAACCAAAAAAAGGAAAATAAAATGTCTTTAAGATTTCTTATTTGAGAAAAAGCAGGGGAAAAAAAACCAGAAGGGGAGAGAAGCAAAACAGCCTTGAAAGCTATAAGTGAACTTACATATGTTAAAGGAAAATCAGCTATAAATAATAGATATCTGAAGTTTTATTTATAAATCTATCTCTGCTATACTATATATATATATATGTATGAAAATATTCATTTCTTTGGTGAACATCAAGTTTAGAATTAAATTTTTATTTATCTACCTATAGATATATATAGATTTTATTTATCTACCTATATGTACATGAATATATATATATATTATATATATAATATATATATAGTGTGTGTGTGTGTGTGTGTGTGTGTGTGTGTAAAACACCTTCAGGATAAGGGCTGTTTTTGCTTTTATATTTTTATCCCTTAATGTGCTTGCCACATAGTAGATTTAATAAATATATTAATTTTAATTAATTAACTAATTAATTAAAATAAATGTATTAATTCATTTATATATTTAGTATATCCTACAACTCATTAGATGATAAACACCTTGGAGAAAGGGACTCTTGCCATTTTTTTTCCATCTTTGTGCTTAGCTCAACTCTGCATAAAGTAAGCTTTAAGTGTTCATTTAATTGAATGAGGTACTTAGCATATTTCAATATTATATTTATCTGAGTATATGCCATCTCCTCTACTAGATTATTAGCTCCTTAATGGGCTGCATCCTATTTCTATTTATCTTTTTATCTCTTCCAGCCTCTAGGACAACATATTGCACATACTATACATTCATTTTTTTTTTCATGAATAAAAGGAGAAGTGGAATTAGAATTGGCAGAAACAGAGAGAGAAGACACAGGTATTCCAATGGGGAGTATGATATATTTCAAGGACAATGAAGAAGTATGCTGGGGTGGAACAGAGGGTACACATTGGCTAATGTTCAATGATGTGAGTGATTAAAAATATAAATTGAGTACATAAAGCCAGGATATGCCATGCAGTGGAAGCCAAACTGATGAGCTTGGACTTCATCCTACAGTTGGTAATTTTGTATTAGAGCCTACAATGATTAAAAGCATTCTTGTAAGATGATTCCTATTAACTAGCAACAGTATAGGGAGAAATGAATTTGGTATTTAGTAGGCATCTTATTCTGAATGGAATTGAACCTCAGTAATATATCATTGTGAATGAATATTATAATGAGAGATGACCTATTTTACTGAGGGTTTACTGGACTTGCTTTTACTTCCAAATCATCCCCCACCATTGTTCAAAGCATCTGTATTCCCTCACCCAAGCCTGAGTAGAACACAATAGGCTAGGAGTTTCACTGTAGATTAAAGCTCTTGCAAAACTGAGCATGGTAAAAATACCTAGATTGAGGAGATTATTAATTCTAAATATTACCATCAGTCCTGTCCATCAGAGACTGAGCCTTGAAATGAGGACTTTTGAAGAAGGAGGAGAATCCTGGATCTCCCCAAACCACTGATTTTTAATAATCATTTCTTGTTTTTCTATATGTGAACATTCTTGTTCTATTAGATGTTTGTTAAGTTTAGAATACAAATTAATAATTTTTAAGAAAAAATCTTTAAAGAGGTCACTGGTTTCCAATTCTAACTGGACCAATGTCGGGAAGAGAGTTATTGTGATATCCTATCACAGAGTTGGCCCAATCACATTGCAGGATTCTTTGACTTAAAGGCAGAGGCAGAGTCTACTTTTTGAAGTAGAACTTTTCTGTTATTTCTTTTTCATGGTTACTATATCTTTATATGCATAACTTCTGTGACTGTGTAGGGGAAAAAGAAAAAGACTACATTTGGTTACTTTAGAATATTTTACATGAAAAAGATCTTGGGGATATGGTGGTAAATGTTTAACAGCCAACTCTGCAAGAAAAACAATTACATACAACACATTTTAAATATGCATTTTTAAACATTTTCTCTATCATTTTTAGAAGTTTAGAAAATCAATAAAACAATAAATCGAGCCTTGATCTGTAGTGTTTGCAAGAGTCTCACATTAAAAATTTCATACGACTTCAACAATAATACTATATGATGATCAATTCTGATGGATGTGGCCATTTTCAACAATGAGATGAATCAAATCAGTTCCAATAGAGCAGTAATGAACTGAACCAGCTACACCCAGCAAAAGAATTCTAGGAAATGATTATGAACCACTACATAGAATTCCTAATTCCTCTAATTTTGTCCACTTGCATTTTGGATTTCCTTCACGAGCTAATTGTACACTATTTCAAAGTCCAATTCTTTTTGTACAGCAAAACAACTGTTTGCACATGTATACATATATTGTATTTAAGTTATACTCTAACATATTTAACATGTATTAGT
Source organism: Sminthopsis crassicaudata (assembly GCF_048593235.1). Taxonomy (NCBI): domain Eukaryota; kingdom Metazoa; phylum Chordata; class Mammalia; order Dasyuromorphia; family Dasyuridae; genus Sminthopsis; species Sminthopsis crassicaudata. The sequence goes on along the minus strand of NC_133621.1, from coordinate 43,108,828 downwards.
TAACCTGCTATCTGGGGTGGGGGGAAGGAGGGGAAAAATTAGAACAAAAGGTTTGGCAATTGTCAATGTTGTAAAATTACCCATGCATATATCTGGTAAATAAAAACTATTAAAATAAATAAATAAATGAAGTTTTCATACGAATTAGTAGGATCTGTTTCCAGCACACCAGTTGTCTTAGTATCATGGCAAATGACCTTTCTGAGCTAAGGAGAGTGACCATGATTGTCCACAGGCCAGTAATGGCTTTCAGTTAACAGGATATTACCATTCTAGAATGCAGTTCCATTTGTCTCTTCCCAGACCAAAATGACTCTCCCTAGTCACCATTTCTTATGTGTGTTATCTTCAGCTGGGCCCTAGACAGTCTTTACTCCTTAAATGCCTAATCACCTGGCCTAGAAACCAAAGCCTAAGGACTTTTTCTCTGGTCTGATAGGAGAGTATCTTTAGTATCTTGGAGAAGAATCATTTAATCTGTTCCCTAGTGACCACACTCACCAACTCTGTAACTTTCTTAAAATAACCCCTCTATGATCATGACTTTATTATATTATTTCTCCCAATAGAATATATGATTCTTGAGAGCAGGACCTGGATTAGCTTTTATATTTGTCCCAGAGTTTAGCATAGCACAGTGCTTGGTATATAGTTAAATGCCTTAGAAATGTTTTTCCCCCCTTTCTTTCCCTTCTTTCCTCTCTCCATCTTCATTCCTTTCTTTTTTCTTTCCTTCCATCCTTCTTTCTCTTCTTCTCCTCCTTCTCTTTCTTTTTTTATTTCCTCCTTCTCTTTCTTCTTTCTTTCCTTCCTTCCTTTCTTCTTTCATTCCATGTTGAACTGGTTTTTCAACTACATCTGTAAAGACTAAATAAAATCACCCATTCCTAGGAAGGAACTCCAATGTTCCCAAGCTCTTCTGCCATTTGTGCCATTTTTCTTCACTTAGTCTCCATGACAAGTCTTCTTGCATGTTTCAGTAGGAGATGGAAGGTGGTGCCTTCTATATCAGTGAAGTGCAAACTTTGGCAAAAATTGGAATAGTGTCAGGCCCTGGATCTTTTGTCTGTCTCATTCCTAGACTGACCAATGAGTGCTAAGTTTTCTGGGGTGTTTTTTTTTCCCCAAAGACAAAGTACTTCGGTATTGAGACCATGTACAAAGGCATTGCCATCTGCATTATTGGAAGGACTGCACACCTGTTTTTGAATTATTGATGAGCTTTTCTTATATTTGATATGCATTCACAAAATTATTTGGTCTCTCTGTCTACAGTTGCTCCTTCCTCCCACAGCTGCTAAAATAATCTGAGCATGCGTGCATTAAACAGCAGCATTGTAAACAACCCAGGCCTAAATTTCACAGGCAGTTGAGCCACCTAGATCATGAAATCTTAGATGCAGAGATTGAAGGGAACTTGGAGGCCATCTGGTCCAGCTTCCCTCATTTTTCAGATGATAGAACTGGGGCCAACAAATCTGAATGATACAAGGTCAGACAGTAAGTGATAGAGATCAGCTTTAATCTGGATTCTCTGATTCTTGCCCCCTTTCATAAAAGTGAAGTCTTTTTATTTGAGAAGAAAATATCAATGAAATAGATCTGGACCTCTTTTCCTTACTACCCACCTTCCCCAATAAAAATCTATAGGATAATTTCACTGGATCCTATGACACATTTAGATAAATTGATAATAAAAAGTGCCATTTTAACTATAGAAGAAATTTTGCTTAACTAAAAACTTAGAATGAATAATCAAAAATCATGTATAGCTATGATTGCTTATTTTAGTGGGAAAATGCTCATCTTTGCATTTGTTTATAATGCAATCATGAAATCTTTCCCTTTTCACCTTCATAATTTCTATGCCTTTAAATAATACATCTCATATCAGATATGAATTTGTCCTACAAAGTTCTTCACCCTTCTCTATCTTTCAAGAAAAACTGGAAAATACTATTTGATTTAACTTATTTGATTTAACTTATTAGACCACAAAGTCTACATAATTTCTCCCAATGATTTAAACTTCTTCCTTAAAACCAAAAACCTTTTTCATTCACCCTTCCTTGCTTAATTGTGAAAGCACTGCAATTTGAGTATTTGTGAATAATTAATGATGAAGGCTAGAAATAGGTTTAATTCAAGCAGAGAAATATTTATTAAATAAAGACTATTCTTTCTCTCCTTTCCAATTTTTGTTCTCATTCTAAGGGACTTCCCAATGTATATAAGTAATTATCCTTTAGATATCTTAATCTCCCAATTCTCTACTTACTCATTTCTCTTCCACCTTCAATAGCTGCAGAGAGTCATACCCAGGATCCTGCCATCACCCACAAATGTCATACATCCAAGTTCACAAACTTTGAAATTATTTTATCTAATCGTAGACTGTTGTCATTCAATCATTCTTTGTACCTTACAACTCAAATCCTTATTGGCAGGACTACCAACTTCTCAAATCCTCAGTTCTTTCCCCAGCTACCTTACATTGACCACAATATCCTTCCTTCTACATCCTAATTTACTTGTGAACCAGTTCCTCTTCTTGCTCCATTATCCTATAGAATATTTCTGCCCTTCCCAACCCCATCTTTGATTTATTCCTGCTATTTATAACCTAGCCTCTTACTCATGTACTTTTGAGTAACAAGTTTACATTACATAATCTCAACTGGGCTCTCACTGCAGCAAGGCAAATTCTTAAACATCTCCCTTATCAATGAACTATCTTACTACAGCATCTTTTCCAAACTTTCTTGTCTTTCCTCAAGCTATTGACAACCTCTCTTTCCCTGCCAGCCTAAAACCTTGAAATTGAAGTCATTTGCAGAGCTTTCTCTTCTCCCTACTTTCTCATTTCACATCATTCAGATGCCTGGTCACTATTTTCTCCTATACCTGTTAAAATGGCAGACTTTCTCTTTGCTAAGACAGTGAATCATTCCATCCAATCTTGTCTAGCACATTGCTCCCTCTATTATCTCTACTTTTTCACATTGATCTTTGTTTCCTCTGCTGGATGCTTCTCTACTGCCTATAAACATGCCTATGTCTACACATCCTCAAAAAACCTTCCTTAAGCCATCCTTCCTTCTCTTGGATAGTGATTGCCCTCTCTCTCTCCCCCCTCCCTTTTGGGGCTTAATTCTCTGAGAGGGCCATCTATAATAAGGGGCTGTACTTCTTCCTCATTCTCTGCAGCCTGATATAACTTCATCATTCAAATAAAAATAAATACTTTCTCCAAAGTTATTAATAATCTCTTACTTGCCAGATCTTATAATCTTTCCCTCTATTCTCCTTCATCTTGGGTTTTCTTTAGCTTTTGATATTGTCAATCAATCCTGTCTCCTTTATCCTTTTTTCTCTTTAAATCTTCATGGTATTACCAATGTAGCCAAGATTAGAAAGGAAACAGAAAACTGGGAAAAAGTTGTACATCCAATGTTTCTGATAAAGGCCTCATTTCTAAAATATATAGAGAATTGACTCAAATTTATATGACTACAAACCATTCCCCTATTGATATATAAATCAACAGATATGAACACTTTTCAGATGAAGAAATTTAAATTTCTAGTCATATGAAAAATGCTCTAAATCATTAGTAATTAGAAAAATACAAATTAAGACAACCTTTAGGTACTACTTCATGCCTCTCAGATTGGCTAAAATGACTGGAAAAGATAATGACGAATGTTGGAAGGGATATGGAAAACTGGAACACTGATACATTGTTGGTAGAGTTGAAACTGATCCAAACATTCTGGAGAGCAATTTGGAACTATGCCAAAAGGGCTATGAAACTGCAGTCCTTTGATCCAGCAGTGTTTCTACTGGCATTATATCTCAAAGAGATCTTAAAGAAGGGAAAAGGACCCACATGTGTAAACATGTGGCAGCTCTTTTTGTAGTGGCAAGAAACTGGAAACTGAGTGGATGCCCATCAATTGTGGAATGGAAGAATAAGTTATGGTATATGAATGTTATGGAATATTATTGTTCTGTAAGAAATGATAAAAAGGCTAATTTCAGAAAAACTTGGAAAGACTTATATGAACTGATGCTGAGTAAAATGAGTAGGACCAAGAGAACATTGTACACAGCAACAAGATTATGGGATGATCAACTGTGATGGACTTGGCAAAAATGTGAAAATGAGATGGGGAAGACAGAGGTTCAAAATGAATTACACAGGGACATAGAAAAATATTTACTGTGGGAGAAGGGGATCTATATCAACTAGAGGAATTGGTATTTCTAAAAGTCACACACACACAGGGTATTCAGGAAGTAAACTTTATCATATGATAACAGAAACTATTTAGAAGAAGACATCATAGAAGCTTTAATTTTAAGAAGATATGGTAATAAAATAGTAGTGGATTTTAATGTCCCTTCCTCCCTTTAAATAAGTCTAACAGAAAAATAAATAAAAGAGAAAATACAGAATTGAACAACTTGCTTAAAAACATTCGAGCAGAAAGACTTATGGCATCTTCTAAATAGGACTGCCAAAGACCCTATATATTTCTCAGCACCACATGGAAATTTTATTTTAAAATGGCAATGTATTGGCTAATGTGGAAATAGATTTTGCATGACTTCAGATATATGTGTATCTTATTTCTTGTCTTGTCAGGGGGTAATGAGAGGGAGGAGGAGAATTTAAAATCGAAAATAAAAATAATTTGCTTTGAAAATAGCAAAAAAACATTTCTTGGTACTTCTCTGTCTTGATTCTTCTACTACCTATCCAAATATTCCTTCTCTGGTGACTTTGCAGGATCTTTAACTATGTCATAGCCATAACCATGTCCCCCACTACTTAGTCTAGGCCCTCCCTCCTCTCTATTATTTCACTTGATGTCGTGGTTTCTAAATGCTTAAGACGGTTGATTCCTGTCCTCTACTCTCACAAAATCAATCAATATTTATTTAGTTAGTACCTACTATGCTAAATTCTGAGGACAGAAAAAGGAAGAAAAAAATTAGTTTTTGCCCTCAAGGAGCTTCCAGTCTAATGGAAAGAAACAACATGAAAACAAATATTTATAAAGTTAACTATAGACAGAGGAGAGCTAAAAATGTATAGAGGGAAGGCATAGGATTGGGGAAGGAATCCCAACCCAATACACACACACACACACACACACACACACACGCACACAGAGTTGTGCATATTAGATAAATGCTAATTGCCTGAGTTCACCAGGATAAACAGGAACAATTCTTCCTCTTGTTCTCCAGCTAATTTAAGGTTATCAATTCAATGCAATGAATGTATAAAGCCTCTTGCCTGATTTAGGAGATTTAGAGAGCAAACAAAGGTTTGCCTGCCTTCTAGGAAATTACACTTTCTCGAGCACATAAATAATACATATACAGAAAAAGTAAATACAAAGTAATTTCAGTAAAGAGTGAAATAGAGTTTTAAGGAAGCAAAAAATCTTGGAGTGGTTTGCCATTTCCTTCTCCAGCTCATTTACAGAGGAAGAAGCTGAAGCAAATGGGGGTAAGTGTCTCTCCCAGGGAATAAGTGTCTGAGGCAGGAGTTGAACTCATTAAGGTGAGTCTTTCTGATTCCAGGTCTAGCTGCCTGTACAGGTGTGCAGAGGCATAGGTATAGAAAATTGGACACTGAATTTGGGGGAGAACAAGATCCAAATTGACTGGAGCAGTTTGTGAAAGAGAACACCATGAAATAATTCTGGAAGGTAGATTACAAGCAGGTTAAAATTAAATGTCAAGCTAAAGAATGTGTTGTTGTTATTTTTTTTCCTCCTGGCAATAGGGAGCTAGTGAAGATTCTTGACATTGGATGGATATAGTATAAAGAAATTTAAGGAGGAGAGGGAAATATCACCTGGAGGGAATCAGGATAGACTCCCTGGGGGAAATGACACCTGAGCTGAGTTGGGTCTAGAAGGAAGATAAGAATTCTAAGGTAAGAGATAAGAAGTGAATTCCAGGCCCAGGGGAAGGATTGGACAAATGCACAGGGAAGTGTAGAGAATATCGGGTTTGGGGAAACAGCTAGGTTGCAATGGAGAGTAGATAAAGGGCTGCCATGTGATAGGCTCTATTTCCAAAGATTGGCAAGAACAGCATCCAAGGCCACCTGGTCCCAGAGCTAACCCTGAACACCAGGCTGTCAACACTGTATGTTCATGCAATGCTTTGATTGTCTGATTTTTGTGAGACGGTCTTTGAAAATGGTGCTTTACAATATATATTTTTTTTCAATAGAAGTATATTGCTTCCACTTACTCAAGCTATCAAATACCTCACCCTACACAGCCCCCCTTAAAAAAGAAAGGGAAGGAAAAGGTATGAATGTTCATATCTTTGCAGCTTGGCTACAAAGTGGAATGGATGAAAATTCAGTTAGATGATCTGTCAACTAGCATTTGTTAAGCACCCCTTATATACTTTCAAAGAAAGGAAAAAGAAAAAAACAAAAACAAAAACAAACTTCCTTGCTCTCCCGGTTTAATGTAGGAGACCTGAATTGTAGGAAGCTCAATTTGATAGCTAAATGATTTAGAGGAAGGTTGAGAGTAGGGAGGATTGAGACAGGGAGATTAATAGTCCAAAAAAGGGCCTGCACCATTGTGGTGATAATGTCAAGAGACAAGGGCATGTACAGAAAAGATGGTATAAAGAGAGAAGTGATGAGCTGACAACTGATTGCATGTGATGATGAGGAGGAGAGAGTGTGGAGTCAAAGGTGACACTTAGTTGTGGCCTGAGTGACTGAGAAGGTAGTGGTACCCTCAGGGAATTGGGAAGCTAAAAAGAGAGAAAAGTTTGGAGGGAAAGGTAATGAGTTCAGTTTGGGAGAGGTTGAGTTAAGCTATCTATGGAGACATCCAATTCCAAGTGTCCAAAGACAGCTATAGGTCTAAGCTATACTGACTCAAAAGAGAGATTAAGGCTGGATCAATAGATTTGAGAGTTATTTGCCCAGACATGAAGATTGAAACTATGTTAGTAATGGGGTCACTCAATAAAATAATATTGAGGGCAAATAAAGACAAGAAGGCTCAAGACAAAGTCTTAGGGGACACTATGATTAGTGGGTATGATACAGATCCGGCAAAGGATAAAGAAAAGGAACATTTGGATATGTAAGAATTAGAAAAGTGGGAAATCAATTATAGGAAAACCTGGGGGGGAAAGAGTATCCAAGAGAAGAGGGTGATTGACAGTGTCTAAAGCTGTAGAAAAGTCAAGAAAGATAAGCTGTGAGAATAAGACTACTAGATTTGGCAATTAGGAGATCATAACTATAAAGAAAGTAATTTCAGTTGAATGCTGGCGTCAGAAGTCAGATTGTAGAGAGTTAAGAGAGAAGAAAAGAAGCAGAGGCATGATTATATATCCTAAATGGCCATAAATTAGACCTAAAAGAATAAAGAAATAAAGGACAATTTCTACTGGGTAAGGAAGGGATGGATGGATCAAGGGAGGGCTTTTAGAAGATAAAGTAAACATGGGCTTGTTTGTGGGCAGTAGGATATAAGAAGTAATTGAAGATTAATGTGACAAAGTAAGGAATAATAAAGATGTCAATATCTTGGAGAAGAGGGGATGGAATGAGATCTCATGCACCTAAAAGGATCACCTCTTCTAACTGAGAGCTAGTCAGCTACCATAGGTAATTAGGAAGATGGCCAAAGTGGGCTTAGAATAACAGATCAACAACCCCTCTTCTTTTCCTAATTAACCAATACTTAATACCATATGATATCCCTACTTTACCATGCCCAAACCTAAAATAATCCATAATTCCCCTGTAACTTTATTCCCCAAGAAACCTAGATTCAAACTCAGGATCTGGGGCTCCAAGTTCAATACAATTTTTCATGGTACCAGTTAGTTATTATCTGAGTGATTTTGAATTAGTCATTTCACTTCTCTTTGATTCAATTTCTTTATCTGAAAAATTAAAGGGGTGGACTAAAGGACCAGGGACATTCCTTCCAGCTTTAGTTCTATGTTTCTAACACGGCTCTAACCTACCTTTTCTCTGCCTCTATTGCCTAACATTTTCAGGAGCCTCCTTAAATAATACAATCTCCCCCTTTCTTGTTCCAAACCTCTAGGTTCCACAGACACCAAAGAGTTCTACTGTTGGCAACAAAAAAACATTTTCCATGGCCTTGTTGGGCCATGTTACCATCAGCTTTGCCATGGCATGAAAGCAGATTGCTGGGTTGGCAGCAATCCTCTAGCAAATGAAACTCGACTCCTCTGCTAGTTGTGGAGCTATAGATTTGCCCCTTGAATTTCCCACATTTCATAACAACCCCTGATTGTTTGAACCTCCTCATCTGATTGGACCTTTTTCAACACCTTCTCCACGATCTCTCCATTTAACAGTCCTGGGGGAGGGGGAGAGGAGTTTGGGAGATGATCACTGGGACTCGGGAGGAGAAGGGGATATGACTAAGAATGACTGAGAACAGGCTCCCTTAGCATTTCAGAAAGACTTCCTGCCAAGTTCCATGATGACTTGAGACCTCCCTGACCAAGCATCCCTCATCATCCCACCCCACTTACAAGGCAAGAAGCAACGGCAGCAGCTTGGCTGAACACTTCTGTCCAGATCCAAAATAAACCTTTATTTGTTTCAGGAAGGTCTGCCAGCTGTCCCTGCCCTGCTTGGCTGCTCTCCTCTCCTAAATTCCTCTGATTCAATCACCTCTTTGTGTGTACCACTCCCTCATCTTCCCATGTCTTTCCTATCTTGCATGTAGTCCAGCAGGGGCTGATGCAAATTTAATCCACTTTTAATCATTCTATAAGCATTTGTTAGGCTCCTACTATGTGCCAATAAAAAAAAATGAAACAAAAAACAGAAAATGGAATGAAATAGAACATCTTTTGCCCTAAAAATGTGTAATCTATTGGGAGAACTAATGAGATGTCCTGTAAAAAAGACAAGCAGCCCAGTTTGGCTGAATTGTAGAGTCTCTGAAAGCACATAATGCCAAATAAGTCAGAGCCAGATCATAAAGGGCTTTAAATGTCAGAGACATTTATATGGCCAGACTAATGCTTTAGGAATATCAACTTGGCAACTGTGTGGAGGGGGGTTTGGAGGGAAGAGAAACCTGAGACAGGGAAACTATTCATTATTGTAATAGTCCAGATGAGAAATAAAGAGATCCTGAATTAAGAGAGCAGATGTGAGAATGAAAAAAAGATGTGAGAAAATGTTGTGTTAATAGCCTACGGGGTGGAGTGAGGGAAAATGAAAAGCCTCTGAGATTAAAAGCAAATGACTGGAAGGATGGCATTGCCCTCAAGAAAACAGGGAAGATCTAATCTCCCGAAAGGAGGTTTATTTAATGATAATATGGAAAGGGTATCTGGCCATGATACAGTGTTGATTCAGTTGGACTCAGGAACCCTGACTGTCTCCACATTTGCCCTTTCTCTGATCAGCAGTGTGAAGCCACTTAGGTTAAAGTCCCAAATTGTGGTCACCTTATTCTCTTGGGCCATTTAAATTGCAAGGAGAGGTTCTATCACAATAGGTTGCCATCTTTGGAAATGGCACTAGAAAGTTTTTTTGTTTGTTTGCTTGTTTGTTTGTTTGCTTTTTTGTTTTTTAAGACATTGTGGGCAACTTTTCAGGAAAATAGAGTAATGAGGCACACCTGTGCTCCACCACATAGCTCATGGACATTCAGGTACTTTAATTGACTGATAAGTTGCCTGGATCACTTCCAAACTCTGGCCATTTACCCCCTCTCAACCAGGGCTTCTGTATTTATGATAAAAATGCCTACATTGATCAGCAACTAGGAGACATCTTTATTATACTTGATGGGGGGAAGCAGTGTGAAATAGTACACTGAGTGTTAGGATTGAATACTGCCTCTGGCACTTGTGAGCTGGGAACCTCCAGGCAAATGCTATAACTACGCTCAGCCATAATTTTCTCATCTGAAAAATAGGGATAATACCTTACATGGTTGTAAAATTCAAAGAAGATAATAAAAAGAAAGCACCATATACATTTCAGTTACTTTTATAAAATATATTGAGAACATTTCCTATACTAATTTTATTATAGAACATGTTAAGACAACTTGGATGAAACATCAATTTTAGTATGGTCTATTCTTGAGCTACATCGAGGTGGGCCGGTGTGAAGAATTATAGAACAAAGGAGATTAAGCCTATTTTCTATCCCCACATGGTCAGATTATAAGCATTTTTATGCATACCTAATTTTCTACTGAATAAAAACATTCATCTAATGCTTTTTTTAACTTAACCTCTCATTCAATTCTCATAGCAATCAGATGAAATTTTCATAACATCTGATGTTATTCTCATTTATAGATGAGGAAACTGAGGTTGACAGGCTGTTTTTGTCCATTTTCACACAAATAATGCCAGTTTTTTATGTAGGTCAGTGTATTTGACAGTGTCAAATTCAGTTCTCAAACCATTAATTCATGCTGTCTCCCTAAATTTAATATTTTAGAGGGGGAAATGCTGCTAAGTGTGAATATCTTCTCCCAGAACCCCTATTCACTTTGCACAAGGCACTAGGTTTCAGAGAAGAGAACATGGGAAACTGATGTCAAGATTATTTACCTCTACAATGGTATTTGAATTACATTGCCAATTTTCATATCATTGCTCTTCTCAGGCAAAGCATGTGGAGCAGGTGTCCTGGGATGGAGTTGGACTCCATTCAAGGCAGAGCAGCAGCTAAAAGAGAGATAGAGAAAGTGAGGGGTAATTAAGGACAGGGGATGAAGACTAAACCCAGAGAAAGATGAGATAAGGTATAATTGGAGCAAAGCATTCATGCTATTATGAGCAGTGTGTGTGTGTATGTGTGTGTGTGTGTGTGTGTGTGTGTGTGTGTGTGTGTGTGTATGTGTGTGTGATGTTTAGCCTTCTTGACTATTTCACACACTTGGACACAAACCTGGGGAAAATCCCAATGGAAATGACAGCTTTCAGCCCTCGCTGAGTCCTAAGCTCTATTTCATTTCTGCTAAATTAGTATCATACAATGTTACAGCTGGAAGAGTGCAAGAGACTTTAGGGATTCACTAGTCTAAGTGTTTTTAATCTGGGGTATCTGAACATATTTTTATTTGTGTGTTTTTTTAAGGATTCCTTCTTCCCTTCTTCCCTTTCTTTCTTTCTTTTCTTTCTTTCCTTTTTTTTTTTTTTTACAAATTCAGTTCAGACTTTGTTTTTTGTGATAGTAATAGCTTTTTTGCTTTTCAAAATACATGCAAAAATAGTTTTCAACATTCACTCTTGCAAAACCTCTCCAGACAGCAAGTGATTCCATTATAGGTTAAACTTGTGCAATTCTTCTAAACATATTTCCACATTTATCTTGCTACACAAGAAAAATCAGATCCAAAAGGAGAAGAATGAGAAATTAAAAAGCAAGCAAACAACAACAAAAAGATTAAAATACTATGTTATGATCCACATTCATCCCCCATAGTCCTCTTCCTGGTTTCAGATGGCTCTCTCCATCTCAAGCCTATTATGATTGGCTTGAATCACCTCATTGTTGAAAAGAGGCAATTGATCATCACATAATCTTGTTGTTGCCAATGTTTCTTGGTTCTACTCACTTCATTCAGCATTAGTTCATATAAGTCTCTCCAGGCCTTTCTGAAATCCTGCTCATTATTTCTTATAGAACAACACTATTCCATAACATTCATATACCACAACTTATTTAGCCATTCTCCAGCTGATGAGCAGCCTCTCAGTTTCCAGTTCTTCGCCACTACAAAAAGGGCTGCCACAAACATTTTGCACATGTGGATCCTTTTTTTTTTCTTTTTTATGTTCTTTTTGAGATACAGACCCAGTAGAGATACTGCTGGATCAAAGGGTGTGCACACTTTGAGAGTCCTCTGGGCTATCAATTACTCTCCAGAATGATTGGATCAGTCCACCAACAATGTATTAGTGTCCCATTTTCCCCATACCCCCTGCAATACTTATTTTCTTTTTCTGTCATCAGCCAATCTGAGAGGTATGGAGTTATACCTCAGAGTTCTCTTAATTTGCATTTTACTAATCAATAGTAATTTAAAACATTATTGATTTTTTCATCTGAAAATTGTTCATAAACTATGACTTTTTTTAAACATATTTGTTTTCCTTTGTAATTCTATGTAATTTATTTCTTGTCTTTAAAAAGTATTCTGTGAAAGGTTTCACCAGACTTTATATCAAAAAATATTAGTAGATATTTAATTTGTTTTTGTCTTTAGTAAGGTCAGAAGCCTAATCTGGTACTCTCAAAACTATCATAAGTAGTTCCTTCTAGAACAACTCTAAAGTCTGAGTCCCTGGAACTCTTGAATTATTCCTCATATCAAGAATGGCCTGGGATATCCCAGGAAAGTTTAGAAGTAAAGGTGGAGGCAGATCCCACCATAGTAGCTGGGCTATAGCCACAGTGAGCAAGTGAAAAAAAGGAAAGTTGTTTGCCTGATTCTTTTCCTACCTTTTCTTTTCAAATTCTTTGGTGAAGAACATTTGATGACATGAGGAACAATGCTGAATTCCATATTTTTTTGAGTCAACTGGAAAAGAGTGGCGACTTTCTTGCTCCATGATCTTATGTCCTTGTTTGATGTGGCAAGTTTAATTACTGCAGAGATGAATCTTTGGGTGCTCCTTGAAAGGTAATCTTTTTTTTTAAAGTGTTACATTTATTTCAAATATGTGGAGTTTTCAAAAGTATTCATTTTTGCAAGATTTTGTATTCCAATTTTTTTCTCTCTTTCTCCCTTATCTCCCCCTCCCAAGACAACAAGCAATCTAACATAGGTTATACATGTACAATGCCTTTAAATATTTCCATATTTGCCTATTGTATAACAAAAATCAAACCAAAAGGGGGAAAAATCACAAGAAAGAAAAAAGCAAACAAACAAATAAAAAAGAAGGTTCAGTTCATATTCAGTTTCCATAATTCTCTTTGGATGCAGATGGCATTTTCTATCCCAAATCTATCAAAATTGTCTTGAATCACTACATTGCTGAGAACAGCCAAGTCCATGACAATTGATCTTTACATAATTTTGTTACTGTGTACAATGTTCTCCTGGTTCTGCTCACTTTACTTAACATCAGTTCATGTAAGTCTTTTAGGGTTTTTATGAAATCTGCCTGTTCATCATTTCTTATAGAACAATAATATTCCATTACATTCATATATGCTAACTTATTTAGCCATTTCTCAATTGCTAGATATCCATTCAATTAGGAAACTCTCATAATTGTGTTGAATATACCCTCAAATAGAAAATTTTGCTGAATGTTTATGTGGCATGTATACCCTGGAAATCAGGAAGCTACTGCCCTAGAAATCCACAGTTCTATTATGGAGTGTTAACTTTCTTTCTTTGAATTTTAATCTCTTCCTTTTCCTTCTTTAGGTTTCTCTTTCAAATACCAAATTTCACAGCACAGACATGTCAGAAACAAGAAATGAAAGTTCAACTTTATAAAACATTCCTGTCTGAAAGAAGGAATGTTTTATAAAAGTTGAACTTTCATTTCAGTCTGAAAGTAGGGAGATCACTGTTGAAGAAGCATCAAGATTGGCTATGGTGGTTAAACTAAAACTCATACTATCCTATGTATTAAATTGGATTTGTACCCCAAGGCTGATCTGGATTGACAGAGAGAAATTTTTCATCAGGAATTCCATTTATTAAAACAATCACAATCAGGTCCAGAAATAAAGTAGGCAAATATTTCTGTACAAATCTAATTTTACTTTTTGCCTTCTTTTTTATTTTTATGAAAGGCAGTCAGCAAGGATTGTGATCTGGGCACCATATTAAGCACTGGGGATAAAAACCAAACAAACAAGCAAAAAATCCAGGTGCTTACAATAACTGGGGGGACAAGATATAAAAAAAACATTGTATAACCAAGATGTATAAATCCAGATGAAAGGTAATCTCCATCTAGAGAGCAGTGAGAGAAGGTTAGGTGACTAGTGGAAAATACTTCCTAGAGAATATGAAATTTGAGCTGAGTGTTAAAAGAAGCCAGAGAAATTTAGTGTCAGAAATAAAGAGGGAGAACATTATGAACATGGCAGACAGCCAGTGAAAAAGCCTGGGGTAGGGAAGCAGTTTTGTGCTGGAGGAACAAGTTGGCCAGTATAGCTGGGACAAGAGCCGGCCTCTGAGCTGAGAAGCTAAACTCTACTACCTAGTGAAATTGTGTCTGGGCAAGTTGCCAAATCTTGCTATGTCCCAGAAATTCTCTAAGCCCATAAATGACAGTTCTCAACTGTATTAGTCAAGGACATTCTTCAACTGGAGCTACTAAGAGCAATGAAAACCCAGGTCTGGGGGGAAAACAAAACAAACAAGAAATGAAGATATAGTTAATACGTGATTGATTTGTCGTCCGATTGGGGTGGAGGCTGGATCTGTGAATTCATTGATATTAGAGCTCCTAGATTGAGAAACTGTCTCCCATGGCAGGTCAGTGCCTTCTCTGTAACTTAAAGCCTTCTAGGTTGTAAAAGAAATGGGAGATGTAGAGAGCCAGAACTCTGGAGAAGTATATTTAAAACAAGGTGCTAACTTGTAGAACTATACTAAGTACTAAGTACATGTAAACTAGATTACCATTGTATTATCAATTCCACTGAGTTAACACCTTGTTATAGGGTTAAATTAATCACACTGAGCCTTATGTATGTTTCTCCAGAGTTTCTGCCCTTTACACGTGGTTGTGAGTCCCCCTGAGAGCTTCAGGTCACACAGCTTTAGGTGGAGGTCTCTCTGGTTCTGATGTTCATCCACTCACTACAAATAGCGCTTCTCCTCTGTAGCTTAACTAGTTAATCAGCTAATTAAGGAAAGCCATGATGGGTATTGCCTAATATCAGGGTAACCAGCTGCACTTGGGGTCTCTCAGCATCCCAGAACAGAAAAGGACCTTAGCAATTCTTGAATGGACCTGGATTCTGATGCTAGTGGTGACATGATGGCATGCATTAATCTTAGCTTCTTCTGCAAAATGAAGGAGTTCCATTAAAGAACTGCATGTCTCCTTTCAGAAGGAGATCAGGGTGAAGAGGAGTGGGATTACTCAACTCAGTAAAAAACCTGAATTATTGAACATACTAAACCACAGACCTACAGCATCATGGGATTTCATAAATCCATCTTAAATTTGTTCCTTTATAACTTTCACCCCTTTTTTCTTGATTCTGTCTTCTGAAAAAAAAAAAAAAACAACAATTAGTCTAATCCCTTTTCCAATTTCATAGCATTTGAAATACTTGAAGACAGCTATTCTGTCTTTACCCACCCACCCCCTCAGTCTTCTCTTTCCCATCTCCACTTTTTTCAACTAATTATTATATAACAAGATCTCAAGACCCTTCAGTATTCCAGTTTTCTTCCTCTGAATCTTCTCCAGGTTGTCAATTTCCTTCCTAAATTGAAGAATTGGAATGAACCATCCACTTCAACATTTTGAAAGAACAAATGTCACTATTCCTTAAAATAATAACGAGCATATATTTAAAACCTTCAGTAAACATCATATGTAATGGCGATAAACTAGAACCTTTCCCTGTAAGATCAGGAGTGAAACAAGGTTGCCCACTATCACCATTAGTATTCAATATAGTACTAGAAACTCTAGCCTCGGCAATAAGAGCTGAGAAAGAGATTCAAGGAATTAGAGTAGGAAATGAGGAAATCAAATTATCACTCGTTGCAGATGACATGATGGCATACTTAGAGAACCCCAAAGACTCTGCTAAAAAGCTATTAGAAATAATTCAGAACTTTAGCAAAGTTGCAGGATACAAAATAAATCCACATAAATCCTCAGCATTTTTATACATTACCAACACAATCCAACAGCAAGAGATACAAAGAGAAATTCCATTCAAAATAACGGTTGATAGTATAAAATATTTGGGAATATATCTACCAAAGGAGAGTCAGGAATTATATGAGCAAAATTACAAAACACTTGCCACAAAAATAAAGTCAGATTTAAATAATTGGAAAGACATTCAGCGCTCTTGGATAGGCCGGGCGAATATAATTAAGATGACAATACTCCCTAAACTAATCTATTTATTTAGTGCTATATCAATCGGACTCCCAAGAAACTATTTTAATGACCTAGAAAAAATAACAACAGAATTCATATGGAACAACAAAAGTCAAAAATTTCAAGGGAAGTAATGAAAAAAAATCAAATGAAGGTGGTCTAGCTGTACCTGATCTAGAACTATATTATAAAGCAATAGTCACCAAAACTGGTATTGGCTAAGAAATAGACTAGTTGATCAGTGGCATAGGTTAGGTTCACAGGGCAAGATAGTGAATAAAAATAACAATCTAGTGTTTGACAAACCCAAAGATCCCAAATTTTGAGATAAGAATTCATTATTTGACAAAAACTGCTGAGAAAACTGGAAATTAGTATGGCAGAAACTAGGCATGGACCCACATTTAACACCACATACTAAGATAAGATCAAAATGGGTCCAAGATTTAGGCATAAAGAATGAAATCATATATAAATTGGAGGAACATGGGATAGTCTACCTCTCAGACTTGTGGAGGAGGAAGGAGTTTGTGTCCAAGGGAGAACTAGAGACCATTATTGATAACAAAATAGAAATTTTTGATTACACCAAATTAAAAAGTTTCTGCACAAACAAAACTAATGCAAACAAGATTAGAAGGGAAGTAACAAATTGGGAAAACATTTTTACAGTTAAAGGTTCTGATAAAGGCCTCATCTCCAAAATATACAGAGAATTGACTTAATTTATAAAAAAAATCAAGCCATTCTCCAATTGATAAATGGTCAAAGGATATGAACAGACAATTTTCAGATGATGAAATTGAAACTATTTCCACTCATATGAAAGAATGTTCCAAATCACTATTGATCAGAGAAATGCAAATTAAGACAACTTTGAGATACCACTACACACCTGTCAGATTGGCTAAGATGACAGGAACAAATAATGATGAATGTTGGAGGGGCTGTGGGAAAACTGGGACACTGATGCATTGTTGGTGGAGTTGTGAAAGAATCCAACCATTCTGGAGAGCAATCTGGAATTATGCCCAAAAAGTTATCAAAACGTGCATACCCTTTGATCCAGCAGTGCTACTCCTGGGCTTATATCCCAAGGAAATACTAAAGAAGGGAAAGGGACCTGTATGTGCCAAAATGTTTGTGGCAGCCCTTTTCATAGTGGCTAGAAGCTGGAAAATGAATGGATGTCCATCAATTGGAGAATGGTTGGGTAAATTATGGCATATGAATGTTATGGAATATTATTCTTCTGTAAGAAATGACCAACTGGAGGAATACAGAGAGGCTTGGAGAGACTTACATCAACTGCTCCTGAGTGAAACGAGCAGAACTAGGGGATCATTATGCACTTCCACAATGATACTGCATGAGGATGTATGCTGATGGAAGTGGATATCTTCAACATAGAGAAGAGCTAATCCAATTCCAATTGATCAATGATGGACAGAATCAGCTACATCCAGAAAAGGAACACTGGGAAATGAGTGTAAACTGTGAGCATTTTTTGTTTGTTTGTTTGTTTGTTTGTTTTTGTTTTTGTTTTTTTTGTTTTGTTTTGTTTTGTTTTTCTTCCCAGATTATTTTTACCTTGTGAATATAATCCTTCCTTTGCAACAACAACAACAAAATTCAGTTCTGTACATATATATTGTACCTAGGATATACTATAAGATATTTAATATGTATGGGAATGCCTGCCATCTAGGGGAAGGGGTGGAGGGAAGGAGGGGAAAATTCGGAACAGAAGGGAGTACAAGGGATAATGTTGTAAAAAAAAAATTACCTATGCATATGTACTGTCAAAGAAAATGTTATAATTATAAAAATTAATAATAATAATAAAAAAGAACAAATGTCACCAGTGTAGGCACTCATTCCATTGAAGCAGGGGAAATCATTACCTATTACTACCTGGGCAGAATTCTGGTTATGAGTCTGTCAGAGTCTGGCTATCTGTTTTTATTTGTTTTATTTTTTTATTTTTAATGACAAACACATTCTATCACTGGATGTTTTACTACCTGGATCTGTTAGAACTTGTACTAGCCTTGGAGAACCCAACTTGAAAGCCCAAGATGAGAACAAAGCTCACAGCAGAGAGAAAATCTGTGAATCATTTGCATAAAGACAGAATTGTAGCAAGTAATCTTGTCCAGAGCAAATAGCATTTGGCCTCAGCTGTAAAGGAAAAAAAGGGATACAGCCAGATTAGAAAGCAGTCCAACTGGGGAGAAAGTGAACCATCTGGTAGCCTATCTAGTATTTTAAAATGGAATTCAAATCCCTGTTTTAAACTAATTATTCTTATGGGATATTGTTATTGTTTCTATGCTAAAGTAGGAATGCTGAGGAGTTAGCCCCCTCTAAATTCCATTGCCCCAGGGCAAAGTCCCAATCACAAGACTCTAGTTTTAGCTTGGGGTTGAAAAGAGAAAATGAAAGTGTAGAGAAAAGGGGACAGAATAAATCTTGTGAGAGAGATCTTATGGGGACACTTTTTTTTTTTTTTTTTTTTTTTTTTAGAAGATTGACAGATCAACAGTTTTTTACAAAGTTTCTTTCCTAGCCACTCTCCATTCTTTTATTCTTTCAACAAGTATTAAGTGCTTCTTGGCTTTAGAGCATGCTAGGTAATGGGCAGACACTGAGCCTCCTTCCATGGAACTCATTGTCTATAACACAGCTTCTTAAACTGTGGGTTTCAATCCCATATAGGGTCTCATAATTGAATGTGGGGTTCTCACAATTGTGATTTAGCATCATACATGTCTCATTTGTATGTCTATTTTATATACCTATATATGCAGGGTCACATAAAATTTTCTTGGGCAAAAAGGAGTCACAAGGGGGGAAAAGCTTAAGAAGCTGTGCTCCATAAGAGTATCAGATGTCAATACAGATAACTATAATATACGCTGTTATGTGAGAAGTGTTATAGGGAGTTGTTGAAAGGAACCATTTATTGAACTGAATTGAATCAGGGCGGGTTGGTGACATTAATAAATCAGGAATATGGTCATCATAATTCCAGAGTCACATATCCAGATACTTAATATAATTCTTGTGGATTGAAAATAGACATTGCAGTCAGGATTTGAATTCAAATTTCTGGCTCTAAGCCCAGCATTTTTCCCACAGTTTCTACCACTCCTGAAGAATCAAAGTAGTTTTCTTTGAACTTTGAGAGCCATTTTTACTGTATTGTGAAAGAGTTTATCAGAACTTATTCTGAGAACAAGCTTTGACGGAGGAAGGAAAAGGACCTCTTGAGCAAACTTGACATTTGAGAGGCAGGAGTCACTTAGAGAGATGGACAGGGAGCAGAGTTCTGAAAAGATAAGTGGGTGATAAAAGACAAATGTGGACAATTTCACAATTTTGTACGTTCCCCAATAAGACA
Source organism: Sminthopsis crassicaudata (assembly GCF_048593235.1). Lineage (NCBI taxonomy): Eukaryota > Metazoa > Chordata > Mammalia > Dasyuromorphia > Dasyuridae > Sminthopsis > Sminthopsis crassicaudata. The sequence continues at coordinate 43,089,309 of NC_133621.1, read as the reverse complement.
CATTACCATCTGCCTAGCACTGCTAGGTGTGTATTAGCTTTGGGGACTCAGAAAAAAAAAAAAAAGTATAACTTGTAAAAAAAAAAAAAATTGTTGACCAGATTTTCTGTAAGTGATCACCGCAATGATACAGTGACAGGAAGCCCCATTGACTCCTATTCATGTTCTTCATTAGGGTTTGGATTTTCACTCATCTACTGCCCCATTTCTTTTTCAGCCCAACTTGGGCTCTTTCCAAGGCGATAGCCTGTATGTAGCTCGTGTTAATTTATTAGCACAGCTGTTCTGGAGACAGGCTTTAGTGGCTCCTTCCAGTTGCATGACCTAAGAGATCAAAAATTGTAATGGCAGCAATAAATTGCTAAGATGGATGAAGCCTTCTTCTAGATAAAAGCATTCAAGCTCATACAACTTTTGTTATTAAGCAATAGAATCAAGTACACCTGAGAGTTTGTGCTAACATAATTATATTGATTTCATTCAATTAGACTAGACTATATAGGAAGTGGAGCCAAAATGGTGGAGAAAAACCAGAAAATTGCTGGGATATGTTCAATTCCCTCAGAAACATTAAATCAAATCTCTAAATAGTTTCTGGAGCAAAATAATCCCCCTAAAAGACAAAGTAAAATAATTTCCAGATTAAGATAATTTAGGACTTCAGAAAAGGTTTCTCATTTAGGTACAAAGGAAGTCCAATGCAGGTAGTATCCAGACAAACCAGTGAACTTCCATGTCCTGACTCATAGTTAAGTGACACAACAGGTCAGCTATGAGGCCTCCAGGACTAGCACAGCAGGCAAACTGAAAGCTTTTGAAACTGGAGTACAAGAGTTGTAACTAGGTCAAATCACTCTAGCTCAGTGAGCAAGTGACCAGCCCCTAATCCCAAGCAAAAAAAAAAAAAAAAAAAAAAAAAAAAAAAAAAAAAAAGCCAGTGATCAGGTCCCTGAGCACTAATATTAAGAAGTTGGGGTATTGACACCTTTGCTCCAAGAGTTCATCTTTAAAAGTTACAAAATAATTTAATAGTGAATAAAAAGAGAAAAAAGCCCTGATCATAGAAAGCTATTATGGTGGCTAAAATTAATTAAAAAACAAACTCACCAGAGCACAACAATGTGAAAAAATGCCTATATCTGAAGCCTACAGGGGAAATATAAATTGGATTCTATCACAAAATGTCCTCTTGGAAGAACTCAAAAAGTATGTTTAAAAAACAAGGAGGAAAGATAGAAAAATTAAAAAAGGAAATCAGAGTTATATAGGAGAATTATGAAAAAAAATCAACAATTTGAAAAGCAAATAAAAAATTTGACTGGACAAATGGAAGTGAATGACTCAATGAGACATCAAGAATAAGTCAAACAAATCAAAAGAATGAAAAATGTAAAGAAAGAAGAAAATGTAAAATACCTTATTGGATAAAAGGACTGATTGGAAAACAGGTGCAGAAGACATAATTTAAGGAGATATAGCCAAGATGGTGGAGAATATATAGGTCTTTGAGCTCTTCCTGGCTTCCCTCAAATCACACACCAGATCAAGCATCTGAACAAGTTTTGTAGTAGCCAAGCCCCACAAATATTTGGAGTGTAATGACTTTCCAGAAGAAGATATTTTGGAAGAACTTCAGAAATGAGTCTGTTTTAATCAGGTGGGGGGAAGAAGGGGAAGAATGTCCAATGCAAGCACAGCATAGGGACTCAAGGGTGAGAGGCATCTGTGTGGTGGGGTGCCACTGGCTCAGCAGTCTAGCTGAGATATTCAATACAACTACAAAAGGCAAATAGTGAGTCCCTGAATCCCAGCATAATGTGGGACTCGGCCACACTCATCCAACATGGGAAGGAAGACATTGGAAACAACCCCGGGGCAGCATGGGATGGCGAGAAGCAGCTATAGCCTGTGAAGCTTGGAATAATCACCTCTTTGTCCTAAGAGCAGACTTTAATTGTTAAAAAATGAGCAAAAGAAAGCAAAAAGAGCTCTGACCATAAATAACTTTTTTTATGGAGACAGAGAAGGAAAGAATTCAAATCCTGAGGACACTATAGACAAAACATCCACAAATGAAGCTTCAAAGAGTGATATCAGTTGGTTTCCATCTCATAAGGCTATCTTGGAAAAATTCAAAAAGGATCTTAAAAGAGGGTTAAAAGAAAAATGGAGAAAGTAAATGGGAGCTCTGGAAAAGGAAACATGGAAATTATCTAAAGAAAATCATTCCTTAAAGAATAGTTTTGGTGATTGGAAAATGAAATCTACTCCTTAAAAAACAAAATTCCTAAAATGTAAAAAAAAAAAAAAATCAGTGAATAAAATGACTCATTTAAAAGTTCAATTGGCCAACTGCAAAAGGATTTTAAAAGCTAACTGAATTAAATAATTCACTAAAAATTAGAATTGAACAAATGGAAGCAAATGATTCAATGAAATATTAAAAAGCAGTAAAAAAAAAAAAGAAAGAAATAAAAGAAAGAAAAAAAGAGAAAAAATAGAAGAAAATGCAAAATCGCTCATTGAAAAACAACCCAACTTGTAAAACAGATCTAGGAGAGATAATGGAAGAATTATTGGACTTCCTGAAAACCACAATGGAAAAAAGAGCCTAGACAAGATATTTCAAGACATCATGAAGGAAAATGTCCTTGATGACCTAGAACCAGAGGGTAACATAGCCATTGAAAGAACCCAATAATCATCTCCTCAAAGAGATGCAAAAATTAAAACTCCAAGGAATATTGTAGCTGAATTCTGAAATTATCAGATTAGGAGAAAATACTACAAGCTTCCAGAAAGAAATTATTCAAATATCAAAGAGCCAACATCAGGATTAGTGAGGACTTAGCAGACTCCACCCTAAATGATTGAAGGACCTGGAGTATGATATCCTGGAGGGCAAAGGAATTTGGACTGCAGCCATGAATCAACTATCTAGCAAAATTAAGCTTTATCTTTCAGAGGAAAAGCTGTATATTCAATGAAAGAGAGACTTTCATTTATTTTTTATGAAAATACCAGAGCTGAAGAGAAAATTTGATCTTCAAAAACAGAATTCAAGAGATTGTATAAAAAAGGTAAAAAGGGAAGGAAAAATAACTATGACATTTATAGGTTAAAATTGACATGCCTACATGGAAAGATGACATGTTTAAACCTTGCATGTTATACATTTGTTAGGGGTGCTTTCAGAAGGCATAAGTATAATTGTACTTTATTGTTACAATATAAAAAGTAGCTATGAATGGAAAAGGGATTGTACAAGAAGAAAAGGGAAGGAGAGGTAAAATGCAGTAAATTACATTGCAAGAAGAGACAGAAAAGTTCTTTTATGGTTGAGTATAAGAAGAGAAAGGGATGAGCTTTTTGTGAACATTAGTCTTATCAAATTTAGCTCAGACAGAGAATATCAGCAATATTTAGTTTAATATAGAAACTTGTCTCATCAACTAGATAATTAGTAGAAGAATGGGGAAAGGAAAAGGGAAGGTAAAAGAAGGGAGAACAGAAATAGAAGGGAAAATATATGAAAACAGTAAAAAGGGAGGGAAGATTGAGGGAGATGGTCAGAAGTAGAAAAATGGTGATGAAGAAAGGGGGAAAGAGAAAAATATAATTTGGGGAAAATTAGATGGCAGAAAACAAAGAGTTATAATTTTATCTGTGAATATAAATGGGATTTACACTCTCATAAAACAGAAGTAAATAGCAGGCTGGATTAAAACCCAGAATTCTATAATATATTGCTTACAAAAAACACATTTAAAGCAGAATGCTATACGTAGAGTAAAGGTAAAAAGCTGGAGCAGAATCTATGATGCTTCAGCTGAAGTAAAAAAAAAAAAAAAAAAAAAAAAAAAAAAAAAAAAAAAAAAGCAGGGGCAGTCATTCTAATTTTAAATTGAGCAAAATTGAAAATAGATCTAATTAAAACAGATAAGAAATGAAACTATTCCATAATAAAGGGTTTTATAATAAAATAATTTCAATACTAAACATAAGTTTATGAAATGGTATAGTATTCATGTCCCTACAGGAGAAGTTAAGAGTTGCAATTAAAAATAAATAACACAACTATACTATTTGGAGATCTCATCCTTGCTCTCTCAGAACTAGATAAATCAAACCACAATATAAGTAAAAAATAATTTAAGGAGGTAGATAGAATTTTGTAAAAATTAAGGATGACAGACCTTTGGAAAAAAATTAAATGGAAAAAAAAGAATATATATTTTTCTCAGTGTTACATAGAACCTAATCAAAAATTGGGCATATATTTGGGTATAAAACCTTCAAAATCAAATGCATAAAGGCAGAAATAGTAAATGCATCTTTGGAAAAATATACCAAATATTAACTGGACACTAAATAATCTAAGCCTAAAGAATAAATGAGTGGAACAACAAATCATAGACATAGTAGATATTTTGATCCAAGAGAATAACAATAAGAAGACAACTTACCAAAATTTATGGGATGCAGCAAAAGCAGTTCTTAGAGGATATTTTGTATCTCTAGATGCTTACATGCATAAAATAAAGAGATCAATGAATAGGGCAAGCAACTAAAAAAGCCAGAAAAAGGCCAAATTATAAATCCCCAATTAAATACCAAATTTGAAATTTTGAAAGTGAGAAATTAATAAAATAGATAGTAAGAAAACTATTGAACTAATAAATAAAACAATTTTATGAAAAAAAAACAAATTAAATCTTTCATTAATTTGATTAGAAAAAGAAAAGAAATTGGTACTATCAAAATTGAAAAGGGTGATTGTTCTATCAATTAAGAGGAAATTAGAGCAATAATTAGGAGCTATTTTGCCCAAATATATGGCAGCAAATCCAACATTCTAATTGAAAAGAAAAAAAATCTCCTGGGGCAGACCGATTTACCTATTAATTTTACCAAACATTTAAAGAATAATTCATTCCAATGCTATGCAAACTATTTCAAAAAATAAGGAAAGGAGTTTTACCAAATTCCTTTTATGAAACAGATATGATGCTTGCTGACACTTAAAACCAAGTAGGGTCAATACAGAAAAAAGAAAATTATAGACTAATTTTCTTAATGAATATTGATGCAAAAATCTTAAATAAAATATTAACAAAGAGATTACAGCAAGTTATCACCAGAATAATACACCATGACCAAGTAAAATCTATACTTGCAGTGTGGGACTAGTTCAATGTTGGGAAAACCATTAGCATAATTGATTATATCAATTACCAAAATTACAGAAATCATATCATTATCTGAATAGATGCAGAAAAAAAATTTGACAAAATCCAACATTCATTCCTGTTAAAACAAAACAAAACACTATAGAGTACATACATAAATGGAGTTTTACTTAAAATGAATGATAGCATCTATTTAAAACCATCACCAAGCATCAAATGTAATGGGAATAAACCAGCACCATTCCCACTAAGATCAGGGGTGAAACAAGGTTTCCCACTATCACCATTTACTATTCAATATTTTAATACAAATATTAACTCAATCAATAAGACAAGAAAAAGACATTAGAGTAGGTAATAAGGAAACCCAGTTATCACTCTTTGAAGATGATATGATTGTATACTTAATCAACTAAAAATCTACCAGAAACAATTCACAACTTTAGCAATGTTACAGGATACAAAATAAATCCACAGAAATCATTAACATTTCTGTATACTACCACCAAAGTCCACCAACAAGAGATACAAAGAGAAATTCCATTTAAAATTACTGTAGATAATATAAAATGTTTACAACAGCTCTTTTTGTGTTAAAGAATTGGAAAGAGAGTGGATGGCCATCAATTAGGGAATCCCTGAACAAGTTGTAGTACATGAAGGTAATGGAATATGATTGTTCTCTAAAAAATGAGCAAGTTGACTGTAGGAAGGCCTGGAATGATTTACATGAACTGATACTTAGTGAAACAAGCAGAGTCAAGAATACATTGTACACAGTAACAGCAAGAATGTGCAATGCTCAACTATTATAAACTTTGTTATTCTCAGTGGTTCAGTGATCTGAAACAATCCCAATAGACTTTGGACAGAATTGCCATCTGCATCCAGAAAAAGGATATAAGGAGACTGATTGGAAATCAGCACATGTTATGATCACTTCTTTTTTCCTGTTTTTCTTTCTTCCAACATTTTTCCCTTTTGCTCTGATTTTTCTCTCCCATCATGATTCAAAAAAACAAAATAAATAAACTGACTACAATAAAAAGAATTGGGGAACATAGAATATGATTTTTCAGAAGGCAAAGGAGATAGGATTATAACCAGGAATCAACTAACCCAACAAAATTGAGCTTAAATTTTCAGGGGAAAAATGGATATTCAATAACAGTGAATATCAAGAATTTTTTATGAAAAGATCAGATAGGAACACAAAATTTCATCTTTAAATACAAGTCTCAAGAGACACATCCAAATGTAAATAGAAAGGAAGAAAACAAACAAACATGCTATTCAATAAGAATAAATTGGTTACTATATGGGAAAATGATCCCTATATGGGAAAATACTTGCAACTCTTAAAAAAAACTTTTCATTAAAGCAGTTAGAAAGATTATACATAGAGGATTTGAGAATAAGTTGACTTTGTTTTGATAGTATAAAAATTAAGGGATACAAAAGGATTGTATTATAGAAGAGGAACAAGAGAGTCAGAATGAGATAAAGTATGTCAAATGAAAAGGAGCAAAACACCTATTATAGTAAAAGGAACATATAGTAAGAGTGAGTATGATTTAAATATTACTCTCACTAGATTTGTTTCAGAGAACATGAACACTTAATTGGATATAAAAATTAATGTTACTCTATAGGAAAATAGGAGAAGAAAAAAGTAAAAAAGAAAAAAAAGTACTGGGAAAGGGAAAAGCAAATGAGGTGTAATGAAAGGATAGGCAGAATGAAGGAGGTAGTGGTCAGAAGTAAAATTGCTGAGAGAGAAAAGGTGAAAGGAGAGAGACAAGTGTAAACAATAAAATATAGGATGCAGGGAAATAAAGAGTAATTGTAAAGGCGAAAGTGAATGAGATGAATTGTCTTATAAAAAGAGAGTAGATAGCAGAGTGGATTAAAAACAGAATGTTAAAATATGTTGGTTACAAGAAACAACTGAAGCAGATATATGCAGAGTATAGATAAAAGTTTAAAGCAGAACATAATGTCCTTCAACAAGGGAAAAAAGGAAGTTGGGCAGTGATTTTGATCTTAGATAAAGCAAAAACAAAAATACATCTAATTAAAAAAGACAAGGAAGAAAAATACATTTTGGTAAAAGATACCTTAGACAAGGAAGTAATATCAAAACTAGGTATTGCATCTGAATTATAAGAGAAAAAGTTATCAGTTAAAGGAATCTATGCTTATGGTACTTTAGCCTCTCCCTAATGAACTAAATAAATCTAACCACAAAATATACAAGAAAAAAGTTAAAGAATTGAATAGAATTTTAGAAAAGTTAGATGTGATATACCGCTGGAGAAAATTAAATGAGGACAGAAAGGCATATAACTTTTTTTCATTTTTTTTCCTAAATGGTATATGACATCTACACAAAATTTGAAAATGTATTAGGGGAGATCTTGAACACAAACTCAGAAGACAATACTAGCAAAATGCCTCCATATGCAGCCTCAAAGAAAAATATAAATTGATATTAAGCTAAAGAAGAAGTTGGAAAAATTCAAAAAAGATTTCCAGGGGCATCTATATGGCACAGTGGATAGAGCCCTACCCTTGAAGTCAGGAGTATCTGATTTCAAATCTGACTTCAGACACTTAACACTGGGCAAGGCATTCAAACATAATTGCCTTAGCTAACAAAAGTATTTACAAATCAAGTAAGAGAAAGAGAAAAAAAAATTGGGGAAAGGATAGTTATGCAAGAGAATTATGAAAAAAAGGAAACATTTGAAAAAGAAGAAAAATTATCGAAGAAAACACTATTTTAAAATAAATCTGGCAGAATGAGAAAAAATATAATACTGAAGTAAACAACTAATTAAAAGATAGAATTGGTGAAATGTAAAAGAAATACACTAAACAAAATAACTACTTTAAATTTGCTAGATGCAAAAAAAAGTAGAAAAATTAATTGAAGAACATAATCTAAGGTGGAATCAAAATAGCAAAGACTAGAGAGGTCTTTACCTGAGCTCTTTCTTCAGTATCAGACCCAGGTCAAGCCTCTGAACAGATTTTGGAGTAAAAGAACTCACAAATAACAAATTTCCAGCAGAAGATAGTTTGGAATAAATTCAGGAGAGGTCTATTTCTTTTTTTTTTTTTGATACTTTATTTTTTAAATTAATTTTATAATTATAACTTTTTTTTTTGACAGTACATATGCATGGGTAATTTTTTACAACATTATCCCTTGCACTCACTTCTGTTCTGAATTTTTCCCTCCTTCCCTCCATTCTTCCCCTAGATGGCAGACAGTCCCTCACATGTTAAATGTGTTATAGTATATCCTAGATACAATATATGTGTGCAGAACCGAATTTCTTGTTGCACAGGAAGAATTGGATTCAGAAGGTAAAAATAACCTGGGAAGAAAAACATAAATGCAAACAGTTTACACTCATTTCCCAGCATTCCTTCTCTGGGTGTAGCTGATTCTGTCCATCATTGATCAATTGGAACCGACTTAGATCTTCTCTTTGCCCAAGATATCCACTTCCATCAGAATACATCCACACATCATGTTATTTAAAAAGAAAATAAAACATAGCTCTCACATATATGAAAAGACATATTCTTTTTAATAATTTTTTCAATTAAATCTAAGGATAATTTTAAACATTCATTTTTTGTAAGATGTTGAGTTCCACATTTTTTCTCCCTCCTTCCTTACCTTCACCTCCACAATAAAGAAAGCAATTTGATATAGATTATGCATGTACAATCATGTTAAATATATCCACACTAGTCATGCTGTGAAAGAAGACTGAAAACAAAAGTGAAAAATCATGAAAAAGAAAAAAAATATCACAACAAAATTGAAAATGCTTTCAGACTCTATAATTCTCTTTCAGGGTGTGGTGAACATTGTCCACTATGAGTCCCTTGGAGTTGTCTTGGACCATTTTATTACTTAGAAAAGTTAACTGTATGTTAGTTGGTCATCTCATAATGTTGCTAGTACTGTGTAAATGTTTTCCTGGTTCTGGTAAATTTTTTTCAACAACTCTTCATGTAATTTTTCCAAGTTTTTTTCTGAAATCCACCTGTTCATCATTACAGAAAAAATGAATTCCATTACATTCATATACTACAACTTGTTCAACCATTCTCCAATTGAGGGACATTCCTTATATTTCTAATTTTTTTTACCACCACAAAAAGATCTGCTATAAACATTTTTATACAAGTGTGTCCTTTTCCATTTTTTTGTGATCTCTTTTGGATACAGACTTGGTAATGGTATTGCTGGATTAAAGACTATGTAGTTTTATTGCTCTTTAGATAAAGTTCCAATAGCTCTCTAGAATGGTTAGATCAGTTCACAATTCTACCAACAATGCATCACTGTTCTGATCCTCCTATATCTTCTCCAATACTTATTATTTTTATTTTCTGTCATATTGTACTACTTTATAGGTATGAGGTGGTACCTTTGAAATTTTTGACCTTTTATTTCATATGAATTTTGTTCTTATTTTTTTTAACACCATAAAATATGTTTTGGGTAGTGTGATTGGGATGGTACGAAATAAGTAAATTAATTTAGGTAGAATTGACATTTTCGTTTTCTTAGTTCAGCTTATTAGTTCAGCAGTTGATACTTTCTAATTGTTTAGATGTCACATTGTGTGAAAAGTGCTTTAGAATTGGGTTTATATAGTTTCTGGGTTGGTCTTGGCAGACAGACTGACATATTTTATAATGTCTACAGTTACTTTGAAAGTTATTTTTCTCTTTATATCTTGATAATTTTTGGATATTATTTATAAAGGCTGATGATTTATGTGAATTTGTTTTATATTCTGCAACTTTGCTACAGTTTTTTTTTTAAGTAGCCCATTAATTGATTTTTCAAGATTCTCTAAGTATACTATCATATCAAGCTTAGTAGTTGATTATCTAGGATGCTCTAAGTGATGGTGTTATTTCCTCATTGCATATTCTAATTTCTACATTTTTTCTTCTCTTATCAATAAAACTGCATAGATATTTTCTTAACCAAACAAGAAATAGAAGTAATTACAAAAGATAAAATAAAACATTATTTGAATTTGAAAAAAAAAAACACTTTTGTATTGATGATATTAATACAATGAGGATCACAATATAAGTAATCAAATGGAGAAATTTTTTAAATCAAATTTCTCTTATAAGATTTATTATTATTTAATAGAGATAAGGTTAAAGGATTTAAATATTTCTCAAAAGAAAAATTGCAAAGTATTTGAAAACACATGAAAGAATGCTCTGAATCATGAATAATAAGAAATATAAATTTTAAAATGCTGTTGTTTTAACTTGTACACCATAATTTTATTGTGGAATGATAGACACACGCATTCATTGTTGGTGGACCTTTGAAGTAATATAGCCATTTTTGAAAATGATTTGGAATTATTCAAATAAAATGATTAAAATATGCATATTCTTTGAATCAAAGATTAAATTACTGAACTTATACTCTAAGGAAGCCACTGTTAAAAAGAAAGATTCATTCCCATTCGTACCAAAATTTTCATAGGGACTCTTTTCTTATGACTAAGAATTGGAATCAAATTAGATGCCCATTAATTGGGGAATTTCTAAGTAAACTTTGATACATAGATAAAATATATGTTGCATAAATGATATGCATGATGAAAATAGAGACTTATGGAATGATATGTGAATTGATGTAGAGTGAAGTAAGCAAAGCCTAGAAAACAACATAAACATTTAACTATAATGATATTAGTGAAAAGAATATTTACTTCCTAAGAAATCAAAAATCATAATGACAAAATTATAAATATTAAGCAGGAATTAATCCATACCTTTGTCAAGTGTGATAGCTATAAGTGTTATACATCTCACATGTTTTTGGATTTTTAAAATCTATTGATTATTTAGCTAATTGCTTTTCCCTTTCAAAAATGTTATTTGGTAAATGAAATATCTTTCTGGGGGGTAATGGAGGAACACTTGACATAACTATAATAATGTAAGAAAGAGAGGGTATTAAAAATGCTCATGTAAAACAAAAAAATCATCAATAAACTTTAAAATGTTTCCTAATTGTACTTTAAATCAATATATTGTAGAATTTTGTCAAGAACTAAAATAAGTTCATTAATCTACAATTTTCAAGATTTCATTTTTATTGTTCATTAATGAAGAAGTAATTCTATTATTATCTCTATATGTATGTTGGAATTTTACTCTTTACTAGGATTGATTTTTCTCTGTACTTTCCAGTATAATATTTTTCTATTTAACTAAAAAAGTATGAAAATGAACAATGAATACCTCTGTAATCAATTCATTATCAAGTAATTTAGATAATCATGAATATTTTTATTAGTCATTATAATCTTGCAATATAATCTATGTCTCTTATTACATAATTTTCTATCTTAAATCCTGAAGATTTAAATGAAAGGAATTCTACAAAAATATCTCTGCATTTCTCCCTCCCTCTTTTCACTAAGAATTCCCTGCTTATGCCGATCAGGACAAACCTTTTCAATGATCTTCCAAATTATCTTTGGCTGGTAATTTGTTGTACTTCCAATATTTGTGGATTTCACCAGCCAAATACTATTTCTGAGGCTGAATTTGGTAATTAGTAGTGAGGGTAGAAGGGGAGCTTAGCATGATGCCTGTGTTTTCTCTGCCATCTTGGCTCCACCCCCACCTATTATTTAATTAATACCTACATAAATACTTTTGCCTTCAATAGTTTAAAGGATCTATAAAAATGATGAACAAGCTCTTTTTAGAAAAGCCTCTAAACTGAACAGATGCTGAGTGAAACAAGCAGAACCAGGAATACACTGTATACAATAACAGCAAGAATGTGTGATGATTAACTATGAAAAACTTGGTTCTTCTCAGTGGTTCAATGATCCAAAGCAATCCCAATAGATTTTTGACAGAAAATGCACTCCACATCCAGAAAAAAGAACTACAGAGACTAAATTTAAATCAACACATGCTATGTTCACTTCTTTTTTCAGATATTTTTAAATTTCTCTAATGATTTTTCCCTTTTGCTTTGATTTTTCTCTCCCAACATGATTCATAAAGCAATATATATATATATATATATATATATATATATATATATATATATATATATATATATATATATATATATATATAAATTCAAAAGATTTATACTTTTAATATTGTATGCACTCTGGACTATTAGTATCATAAACACCCTAAAAGCTCCTATCATGAAGATTTATGAAGTTCTCCTTAAAAAGCACCCTTACAAATACAAAAGTGTTTCACAATTAAGCCACTGGAGGAAGCATAAGTGTTTTCCTACCCAAATACATCGAGGTGGCAGGATCATTGGATTGTATTTAAAATGAAGAGATTGGATAAATGATCAAAGCCATATAGAAACAGTAATCAATGACTTTTAAAATATAGATCTAGGATATGGGACAAAATATATGAAAAATAGTAGTTTTGTAGAATAGTTCTAAATTTCTTTCCAGAATAATTGAGTTAGTTTATAATTCTGCTACCAGTTCATTAAAGTAGCTATTTTCATTCAGCCCTTACATTATTCATCATTCATTTCCTATGTTGTCAACAGAGCCAATTTGATTATAGTGAAGTGATACCCCAAAGATGATCTAATTTGCATTCTTATAATTACAAATGATTTGAAGCATTTTTTCAAATAAGTAATAGTAGTTTCTAATTCTTCTGTGAAAACTACATGTTCATATCCTTGCTCATTTATTAATTTGAAATGACTCTTGTATAATTGATTCAGTTCTCTATATACATCAGAAATGAGATCATTATTAAAGAAACTTGTTAAAAATTAAATGCTTATTTTTAATATTTGTTTGCTTCTCCCTCTTATTGAAAAGGATTCTAGTTTATCCACATTGCAGACAATTCTAACTCTTGGTTAGCACATAGATACTATGTATCATTTTAAGGAAACCTCCACTTATTAATATGGTTTCTGCAATTTTTTTTTAAAAAGAGGAATATATTGCGTATTGTAAGAAATATATTTTGTTGTATCTCTTAAAGTAATCACATGATTTTTATCATGTTCAGTTATATTTAAAATTTACCTGCTATTGAATGAGCCCAATATTAAATTATTGAATGTTAAATAAACCTAACAATAATCCTACATTCCTTGTAAAAATACAGAAACTAGTCATAGTAAATGATCTTTGTGTTATATCTTTGTTAATATTTCAAGCATTGAATGAATATATACATACATCTATTGTATATATTATATATTTACATATATATCATATATATGGATATTTATATAATATTATTAAATACACATATGTATATATAGTATTCTGATTTGACTATTTCTGGTTTAAGTGTTAAAACAATATGTGTGTTAGAGAAGAAATTTATTAGAACCTTTTCCTTATCCTTATTCTTTTTTTCAAATAATTTATGTAGTATTTCAGCTAATATTTTTAAGTATTTTATTTCCAATTCTGTTTTTATAGATAATTTATAATTTGTATACATCCAGACATTTCTTGGCATTTAAGCAGGACAATACTTCTCTGTAATGGCTTTTATTTGTTATTCAATTGGTTGAAAATTCATTCTGTAATACTAGTAATTTGATTATCTTCTCTTTTTCTCAAAGAAATAAACTAATAGTTTATTTATTTTCAAATTTAGTTCCTATTCCATTGTTTTCTTCTTTTTTTCTCCAACCCCGTTTTAAGAATGTTATTATAATGCCTCCTTTAATTTACCCTTCTTCTTATTTTTCTACAATAAAAACAATGACCTTTAAACTCTTTCCCTCCTATTTACATATAGTATGCTGTATTTCTGAATCTAACTTTATGTAAGAATATGCTTCCATCCTTTAAGCAAGTCAATTTGAGAGTTAAGAACCCTGACAATACAGGACTTATTGCCCTTTCCTTCTATAAACACTTCATCATATCTTCACTATTTTCTAATTCTTTTTCTCCCCTTCTCTTCATATATTTCTCTTCCCCTTTCTTCTTTTTCCATTCTTCTTTTGAGATCATTTTATCACAACTGTATCACATCAAAGACTTCTGTTTGCTTAAATTTCATCTAGGACCCCCCAAGTGATGAGGGAGCTATGTGTATCATTTCCATATATGAGAACATAAACAATTTAACATTATTTACATCCTTATTTTTTTCATAATTCAAATGTAGTAGGTGGCAAGCACTGCAAACATTTAGTGCTACCGAGATAGTATAACATAGGATGATGAGGTTTGTTCATTTCCATTGTTTTTTGAACTTTACAAGTTAGAGATGTGGGTCAGTCAGCTTGTTATTGATTGTGAGTTTTAGAAAATTCTTACTGAAAGGAGTCAGTTAGTGTTCTGGTAGGTTCTTCTGGTTCAGAACAATGCAACTCCTAAGTATTCTTTGGTCTTGTTTGCCTTAGATATTCCACTATAAGTAATATGTTAGATTAAAGGGTAGAGATGAATAATCACTGTTCCTGAGATCATTGTCACACCGGAATGTTTACAGAACTTATTTGTTGCTTTGTATATATGTAGGACCCATACTTGGAATCACTTGATGTAATGAGAAAAATCATCATGATTTTCACAATCATCAAATTGATAGGTTTAATGAATATATCAATAATTTAGATCTCTAAGAACTGCCTTTTCTGGCTTGGGAGTCAGAACTTTGCAATGCAATGATCAATCTTAAAAGGAATTGATCAATCAGTTTTTGACAGTGCTCTCCTATATATGTTAAGTGAAGTGAATTTAAGATTCATAGATTTCTGGTCCTGTCCCCCCACCAAGTAATAGCCCCTATGATTTAAAACAATTACATACAAACTGATACTGCCTTGCATTTGTGGATTTTCATGAGAAACCATTCAAGCCCTCAAAATGAATATACTATAATACATTGTCTTCCTCCATTCCCACTTATGATTTGTGTATAAAATCTCTAACTTTCCTGCAATAGGAGATCTGTTCTGGAGAATTTCTAGTTTGCAAACTATACTTTTTCTTCTGAAAGTAATTAATTAAACCATTACCTGTTCTCTAAAACCAGTCTTTAGGCCTTTTTTGTGCAATTCCAGCTATTCACAGTTTAGAGATCAAGACAGTAAAATTCTGTTAAAACTACCCTGAATCTGTACAGGCCTAGTTCTGAGAAGTAGGGAATAAAACTTCAATTTGCACTTTTCCTGCATCTTGAATTAATTCAAGGAATTCCCAAGATTTCTTTCTGCTTTAGTATTTCTGGCCAAGTTCCACTGTCTTAACCTTGACAATGGCATGTTTCACAGTACATTTCTAGGCAGATCTCATTTTGAATGTTGGCATTCCTGTTTGTCTGTCTCTCTAAATAGTTGTGCTCATTTCAAATTATGCTCAAAAAGTTATCAAATTGTGCATACCCTTTGATCCAGCAGTGCTACTACTGGGCTTATGTCCCAAAGAAATACTAAAGAGGGGAAAGGGACCTGTGTGTGCCAAAATGTTTGTATCAGCTCTTTTTGTAGTAACTGGAAAGTGGAAAATGAATGGATGTCCATCAATTGGAGAATGGTTGGGTAAATTATGGTATATGAATGTTATTGAATATTATTGTTCTGTAAGAAATCACTAGCAGGATGAATACAGAAGGGCTGGGAGAGATTTACATGAACTGATGCTGAGTGAAATGAGCAGAACTAGATCATTATATACTTCAACAACAATACTGTATGAGGATGTATTCTTTTTATATATTTATTTATTTATTAATTTTTATAATTATAACATTTTCTTTGACAGTACATATGCATAGAAAAAATTTTTTTACAACATTATCCCTTGTACTCCCTTCTGTTCTGAGTTTTTCCCCTCCTTCCCTCCACCCCCTCCCCTAGATGGCAGGTATTACCATACATATTAAATATCTTATAGTATATCATAGGTACAATACATATGTGCAGAACTGCATTTTGTTGTTGTTGCAAAGGAAGGATTGTATTCACAAGGTAAAAATAATCTGGGAAAAGAAACAAAATAAAAAACAAAACAAAACAAAACAAAACAAAACAAAACAAAAAACCCAATGCTCTCAGTTTATACTCATTTCCCAGTGTTCCTTTTCTGGGTATAGCTGATTCTGTCCATCATTGATCAAATGGAATTGGATTAGCTCTTCTCTATGTTGAAGATATCCACTTCCATCAGAATATGAGGATGTATTCTGATGGAAGTGGATATCTTCAACAAAGAGAAGATCTAATTCAGTTCCAATTGATCAAAGATGGACAGAATCAGCTACACCCAGAGAAGGAGCCCTGGGAAATGAATGTGGACTACTTACATTTTTGTTTTTCTTCACAGGTTATTTTTACCTTCTAAATCCAATTTTTCTTGTGCAACAAGAGAACTATACTGAACTGCACACATATATTGCATCTAAGATATACTTTAAGATGTTTAACAAGTATGAGACTGCCTGCTATCTAGGGGAGGGAGTGGAGGGAGAGAAGGGAAAAGTTGGAACAGAAATGAGTGCCAGGGACAATGTTGTAAAAATTACCGATGCATATATTCTGTCAATAAAAAGCTATAATTAAAAAATAAAATAAATAGTTGTGCTCTAGAAAAATAATTCATTTGTGACTTTTTTGTGACTTTTCAAATCATAATTCACTATGGCTCATTTTCTAGATCATTGTGGAGGAGGGTTAGGAAGGATATCTCACTCTACCATCTTAATCTCAGCAGGAGTTTTTCACATAGCAAAATAATTAGATATATTTATAATTAATATAGTAGAAAAATTATGATGGAAATTTGCATTAAGAGGTCTATTGTTTTTAAAAAAGACAATTTAAACAAATCTCTTTTGTTTAGTTTTTGCTATAATTAGTTAATGCACTAACCAGAAAGAATATCCCCATCCATTAAAAAATTGTTGGCTAATTTTGGTGTATTAATATTATAAATTACTATTGTTGTTCAATAGCATCCAACTCCTTGTGATGCCATATGAAGTTTTCTTTTTATCTACTATTTGTTAAAGCTTGTTATTTTGAAAACATATGCATAGTTAGTTTTTCAACATTGACCATTACATAGCCTTGCATTTCAGATTTCCCCTTCTCTCTACTCCTTCCCCTAGATGGCAAGCAAAGTAATCCAATATATATTATACGTGTTAAAATATATGTTAAATACAATATTTATATGATTCTCTTGATGAACAAGAAAAATCTGATAAAAAAGAAAAGTAAATGATTAAGAAAACAAAATGCAAGTGAACAAGAACAAAAAAGTGAGAATGCTGTGTTTTGATACACATTCAGTTCCCACAGTCCTCTCTCAGTGTAGATGGCTCTCTTCATAACAAGATCGTTGGAACTGGCCTGAATCATCTCACTGTTGGAAAAAGCCATGTACATCAGAATCAATTGACATACAATCATCTCCTGGTTCTGCTCATTTCACTTAACATCAGTTCATGTAAGTCTCTCCAGGCTTCTCCGAAATTATCCTGTTGCTCGTTTCTTACATAACAATAATATTCCAGAACATTCATATACCATAATTTATTCAGCCATTCTCCAATTGATTGGCATGCATTCAGTTTCCAGTTTCTTGACACTACAAAAGAGCTGCCACAAACATTTTTAAACATCTGGGTCCCTTTCCCTCTTTTAAGATCTCATTGGGATATAAGCCCAGTAGTAACACTGCTTGGTCAATGGGTATGCACAGTTTCATACCTTTATGAGCATAGTTCCAAATTGCTCTTCAGAATGGTTGGATCCATTCACAGTTCCACCATGTCCCAGTATTCCAGTTTTCACATATCTCCTCCAACATTCAGCATTATCTTTTCCTGTCATCTTAGCCAATCTGAGAGGTGTGTAATGGTCATACCTAAATTTTTAAAACTTTTTTATCTTTTTACCTTCTTCCTTATTTATTTTGTGGTTCCTTTTATCTAGTTCTGAGAAAGCTAGGTTGAAACCCCCCACTACTATAGTTTTGCTGTCTATTTCTTCTTGCATCTCCCTTAATTTCTCCTCTAGGAATCTGGATGCCATACCACTTGATGTATATAAGACAAGTTTCACTGTGAAACTAAATATGTCTAATATTCTCTCTTTCAACCAAATCTGATGAGAGTAAGATTGACACAATATTCATTCTTCTCTCTTCTTTCCCCCAATTATAATAGGTTTTCTTTACCTCTTCCTGAGATGTAATTTCCCTCATTTTAACCTCCATTTCCCCCTTTTTTCCAGTATAATCCCATTTCTATCTCTAGTTTCTTTTTTATAACAGTAAAATCAAATTAACGTGCATTCTCTAAGTGTACCCATAATAGAGATATAGTTCTCAAGAGTTCTTTTATTTTTACCTTTTTATGCTTCTTTTGAGTTCTGAATTTGGAGATGAATTTTTTTGTTCAGTTCTAGTCTTTTCATTAAAAATAGAAGAAATTCATCTATTATTAATGCCCTTCTTCCTTTAAAGATAATGCTTATTTTAGCTGGATATTTATTCTTGACTGTAATCCAATTTCATTTGCTTTTTGGAATATCAGATTACAAGCCCTTTGATCCTTTAAAGTGGAAGCTGCTAGGTCCTAGGTAATCCTAATTGTGGCTCCTTGGTGTTTAAATTGTTTCTTTCTGGATGCTTGCAATATCTTTTCCTTGGTGCAATAGTTCTGAAATTTAGCCACCCTATTCTTTGGGGTTTTAATTTGATGGTCTCTTTCAGGAGATGATTGATGAATTCTTTCAATGGCTTTTTTACCTTCTGATTCTAAGTCTTCAGGGCAGTGTTTTTGTTTTTTGTTTGTTTGTTTGTTTGTATATTGTTAATGATTTCCTGTAAGATAATGTCTAGGTTCTTTCTTTCATCATATCTTTCAGGGAGTCCAATAATCCTTAGATTGTCTCTTCTGGATCTATTTCCCAAGTCAGTTGTTTTTCCTAGAATGTATTTCATATTTTTGTCTATTTTTTCATTTTTTTTGTTTTTCTTTGACTGATTCTGATTCCTGAAGTCTTACTGAGTCATTATTTCCATTTCTTCAATTCTAATTTTTAGTGTATTATTTTATTGTTACCTTTGTTAGCTACTTTTGTGTTTGGCCAATTGATTGGTTTTGTTCATTGCATTTTTTTTTTCATTTCTCAAATTCGTTTTTCAATGAATTGGTATCTTTTTCATATGCATTTTGTAAGGAGTTATGTGCTTTTTTCCATTTCATCAAATCTATTTTGGAGGGAATTATATGCTTTTCCCATCCCTTCTTGCAAAGATCTCATTTCCTTTCCCGATTTTTCTTCTAACTCTTTTTCAAGATCCTTTATGAAATCTTCCAAGAAAGTCTTGTGAAATGGGGACCAGCTCATATCACCTTTTGGAGCTTCATCTGGAGTTGACTTGCCTTTATGAACTTCAAGATTTGAGTTCTGTTCTTTTTTCGCTCCATAAAAGATGTTTATGATGAGGATTCTTTTTGGGGTTTTTTGCTCATTTTTAAAGGCTTTTGGTCTGCTCTTGACAAAAAAAAAAAAAAAAAAAAAAAAAAAAAAAAAAAAAAAGGATGAGAGCTGCTTTAGTTTTCCTTGGGCAGTTCTGTTGATTGACTTCCAGTGCTGGGTAATCTGCGCTAGGCCCCATGTTCTTTAAGGGCTCAATGATTTATAATTTGCCTTTTGTAGCATATTTGCCAAACTATCTGCTTGCAACCAGGACAGAGTAGCCAAAGAGGCTCACAGAAGATTCCCAAGTGTGTGGAAGCTGCAACCCTCTGACTCCCTGCTTCAGCTCCTTACCTGGTCTCCCTGTGCTGTAGTCTGTGCTTTGCAGACTGTCCTGCCTGTTTGAAACTGACCTGTTTTGAAATTCTTCCAAGAAATCTTCTCAAAATGTCTTACACTCCAAATATTTATGGGTTCTTTGATTCCAAAACCAGTTTAGAGGCTTAATCTGCTGTTCTTTTGGGAGAAGGTCAGAGGAGGTCACAGAAAATCTTCTCTCTCTGCCATCTTGGCTATACCTTAATATGGAGTTTACTTGTCAAAGGCACTAAAGTAGTTTGTCATTCCTTTCTCCAGCTCATTTTATACATGACAAAAATGAACCAGTTAAGTGAATAACGTAGGGTTACACAGCTAATAAGTTTCTGATAATGAATTTGAATTCAAAGATAGGTCTTCCCGACTCTAGGCCAGGAATTCTGTCCACCCTATCACCTAGCTGCCCGGTCAATTATTGATGAAATATAAATAGAAGTACATGGGAAATTCTTAATTACTTGGCAAGTCTAGTATAAAAGATGAAATGAATAGAAACAAATAACTACATATTAACAAAAGGAAAAAGCACATCAAGAGATATCTAAATTTTGTTTTTTTCAATGACCAGTTTTACTTCTTGAGCACCAAAGTTGAAACATCCTTTTCTTTCTCTAGCTAGAGAGAATGCACTCTAAGTATGGAAAATGATATGCTGTCTGCTTGTTTGTTCATAGTGCTTCTTTAATATAATATGTGTTCTGTTTTTGAGTAAGTTTTGAAAAATAATAAACATATTCTTTAAAAAAAGCATAAAAAACTTTTTAAAAGAAAGAAAACCTCAAAAACAAGGCTTATACCACTCTGTATTCTCTGAAAATTGAATAAATAAATCATAGCAATCCAGGGTTATATGTAAGTTTGTTAGAGAGAATTAGTGATAAGGTGATCAGAAAAAGGTATAAGATAGGGAAGGAAAGTTACAGATTCTAAGAGATGAAATAAGATTTGAATTGAAGGTAAAGGAATTATGAAGAAAAAAAATGCTTGTGTTGTCCACATATAAGCATCCCTCCATTTACTGAGCTATCATCATTTTCTTCATCCATTAAGCAACTAACAAGTATTTACTAATTCACTGCTGTAATCTCAACACAGGAATATTATGTAGACAATAACATAACTACAAAATTTTGATCTAAGAACCTTTAAGAATAGATAAAAACTCGACCTTTAATGATGCAGATGAATTACTTGAACCCATCAATAAAAATATGACATGTGGAAAAATAGCATATTTATGCTAATCTTTATTTGTACCTTACCACCTTGTACATAAAATATCTTACACTCATCCCACCATCCTTTGCCTCAATATGTGTAGACCAAAGATATGGAGCAAATTTCTAATCTTTAACAAATGCATAAGCCTTGGAAGTTTAGAGATTTTAATGTGTGTGTTTATATTTATATGTAGTGTCTTAAAAACTATTTATGACATCTTTAAATGCACACTATTGATTTACCAAGCTCATGGATATGCAATGAACACCTGACTACTCTGGCTAGTCTGTTATAAATTTAGAGACTGCAATTATCCCTATTTTTTTTCTGAAAATATTATTTTCTTTTTTTTCTTTTTATTTTTTATTAATTTTTTATAATTATAACATTTTCTTTGACAGTACATATTCATAGGTAATTTTTTTTACAACATTATCCCTTGTACTCCCTTCAGTTCTAAGTTTTTCCCCTCCTTCTCTCCACCCCTTCCCCTAGATGGCAGGCATTCCCATACATATTAAATATCTTATAGTATATCCTAGGTACAATATATATGTGCAGAACCGAATTTTGTTGTTGTTGTTGTTGTTGCAAAGGAAGGATTGTATTCACAAGGTAAAAATAATCTGGGAAGAGAAACAAAACAAAACAAAACAGTGCTCACAGTTTATACTCATTTCCCAGTGTTCCTTTTCTGGATGTAGCTGAATCTGTCCATCATTGATCAATTGGAATTGGATTAGCTCTACTCTATGTTGAAGATATCCACTTCCATCAGAATGCATACAGTATCTCACTGTTGAAGTGTATAATGATCTTCTGGTTCTGCTCGTTTCACTTAGCATCAGTTGATGTAAGTCTCTCCAAGCCTCTTTGTATTCTTCCCGTTGGTCTTTTCTTACAGAACAATAATATTCCATAACATTCATATACCATAATTTATCCAACCATTCTCCAATTGATGGACATCCATTCATTTTCCAGTTTCTAGCCACTATGAAAAGGGCTGCCACAAACATTTTGGCACATACAGGTCCCTTTCCCTTCTTTAGTATTTCCTTGGGATATAAGCCCAGGAGTAACACTGCTGGGTCAAAGGGTATGCACATTTTGATAACTTTTTGGGCATAATTCCACATTGCTCTCCAGAATGGTTGGATTCTTTCACAACTCCACCAACAATGTATTAGTGTCCCAGTTTTCCCACAGCCCCTCCAACATTCATCATTATTTGTTCCTGTCATCTTAGCCAATCTGACAGGTGTGTAGTGGTATCTCAGAGTTGTCTTAATTTGCATTTCTCTGATCAGTAGTGATTTGGAACACTCTTTCATATGAGTGGATATAGTTTCAATGTCATCATCTGAGAATTGTCTGTTCATATCCTTTGACCATTGATCAATTGGAGAATGGTTTGATTTCTTATAAATTAGGGTCAGTTTTCTATATATTTTGGAGATGAGGCCTTTATCAGAACCTTTAACTGTAAAAATGTTTTCCCAATTTGTTACTTCCCTTCTAATCTTGTTTGCATTAGTATTGTTTGTACAGAAACTTTTTAATTTGGTGTAATCAAAATGTTCTATTTTGTGATCAATAATGGTCTCTAGTTCTCCCTTGGACATAAACTCCTTCCTCCTCCACAAGTCTGAGAGGTAGACTATCCCATGTTCCTCCAATTTATTTATGATTTTGTTCTTTATGCCTAAATCTTGGACCCATTTTGATCTAATCTTAGTATGTGGTGTTCAATGTGGGTCCATGCCTAGTTTCTGCTATACTAATTTCCAGTTTTCTCAGCAGCTTTTGTCAAATAATGACTTCTTATCACAAAAGTTGGGATGTTTGGGTTTGTCAAACACTAGATTGTTATTTTTATTCACTATCTTGCCCTGTGAACCTAACCTATGCCACTGATCAACTAGTCTATTTCTTAGCCAATACCAATTGGTTTTGGTGACTATTGCTTTATAATATAGTTCTAGATCAGGTACAGCTAGACCACCTTCATTTAATTTTTTTTTTTTTCATTACTTCCCTTGAAATTCTCGACCTTTTGTTGTTCCATATGAATTCTGTTGTTATTTTTCTAGGTCATTAAAATAGTTTCTTGGTAGTCTGATTGATATAGCACTAAATAAATTGTCATCCTAATTATATTCGCCCGGCCTATCCAAGAGCACTGAATGTCTTTCCAATTATTTAAATCTGACTTTGTTTTTGTGGCAAGTGTTTTGTAATTTTGCTCATATAATTCCTGACTCTCCTTTGGTAGATATATTCCCAAATATTTTATACTATCGACCGTTATTTTAAATGTAATTTCTCTTTGTATCTCTTACTGTTGGATTGTGTTGGTAATGTATTAAAAATGCTGAGGATTTATGTGAATTTGTTTTGTATCCTGCAACTTTGCTAAAATTCTGAATTATTTCTAATAGCTTTTTAGCAGAGTCTTTGGGGTTCTCTAAGTATGCCATCATGTCATCTGCAAAAAGTGATAATTTGATTTCCTCATTTCCTACTCTAATTCCTTGAATCTCTCTCAGCTCTTATTGCCGAGGCTAGCATTTCTAGTACTATATTGAATACTAATGGTGATAGTGGGCAACCTTGTTTCACTCCTGATCTTACAGGGAAAGGTTCTAGTTTATTGCCATTACATATGATGTTTACTGACCATTTTAAATATATGCTCCTTATCATTTTAAGGAATAGCCCATTTATTCCTATACTCTCAAGCATTTTTAGTAGGAATGAATGTTGGACTTTATCAAATGCTTTTTCTGCATCTATTGAGATCATATGGTTTTTATTAATTTGATTATTAATATGGTCAATTATACTAATAGTTTTCCTAATATTAAACCAGCCCTGCATTCCTGGTATAAATCCTACTTGATCATAGTGTATTATCCTGGGGATGATTTTCTGAAGTCTTTTTGCTAATATCTTATTTAAGATTTTAGCATCAATATTCATTAAGGAAATTGGTCTATAGTTTTTTCAGTTTTCGATCTACCTGGTTTAGGTATGAGTACCATGTCTGTGTCATAAAAGGAATTTGGTAGGGCTCCTTCAACCCCTTTTTCAAATAGTTTATATAGCATTGGAGTTAGTTGTTCTTTAAATGTTTGGTAGAATTCACATGTGAATCCATTTGGTCCTGGGGATTTTTTCTTAGGGAGTTGGTTAATAGCTCGTTCTATTTCTTTTTCTGAGATGGGACTATTTAGACTATTTACTTCCTCTGTTAATCTGGTCAAGCTATATTTTTGAAGGTATTCTTCCATTTCATTTAAGTTATCGAATTTATTGGCATAAAGTTGAGCAAAGTAGCTCCTAACTATTGTTCTAATTTCCTCTCCATTAGTGGTGAGTTCTCCCTTTTCATTTTCAAGACTAACAATTTGCTTTTTATCTTTCCTTATTTTTAATCAGATTTACTAAGGGTTTGTCTATTTTGTTGGTTTTTTTCATAGAACCAACTCTTAGTTTTATTAATTAATTCAGAAACAGCAGAGATCGTACCCCTCCCCCTCCGGTCTGAGCTGTGTGAGCTGCCTGTCTCTCTCTGGCTTGCCTGCCCTCAGTCTTTGCCCAGTCTGATTGACCCTCCCCCGAGCAAACACAGACCTTCTCTGGCGAATTTCAAGGATGTCTTCTCTTGGCGATTATTTGTGGGTTTCTTTTCTGGTCAAGCATTAACTCTGAGGCTTGTCATGAAGTAAGTCCTGAGAGAAAACACAGAGCTCAAGCAGCTGTCTGCCTCCACACCACCATCTTGGCCAGAAGTCCTCAATTATCCCTATATTTAATGCTTAAAAGGGCTGTCTGAAATTTTCACATTTTTCCTAAGTATAGAGAACTCTGTTTAAATTTTGACATTGTTCTCTTCAATGAAGGAAACCATAGTGCATGGAGCCTTTAATTATACTTCTTAGAACACTGGATTTTTCTTAAGTGCTAAGGTGAGTTTGGGATACTGAACTCATCCGGCATCCTTCATTGCACAATTGGAAGATGTCAAAGGCATGTTCAGGTTTGCTATTTCCTTAAAGCTGTGCTCACTCACCTCATCTTTTTCTAACCCACTGACAGGAAAATTAGCCATATGAATTCTGTCTCACACAACTGGCCTTTTCATTGAGCTAGAAGGGAAAAGTCACCTTTTCATTAAGTCTAAATCTATTTCTAATGCTTTGTTTTGGCTCATTGTAAAATTGAATACTGAGGATATTTGCCTAGGAAACTTTCCCGATTCTTTAAAATTACATTGAAAGTACTGTATATTTCTTCCATCATTCTTTTCTATCTTTATAATCATAATATAGATATTTTCCTTATAATTATAAATTAAAATTTGATGCACTATTTCTTAATGTATTGGCATAACTTCAAAATCTCAGTGTTATTTTATTTAATTTTTTAAAATTGTTATGAGGAGAAAGTTGTCATTTTCTTTTTTTGTTGGAAAGAACTAAAGATAAGAGGCTGAGTAGTGGAGATAACTTCACAAAATAACAATTTGTTGACACCTTCAATTCTTTTAATGAAAAAAAAAAATTGAGGGAATTCCAGCCATTTGAAAAATGTTCCTGAATTTCTTTTGATATTTGATTTAAAGTGAGTCATAAACACAAATTAGGTTTCTAAATTTGTTTCCCCATGTAAGCATGGGGGAAAATATGAGCACTTATTTATCTGTGACCAGCATAAGAAATGAAGAGAAGACATGTGCGGAGGTACAGTTCTTAGTCTAAAACGTATCTGGAAGCATTATGCCATTCATATCTATATATTAGCTTATCTGGGCTTGATGGTTATTTGAAGTGCAAATATAAAAATCTAGAATTATTCCTTTAAATTTTGAGAACAAATTTAGGAATCACTCTGCCAGCTCTTCCCTATTTATAAATCATTCCAACTAACTTGTACATTTGAACTATTTTTTCAAAAGTAATCTCAGTTTACATATACTAGCTATTTTGCCTTTTATTCTTGTACAGGGTGCTACTGAAGGCAGCATGAATTCACTTCAACTCGATGTTAAGAAAAGCATGTTTATTTTAACACACCATATAAATCAGTACTGCAACTGTAAAATGTGTCAACTTTAAACAGCATAGCATGTTTGCTTTTAAAAGCTCAGTACAATACAATGCAGAGTGGTAAAAATTTTTTTCTCATTAACAATGGTTAGTGGCATTCCAAGATATGAGAAAATTAAGGCATCTGATCAAATAAGAATTTAGTTCTGTAACTCTAATGCAGAAATGATTTCTCTAGTCTATTTACAAGATATAGCCAGAAAGTTTCACTGATTAGAAATTTGGAAATTCTTAGTCTTGTTAATTAATTAAAAGTCTAAATTGCCATTATAGTGATTCATTATAGATGTCTAGAAAAAAATTCCAATATGTGAAATTATGTTTTGTTCTACAAATATTGTTTGGTTTCACCTAAATAAAGAATTCTACCTTGTGTCATTTATTTTCATAAATTGCTAATGTATATAGTTGAATAATTTTAACATCTTACTCAACTAGAAATTGAATATTTCAAATTATATATGTGTGCATGTGCATATACACATGATATATCTTTCTAAATAGCCACACATATTTATATTCAATATAATAAAAATACTAAGTTCTATGTGGGCCCCAAAGCAGATTATGACACTGGATTTTCTTTATTTTTTAAATCAATGACATTTGTCCCTGAAAATTTGCAGGATTTATCTTTAAATTTATGGGAGTATTACTTTTACCAATCGTGACACTCACACTTTGCTGAATTTATTTTATCTCAGCTACAACTTCCTAGGAACGAAGCCATTTCCCTGTTTTGTACTTCATAAATGTTTATTTTCAGGATGAGTTGTTTAGAAAGAATCTTTATTGATTGTAATATAGGGATGGAAGGTAATGAAATAGGGACATTTTTCCTAATTAACAAATAAATACATTGATTTTTAATATTCTCAATATATGTGATTTTGTTTTAGTTAAGAACAAGCAGTTCCAAATCTTTATTAATATTTTTATAAACAATGTTCTCAATTCTTGGCTGAATTACCCATAAATATTTTGTATAGCTGGAAATCCTTGAGTAAGGGCATAGTTTATCTGCACATATTTTTCCATTTCTCTTCTGTTCATAGTCCTACTCTGTGCATTCTCAAGTGTTCTCTTGGAATGACTGAGGTTGAATAGGGTCAGCAATGGCTACCAGACTAGGAGCCTCCACAACTGTTCTTATCAAAGTTGGTTCTTGTGGAACAGAACACAGCTATTTCCAGACTGGCTAGAAACTTTCAGGAAGTGAAAGTCAAGTATGAAAAAGAGGTAAGGAAGTATGGTTTTCTTCCAAAGATGGAAGCCCCTGAGGCTTCTGGGCCTTCACAGAAAAACTAGAAAGATTTCCCTGAGCTAATGCAAAGTGAAATGTGCTGTGGATAAAGTTCCAATAGTATTGTAAGAAGATTAGCTTTGAATGATATAACTATCCTCAACAAAACAATGATCCAAGACAACTTTAAAGCATTTATTATAAATTTGATATATACCTAGAAGAATAATTGACATAATCTGAATTCAGATTAAAGCTTACTTTTTAGAAACAAGTGTTGGAAATTGTTTTTACATGTAACTGTGGGGAAAATAAAATATTAAATAAATACAAAAATCAAAAGTGAATAGGCATTGAATCAATTATTGGTATGAAAAAACACTTCAGACTTGTCTTTAATTTGAGGTTTGAAGGCTTTGTTTTATTATAATATTGTGCAACAATGATGTATCTTAACTTTATTCCAGTGTTGTACTTGGAGTCTTTTTTGAATTTTAACTAGGTGATGAATAAAATTTTGAATAAATTCCATTTCTGTTTCAACTACATAAACAATGTTTAAAAAACACCGAGAAGCTTAATCTTATATTGAAATTGTACACACAAGAGTAAAAATGAAAATTGTTTGATTTTCAGGTTCATTTGCTCCCAAAAAAATCAATTAAGTTTCATTATTGCATGTGTAACACTGACCTGTGTAAAACTATTTTCAATAAGTTTAATATCTCAAGTGTACCAACACTAAATTCCAGTTTCTTCTTTATATGACATTGGTTCACTTTCTTTTCTGGTCATACAAGTTCTTTTTTTTTTTCCTGAGGCAGTTGAGGTTAAGGGGCTTGAACTCAGATCCTACTGACTTCAGGGCTGGTGCACTATCCACAATGCCACCTAACTGCCCCTGTAAAACTAATTTTAAACTAATATGCTGAGAGATTTCACCCCAGAATACAGTGAAACATATCATATGAAGGCAGTAAGAAACAGTTAACTTCATCATATAAATTGTTATTCATGTGCATGGGCACTTCCTATCCAGGATGTTATGATCCCATTTATGCACTATGTTTAAGCCTTGTCCTGATCTTTCATCAGGACAATATATTATTTAATTCTATGAAATAAGAATTCAAAGGACACAAAGTGGACAACTTGTAGTTGATAAAAAAACATTCAATCTTCATAAAATATACTCATAAGTTGAAGAACTCTTCATATAAATCAAAAAACTAAAATTAATATTTCATACACAGGTCAAAACCTTTTAAGTTGCCTATTATTTTATATGGGTAAGTGTAACATAATAGCATTAAGTTGTTAGCCAATATCAAAATAGATTGAAGCATGGTCTGTCTTCATTCATAAAAAAGGTAGGGTTTATACTCATGGCAAATTATCATTGCTTACAGGGGCTTCTTGTATTCATTATCATTCTAAATAAAGATCAGCATCTATGATAATCTCAAAGTTATTTTCATTCTTATTTTCTTGATTTTGTTTTCATTCTTTAAATATTTGTATCTAATAACCTATGAAATTCTGCAGTACATCAGAAAGAGGAGACAATGTTATCTTACACAATTGTACTTTTTCCCCATGTCGGTTTCCCCCTGCCTGGGGCTCAGAGAAGTTATTTTCTGAAAGGTTACCATGTGATTCTCAGAGCACTGTGTTTGACTTTTATCAAATGCATGGACATTTTCAATTGTTCATATAGTGCTTTAAAGTTGAATTTGATTTATTTGGAAGGTAGAGACAAGATGGCAGAGAGGACCACATGCTTCTTTCTGAGCTCTCCTACTACCCTCATATTAATCATGAAATTCAGCCTCTGTGACTGGTAAAATTCATGAATATTGAGGGTGCAGTAAGTTATTAGCTGGAGATATTTTGAAGTTCACTAGGAAAAAAATATTTGTTTTGATTGGGTGCGAGCATGGGAGGAGGCCAGGTGAAGCCATCTCTGGGGCAGAGAATCTACAAGGAGGACTCTACCACAGTGTTGGCTACTTTGCTGTTGCAAGCCAGTAGGTAAGCAGAGAAGTTATAAAACATCCAACACAAACACAGAGAGTAAAGAGTGTACCCCAAAGCGCTGGATTTTCACAAGACCTGGCCATGCCCACCCAGTACCAGGAGTAACTCAGCACAATCCAACAACAAGAGATACAAAGAGACACTCACATGAAAGAGTCTCACTCACATGAAAGAGTGTTCCAAATCACTACTGATCAGAGAAATGCAAATTAAGACCACTCTGAGATACCACTACACACCTGTCAGATTGGCTAAGATGACAGGAACAAATAATGACAAATGTTGGAGGGGATGTGGGGAAACTGGGACACTAATACATTCCTGGTGGAGTTGTGAAAGAATCCAGACATTCTGGAGAGCAATCTGGAATTATGCCCAAGAAGTTATCAAACTGTGCATACCCTTTGACCCAGCAGCGCTACTACTGGGATTATATCCCAAAGAAATACTAAAGAGCGGAAAGAGACATATATGTGCCAAAATGTTTGTGGCAGCTCTTTTTGTTGTAGCTAGAAACTGGAAGATGAATGGATGTCCATCAGTTGGAGAATGGTTGGGTAAATTGTGGTATATGAAGGTTATGGAATATTATTGCTCGGTAAGAAATGACCAGCAGGAGGAATATAGAGAGGCCTGGAGAGACTTAAATCAACTGATGCTGAGTGAAATGAGCAGAACCAGAAGATCACTGTACACTTCAACAACAATACTGTATGAGGATGTATTCTGATGGAAGTGGAAATCTTCAGCATAAAGAAGATCCAACTCACTTCCAGTTGATCAATGATGGACAGAGGTAGCTACACCCAGAGAAGAAACACTGGGAAGTGAATTTAAATTGTTAGCACTAATATCTGTCTGCCCAGGTTGCATGTACCTTCGGATTCTAATGTTTATTGTGCAACAAGAAAATGATATTCGCATACATGTATTGTACCTAGACTATATTGTAACACATGTAAAATGTATGGTATTGCCTGTCGTCGGGGGGAGGGAATAGAGGGAGGGGGGGTAAATTGGAAAAATGAATACAAGGGATAATATTATAAAATATATATATATATATAATAATAAAAAAAAGAGATACAAAGAGAAATTCCATTTAAAATAACTCAATAGAATAAAATATTTGGGAATTTATCTGCCCAGGAAAAGTCAGTAACTATATGAGCAAAACTACAAACACTTGTCACACAAATAAAATCAGATCTAAACAACTTGAAAAATATTAAGTGCTCTTGGAAAGGTTGAGTGAATATAATAAAGATGACACTACTGTCTAAATTAATCTATTTATTTAATGCTATACCATTCAAATTCCCAAGAAACTATCATGCTGACCTAGAAAAAAAATTAATCTGGAACAACAAAAGAAGTTCAAGGAAACTCATGAAAAAAAAAAATCAAATGAAGGTAGCCTAGTTGTACCAGATGTAAAACTATATTATAAAGCACCATTCATCACAACCATTTGGAATTGACTTACAAATATTCTAGTTAATCAAAGACCCAAGCTTTTGGGATAAGAATTCACTATTTGACAAAAACTGCTGGGAAAATGGAAAATTAGTATGGCAGAAATAAGGCATTGACCCACACCTAACACCACATACCAAGATAATGTCAAAATGATTCATGTTCTAGACATAAAAGAATGAGATTATAAATAAATTAGAAGAACATAGCATAGTTTATCTCTCAGGCCTGTGGAGGAGGAAAGAATTTGTGACTAAAGAAGAACAAGAGATCATTATTGATTACAAAATGGAAAATTTTAATTATATTAAGTTAAAAAATTCACACAAACAAAACTAATGCAGACAAGATTAGAAGGAAAGCAATAAACTAGAAAAAAATTATATTCAAAGGTTCTGATTAAAGCCTCATTTCCAAAATACAAAATTGACTCAAATTTATAAGCAATCAAGCCATTCTTCAATTGACAAATGGTGAAAGGATATGAACAGACAATTTTCATATGATGAAATTAAAACTATTTCTAATTATATGAAAAGGTGCTCCAAATCACTATTGATCAGAGAAATGAAAATTAAGACAACTGTTAGATATCACTACACACCTCTCAGATTGGCTAAGATGTCAGGAAAAGATAATGATGAATGTTGGAGGGGATGCGGGAAAACTGGGATACTGATGCATTGTTGGTGGAATTGTGAAGAGATCCAACCATTCTGGGGAGCAATTTGGAACTGTGCTCAAAAAGTTAAACTGTGCATAGCCTTTGATCCAGCAGTATTATTACTGGGCTTATACCCCAAATAGATCTTAGAGACCAGAAAGGAACCCACATGTCCAAAAATGTTTGTGGTAGCCTTTTTCGTAGTGGCTAGAAACTGCAAATAGAATGGATGCCCAACAATTGGAGAAGGACTGAATAAATTATGGTATATGAATGTTATGGAATATTATTGTTCTCAAAGAATTAACCAACAGGATGTTTTCAGAGAGGCCTGGAGAGACTTACATGAATTGATGCTAAATGAAATTAGTTGAACCAGGAGATCATTGTACATGGCAACAACAGGATTATACAATGACCAACTCTGATGGATGTGTCAGTCTTCAACAAGGAAATGATATAAAGGAGTTCCAATTGTTCAATAATGAAGATAATAAGTTACACCCAGAGAGAGAACCATGGGAAATGAGTGTGGACCACAACATAGCATTTCCACTCTTATTGTTTGCTTGCATTTTTGTTTTCCTTCTCAGGGTTTTTTTCTTCTTTCTGGATCCAATTTTTCTGTACAGCAAGATAATTGTGTGTGTGTGTATATATTATATATATATATATGTATATATATATATATATACATATATATATATTACCCATTATGTTTTATAAATAAAGAGCTATAACAATAATTAAAAATATTGATTTATTTGATTTGTTTTAAAAAAAAGTTTTACAAGGGAACAAGTTAGTGTAGTGGATAGAGCACCAGCCCTGAAATCAGGAGGATGTGAGTACAAATCTGGCCTCACACACTTAGGACTTCCTGGCTATATGACCCTAGACAAGTCACTTAGCCCCAATTGCCTCAACATAAAAAACAAAATTATAGTAATTATTAAAAACATGTAAATTAACTTAATTAACAAGTAATTAATTAATTACTTGCTATTTTCCAAACAATGTGCCATGCACAGTGGATAGAAAGATAAAAGAAAGTGTTTCCTGCCTTCATAGAGCTCATATTCTAACAATGGGAAACAAATGTATGCAGAAAAGTCAATGAATGGATAGATGTTTATATAAATATAGATATGTACTAGATATGAAATTTCTATGTGACTTAGTGTTGAGATTATATGTGTGCTATAACTTTGAACCCCATAAAATAGAATAGGTCTTTCAAGTCAGGCTTCATGCTTTGCATTACTGACTCATGCAAAAGTGTATCTTGAGCTAGAGTATGGTGCATGGAATCAGGAAAACCTGAGTTCCAATTCATCCTCAGAACTTTATTAGCTATGCGATTGTAGGTAAGTAACTTAACCCTGTTTGCCTCAATTTTTTCATCTGTAAAAAAAGCTGGAAATAGTAAAGATACTACATGTGTTTTCCAATTCTAAGAAAATCTGAAAAAAAGGATTATAAAGAATTGGATATGACTAAAAATCACTAAAAAGTAAAAATACTTAATTATTTTTCATTCATTTATTCAAAATGAAAAATGAAGTTTCCATGGAGGAAGACATTAGCACCTGAATTTATAAAATGGAACTTGTAATAAATCTTCAAGGAAATTTGGAATCCTTTAGGGCAGATGTGAAAATGGAATACATCCTGGTGAGGGGTGCAGTGAACTAGTATGAACAAGATCACAAAGAAAAGAGACAAAATGGCAAGAATAAGGATGTGGAAATTATTCAGTTTGTCTAGAACATATATTCTACATTCCAGACAAACTGGATAATTTCTACATTCTTATCCTATTATTATGAAGGAGAATTATATGCAGCCAAGTTATTAAGATAATCTGGAAACAAATTGGGAGGGATTTACAAAGTATTTTACAGAGGAAAAAACACACACTAAGAAGCAAATTTTCTATGGATTCCATAGGAAGTCAATTGCAGTCCTGAATTTAGTCCCAATTATTTTGATTCTAATATTGTATTATTAGCACTGCACAATGAGTTCTGGCTGATCCAGGTACAAAATATGACAGCATTGCACTATTTATAAATATATTTATTTATTAGTTCATTTGTTTAATAATCTTCATTATATATAAATATTTGTTGATTTCGAATGATAGAATTATTCACTTATTCCCCAAAATACTTTTTTTCATATAACTTAATAAGATTTCCTTGTACTTTTGAGATTTATTTTTAACATATAAAATATTTGATCTTAAAATTGGAAGATGATCTGGTCCAATGTTCTACTTTTAACTATTATCATTTTATAAATGAGAAAAAGACTTAGAAAAAGTAAATTATTTTTCCTTAATGAGATCAAAGAACAAAACATACTAACTGGCCACATAATAACCTTACAATCATTATCACTGTTTCCTACAAAAGGAAGTTAAAGGATTGCCACATGCTTACTATTATATAGGTCATTAATGAATCTAAACTTTTGCTGCAAAAATTAATGGTTATAGGTTTGGAGGAATGTGTGAAAGAAAATATAACGTGTCTGTGCAATGTGTAAACATGCCAAATTTTGTCTTGTAATATGAATGCAAACCACTTATTTGCCCTTTAATTTGAAGCTTCAATTATGGACAATCAGAAAACTTGACAGTTTTTTATTGTTTAGAAAAGCTAAGAATGAATGAACTTTCTCATTCTAGTCTCAATGTGCCATTTTGACTCATAATTACTTGGCATTGTTAAAATGCTTGGCTTTCTAACACTTGTGTTATGTCATACTGAATAAAAGAATTACATTGTCCTTATTTTTAGCAGCTTGCATAGGTAAATTATAGGAATCATTTTGAAAGGAAACGTGCCCTTTAAATACTTTTTCTGTCAGAACTATTGCATAGAGAATAGTAAACTCAGCTTTCCAGAAATAAGAAAAACAGATTGTTTTCCTGGAGTCCACATGATTCATATGAAGCTTTCAGAAATTGCAGAAGAGGAAATTGGGCACAAGGCCAGACATTTCTGATCAAATCATTTTATATGTAACTTTCAAATATTAATCATTTAATTTCCATCCCTTCTTTCCCAAGTAAATAAGTACTTGGGAACCAGTAGCCACAATAAAGGGCTGAAACTCTGAGTTGATGCACTGGTATCAAACAACCGAGCACTTAAGACTAACTACCCATTGAACAATACTCTATTAGCATATGCTTGGAAAATAGCCCTTCCCACTATTCTGTGCTGGCTTTATCTTTTGGTGTTTACAGAGAATTGTAGGAGGGATTAGGGGGTGGAGTAAGATAAGTCAGAGTCACTTGAGTGGTAGAAGAAAAAGAAGGTCATGGAGAACCTGTGTCCATTCCCTTCACTTCTACCCCCTAAAGACCAAAAATAAAGACAAAGGACTTTTGCTTATCCTGACTCCGGCTGATTCTAAGGTATCCAGGGTGCTAACTCGATCTTCACATTTGATGCCAAACGTGTGGACCAAGGACCCAAATTTCATTGAAGAAGTCTGCAGTGACCAGGAAATAGGGTCAGTATTTTAACAGACAATCAGGGAACTTACTTTGTTAAAGACTAAACCAATAACTTTTCTATCTGAAATGGGGCAGATATTAGGAAAAGATTCTCCCCCATCCCCAGCCCCACTTACACCCCGCCCCAATGGAGGGCTATAGGAAGCATACTTAAATTGATCAATGGACAAGGCTTAATTGTAACTTGAGAGCAGATTACTAGACTCTTGGGTACATTAGAACACACATCCCCTTGGTACTTATATAAGGCCAGATAATTGGAAATTAGTAGGAGATCAACTATGTGAATATTACAATGATGAAGGTCCTCATTCAATTTCCAAGGAAACATTCTATAAATACAACATAATATATTGGCCTTAAAGAATCCTGCAAGTTATACAAAAAAGAAAAGTTTTAAGAACACCCAGATGAGGAAGTGTGAGGAAAAAAATGAAGACAAAGGACAGATTAATGGCAATATCACCAGAGGGCATGAGAACTTAAGGGAAGTTGAAGGGCATCGTGAAGGGCATAGTGATTCTCGCTCTCCCAAGGCAGTTTCAACCTCACCTAAACCAGAACTGGTTCTTGAAACACTCCCATCAACTTCACCTTCCTGGGTCAAGGTAGGAGGTGTAGTGGGAAGGGCAGTGATACCACCAGCACCTCCCCCCTCCTATGGCTAGATTGCAAAAGGCACTACTTAAAGGCACAGAGAAGGGCAGGATATAGCCGATTTAAAAATAGGAATATAGCCTGTGATTCAACAGTTTAACTCTTCAGGTCAAGAAAGTAGAAGATACATTGATCTAGAAATCCTCAAAGACCTAAAAAAGGCGCACTCTTTATGGGACTACATCAGCTTATGTTAAGGTGTTATTACAAAATGTGGCTTATGAAGTCAACCGCTAGGGACTGGAAATCTATAGCAAGGACATGCTTAGAACCTGGACAAAACTTGTTAAGGCTTTTTGAATATAGTGAGCTCTGTAGGATACAAGCCCAACAAAATAATCAAAGTAGAGTTAATCCTTCAATCACCTATGTCCAACTAACAGGTGTAGATTCTTATGCAGACATTTCAGTACAAATTAATTAGTCCATGGCAACATATGAGCAAAATGCTGCTGTTGCTATCAAAGCATAGGCTTTTCTCCCCAGTAAAAATGACAAGGGAGAGGCCTTCACAAAAATGCACAAGGGGCAAATTAAGCCTTTGCTGATTTTGTGGGACATTTGCAGACTAATGATGAAAATGCAGTAACAGAAATTATGATAAGGAAACTTGCTAAAGAAAATGCTAATGAGGTTTTTAGAAGAATTATACTGGGACTACATAGGGATGCTCCTTTAGAGGAGATCATAAGACACTGTGCCACAGTGGACACAAATACCTTTTATAGCCAGGCTATGATACAGACTTTCAAGCAACAAAATCTAGGAATATTCTAGACTGCAGCAGTTACAGTTAACCTGCCCTGCTCACTATCTATATAAATGGCATACCATTAGAAGGATTGTTAGACACAGGTGCATATCTTTGTCATTAGAGGTACCAATTGGCCCAGTCACTGACCAAAAGATAAAGGGAGACACCTACACCTCTGGAGTAGGAAGATTAGGAACTGAGATTAGTGCTACCTCTTTGATATTTGATGACGAAACAGGAGTTTTTTTACTCCTTTTAAATCTGCCTTGAACGAGGCCACTGCCGGGCGTCTACATTTGGAAAGGGGTTGTTGTTGAATTACAAAAGGATATGTGAAATCCAGGGAGGAATTGTGTTGTAGAAAAATATATAATGTCACAAAAATGGGGTCACATCCTTCTTAAGTGTCACAATCTACTGTTATTCAGAGATATCTTCAAATATTCCAACCTTTCATCTGATGAATTCTCTTTCTTTCCAAGAGAGCATAGGAAACAAAGTTTCTTTAAATGATGTATCTAAATGAACCATCCAATTTCTTTGGGGAGCTGTTTTTCTTTTAAAAATAAACCTGTAAATAGTATTGTTAAACTATATATAATGGATGAAAGATTAATAATTC
Organism: Sminthopsis crassicaudata; assembly: GCF_048593235.1. Taxonomy (NCBI): domain Eukaryota; kingdom Metazoa; phylum Chordata; class Mammalia; order Dasyuromorphia; family Dasyuridae; genus Sminthopsis; species Sminthopsis crassicaudata. The sequence continues at coordinate 43,051,949 of NC_133621.1, read as the reverse complement.
ATAGATGGTACTCCTGGCCACAATTTTTCAGTAAAAATGTCAATGCGCTTTCAGAGATAAGTTTACTCTTTTACTTGCTTGTGGCCTAATTTAACCTCAGACGGTACCAGAGTCTCTTTGCAATGGCTACTTTCACCTTAATCTAATCTATCTTTAATATAGACTCGAGCTACCAAAACAGGACCCCTTTATAAACATTATTAAAGTTCAAAAGAAAGCCTGGTGATAAGTTTTCTCCCAGGCATCTGGAAGTCATTTGTGAGTCAATAATCACTGCTCATATGACATGGGCAGATTTCTACAATTCTGTCTCATTTACTTTTGATACAATTTGAGTTTGTAAAATTTAAAATAGCATCACACAAGATGAGATTCTACAGGAAAATAACAGTACTCCAACAGACTACAAGGCATCAACCTGTGAGGGATGTAGAAGACTCTTACCCAAAATGGCTACTCAAATCACTCAGTAGAAAGCAGAAAAATTGTTTATTAAAACCTCCAGAAGATGAGCCCTTCTATCATAAGATAAAGGAAAGAAAAGCTTGTGGTAGGAGGGCTAAAGAAGTAGTAAAGATATAAAGCTCTTATACAAGAGGTTACATGACAAGGAAGAGAGCATTGAGAAGGGAGTGAGGCATCTAATTGATTGTTGCTATCTGGAGAGATTGGAATGGAAGGTTTCCATTTCCCCAGAATCACCTGATTTCTAGGAAACAGAAAAGCAGGCCTTCAGGCTTCAGATAGTGGTAAAGCTAAAAGACTAAATATCAATAAATATCCAATACTGATAAATGTCATCAGCTCAGGTTAAGTAAATATGTTTATAGCTGGCCAAGGCTCAAGTAAATATGAGCCTGCACATATTATACAGATCATAGGGGAAACACAGAAATAATGAAAATAAAATACAGGAAAATAATTTACATATTCCTGTAAGTTCTTCACCTTATCTCTCTATTCCACACAGTTTCCCCATGAAATATATAAATGATTTAATCTATCATATTTCTATGAACTTACACACTGTTCAAAATCAGTTAACATATCTATACATTATCAAGTTCACCATCAAGATCATACCTTTCTAATACATTCCAGCCTTTTCTCTGAAGAATCATCATTTTAATAGCATCTTCTGTATGCAATATTTTGATAGGGACCATTGAACTATTCCGGTGACTAATGTAATTATATAGGGTAGACATAGTGGCAACAGGATAACATCACCGATTGCAATAAGTCCATACCATAAAAATTGCTTCCACAAACTGTCTTAGAAACAGTTATCCCAGAACAGATTGGCATTTGGCAGACATAAAAATACAAAGATAAATTAACAAAGATGACAATCTAGGGAAATTGAGGCACAACATTACACACTCTGCTTCTGAATATTTGAATTATTGACTTACCTCCCCCTGGATACCTGGGAGGTCTCAGCACTATAATTTTGACCAATCAACGTGAAACAAATAAATAAAAAAATAAATCTAGAAAATGCAAGAACTTATGGCAAGGGCAAGCCTCTTCCTGACAACCCCAGAATTATCAGCGGTACAAAGACCCTCATCTCAGCCACAGAATCCAGTTTGAGATGGACGGTTCACTGTATTAGGTGGTCTGCAGTCATTTATGCACTTAACTCAGTTTCTGCTTACATAGGGAGTAACAGTGCTCAAGACAGCACCATGCTAGGAAAGGCATCCCAAGTCTGTCAGGGATTCCAAAGGAAGGAAAGAGTGGGGCCTGGAGTAGCTCCACCTGTCCCCTCTGATAGAACAGGAACTGCTTCCAGGATCCAGAAAGGATTTCTGAGCAGAATATGCGCAGTTAGACCATGAAGGCAGGCAAACCCCAAACTTTAGAGGCTTCATTTCAAAACTGTAGTGTCATCTAAAAATGCTGAGATACCAAGTAAGAAACTGGGGTTACAGGGCTGGAAATTGCCAGTCCCAAGACAGGTGTCTAGATCTTGGAGATCTCCTAAAAATAGGCAGAGAATAGTCTGCCAGAGCAATTCCAACAGAATAAGGGATTTCTAAGCTAAAGCATCACATAGCCATCACACATTTAAAGTTCCCATACATCCATAACAGAAATAATAGCACAATTTAACAATTTCCATCCCAAATCTTAAACACATACCTTCTCTCTCTATTCCACACAAACTGAAGCAGGGAAGTCTGATAGGAACAAAAAACCTTACCTTTGGGATTCTACCCCAACCTGCTGGTTTCCTTTCCATTACTCTGTGACCTCAGGAAAGTTGTAGTCATCTCATTTCTAAATTTTTGGAGAGAAATTTTAATTATGGATCCAGGAGAAATAAGGTAGAAGCTCATCCATTAATTCAATCTCCTAACTGGAAGAGAATAATTTCAGAGCTTAACTGAAAAGAAAACCACACCTTTATTTGAAACTACTTCGGTTATCCCTCACTAAGAAGTGACTTTCTGTTGGAATACATGGGAGTCACCTGACAATGGCTGCTGAAGATCCAACCCAGAATGGATCTCCTCTTGTGAGGAGATGAAACAAGGAGATTGAGACAGTGGCTGTTCTCTGACATCTGATTGAGAGGCTGTTGCACTGTCTCACCTCCCTCCTCTTCCCTTTGCCTTCAACTTATCTCATTCCCAGTCCCCAACACCTGTGTCAGCAAAGGTTGCTCTGCAACTCCTTCAGATGCTGTGGATCATAGCTGGGGAGGCTCTTGGGGAATTGACCTGTCCTTTAACAATTCCCTGTTTTTTTTTTGTTTTTTGGTTTTTTTTTGCTGTTATTCTCTTCCCCCTTTCCCTCTCCCCCCCACAGCATGGTCTACACACTGAGGAACGCAAATGGCACTATCACTTCTGAATGGTTGTAGCAGGTGTTGATCTTGTGAAATGTCATGGAGGCAAACTTTCAAATTGAAAAGAGGACTGTGGTCAGAACAAGCATTTAAGTGTCTCATCAGTCTCCTGGCTGGGCCTTTTGATGTGTTGGCCCATTTAATTACCCTGAATAAAAAATTCTTACCGGGACTCTTCTTCCTTAATTTTGGAAGGATCCTTCTCACAAACAACTCTGGTTCTTCTTGTAATTCTTGCCCCATGTTCAGATGCCATATGTTGGACTACACGGGAGCCACCTGACAGTGGCTGCTGGAGATCCAACCCAGAATGGATCTCCTCTTGTGAAGGGATAACACAAGGAGACTGAGAGGCAGTTGCTGTTCTCTGACCTCTCTCCTTAGAGGCCATTGCCTTGTCTGACCTCTCTCCTTCTTCCTCTGCCTCCAATTTATCCCATTCCCAGTTTGCAACACCTGTGTCAGAAAAGGCTGCCCTTCGACTCCTTCAGATACTATGATCCACAGCTGTGGAGGCTCTCAGAGCATTGACCTGTCCCTTAACCACTTTCCAATCCAAGAATGTGTCTTTCTTTAAGTAGAAATTGGGCCCCAATAATCAGCCCTTTCAGAGAAGGATACATAGCCAATGAACAATATTACATAAAGATTCTATTCCAATAATGTCTTTCAAAGTAGAGAAAACCAAAGAGGGGAAAGATTTTAGCCAAATATTTGGTATTCAGAAAGCAAAATAATACCTTCAGGAAATACAATAATCTTTGTTTAAGGAAAGAAAAGGTAAATTGAACATCTAGAAAATTTTATACTTATTGCAGGTGCTATCTACTCAAGAACTGCAAAGTAGAAAGGATTTTAGATTTCATTTTGCTAAAGTGATGGAGGCCACCTGTATTGTTTTTCTTTCCTCTTTCTGAGGATTTAGTCAGTTGACTCCTCAGGTCACTTACAATTCTCATATGTATCAATCAACAAGAATTACAAATACAAGAAACATTCCTTCCTGACCCCATGGTCTATGAATTTATGAAGCAAAAAGTTTGCGATGAAAATGGTGATTGGGATTTGGAAGATGTCTGACAAAAATGCATACAAAGGTTATAAGGATTACTTAAATCAAGAAAATTAAATCTGAGGACACTGCTCTAGCTCATAGTGCAGCAAAGACGACTTGGCCTAGTAGCAGATCACAGACATTACCTAGCTAGGATTCTGATGGAAAATACCAGCCTGCCTTCCCTATTTGCAGCAAAAAAGAAGATTTTGATCTCTCATAAGGAGGAAGACCCTCACCAGTCTGGACTCTGCTGCTGTGCTATAAAACTGGGATCTGCTACTCAGAGAATGAATATGAGAAGAGGAAGACATAAGTTAGTTATAGATTCAAGATTCTCTCTTCCCTTAGAGATGTGATTATCCTTTCAGTAATAAGTTAAGTAGTATTAACTTCATGGAATCTCAAGAGTGTCATCAAAGGCTTAAAATTTGTTCCACATAGAAAATATCAGATGCTATTTTTATTGATTGGTGATGATACACCTATCAAAATTACTAATTGACAATGATTATGAATTAAAATAATTTTTAAAAATACAGTTGGGAGCTACTTGAGAAACTTTTGCAGGTTACCAAGAATAGAGGGATGTGAAATTGAAACAATATCCTTGGAGGATGGAGATAAGGAAGAACAACTGAGGACACCTTGAGTGTTGGGTTTTTTTTTTTTTTTTTTGTTTGTTTGTTTGTTTTAATCTGGCCTGGATTTTCAAGCTTTGTTCTGGATTTTAACTAAAAAGAATTTTTTCTCATATTCATTTCTTTTGTTTAGTCACTGAATATGACTCCCTGCATAAAGACAACATTGTTAAAATATTTTATATTCTCATTTGTCCATACAACTTATCAAACTTATGTTTTTCAAAGCTTCCTCTTCCAATCTCTCTCTCTCTTTCTCTGTTTCTCTCTGTGTCTCTGTCTCTCTCTCTCTGTGTCTCTGTCTCTCTCTCTGTCTGTCTCTCTGTCTCTGTCTCTGTCTCTTTCTCTCTCTGTCTCTTTCTCTCTCTCTCTCTCTCTCTCTCTCTCTCTCTCTCTCTCTCTCTCACTCTCTCACTCTCTCTCACACACACACATACACACACATAAACTATTGAATACCTACAACAAATTAAGCAGATGAATTGTAGTTACAGAATGGAAGAATGGATCCAATCCAACAAATATCAAAATTTTTTATGAAGAAATCTTCAATATAAAGATTGTTGAAATTGGAAGCACTATGTACTAATTCCAACTCTGAAACTTAATAGCTTCATGATCCTGTCTGAGGCAACAAATATGAATATCATTTTTCTTTTTTATAAATTTATTAAAAGACGGTTGTCTGAGATAGTTCATAATAAAAGCATGGTGAGAAGGTTTAAAGTGTTGTTTATAATAAGAATACCTAGGTTCAAATCCTTCTTCTGTTATTTGTGACCCGTGTGACCATTTCTATAGAAGTCAAGTTTCTTCATCAACAAACCTAACTCTCTAGATTTTTTCACTTTCTCCATAACTGTTTGGCTCACATTGGTCACCCTCTCCACTCCTTCTTCTAGGGCCTTTTTTGTGTTTTGAATTCCTTATTAGAATGTAGTTATCTGAGGCCAGAAATTGCCTCAATGAGGTTAATCTAAAAGCCTCAGACAGGACTTTGGCTATATGATCCATGGAAGTTACAGAATCTTGATTCTGTCAAGGCAGTTTATTACTAATGGATACTCAAGTGTGAGTCCCTGTAATCTTTCAGCCAGGAGACTGATGAGACGCTTAAATGTTTGTTCTGACCACAGTCCTCTTCTCAGTTTGAAAGTTTGCCTCCATGACATTTCATAAGATCAACACCTGCTATCAACACCATCCAGAAGTGATAGTGCTGTTCGGACCATGCTGTGGGGGGGAGGGGAAATAACAGCAAAAAACAAACAAACAAAAACCTGGGGAATTATTAAGGGACAAGTCCCCAAGAGCCTCCCCAGCTGTAGATCATAGCATCTGAAGGAGTTGCAGAGCAACCTTTGCTGACACAGGTGTTGGGGACTGGGAAGAGGTAAATTGGAGGCAAAGGGAAGAGGAGGGAGGTGAGATAATGCAAGGGCCTCTCAGTCAGAGATGTCAGAGAACAGCAACAGCCTCTCAGTCTCCTTGTTTTATCCCTTCACAAGAGGAGATTCATTCTGGGTCAGATCTTCAACAACCACTGTTGTTTGGCTGCCTTGTATTGCAACAGAAAGTCACTTCTTAGTGAGGGATACCCAAAGTAGTTTCAAATAAACGTGTGGTTTTCTTTTCAGTTACTCTCTGAAATTATTCACTTCCAGTTAGGAGATTGAAATAATGGATGAGATTCTACTTTATTTCTCCTGGATCCATAATTAAAATTTCTCTCCCAAAATTTAGAAATGGGATCACTACAACTTTCCTGAGGTCACAGAGTAATGGAAAGGAAATCAGAACATTGGGGTGGAATCCCAAAGGTAAGGTTTTTTATTCCTATCAGACTTCCCTGCTTCAGTTTGTGTGGAATAGAGAGATAAGGTGTGTGTTTAAGATTTGGGATGGAAATTGTTAAATTGTGCAATTATGGATATATGGGAATTTTAAATGTGGGATGATTATTTGATGCTTTAGATTAGAAATCCTTTATTCTGTTGGAATTGCTCTGGCAGATTGTTCTCTGATTGCCTGTTTTTAGGAAATCTCCAAGATCTAGACACCTGTCTTGGGATTGGCAGTCTCCAACCCTGTAACCCCAGTTTCTTAATTAGTATCTCAGCCTTTTCAGAGAACACTGCTGTTTTGAGATCAAGCCTCTAAAGTCCATAATAAAAGCATGGTGAGAAGGTTTAAAATGTTGTTTATAACGAGAATAACTAGGTTCAAATCCTTCTTCTGTTATTTGTGACCTGTGTGACCATTTCTATACAAGTCAAGTTTCTTCATCAACAAACCTAACTCTCTAGATGTTTTCACTTTCTCCATAACTGTTTGGCTCACATTGGTCACCCTCTCCACTCCTTCTTCTAGGGCCTTTTTATGTTTTGAATTCCTTATTAGAATGTAGTTATCTGAGGCCAGACATTGCCTCGATGAGGTTAATATAAAAACCTCAGACAGGACTTTGGCCATATGATCCTCAGAAATTACAAACATCTTCCCAATTTGGAAATAAAAGAAACTAACACCAAATCAAATGAGAAAATATTTGCAAAGTACTTAGAATAGTGCTTGTCCTATACTTAATGCTACATAAAATCCAATTATTATTACTGCTCTTATTGTTTTGTGGTTGTTAGATAAGTACTCAGATGGGGAAACTGAAGTCTTGCCTGTTTTTTATAAGGCAGTTGATTTTTTGAGGAACTCTCCAGAGAAAATAAAGAATAAAAGAGACAGGTGGCAACAGGTTAACTATCAGGCAGTGTATGAAGCATCTACATTTTCTGTCTTCAAGACCATGAGTTTTGACTCCTAAATGATGAATTCTAGATGTATGTGTTTGTAGCAGAGACATGAAAGAAAAAAGACAAGAAGAATGGGCATTCCTGGCCCTGACTTTTGTCTATTTATTTATGGGTGTTTTAATCCTTTTAAAATGTGTTTATAAATTTTTTCATGAATACTCATGGATCATCATAACCTTAAGAAGACTGGACTGAGGGGATTGTGAATAATGTACCAAAAAGGAAAACAAGCCTTCAATGAATTACAGGTCAAGGCAGTTTATTACTAATGGATACTCAAGTGTGAGCCCCTGTAGTCTTTCAGTGAACAAGCACACATAGTGGGGGGGGGCTTCTGCAGGAATGTGAACCCAAATTGAGAACCCAAAGCTCAGTTTCTGTCCTTAATCTGACATAAGAGCCTCGTGGATTCACAGGCACTATGAATGAGGGGAATCTTAAAAAGAGTGGATGAACCAGGTGAAAGTTCAACATGATGATTTTAGATCCAGGATATTTTGGGAGTCTGAGGTAACAAGAAGCTGGTTGGATCCTCAATGAGGAATAATATACAAGTCTGAAGATGCAATTTTCCTTCAACTATTTTAACACTTTTAAACATGCTTTTCTCCATAAAACGTTCTGTTGTAAATCTACAGAAAAGTAGTATTATCAGCTAACAATAAATAAAAGAAGATTGAAAGTATTTTGTTTTGTTTTGCTTTCCTTTGCTTGTATTCTTTTCTCATATTCAAAGATTAGCTTACTTCAAACTTGATACAACCTAGGCTATAGTTCTTCTGGATTTCTTGAAAGTGGATAAAGGAACAGAAGTAGAGAAAAGTACATATATACAATTGTTGCAATGGTAAGAAGCATAAAAGTGGCCTCACACACATTTTGCCAATGTTGCTTTTAATTACAATCAAAGATTTCAGAAATGTGAGAATGGCAAAACAGGAAGAAAAGTATGTTAAGACTTTTGTGCATTTTTGAAAGTCTGATGACTTTTACTTGCTAGCTAATTTGTTGCAATGATACGAAAGAATTGATAATAACTATATCCAAGTCTACCCATGAAGAGTGAGACTTGCTATGTGACAAAATAAACTCAGGGGAATAAAATCAAATTGTCTGAGTTTTGTTTTCAGATTTTTTTTGGTGTATCCTTGAACTAATGTTTCATGTGTTCAAGAAAAATGTCCAGCTTAATGGGAGTGAGGCCAGTGGATCTCTGTCCACATGAAAAAGGTTGGAAGGGAGAACTGGAGAAGGCTAAATTAATATCTCCTGACTTAGTTTTCCCCAAAAGAATTTTTTTACCTGGTTATATTTGAGTCTGGATGAGGTATCCTGTCATATACTTGGCTGCTTTTTCTAACCTTATTTTAAATCATTTGGATCTGAGGTGCTTTATCTATTTATACATATGCTAAAGTATTTTGGGTCCTTGGACTTAGGACTGGTGGACTGATATTGATGCTGTTATAATCATGTCTGTTCTTTATATTCATACAAATATCTTTTACTAAGGTAAAGTTGATATGATATACTGTAACTTGTTGATATGATATGAAACACTCTTATCAAAGCTATATTTTGTCATTTCTACATTGCTTTAAGATAAAGAAAGTGAAGATTCTATGCTTTTCAATCTGAGATTATAATAATTTTCATATATACAAATGATCTTCTAAAGTTTTTGACTAAAGTAAATATAATTCTGGTACATCCATGATTGTTTTTCTGTGCCTTCTAAACATTTATTTTATCAAAGTACAAGTAAAAAAGATGGCTATAGTAACAATAGTTGTACTTTCCCCCAATTATTTTAATTTATTTTAAACATAATCCACAATTTTTTGTGACAAAAACATTTTAGAATCAACATTATCACGAGACAATCAACATAATTTTATATTTTATGAAAATGTAAAAATTCTAATTATGGATAAGATTTGAAATGATTTTCCTCCCCATAAACAGAAAAATTAATTATGGTGAGGATTCAGGGTTATTTGTTACATAGTAATGTAGTTTAATATTAAATGAGCTGATGAATCCCTTTAAATATTTCAGAAAATTGAAGATTGTTTTTAACATTTTAGTTTCAAATATAGAAAATATCTGTTCATTAAAACAAATGATTATTATATATGAGAAAATTTTGTAGGGATAAACGTAAATGTAACCTTGATCAAAGTATAAAATTATCTATGGTCAATGATATATTTTGGTAATGATAATAATATTTAACCTATTTTAAAGTAGAAACTGATGAATTCATGAGAGTTTTCCAAATTGCAGGTTTAAGAACTGGGCGAATATACTTTCATCATTCTTTTCAAAGAGGAAATGACTTTTTAAAGTAGAAAAATTTATTTGCAACAAATTCTTTGGACTATTGCTATTTTCTTTTCCCCCATAAGACTGTATTTAAATTTCAACCTTCTTTCCTGTATAATATATATACATATATATATATATGTACGTAGTATACATACATATATGTATATATATACATATATATACACATACATATGTATATATATGTATATACATATATATATACACATACATACATATATATATATATATACATATATATATATATATATATAAATAATATGAAGGGCAAGGCTGACCATGAGATTAATCAAACCCTCTGAGAATATTCTCCTTCATCTTGGACTAGCCTAATGAATAAATTGGTTATTAAGCACCCAGAAATTCTGTCTCTCTGGCTTTTCATTTTTTCACCTGGAATATTGCCTCAGATACTTAAATTCTCTTATCCTCAGTTTCTTTAACTACAAAATAGACTTAATAATAACATCTTCACAGGGTTCTGAAGATCAAATGAGACTATATATACACAAAGGACTTTGTAAGTCTTGAAGTATTCTTTATATGCTTATCGTTATTATTATTAAAGATTTTTATTTTTCAAAACATATGCAAGGACAATTCTTCAACATTAGCCCTTGCAAAACCCTGTGTTCCAATTTTTCCCTCCCTTCCCCTACCTCTTTTCCTAAATGGCAAGTAATCCAATATAGGTTCAACATGGTAGGAATATATGTTAAATCCAATATATGCATACATATTTATACAAAAATTATGTTGCACCAGAAAAATCAAATCAAATCAGAAAAAAATGAGAAGCAAAATAAATGCAATGTTTACTATTATTACTACTATTTTATGAATGTAGAAGATGCTTTGTTATTGTGCCTTACACAATGTGTAATGTGTTAATGGTTGTGATTGATGCCATTCCTGATTTTCCCCTCTCTTGATATCCCCCCCAAACCAAAGAACCACAGTAATAATTGGGTGAGATCAACATCACCATTACTGAAAAGGAGATGCCAATCAATTTTGATTCCAATCATCATTCCCTCTAATATCCTGGATACAACTTCCTTTTTATGTATTTCTTCCTCCATTATAAAGTTAAGTTTCTTGAAGGCAGAATTTACCTTATTTCCTTGGATTTTTATCCCAACTTTTAGGAAAGTGCCTAATACCTAGTGAGCAATGAATGATTTTTTTTTTATTCATTCATGGCCTTCAGAATTGGAAAGGATGAACCTTGTGAACTATTAATTAATTAAGAAGATCAGGTCAGGAAAAAACGTGATCAGAGAGGATAACTTTCTTAGAGACAGCTCGGTAATAGAGCAAGGCCATAATTACAATAATCACAAAAGCCATAACCACAATGGTCCATTACCTTATTTGGAAATATCTAAGCCATAACCAGAAGTGTCTTTCTACTAAATTGCTTTGCCATCTCTTATTTATATTTTTATGTAGCCTTATAACTATTTTTAGTGGTCACTTTTAGTGTAAAGAAGGAAATTTAAATGTTTGCTGTTTGACTGCTAACTGACTTTATTCTTTAATGAAATGGTTTTAAAATCTATCTTTGCCATTTACTAGCTGTGTGACTTTGGGAAAATCCTTTCAAGCCAGCTCCAACTGACTCAAGAACCAGTTGTTAAATTTTTCAATGTAAATCTCTGCCTCAGAAATCAGCTACAAATCAGGAATTGAATTATTGTTTTATTGATTATCTAGACTTAAGAAAAGTGATAGAGGAATAATTAATGATGCAAATTAAGCTTAAAATTGTGTACATTTTTTATCCTCAGAGAGTAAGTTCAACATTTACCAGAACATCATTGCAATCTGTTATAATTTGAGGGTTTTTTTGTTTATTCATTTTTCAATCACATCTGACTCTTCATGATTTGTGGTTTTCTTGGCAGAGATACTGGAATGGTGTCATTCCCTTCCTTGGTTAATTTGACAGATGAGGAAATTGAGTCAAACAGGGTTTAGTGACTTGCCCAGGGTCACACAACTAGTAAGTGTCTGAGGTAAAATTTGAACAGGAATCTTCCTGATTTCTGCCCAGCACTCTTTTCTCTAGGGTACTACCTAGCTGCCCCAGTGCATACCCTGGTTAAATTTCCTTCTCCTGCTATGTCTAAATAAATCTACATTTGTAGATTTATTGAAGCTATTGAAATACTTAATAGTACTTCATTCCATTCCATTATCAAACCTAAGCTACCAGAAGACTGGCCTTTTCCCAAGAATAAAAATAGAAACAAATTGCTTTGTTCTGGATGCAAAACAAGACAAACTATTTAAAGCTGGCAGCTTGTCTGTCTCGGGGGTAAAAAACTCTGGGTCTGCTCAATTAAGGAGGAATTCTTACTTCTGAATTCCCTCATAGTTGTATGTTACTGGATAAAGAGGTTGCTTTTTTTTTTCACCTGTACCCTAAATTATGAGCTATGGAGTTTTTTTTCCCATTTGATATAGAGTACTAGACTCAGATTCAGAAGTTCTGCGTTTAAATCCACTTCAGATACTTGCTGGTTGTGGACAAATCACATAACTTCTCTCAGTCTTAGTTTCCTCATCTGTAAAATAGGTATAATAATAACACCTACTTCACAGTGCTGTAAAAGTCAAGTGTGATAATATATGTAAAGTACTTTGCAAACCTTAAAGCAATATATAAATATATATTATCAATAATATTAGTAGTATGGCTGAAGAGCTGTTGGATCATAGGATGTTAGAATTAAAAGTGACCTTAGAAATCATTTAGTCCAATTTATCATCTTATCATTTATAACTAAGGAAACTGAGGCCCAAGGAGCACACAGCACAAATGTATACACATAATATATTCATGTACATGCATGTGGATATTGTACACATATGTGCTTATATTCACAAAATATATTTACACATATGAATGTGTATATATGTATGTGTGTAAATATAAATACACACAATTTGAAAAAAGATAAAATTCCATAGAGACCTGAGCTTTAATTTTCTATTTAAATAGATAAAATGCTTTGAAGAACACAGTCATCTTGACCCCAAAATGGTTGTTAAACAATAGTAAAATCTGATGAGGGGATGATGGGAGTTACTCCAAGATTTTCTTCCCTATTTCTAGTGAGTAGCATATTAGTTATGGAGCTTCTCAATTCATTTTATCCCTAAGGGCTACTGTGATCAAAGAAGTTATTGGTTGAAAAAATCTTTCTGGAATAGTATTTATTTGTTCCAGAGTGAAATGTAGATCGTTATTTAGTAATTCATCAATCTCATAAACAGTTGGGGGAAAAGTGTTGGGTTTTTTTTCCCTTGGATCTCTGAGTATTTAAAAATGAAATCTCCTTGATAACGATTTTATTTCCTTGTTACTTACAGTTGCATGAATCAAAATTCTACTTGAGCTAGATTTTATCCAGAGAGATAATCCTTGAAATATGACTTATGAAACCATTCATATCATTAACATCCATCAGTCATTAAACCTAGATGAGAATATGTTCATTAGAAAGCTAACTTTAATCTAAGGCAAAGTCTAGAGAGAATAGTAAGACATAAAGAAGGGGGAGAAAAATAGGTGTCACAATGTAGACAAATAAGATTAAGTAGTAGATCAGGGATTCAAAAACCAAGTTGTACTGATTCACTATAAGTATTCAAACTGGACATGACCAAAACAGAATCACTATCCATTTCTCTAAATCCTTCATCATTCTTCTGGATTCACCATCTCAGTGTTTTACTCGGGCTCTTTATTCTCAGTCATGTTATATGTCCAATCAAAATCACCAAATCTTGTCATTCCAACACTACAACATCTCTCTTATATCTCCCCTTCTCTCAGCTCCCACTATAATTCAGGCTTTTATCACCTCTTCCATGCTCTTTGCCTCAAGTCTATTGACATTCTAATTCATCTTCAAAAGAGTTATCAAAGTGATTTTTCTTTTTTATTTTTTTATTTTTGTATTCATTTTTCCAAATTACCCCCCCTCCCTCTATTCCCTCCCCCCGATGACAGGCAATCCCATACATTTTACATGTGTTACAATATAGTCTAGGTACAATACATGTGTGTGAATATCATTTTCTTGTTGCACAATAAACATTAGAATCCGAAGGTACATGCAACCTGGGCAGACAGATATTAGTGCTAACAATTTACATTCACTTCCCAGTGTTTCTTCTCTGGGTGTAGCTACCTCTGTCCATCATTGATCAACTGGAAGTGAGTTGGATCTTCTTTATGTTGAAGATTTCCACTTCCATCAGAATACATCCTCATACAGTATTGTTGTTGAAGTGTACAGTGATCTTCTGGTTCTGCTCATTTCACTCAGCATCAGTTGATTTAAGTCTCTCCAGGCCTCTCTGTATTCCTCCTGCTGGTCATTTCTTACAGAGCAATAATATTCCATAACCTTCATATACCATAATTTACCCAACCATTCTCCAACTGATGGACATCCATTCATCTTCCAGTTTCTAGCTACAACAAAAAGAGCTGCCACAAACATTTTGGCACATATATGACTCTTTCCGCTCTTTAGTATTTCTTTGGGATATAATCCCAGTAGTAGCGCTGCTGGGTCAAAGGGTATGCACAGTTTGATAACTTTTTGGGCATAATTCCAGATTGCTCTCCAGAATGGCTGGATTCTTTCGCAACTCCACCAGCAATGTATTAGTGTCCCAATTTCCCCACATCCCCTCCAACATTTATCATTATTTGTTCCTGTCATCTTAGCCAATCTGACAGGTGTGTAGTGGTATCTCAGAGTGGTCTTAATTTGCATTTCTCTGATCAGTAGTGATTTGGAACACTCTTTCATGTGAGTGGATATAGTTTCAATTTCTCCCTCTGAGAATTGTCTGTTCATATCCTTTGACCATTTATCAATTGGAGAATGGTTCGGTTTCTTATAAATTATGGTCAGTTCTCTATATATTTTGGAAATGAGACCTTTGTCAGAACCTTTGTTTTTAAAAATATTTTCCCAATTTGTTACTTCCCTTCTAATCTTGTTTGCATTAGTATTATTTGTACAGAAACTTTTTAGTTTGATGTAATCAAAATCTTCTATTTTGTAATCAATAATGATCTCTAGTTCTCCTCTGGTCATAAATTCCTTCCTCCTCCACAAGTCTGAGAGGTAGATTATCCTCTGTTCCTCTAATCTATTTATTATCTCCCTCTTTATGCCTAAATCATGGATCCATTTTGATCTTATCTTGGTATATGGTGTTAAGTGTGGATCCATATCTAATTTCTGCCATACTAATTTCCAGTTTTCCCAACAGTTTTTTCCGAATAATGAATTTTTATCCCTAATGTTGGAATCTTTGGGTTTGTCAAAGATTAGATTGCTATAGATGTACCCTTTTTTGTCCTTTGTATCTAATCTGTTCCACTGATCTACCGGTCTATTTCTTAGCCAATACCAAATGGTTTTGGTGACTGCTGCTATATAATATAGCTTTAGATCAGGTACACTTAGACCACCTTCCTCTGAGTTTTTTTTCATTAGTTCCCTTGCAATTCTCGACCTTTTATTCTTCCATATGAATTTTGTTGTTATTTTTTCTAGGTCATTGAAATAGTTTCTTGGGAGTCTGATTGGTATAGCACTAAATAAATAGATTAGTTTGGGGAGTATTGTCATCTTTATTATATTCGCTCGGCCTATCCAAGAGCACTGAATGTCTTTCCAATTATTTAAATCTGATTTTATTTTTGTGGCAAGTGTTTTGTAATTTTTCTCATATAATTCCTGACTTTTCTTTGGTAGATGGATTCCCAAATATTTTATACTCTCAACATTTGTTTGGAATGGAATTTCTCTTTGTATCTCTTGCTGTTGCATTTTGTTAGTGATATATAAAAATGCCGAGGATTTATGTGGATTTATTTTGTATCCTGCCACTTTGCTGAAATTTTGAATTATTTCTAGTAGCTTTTTAGCAGAGTCTTTGGGGTTCTCTAAGTATACCATCATGTCATCTGCAAAAAGTGATAGTTTAATTTCCTCATTTCCTACTCTAATTCCTTGAATCTCTTTCTCGGCTCTTATTGCCGAGGCTAGCGTTTCTAGTACTATATTGAATAGTAATGGTGATAGTGGGCAACCTTGTTTCACTCCTGATCTTACTGGGAAAGGTTGCAGTTTATTTCTATTGCATATTATGCTTACTGACGGTCTTAAATATATGCTCCTGATTATTCTAAGGAATAGTCCATTTATTCCTATACTCTCAAGAGTTTTTAGTAGGAATGGATGTTGGATTTTGTCAAATGCTTTTTCTGCATCTATTGAGATGATCATATGGTTCTTATTAATTTGATTATTAATATGGTCAATTATATTAATAGTTTTCCTAATATTAAACCAGCCCTGCATTCCTGGAATAAATCCTACTTGATCATAGTGTATTATCTTGGAGATGATTTTCTGAAGTCTTTTTGCTAATATCTTATTTAAGATTTTAGCATCAATATTCATTAAGGAGATTGGTCTATAATTTTCTTTCTCAGTTTTCGATCTACCTGGTTTAGGTATCAGTACCATGTCTGTGTCATAAAAGGAGTTTGGTAGGACTCCTTCATCCCCTATTTTTTCAAATAATTTATATAACATTGGGGCTAAGTGTTCTTTAAATGTTTGGTAGAATTCACATGTGAATCCATCTGGCCCTGGGGATTTTTTCCTGGGGAGTTGATTAATAGCTTGTTCTATTTCTTTTTCTGAAATGGGACTATTTAAGCAATTTATCTCCTCCTCTGTTAATCTAGGGAGCCTATATTTTTGGAGGAAGTCATCCATTTCACTTAAGTTATCAAATTTATTGGCATAAAGTTGGGCAAAGTAACTCCTTATTATTTCTCTAATTTCCTCTTCATTGGTGGAAAGATCCCCCTTTTCATTTGTAAGACTATCAATTTGATTTTCCTCTTTCTTTTTTTTGATCAAATTTACCAAAGGTTTATCTATTTTATTGGCTTTTTCATAAAACCAACTCTTGGTTTTATTTATTAATTCAATAGTTTTTTTACTTTCAATTTTATTGATTTCTCCTTTTAATTTTTGTATTTCAAGTTTAATTTTTGGTTGGGGGTTTATAATTTGGTCTTTTTCTAGCCTTTTAAGTTGTAAGCCCAATTCGTTAATCTTCTCTTTCTCAATTTTCTTCAAATAAGCCTCTAAAGATATAAAATTTCCCCTTATTACTGCTTTAGCTGCATCCCAAAGATTTTGATATGATGTCTCATCATTGTCATTATCTTGGGTGAAATTGTTAATTGTTTCTATAATTTGCTCTTTCACCCAGTCATTCTTTAAGATGAGATTATTCAGTTTCCAATTACTTTTTGGTCTATTTACCCCTAACTTTTTACTGAATGTAGCTTTTATTGCATTGTGATCTGAGAAGAAGGCATTTATTATTTCTGCCTTCCTACATTTAATTTTGAGATCTTTATGTCCTAATATATGGTCAATTTTTGTATAGGATCCATGAACTGCTGAGAAGAAAGTATATTCCTTTCTATTGCCATTCAGTTTTCTCCAAAGGTCTATCATACCTAGTTTTTCTAATATTCTATTTACTTTTTTAATTTCTTTCTTGTTTGTTTTGTGGTTTGATTTGTCTAAATCTGAGAGTGCAAGGTTGAGATCTCCCACTATTATAGTTTTACTGTCTATTTCTTCTTGCAGTTCTCTTAACTTTTCCTTTAGAAAGTTAGATGCTATACCACTTGGTGCATATATGTTTAGTATTGATATGGCTTCATTATTTATGCTACCTTTCAGCAGGATATAGTTTCCTTCCTTATCTTTTTTAACAAGATCTACTTCTGCTTTTGCTTGATCTGAGATAAGGATAGCTACCCCTGCTTTTTTGGCTTTACCTGAAGCATAATAGGCTCTGTTCCAACCTTTTACCTTTATTCTGTATGTATCTCCCTGCTTTAAGTGTGTTTCCTGTAGGCAACATATTGTAGGGTTCTGCTTTTTGATCCAATCTGCTATCCGTCTCCGTTTGATGGGATCGTTCATCCCATTTACATTTACAGTTAAAATTAC
Source organism: Sminthopsis crassicaudata (assembly GCF_048593235.1). Lineage (NCBI taxonomy): Eukaryota > Metazoa > Chordata > Mammalia > Dasyuromorphia > Dasyuridae > Sminthopsis > Sminthopsis crassicaudata. The sequence continues at coordinate 43,034,163 of NC_133621.1, read as the reverse complement.
TAATTCTGTATTTCCTGCCATCGTATTATCCCCAGATTATGCTTTTTTCCCTTGACCCCCCTGATCCCCCTCCCCGATATTTAATTTACAGACCCCCCTTGTGACGCGCAACCCTCCCTCTTTTTTTTTTTTTTTAGGATCCCTCCCCCCTCCCTCCAAGTCCCTTCACTTATTCTCCTTTTCCTTTTCCCTTTTCCTCTCCCCCCTTTTAATGAGGTGAGAGAAAATTCTCTGAAAAACAAATATGTTAATTATTTACTCTTTGAGCCTCTCCTGATGAGAGTAAGATTCACACAATGATTCTCCCCCTCACTAAGTTCCCTCAGATATGGTGTATTTTCTATGCCTCTTCCTGGGATGTAGTTTCCCTCTTTTTATCACTCCTTCCCCTTTTTCTGAACCGACCTCCTTCCCTTTACTACACCCCCCTTTTTTTCTTTTATATCAGTAAAATCAAATTATCCTTGAGTATTTTTTATATACCCACAACAGAGTTACAGTTCTCAAGGGTTCTGTGTACCTTTTTCTGTTTCTCTTCAGTCTTGTGGATGTAGATCAAATTTTTTGTTTAAGTCTGGTTTTTTTCTTAGAAACATATAGAATTCCTCTGTTTCATTGAATGACCATCTTCTTCCATGGAAAAAGATGCTAAACTTAGCTGGGTAGTTCATCAAAGTGATTTTTCTTAATTGTAGATTTGACTATATCACCCTATTCCAATCCAGTACATTCTACTGATTCTAATTACTTCATGGCTCATGCATAAACTACTTTTTTTTAATCCCTAGCACTTAGCTCAGCACCTCAGCACATAGTACAGGCTTCATAAATCTTTGCTAAAAATAATAAAAATAAATCTTTGCTGACTGACAGGATAATCATTTTGAATTTAAAATTCTTCACATCTTGACCCAAAACTACCTTTCCAATTTTCTTACATTACTACATTTTGCTCTTTACGGTCCAGCCATATTGGTCAATTTGGTTTTCCTCACATGTGATGCTCCATTTCCCAACACTCTGTCTACGTATTTTCTAATTCCCATATCTGACATGTTGTCCTTTCTCACTTCTGTTAGAATCCCTGACTTTCTTTAAGGCAGCTCAAATATTACCTTCTCCTTCCTCTCCACAGCTAATTCTTTCCTTTTCAGGTTATTTTTCATCTATTTTTGAGTGCTTCTTGTATGTATCTATTTATGTCTTTAGAGAATCAATCTTTGGGAAAAAAGGTCTAGAATGCTCATAATTTAATCACAGGGTGTTAATGAACTGTTTATCTGTACTAATGTAGTCATATTCCAGTGATGCCTTTATAAGGAGGAAATATCAATTTGATTAATTCAAGAAGGAAAAAAAAACTCATTGAAGAAACCAATTAGTTATAACCTTAGTGACTCTAAACAATTAAACTTGGAAATTTCAACAATGGGAGACTTTGAGACATTGCAACCTATGAACATGCCTGAAGATAGAAGGAGAAAATTTCTCTAGCTTTCTTCCCCTTCCCATCCTCTCTCACCCATTGATATGTATATAGATATTTGGAAATAGCCAGAGTCCTAATTTCCTTTCTCCCCCCCCCTCACCATGAGGGTGAGGAAAGAATGAGAAATCTTTCCTAAATTAGCTGAGATCCATTTGAACAAATCAGGCTCTGTAGACATCCAGAGCAGCTGCATTTTGAGTTTTTCCCAGAATACATATTCTCAGTTTCCTATTGAGTTAAAAATAAGCAATTACCTTCATTGATAATATCATACACTGGTACAGACCTTTAAAATTTTTCTTTTTCTTTCTAAAATTTTTTCTTTATTTTCTTTTTAATTTATAGAATAAAGCAAGCAATTTCACAATAATATAATAAAAAAGATGATTGCATCTGAAACTGTAAATCTATCACATTTAACTTACTAATCTTTTAAAATATATAACAAAGTTATTATTTAAATTTCTTTTCCTTCCTTTTTTCTTCCTTCCTCCTGCCCCACCTTAGAGATAACTACCATTAGACACAAATAGGTGTATGTGCATAAAATTATTCTATATAGACTTGTATTTATCAGTTTTTCAAAATACTTTTGCACATATGAATTCACATTTGATCTTTACCATACCCACAAGAGGTAGATAGGTCAAAGATAATCATCTTCATTTTTATTTTTATACACATTGCATTGAAATTGAAATTGAGAGCCAAGGAGAGAATCAATCAACCAACCAACAAGCATTTATTAGATGCTTCCTCTGTGCCAGAAACTATGAAAGCTAGAGGCTTAGAGAGCTTTAAAGATGGTCTAAAGATTTAAAACTGGAAGGAAACTTTGAAGTCATTGAGCTTTACCTCATTTGATGAATGAGAAAATGATTGAAGGTCACCCAAGTATTAAGTAGCAGAGGCCAGGCTCAAACCTAAATCTTGACCTCCATAGAGCCACAGTTCCCAGGAACAGAACTCAAACAAGTCAATGGCATTATTTTTGGCCTACTCAAAGTATTCGTATATTCCATGGATTTCATGTGACTCTATAAAAAGGTTTTAAAGAGCTGACAAGTTTTTCATGCCTTTAAATAGATCACTTTGCCTAAAAACATTGACTTTTTGGAGCAAATTGAAAACCTTCAGTACCTCCTGAGGTCCACTAGAGGATGCTATTAATCAGCACAAAGACTGGAATTTAATTGCCTCTACTACCAGAGAGTCATTGAAAATGTGTTTGTCCTGAGATGCTTCTTTAAGACAAAGAAAGGAGTACAAAAATGGCAAAGTGGATAAAGCACTGGCCCTGAGTCAGAAGGTGTTGAGTTCAAATTTGACCTCAGACACTTGACACTTGCCATGTGACCATAGACAAGTTACTTAACCCCAATTTTCTCAAAATAAAAATAAAAGACAAAGGAAATAATACCTACTGTGTATCTTATTATAGATCTTGAGCTGGAAGGGACTTCAAAGTTTGTGTATTCCATGTATTCCCAACTCAAATAGAAATCAATTGACTTGGAGAACCACAAAGTAATATTATCTAAATAACATTTTATCTTTATTTATTTTGTTAAACGCACCCCGATTCCATTTTAATATGGTAATACTATGGAGTTTAAGTCTAGAACTACAGGCCATCCAAGACACTTTGGATGTACTCCAATCCTCTCATTGAACAGGTGAGGAAAAGGAGATCCAGATGGATTAATAATAATAATAGCCAGCAAAGTACTTTACACATACTATCTCATTTGATTCTCATCACAATCCTGCAAGGTTGGTCCTACTATTACCCACATTTTACAGATGAGAATCTGAGGCAGATAGTGGTTAAGTGACTTGTCCAGGATCACATAGTTACTCAGATCTTCTTGCTTCCAGATCCAAACTTTATTCGTGGTATCATCAAGCTGCTTGGTTGAGGGACTTAACCAGATTACATAACTAGTAAATGGCAAAGGAAGGACTGGAGAAGGAAATTACAAATTATTCTACTATCTTTGCCAAGAAATATTAAATGGGGTCATGAAGATGTTTACCTGATGGATCAACAGCAACTAAGTTTAACAAAACACCTTATACAATTGACTGCATCTGATTAGTCAGTCAACAAGCCTTTAAGTACTTTACTTATTGCTAAACATGAACAGAAACAGCTTTTTATCATTCTTCGTATTCCCAATGCTAAGCGCAGTACCTGATATATAGTAGGCTCTATAAGTGCTTGTTGACCATTGACTAGCCAACCAAAAAAGGAAAAATAGTCCTAATCCTTGAAGAAATTGCATTCTAGTCTATTCAATTTGGTAAATCTAATGCTATGTATGAACTGAGCTAAATTGTGACTTAATCTGCCCCCACTCCAGAGAACAAAGTAAACTAGGGAAATTATGCCTCCTAGATGTTCTTGTTAGATTTTTGAAGTAAATATTCTTTCTCAAACCAATTTCTAGAAACTGGGCCCCTAAAATGGGGAAAGAAAGATGTACTTGGTGGGAATTTGAGTCAATGGCAAAGAAAAAAGATTCTCCAATCCTTTGGGGGTGTTAGAGAACTGAGAAGGGAGGGAAAAATGTAACAGCCCAGATCTTGAGAGAGGAAGGTCAGAATGTTCATGTCCATGTTACATTAGCATAATGGCTAACTATCAGTCATCATTTAAATAGAATGTATTATCTCTTACCATTTGTCAGTGCAGATCGGTATGGCTTCTTCCTATTATTACTCCAGGAACATTTCCATAGTTCCGGAGCATTTTTTCTACTTAATATACATGGGGTGTTTTTGTTTTTGTCAGATTCTTATTGACTTCTGAGTGTTTATGGATTGTTACTGAACTCTTGCTATGAACCTACAATAAATTGGACAGATGGGCCACAAATTACACTATCCTCAGAGCTACAAAGTTCACTCAATTCAATTTTAAAAGGAGGATTTTAATAATTAGAGTGTCTCACATTTACATAGCATGTTAAGGTTTGCAAAGTACAAAATGTTTATCACAGAGTCATAGAATTTGGTATTTGGAAAAAAATATCATCAGTGGCCATCTAGTCTAATCCATATGCAAAAGGAATCTTTTCCATAATATAACTAGTGGAGAATTGAATTGCAAAGTGCTTAGCTAGCTCTTCAAAGACATGGATTTCTTTTTTTTTTTTTTTCTTTCTTGGAAAATTCAGTACCAAGAACAGTACCTGGCACATAGTAGGTGCTTAACAAATGCATATTGATTAATTGGCTTTAAATAGGTGAAGAAATGGAGATTTTGGAGCATTGACTCAATGTCCTGAAGAGAATAAGTATTGACCTGTGGTCTCCTTGTTCCTATTCTGAGTCTCACCAACTCTTTTTCTTACTGTTCCTTACTGCCCATGCACCTGAGTGATATGCATGGGCTCATCTTTCAGTGTCCCTGACAAGATCTAGAACCTTGAACATGGACAAATATTAAGTTCTTTGAGGGTAGATATTGTGCTATTTTAATCTTTGAATCTTCAGCATTTAGCACAGTGCCTGGGAAATAGTAGATACTTGTAATAAGTATTTTTGGTCACTAAGTGGCAGAATGGATAGATTGTTGGGGCCTGAAGTCATGAAATTAGAAATTTAAGTATAGTCTCAGACACTTGTGATCTTGGGCAAATCACTTAATCTATTTTCCTCAATTTCCTCATCTGTAAAATATGCTGGAGATAGAAATGGCAACCACTCCAGTATCTTTGCCAAGAAAACCTCAAAAGGGGTCAAGAATCAGGAAAAATCAAAACAACTGAACAATCACAAGAAAGTATTTGTTGGTAGATTAATAATGCTCTGGAATTGCAGAGTAAAAAAAATAGTTAATACAACCTCTGGCTATTCATTTGAACAAAATGCAAAGGCTTTCAAAGAATCCTTCCACTTTCCTCTGTTATTTGCATTTTGATAAGGTTCACTCAAAATAACATACCAACTCCATAAGGAATTTGTAAGTATTTTAGCATAGAAGCATCCGAGACTCCTGCCATTTCATGAAGATCATGATGCTATTTATAATTTGCACGCAGTATTTCACAAGTTTCCATGACCTTTTTGCTTCAGATATGTGAAACTTTACTTGGCTGGTGTATTTTAGATGCACGGCATCAACAAAGCAGAGACCCTGAAAACAGTATAAGTATACTGCTTTCTTAAAAGATTTGCAAAGGATTTATTCTTGTTGGCAGGCCCAGAAGCTGAGGGAAGTACATGTGATAGTCCGAAGTTTTTCAATCCAAAACCTGGAATGAGAAAAGAAACTCCCCCAAGAGATGAGAGGTTCATAAAGCCAAATTAAGCTACAGCTCTCCTGATCCCCAAGCTTATGGTTTACCTATCAGACTCCCTTAGTTTACCATCTGTTACACACTCACAAATCACAACAATAATAATATTAACATAATAATTTAAAATTTTGAATAATATTAAGATAATAAACTAACATTTATATAGTTCTTATTATATGTCAAGCACTGTGCTAAGGACGTTCCAAATATTATCTCACTTGATCCTAATAAAAATCATAAGACTTAGGTACTGTTATTATCCCCATTTTACAGATGAGGAAACTAAAGCAGACAGTAGATGGATGACTTGCCCAGGGTCACGCAGATAATAAGTGTTTGAGGCCAAATTTGTACTCATCTTCCTGACTTTATACCCTGCTCTATGCGCTGCTGCCCCAAATTAGTTAAAATACTCTTTACTTCCCTTATATTCATGGAGTCAGTTCCATGATAAAATTGAAGCCAATCATAATCTTCTTCCCCATTCTTTCTACTTTTTTTTTTCATTTCAGAACTGAAGATCCCTTAGGATCTATAGATCTGAAAAACAACTGATCAGAGTGATCCAAATGAGGAGGACCCCACTTCTACTGATGTTCAAAACCAGAGAAATGTCAGCACGCTTTCAAAAAGGTCCATTCATAGAGCAATTATTATATTTAACCATATTTTTCCTAAGTTCAGTGAAATTCAGGAGGCATATTTCAACTGAGAATTGACTTTGATTACTTATATAAATAAGAAAAGAGAGACAAACAAAGCTAGCTCTCTTTTGCGTGGGTATTTATTTTTTGTTCCTTTAACCGTAATACCAAATTTTGAGATCAGGGTGACTTCATTAGCTAATAGGTCTCCTCACCAGGTTAGGGATAATGTATCAATCAAACTGACCAGATTATTTTAATATTTAGACAAGGAAATAGATATGATGACCTCCAAGGAAATGTAATGAGAGGAATAAAAGTGATCCAATAACAGACTCTATTATGGAGCTGAGAATTGGAAAGGACTTTAGAAGTGCAATTCTCTTACTTTGTGGATGAAGAAAGTAATTCCTAGTAGAACCAAGAGAACACTGTACACAGCAACAGCAAGATTATATGATGAGCAATTCTGATGGACGTGGCTCTTTTCAACAATGAGCTTACTCAGGCCATCTGCATCTAGACAGAGAACTGTGGGGATTGAGTGTGGATCACAACAAGGTATTTTCATGTTTTTGTTGTTGTTGTTTGCTTGCTTTTGGTTTTCTTTCTCATTTTCTTTCCTTTTGATCTGATTATTTTGTGCAGCATAATTACGGAAATATATATTGAAAAATCGAACATGTTTAACATGTATTGGATTACTTGCTGTTTAAGGGTGGGAGTGGTGGAAGGGAGGGAGAAAAGATTTGGAACACAAAGTTTTGCAAGAGTGAATGATGAAAATTATGTAATTATTTTGAAAATAAAAAGCTTAAAAAACCCTAATTTCTTCACTTAGAAGTGAAGTGATTTTCTCACTGTCATAGAGGTAACAGAAGAGTATTTGGGTATTTCATATGCAATTAATACCAAATTATTTAGATTAATACAATGCATATCCCATCACTTTTTTTAAGATAAAAAAATTTGGCTTGAAACTGAATCCCCACCAACAAGGAGGGGAAAGTATTAATTGGCATGAATTAAGACAAAATATTTGGTTAATTTGTTCACTTAATTTTTGTTTTTCAAAAAAAAGCTGCTTTTTGGATATATATCTAAAGGAATTTTTGTAGTTATATATCTCACATTCCATAATTCTCAAAATCTGCTTACCCACAATCCTTACAAGTTACAAGGTTAAACTATACACCTCTCATATTGGCTAAGATGATAGGAAAAAATGATGATGAATGTTGGAAGGGATGTGGGAAAAACCGAACACTAGTATATTGTTGGTAGAATTGTGAACTAATCCAATCATGCTGGAGAGCATTAAGAGCTACACCCAAAAGGCTATCAAAATGTGAATACCCTTTATATTTGTGGATCTATTGGATCTGTATCTCAAAGAGGTCATAAAAGAGGGAAATGTACAAAATTATTTGTAGCAGCCCTTTTGTTAGTGGCAAGAAACTGGAAACTGAGTGGATTCCCATGAGTTGGAGAATGGCTGAATAAGTTATGGTACATGAATGTTATGGAATATTATTGTTCTATATGAAATGTTGAACAGGCTGATTTCAGAAAAGCCTGGAAAGACTTACATGAACTGATATTGAGGGAAGTGAGCAGTACCAAGAGAACATTGTACATAGCAACAACAAGGTTATTCAATCAAATGTGTTGGAGTTTGCTCTTTTCAAGAATGAGGTGATTCAAGGCAATTTCAATAAATTTGTGATGGAAAATGCCATCCACATCCAAAGAGAGAACTATGGAGATTGAATATAGAATAAAGCATAGTGTTTTGACTTTTTGTGGTTGTTGTTTGTTTACTGGTTTTGTTTTTGTTTTTTACTTTCTCTTTTTTTCACTTTTTATCTGATTTTTCTTTTACAACATGAATATGGAAATATGTTCAGAAGAATTACACGTTTAACCTATGTCAGATTGCTTGCTCTCTTGGGGAAGAGGGGCAGGAAGTAGAGGAATGAAGAAAAATTTGAGAAAGTGAATGTTGAAAACTATCTTTGCATGTATTTGAAAAAATGAAATTAAAAAATTTTTTAAAAAACCAAGTTTCTAGATCAAGTCATTCCACTGGTGAAATGGAAATGGTGAAGTGGAAGTGAAGAGTCATGGAATGGGAATAAGATAGTATAAGTTCAAATCCTGACTGTACCATATAATTAGAGTTGTGACTTTGAGCTTTCCTTGAACCTCAGTTTCTTCACCTGTAAAACCATAGGGTTGTACTAGATGTCCTCTAAGGGCTTTTCTTGTCCTCTGATCCTTTGACCTCTTTAACAGCTACACCTAACTACATAATACAGAAAATGGCCTAGACAGTCTCTAAAATCTATCTGATTCAAAAATCCCATTTTCCCCCATAATCAGACAAGTTTTTTGTTTTTGTTTCTTTCTCAGTTTATTTAGTTTTAATGCACATTGCTTTATGAATCATGTTGAAGAGGTAAACCTGGGCAAAAGGGGAAGACCACTGCGGGGGGGGGGGAGAGAGAGAGAGAGAGAGAGAGAGAGAGAGAGAGAGAGAGAGAGAGAGAGAGAGAGAGAGAGAGAGAGAGAGAGAGAACAACAGAACAACAGAAAAAAAGAATTCACATTCAATCTCAATAGTTCTTTGTCTGAATGCAGATGGCATTTTCTATCCAAAGTCTATTGGGATAGTCTTAGATCACTAAACCACTGAGAAGAACTAAGTCTTTCACAGTTGATCATTGAACATTCTTTCTGTTATTATGTACAGTGTACTCCTGGTTCTCCTGGTTTCACTCAGCATCAGTTTATGTAAATCTTTTCAGGCCTTTCTAAAATTAGTTTGTTCATCATTTTTATAGAATAAAAATATTCCATTTCCTTCATATATCACAACTTGTTCAACCATTCCCTGATGGTCATTTACTCATTTTCCAATTTTTTTGCTACCACAAAACAAGCTGCTGCAAATATTTTTCTATATGTGGGTCCTTTTTCCTCCTTTATGATTTCCTTAAGATACAGACCCAGTAATGGAACTACCAGATTAAAGGGTATCACAATCTTGCTTTAGAAGAGCTGGATCTATTCACAATTCCACCCACAATGTATTAGTGTCCCAGTTTTCTCACATTCCCTCCAACATTTATCATTATCTTTTCCTGTCATCTTAGCTAATCTGAGAGGTGTGAGGTTTATCTCCGAGTTGTTTTAATTTTCATTTCTCTAATCAATAGTGATTTGGAGCATTTTTTCATACAACCATAGATGGCTTTAATTTTGTCATCTGAAAATTGTCTTTTCATATCCTTTGGCCATTTATCAGTTGGGGAATGACTTGTGTTCTTAAAATTTGACACAATTCTTTATACATTTTAGAAATGACAGAGACCTTTATCAGAAACACTGGCTGTAAATATTTCCCCCCCAGCTTTGTACTTCCCTTTTAATCTTGTTCCTGTTGGTTTTGTTTGTATAAAACCTTTTTAATTTAATGTAATCAAAGTTATCAGATAAGTTTTTGATGTCTAGTGACTGTCATAATCGGAATATTCTGCACAGTGACAGAGGGTTTGGGGAGCAGACTCTTGGGCCCAGCAGATAACGCCACCTGAACACCATTTTATCTACCCAGGGGACTTTTTTTCCCCTCAAGGAAATTTCCTTAGACCTTGGGTGCTTATCTGAGTATATCTTAGCCACCAGATGGCGACATATTCTACCATTTCAAAAAGTATCTTTAGCCATGGAAGAGAAATCACAAGTGAGAATCAGACCCATATGAGAGCTGAAGGAACCTTAGATCTTTTTAATCAACATAGCTTTTTAGCCCAGCTCCTATATTCCTCCATCTCCTATTTTATAGGCTATTGAGGAAATTAAGTTATCAGCAATTGCTCCGCAGAGTGTGGTAACTTGCACCTTATCTGTTTTCTTTATAAAATAATTTTAAGATCAAAAGATCATAGATTTAGCAGCTGATCTTAAACGTTAATGAGTCCACTCTCCTCATTTTAAGTATGAGAAAAGCAAAGCCCAGAAGTTAAGGGACTTGCCCAGAGTCACATGGCCAGTAAGTGTATGAGATAAAAGTTGTACTTGAGTCTTTTTGATTCTGAGTCTGGCAAAACAATACAGCAAGGTCAATAGAGTCAGCCTCTAAGTTCTGGACAGCTCCCTCAGAGTTTCTTCAAGAATTCCATATATATATAATATATCCATGATTTTATTGATATTTATATAATATATTCACATTATATATATATATATATATATATATATATATATATATATTTGAGGCAATTGGAATTTAGGGACTTGCCCACGGTCCCACAGCTAGGAAGTGTTAAGTGTCTGAAATAAGATTAGAACTCATGTTACTCTGACTTCAGGGCTGGTGCTCTATCTACTGTTGCCACCTAACTGCCCCATATTACACACACACACACACACACACACACACACACACACACACACACACACACACACACACATACACATATATATATATATATAATCATTAAAATTGTGGATTCAGTCCAAACACCCAGCCATCAAAAATCCAAGAAACTCCTCATGCTCCTGGAGGCTGGCTCCCATTCAGAGCATCATAGCTGACAGAGGCCCTCTGATGCTAACTAGTCCAATTTGTATTTGAATGCAGTCCCTTTGTAATATCAAAAGGTGGCCATTTGGACTCAACCAAAGACCTTCAGTAATGGGAAACTCACCACTGCTTGGGAGAACTCATTCCATTCTGAAAAGTCTTAAATGTTAAACAGGAGTGCACTTCCTTGCATCTGCATCTCTCTCTTTGCACCTGGAAGTCAGATAGTGCAGTGGGCAGAATGCAGGACCTAGAGCCAGGAAGAACTTAGTGAAAATCTAGATTCAGACCCTGACTAGCTTTGTGATCCTGGGCAAGGCACTTAACCTTTGTTTTCTTCAGTTTCTCCATTTATAAAATGAAGACAATAGCACCTACCTCACAGGGTTGTTGGGGGAATCAAAGGAAAAATATCTGTAAAGCACTTAGCACAATGTCTGGCACATAGTAGGTGCTTAATAAATGTTTGCTCTTTTCCCCTTCCCCTTCTCTGCAACTTTTACTCAGTATTCCTACTTCTTTCCTCTGGGAACAAGCAGAATAATGGTAACCCTCTTCCATATGACATGTTTCTGTTCCTTAAAGCCTGCTTGATAGCCTCTGTTTGGTGTCTCTTCTCCTTTGCTTAGCCATCTCTTGTTCCCATACAAATCATCACATGACAAGAGCCTGAGGCCTTCTTTGGGCTACTCCATGTCCTTCCTAAGTTAGGTATGTAAAAAGAACCCCAGTGCTACACATGCAGACTGATCAGGGTAGAGTATAATAGGTTCTCCCAGAAAGAAAGAATTGGGATTTTAGATGCAACTTTCTGATGCACTTACCTAGTATCATTGTGCATTCTTTATCGGTGTTTGTGCATTACTCCTCCTGTAAGACTGTAAGTGTTATGGAGGGTAGAGACCATTTTTAGGCAAATTTTGTATTTCCCTCAAAGCCCAGCCAAGTCCTTTGCACACAGCAGGGACTGAACAATTGTTTGTTGAGGTAATAGTTTAGAAAACATGAACATTAGTGGTACAGTTTTATTGGGGTTATTGTCTTGTCCCCACCCCATCCCAAGAGGAAAGTATCTTCTCCATCCTTCAGATTCTGTTCAAATAAAAACCCCATCATTAGCATGACCTTATGTTATGAAAGGAGAGTGGTGGTTTGCTACAGTCAAGGCTTCATGGAACCTCAGCAAACTCCAGCTCTCTCCTCTGCCATGAGAAGCTTTTCCAGGAGGCCTCCGGTGCAGCAGCTGCGGATCTGACCAGCTCTGGATTTGCTCACGCTCATATTTGCCTCCAGGGACTCATCACTCTCCTCTGCTCCAAAGTGAATTGGTACAAATTGGCCAGTGTCACTGAGGTTTTTACCTGGCGCCTGATCAATGGAAACAGAGGCCTATAAAGTATGTCTGCATGGATGATAGAAAGGAAAAGTATTATAAACACACCTTGCTGTCCACACTGTTAACTTTGGAACAATCAGGGAGTCATCAAACCAGAGCAGCAGAATTGGAAAGGATATTAGCAGCTCTTTTGTTCAACTTTTATCTAAAGCAGGAATTCTCTCCAAAATATCATTAACAAATGCTCACTCAGAATTGAATGGATGCCCAGCAATTGGAGATTGGTTGGGTAAATTTTGGTATATGAATATTATGGAATATTATTGTTCTGTAAGAAATGATTAGCAGGAGGATTTCAGAAAGGCTTGGAGAGACTTACATGAACTGATGCTGAGTGAAATGAGCAGAACCAGGAGATAATTATACACGGCAACAAGAAGACTATATGAGGATCAATTCTGACGGACGTGGCTCCTTCCAACAACAAGATGATTCAAACCAGTTCAATTGTTCAGTAAAGAAGAAAATCAGCTACATCCAGAGAGAGAACTGTGGCAACAGAGTGTGGAATACAACATGGCATTTTCACTTTTTTTATTATTATTTGCTTGCATTTTGTTTTCTTTCTCAAGTTTTTTTTTTCCTTCTTGATCTGATTTTTTCTTGTGCAGCAAGATAACTATATAAATATGTCTACATAAAAAAATGCTCTCTCAGACCTCTACCTGAGGACTTATCAGGGTAGTACACTCCATGTTTCTCAGTGAATATTAACAATTCTTTTTGTAGGTGTGAGACAAATTCCTCAGCAAAAATGATGGACATGAAAATGATGTGCGAGGTTTGAGACGAGAAGAAAAGATTTAGAACAGCTGCTATAGGAAATAGAATAGGGAATCAATGAGGGAAGAGGAATAGGATTGTCTGGTTGTAATGAAGACCCAGATAAGGTTAGCTATCATAAATCTGTAGTGGACCCAGTCCCAGAGTTCTTTCACTGGGTTGTAGCTGGTTCAATTCATTACTGCTTTATTGGAACTAATTTGGTTCATCTCATTGTTGAAGATGGCCACATCTATCAGAATTGATCATTATATAGTATTGTTGCTGTAGTATATAATGATGTCCTGGTCCTGCTCATTTCACTCAATAGCAATTCATGTAAGTCTCTCAGGCCTCTTTGAAATCACCCTGCTGGTCATTTCTTACAGAACAATAATATTCCATAACATTCATATACCACAATTTATTTAGCCATTCTCCAATTGATGGACATCCACTCAGTTTCTAGTTTCTGGCAACTACAAAGAGGGCTGTGTGGCTATCATCTTTAACCAATAATATGACCTATAAGGGACTCTGGAAGTCATTCAGATCAATTCTCTCATTTCATAGATGAGGAAACTGTATTTCAGAGGGATATAGGAACTTACTTAATACAGGCAAATAACTGGAAGAGTTAAGATTCTAGCTCAGCTCCTGTTATTCTCAGATCCAATGTTCTTTCTATTCATTGTAATAGAGCCCTTAGGCACACAATGAGAAATGATTATTTTTCACAAAGGAATGAATTATCAGATGGTAGCATTGTCATCCCTATAATTGAGGTATATGTGGATATTTAGGTAGGTACCATCTTGGATCTCCACCTCCCCATCCTCAGTTAATTCACTCTCCCACTTAACCACAAACATCATCTGCCTTAAGTGTTGAAAATACAGACTGACTCTTTGCGCCTCTGTCCCCAAGGGAACTTTCCTTCGATAGTTTCTGACAGCTGATTTTATATGCATCTCACCAGAGAGTTTTAGTCTATCCATCCACCTTTCCATCCATCTGCCTTGTGATCAGGACTGCACTGAGAAGTGAAGCAGATGAGATGGAGGAAATGTTGGAAAACAGAGCTAGCCTAGTAAGTCAGCCACCTAATGTCTATTTCCCATCAACAACAAAATAAATTCCCCCTCCCTTTTTAAAAATAAAGCACTTTCTTTGAAACAAATCAGAAGAGCCCCACACTAGGTCACAGAGTTGGGGCTGGCCAGGGGCATTAGGTATGTTCACTGGGAAAACGGGGAAACAACAGATTCTATGAGTCTAATTCTGGTTATGATTTTTTGTGGTCCAGGCTAAAAAATGCAGGCATTTATTCCAACACTTCATGCAAAGATGGGGATATTAATCACTTAGGAATTGAAGTGCTTGCGCTTGAGAGATTTTTTGAGAAAAATATGTTTTCTAAATTCAAAGCAACGGCCTTTTAGAAGATTAAAATCTAATCAGGAAGCAGTAACATGCCATAACAAAGCTGAGTCCTATAAGAACTGACTTTTATATATAGCACTTGAAAGACTTGGATCACTTTACACACATTTATTTATTTGTTGCTGCTCTTATTATATCTTTGCCGGAGCCTAACTTTCCCTGGAGGGAATGGCAATGTGAAGGCTCCTTCAGGTTGAGGAACATGACCTTGGAAGTTGGGTCACTCTAAGCCAGGTTGACAAAGATCCCCCCTCTTCTCATACACATCGAATTGGAAATATTGTAGGAGTAAGAATGTCCTCCCCTTTATATGGTTTAAAATAATTTATCCCTTGCAAGGTAATCTTGACTCATCTTACCCATCATTTTCTTGGGGAGGTAGGACCCTGGACATTTAGGCTAAAATAATTCCCAGCTTCAGAGAGTGGAGTATGAAATTATCTCACACTGATCTGTGAATTTTTAAAGTTTAGCTGTGAGGATTGTCATAGAAGCATTTTTTTTCCCCTGAGGCTGGGGTTAAGTGACTTGCCCAGGGTCACACAGCTAGGAAGTGTTAAGTGTCTGAGACCACATTTGAACTCGGGTCCTCCTGAATTCAGGGCTGGTGCTCTATCCACTGTGCCACCTAGCTGCCCCCCCAGAAGCATCTTAATGGTACAATGGATAGAGTACTGGACCCGATCTTAGGAAGATGTGAGTTCACGTTTATCCTCAAACACTTGCTGTGTGACTTGGAGCAAGTTACTTGATTTCTGTCAGCCTCATTTTCCTCATCTGTAAAATGGGATAATAAAAATAGCACCTACCTCTCAGGGTTGTTGTGAGAAGTAATATTTATAAAGCATTCTGCAAATCTCAAAGCATGTCTAAGTACTAGCTATAATATTCTAGTTATCATTATGTTATCTGTATATAATTATTTCAATATTTTTTTTTACAATAAAATAATAATGTTTCCTATGTTAGAGTAGGGTCACCATGATCCTGGACTCTTCCAGCTTGGTTTTTGAGTGACCCTTCAAAACCCCTATTCTCCTGACTCTGGTGGTGGTGATGGGGTAGAGGGATTTTTTGTACCTCTAGATACTCAGCCTGCACCAGTCTCTTCCCTCTCTGATCCATCCCTCTACAGATGCCAATGTGATATTCCTAAAACACAAAGTCTGAATGTGTTACTTCTCAAGAAACTCTAGGGGTCATTTGATTCTCTTCATGCAGGGTTTGCCTGCAGCTTATCTTTCTAGGCTAATTTTACATTTCTTAAACATACAGCTAATTCTCCCATTTGCTTTTCCCCAAACCCAACATTTCATCTCCTACCTTCTTGTTTTGTCCAAGCTTTCCTCCAATCTATGCCACTTCCACTCCTTCCTTCTGCCTCTGAGAATATCTAGCTCCTTTCAAGCTTCATCTCAGGTGCCGTTTTTTTTTAATAGTTTTTATTTACCAGATATATGCATGGGTAATTTTACCACATTGACAATTGCCAAACCTTTTGTTTAATTTCTCCCCTCCTTCCCCCCCACCCCAATGGCAAGTTGACCTATACATGCTAAATATGTTAAAGTAGAAATTAAATACAATATATGTATATATGTCCATACAGTTGTTTTGTTGTACAAAAAGAATTGGACTTTGAAATAGTGGACAATTAGCCTGTGAAGGAAATCCAAAATGATCCAAAATGCAGGTGGACAAAAACAGAGGGATTGGGAATTCTATGTAGTGGTTCCTAGTCATCTCCCAGAGTTCTTTTGCTGGGTGTAGCTGGTTCAGGTCATTACTGCTCAATTGGAACTGATTTGGCTCATCTCATTGTTGAAGAGGGCCACGTCCATCATAATTGATCATCATATAGTATTGTTATTAAAGTATACAACGATCTCCTGGTCCTGCCCATTTCCCTCAGCATCAGTTCATGTAAGTCTCTCCAGGCCTTTCTGAAATCATCCTGCTGGTCATTTCTTATAGAACAATAATATTCCATAATAATCATATACCATAATTTATTCAGCCATTCTCCAATTGATGGATATCCATTCAACTTCCAATTTCTAGCCACTACAAAGAGGCTACCACAAACATTCTTACACATACAAGTTCCTTTTCCTTCTTTAAGATCTCTTTGGGATATAAGCCCAGTAGTAACACTGCTGGGTCAAAGAGTATGCACAGTTTGACAACTTTTTGAGCATAGTTCCAAATTGCTCTCCAGAATGGCTGAGTGTATTCAAAATTCCATCGGTGCCTTTTTCAAGAACACTTTCACAGTTCTCTAGTGGTTAGTGACTAGTTGTTGATACCACTGTGTTTTTCTTTATCATGTATGTTGGACATAAATCATATATATACAGTGTGTGTTTAGATCCATGTATATACATGCATATGTACTACACTGCACTGCATGTGTATGCATAGGTTTATATCTATAATATACATATATGAAAAGGCTTTATCTGAATCCTCATTGTTGCATCTTTGCAGTATTTGATTCTCTTGATCTTCTAAATTCTCTTTCTTCTTTAAGGTTTTTGAGTCACTCTTTATTCTCTTCTGATTTCTCTGGTTGCTACTTCTCAGTCTCCACTGTTGGTTCTTCTTCAGTGTCACATGCACCAATCGTGATTGTTCCAAAGCTTTCTTTTGGGCTCTCTTCTTTTTTTATACTGTCCCACTTGATGGTCTCCTCAAGTCCCAAGAGTTCAAGAATTCTCTCCATGTAGATAATTCCCAGAGCTATAAATCTATCAGACCCTAGGTTCTTTGCCAAGGGACTAGTAAGTTATGTATCTCCAGTGGCTTCTTGAACACCTAAAACTATATGCTCCAGAGATATCTCAAATTCAGGGTGTCTGAAATGGAACTCATTACCTTTCCTAGGAAACCTTCCTCTGTTCCAAACAGCCCTATCATTGTCAAGGGTATCACTATCCTTCCCATTACTTGGCCATACAACATTAGTGTCATCCTCAACTTCTTACTCAACCCACAATTCATCCCCTTCACAAAACTGGTCTCTTTCTTCAAGGTATCCTTTTTCTTACCTATTCAGATACAAAGCCAGTTCATTTCCTTATGAACTGTTTCTTGTACAACTGAAATAGCCTTTTGTCTCTGTCTCGAGGCTTTCTCTCTCTTTTCTTTAATAATAGCTTTTTATTTTCAAAATATATGCAAATATAGTTTTCAGTATTCACCTTTGCAAAACCTTGTGTTCAATTTTTTTCTCCCTCCCTTCTCTCTAACCTCTCCCCTAAGTCAACAAATAATCCAATATATATTAAACATGTATAATTCTTCTATAAACATTTATATAATTATCTTGCTGCACAAGAAAAACCAGATCAAAAAAGAAAAAATGAGAAAGAAAACAAAAGACAAGCAAATGACAACAACAAATATAGAAAACACTATGTTGCGATCTACATTCAGTCCCCACAAATGTCCCTCTGGAAGCAGATGGCTCTTTCATTCACAAGTTCATTGGAATTGGCCTAAATCACCTCACTGTTGAAAAGAGCCACATCCATCACAATTGATCATCATATAATCTTGTTGCCGTGTATAAGATCTCCTGGTTCTGTTCATTTCACTCAGCATCAGTTCATGTAAGTCTCTCCAGGCTTCTCTGAAATCATCCTGCTGGTCATTTCTTATACAACAATAATATTCCATAACATTCATGTACCATAAGTTATTTAGCCATTCTCCAATTGATGAGCATCCACTCAATGTCTAGTTTCTTGCCACTACGAAAAGGGCTGCCACAAACATTTTTGCATATGTGGATCTTTTTCCCTCCTTTATGATCTCTTTGGGATACAAGCCAAGTAGAAATATTCCATTGCTGGATCAGAAAGACATGTACAGTTTGACAGCCCTTTTGGGCATAGTTCCAAATTGCTCTCCAGAATGGTTGGATCAGTTCACAGTTCCACTAACAGTGTATTAGTATCTCAGTTTTCTCACATCCCCTCCAACATTTATCAATATCTTTCCCTGTCATTTTAGCCAATCTGAGAGGTGTAGAGTAGTATCTCAGAGTTGTCTTTGCATTCCCCTAATCAATAGTGATTTAGAGCATTTTTATATGACTAGAAATGGTTCTAATTTCTTCCTCTGAAAATTTTTTGTTCATATTCTTTGACCATTTATCAATTGGAGAATGGTTTGAGCCTCTGTTCACTCCAATCTCCCCTTTATTTTGTTGCTAAGGTGATTATTCTAAATAGATCTAACCATGTTACTTCCTTGCTCAAGTGACTCCCAAGATCAAAGAGTTTTTAAAACCTGTCACAATCTGGACCATACTAACTTTCTAGTCTTTTTATATCTTACTCCCCTCACATAATCTGTGATACAGTGACATTAGTCTTATTGCTTTTCCTGGAACACAATATTCCCTCTATTGATTCTCAGAATTTTCAACAGCTATGCCCCATGCCTGAAATATTCTCCCTCTTTATATCCATCTCCTCGCACAACAAAATTCCTTCTGGTCCCAGTTAACTTTTTAACCTCTTCATGAAACTTTTTTTCTGACCCATGCTCCCTCCTGAATGTTATTGCTTCCCACCTTAAATCAATCCCACAATGATCTTTTCCAAGCTTCTAAGTTTCTCTGCATTTATCCTAGGCACACAAGCATACAGAGGAGCCTCGACACTCATCTCCCTATAGGGGAACATTCTGAGGCTTCTCCTCATTTCTCTCTACATTGTCTTGCTCGGAAATCTCATCAGCTTTCATGCATTCTAATATCTATATTCAAATATCTGAAAAAATATAACATGGAATAGCAATTGGGCTTGCTTCATCTGGATGTGGAGACTGGAAGTAAGGTGGATGAGGGTCCAGTAAAGATCACAGCTCACATAGGTAGAGATGGTGTAGAATACTGAATGGACAGTTAGAACTTGAGCCCAGACCTTACTTACTTTGACATATATTTGTGGATCAATGCTGGGCAAATCATTTAACTTCTTCCCACTGCCATGGGTAATTTTCTAGGACTGCAAATCATCCAGATGGTGTCAGTATGAATGGATAGAGACCATTACTGGATGCTCATGCATGGATGAAATCAGAGGTCTAGCACAATATAAATGTATACATGTGCATATTATATATTTACACCTATGTGTTGTATGTACATATATGTGATATATGTAGACACATGTGTATTATATTTATAATAGTATGTATATATGTTTTCATTTGATAAAGCTTTTTCCCAATACCTGTATGAGATGGGCAATAGAAATGTGTATTTCTTTCACTTTATAAATAAGAAAATTAAGGCCCTGGGAGATTAATTCACACGTCCAAGTTCACATAGTAAGGGAGTAAGTAGACTGGGTCTCAAATGAGGGCTTTTGAATCCCACAACAATGCTCTTCTAACTACTCCATGATGCTTTCTAAGAAGGCAGACACGGCCTAATAAAAGGAAGAATTTCCTAACTATAATTGCTGTTCAGTCCTTTCAGTTATATTTGATGCTTTATGACCCAATTTGGGGGCTTTCTTGACAAAGATACTAGATCAGTTTGTCTTTATTTTTCTCCAGCTCATTTTCTTATTGATGAGGAAAAAGTGGCAAATAGGATTAAGTGATTTGACCAGGGTAGTAAGTGCCTAAGGCCAGATTTGAATTTAGGAAGATAAGCTTTCTTGATTATAAATTTAGTACATTATTATACTGCCTACCTGATCTTCCTACATTAGAAATTTTAGAAAAACATTAGAAAGTTGCAGCTAAAATCCCAATTCTTTCTTTCTTTTTTTTTCCAGGATCTTTTCACTTTATTGTGACCTGCAATTTATTCAGGCGCAATAACTCAAGTTTAAAAATATTAGTCAAACTAGGTTATTTTTTTTTTGTATTTCTGTTTTTTAATTAAATTTTGATTTCCAAAAATGGAATGGACCATAGGTAGTGAGTCCTCAGGTCAAGATCTGAGTGAGCATTTGTTAATGATATTTTGGAGAAAATTCCTGCTTTAGATAAAAGTTGAACAAAAGGGCTGCTAACATCCCTCCCAATTCTGCTGCTCTGATTTGATGACTTTCTTGATTGTTCCAAAGTTAACAGCAAGATGTGTTTATAATACTTTTCCTTTCTATCATCCCTGCAGACATACTTTATAGGCCTCTGTTTCCATTGATCAGGCGCCAGGTAAAAACCTCAGTGACACTGGCCAATTTGTACCAATTCACTTTGGAGCAGAGGGGAGTGATGAGTCCCTGGAGGCAAATATGAGGGTGAGCAAATCCAGAGCTGGTCAGATGCGCAGCTGCTGCACCAGAGGCCTCCTGGAAAAGCTTCTCATGGCAGAGGAGAGAGCTGGAGTTTGCTGAGGTTCCATGAAGCCTTGACTGTAGCAAACCACCACTCTCCTTTCATAACATAAGGTCATGCTAATGATGGGGTTTTTATTTGAACAGAATCTGAAGGATGGAGAAGATACTTTCCTCTTGGGATGGGGTGGGGACAAGACAATAACCCCAATAAAACTGTACCACTAATGTTCATGTTTTCTAAACTATTAACGCAACAAACAATTGTTCAGTGCTTGCTGTGTGCAAAGGACTTGGCTGGGCTTTGAGGGAAATACAAAATTTGTCTAAAACAAGATCTCTACCCTCATAACACTTACAGTCTTACAGGAGAAGTAATGCACCAATAAAGAATGCACAATGATACTAGGTAAGTGCATTAGAAAGTTGCATCTAAAATCCCAATTCTTTCTTTCTGGGAGAACCTATTATACTCTACCCTGATCAGTCTGCAGGTGCAGCACTGGGGTTCTTTTTACATACGTAATTTAGGAAGGACATGGAGTAGCCCAAAGAAGGCCTCAGGCTCTTGTCATGTGATGATTTGTATGGGAACAAATGATGCCTAAGCAAAGGAGAAGAGACACCAAACAGAGGCTATCAAGCAGGCTTTAAGGAACAGAAGCATGTCACATGGAAGAGAGTTACCATTATTCTGCTTGTTCCCAGAGGAAAGAAGTAGGAATACTGAGTAAAAGTTGCAGAGAAGGGGAAGGGGAAAAGAGCAAACATTTATTAAGCACCTACTATGTGCCAGACATTGTGCTAAGTACTTTACAGATATTATTTCCTTTGATTCCCCTGACAACCCTGTGAGGTAGGTGCTATTGTCTTCATTTTATAAATGGAGAAACTGAAGAAAACAAAGGTTAAGTTCCTTGCTCAGGATCACAAAGCTAGTCAGGGTCTGAATCTAGATTTTCACTAAGTTCTTCCTGGCTCTAGGTCCTGCATTCTTCCCACTGCACTATCTGACTTCCAGGTACAAAGAGAGAGATGCAGATGCAAAGAAGTGCACTCCTGTTTAACATTTAAGACTTTCCAGAATGGAATGATTTCTCCTAAGCAGTGGTGAGTTTCCCATTATTGAAGGTATTTGGTTGGGTCCAGATGGTCTCCTGTTGATCTTCTGATCTTAAAATTGAGATTAGACTCATTGACCTTTAAGACCAGCTGCTAAATTTATGATCTTTTGATTTTAAAATTACTTATAAAGAAAATCTTTTAAGTGCAAGTTACTATACTCTTGAGAGCAATTGCTGATAACTTAACCCCATTATTAGCCATTGTGCCTAAACCCTATGAAGGGATTGGTATAAAAAGCTGTGTTGTTTTAAAAGCTCTAAGGTTCCTTCAGCTCTCATATGGGTCTGATTCACACTCATGGTTTCTTTCCCATGGCTTAAAATGTCTTTTGAAATGGTAGAGTATGTCGCCATTTGTTGGCTGAGATTCACTCAAATAAACACCTAAGATCGAAGGAAATTTCTTTTAAAAAAAAGTTCCCTGGAGAGACAAAATGATACTTGGGTGGTGTTATCTACAAGGTACAAGAGTCTGCTCCCCAAACCTTCTGTCACTGTGCTGGGCATTTCTATTATTACGGTCACTAGACATGAAAACTTGTCCAATTATGAGAGAAAAAAAGGATTTTAGAGATTGTCTAGCCCAATTTCTATATCCTGTAGTTTAGGGATCTGTTGCTAAAGAGATCAAAGGATTACAGGACAAGAAAAGGCTTTAAAGGGCATCTAGTACAACCTTATGCTTTACAGGTGGGGAAACTGAGGTTCAAGGGAAGCTCAATGCTTTGCCAGGAGTCACAATTTTAATTAATTAATACAGTTAGGATTTGAATCTAATCCCTCTGACTCCCATACCAGTGAAATCACTTGACCTAGCAATTTGTTTGTTGTTTGTTTGTTCTATTTTAATGGTATTTTATTTTTCCAAATATATGCAAAGATAGTTTTCAATATTCACTTTTGCAAAACCTTTTCTTCTAAATTTTTCTACTTTTCCTCTCCCATTCTCTTTCCCAAGACAGCAAGCAATCCAATATAGGTTAAACATGAGAAATTCTTCTGAATAGATTTCCATATTTGTCATGCTGAAAAAAATCAGATCAAAAAACAAAGGCCAAGGAAGAAAGAGTACATAAAAAGTGAAAATGTTTTGATCCACATTCAGTCTCTATAGTTCTCTTTTTGGGTGTGGATGGCACTTTCCATCAGAAATCTATTGGAATTTCCTTCAATTACCTAATTTTTGAAAAATGCAAACTCTATCACTATTGATCATCACATAATCTTGTCATTACTATGTGAACTACTCTCTTGGTTCTGCTCACTTCATTCAGTATCAGTTCATGAACTCTTTTCAGACTTTTCTGAAATCAGCCTGCTCATCATTTCTTGTAGAACAATAATACTCCATTGCATCCATATCCTATAACTTATTCAGCCATTCTCCAACTGATGGGCATCCACTCAGTTTCCAGTTCTTTGCCACTACAAAAACATTTTCACACATGTTTTCTTCTTTTATGAGCTCTTTGAGATATAGAGCCAGTAAAAACACACTGTTAGATCAAAGGGTATGCACAATCTGATAGCCCTTTGGGTATAGCTTGAAATTGTTCTCCAGCTTGGTTGGATCAGTTCACAATTCCACCAACAATTCACTAATGTTTCAGTTTTCCTACATCCCATTCTTTTTTTTTTTTTTCTGTCACCTTAGCCAATATGAGAGGTATGAAGTTTTGATCCTTGTAAAGATAGTGAGTAAGCAGGTTTTGAGGATTATGGAATGTGAGATACATAACTACAAAAAACTCATTTAGGTATATGTCCAACACTAATACATTGTCAGTGGAACTGTGAACGGATCCAGCCATTCTAGAGAGCAATTTGGAACTATGCCCACAGAGTTTTCAAAATGTGCATATCCTTTGATCCAGCAGTGTCTCTACTAGGTCTGTATCTCAAAGAGGAAAGAACCCACATGTGCAAAAAATGTTTGTGGCAGCCCTTTTCATAGTGGCTAGAACTGGAAACTGAGTGTCTGCCTAACAGTTGGAGAATGGCTAAATAAGTTGTCGTATATAAATGTTATGGAATATTATTGTTCTGTAAGAAACGACCAGCAGGATGATCTCAGAGAGGCCTGAAGAGACTTACATGAACTGAAGCTAAATGAAATGAGCAGGACCAGGAGAGTATTATACATAGCAAAAATAAGACTATATGAGGATAAATTCTGACAGACGTGGCTCTCTTCAACAATGAGATGATTCAAACCAGTTCCCCTTGTGCAATGATAAAGAGAACCATCTATATCCAGAGAGAGGAACTGAGTGTGGACCACAACATAGCATTCTCACTCTTATTATTTGCTTGCATTTTGTTTTGCTTCATTTTTTTCCTTTTTGGCACAATAATTGTATATGTATACATATTCATTGAAGAAATTATTTGGGAAGGGTATGGGAGAAAGGGAGAAATTGGAATACAGGGTTTTGCAAGGGCTAATGTTGAAGAATTGTCCATGCATATATTTTGAAAAACAAAAAAAAACTTTAATAAAAATGTATATGTCCAAAATCAACCTGAAAATATCCTTCTAATTATTTTGGAAAAAAACAGAAATTAAATGAACTAACCAAATATTTTGTCTTAATTTATGCCAGCTAATGATCCCCCCCAACCTTGTTAGTGGGTATTCTGTTTTAAATCATTTTTTTATCTTAAAAAAGTGATAGGATGTATATTAGATTAATCTAAATAATTTGTTATTAATTATGTGTGTAACACCCAATTATCTTCTGTTACCTATGTAACAATGAGAAAGTCACTTCACTTCGAAGTAAAAAAAATTACTTTCTTTATCCATAAAGTGAGAGAGTTAGATGTCTAAAGTCCTTTCCAACTTTCAATCCTATAATACAGCCTGTTATTGTATTCCTTATATTGCTGTCATTATGTCTTCTTGGAGGTCATCATATCTATTTCCTTGTCTGGGTACTAAAATAATCTGATCAGTTTGAGTGATACATCATATCTGACCTGGTGAGAAGACCTATTAGAAAATGAAGTTACTCTGACCTCAAAAATTGGTATTATTGTTAAAGGGATAAAAAATACCCACCCAACAAAGAGCTAGCTTTGTATGCCTCTTTTTTCTTGTTTATATGAGTTATCAAAGTCAATTCTCAGTTGAAATATGCCTCCTGAATTTCATTGAACTTAGGAAAAGTATGGTTAAACCTAATAACTGCTCGATGAATAGACTTTTTGGAAAGCCTGCTGACATTTCTCTAGCTTTGAATATCAGTAGAAGTGGGGTTCCTCCTCCTCTTCTCATTTGGACCACTCTGATCAGCTGTTTTTCAAATCTATAGATCCTAAAAGATCTTCACTTCTATATTGCAAAAAAAGTAGAAGGAATGGAGAGGGAGATTTATGGTTGGCTTCAATTTTATCATGGACCCTACTCCATGAATATAAGGGAGGGTAAACTGTTTTAACTGATGTGAGGTAGCAGTGCGTAGAGCAGGAGATAGAGTCAGGAAGAGGAGTTCAAATTTGGCCTCAAACATTAATTATCTGTGTGACCTTGGGCAAGTCATCTATCTACTGCCTGCTTAAGTTTTCTCATCTACAAAATGGCACCTAAATCTTAGGATTGTTATTAGGATCAAGTGAGACAATATTTGGAAAGTTCTCAGCACAGTGCTTGGTACATAATAAGAACAATATAAATGTTAGTTTATTATCTAAATATTATTCAAAATTTTAATTATTATGTAAATGTTATTATTGTTGTGATTAGTGCATGTGTAACAGATGGTAAACGAAGGGAACCTGGCAGATAGAGCATAAGCTTGGGGATTATGAGAGCTGTAGCTAAAACTGTCTTTATGACCTTGGGGGGATCTTCTCTCTTGTTCTAGTTTTTACATTGGAAAACTTCAGACTATCACATATAGCTTCCTCAGTTTTTAGACTTGCCAATAAGGATACCATATTAAATCCTTTAAATCCTTTTGGAAAGCAGTATACTTTTTCTGTTGTCAAGGTCTCTGCTTTACTGATGCAATGCATCTAAAATATACCAGCTAAGTAAAGTTTCATAAATCTAAAGCAAGAAGGTCATGGAGACTTCTGAAATACTGCCTGCAAATTATAAATTGCTTGATGATCTTCATGAAATGATAGGAGTTGTGGATGTTTTTAAGCTAAAATACAAAGTCCTTATGGTGTTGGCATGTTATATTGAATGAGCCATATCAAATGGAAGTAATGGAGGAAAGTGGAAGGATTTCTTAGAAAATCTTTGCATTTTGTTCAAATATTGGTCTACAAATGTCCAGAGGTTGTATTAACTATTTTTCACTCTGTAGCTCCAGAGCATTATCAACCCATCAACAAACACTTTCTTGTCATTGTTCAGTTGTCTTGATTGTTTCTGATTCTTTGTGACCCCATTTGGGGTTCTCTATGGGGAGACAGGTGTACAAGCCTTTCTGTAAATCTGTGTGCCCAGGATTGACTCCTGTCTTTACAGAGAGGTAAGTGTACAGTCAGCCCCTTTTGTTTGAGGTCAGTTGTCTGAGCTCAGTTTAATGCCACAATCTGCCCTCTGGGTTCCCGAGAGGAAAACTTCTTTGGATATACTCATATAAATAGAATCTTTATCCTATTCATCTTCCTGCAGAAAGAGCATTGTCAGACTGACAATGGCAATATCTCAACAAAATGTGAAAAATCCTAATGACCAACAGCCATGTACTGGCTTTCCCTAATTAACATCTAATGATATAGTCTTAGAGCTGATTGGTGGCTTGGCCCCGTAGAAAATGGAGAGAAGTTCCTCTGCCCAGAAACTACCTGTTTCTTGGCTCACTTGAGAAGTAGGCTCAGTGAATTTTTGGCAAAAAAGCTGTATATTTCCTAATGCTTTAGTGCTAATTAAAAGTAGCAGCTGAAGGTCCCATACACACCAAAATATTCAGAACAGTCCTTTTTGAAAAAGGATCAATGAGAAGGAAACCAAATAGATGCCCATCAATTGGAGAAATTGCTTTTCTAATCAAACTGTGGTATAAGTATAAGGTAGGTATAAGGAAGTAATCAAATACTACCACACTATAAGAAATTATAAATAAAAATAATAAAGAGGAGCATGGGAAGATAATAGATATAGAGTGATGGAAACAAAACCAGGAAAAATACATAGTGATTATTTCAACATAACAATGTAATAAGTGTGTGAAAAAACTACAAAAATTAAATTTGAATACTTTGTGATTATAATAACTGACTTTTCCCAAGAAGAGATATCAGACTACCTGTCACTCCTGAGCTATGGGTCCCAAAAATGTAGTTGATACTTTGGTTAGTTTTGTTGAAATATTTTTTGCATTCTTTTGTATTCTTTCAGTGTGGTAAGACAGATTTGAAACAGAAATGAAGGTGATATAAAAACCAAAGGCATTTACACATTTTAAAGCTATTTAAAAAGATGTCTTACCATAGGAATAAAATTAAAGCAGTGGAGATTCATTTTTAGATTCTGGGGCACAAGTAAGTTCTTTCCAGAGAGTCATTTTTTCTTCTCCATATTATTGTTGGCAGCTCTGACAATGAAGCTGTCAAGAAAACGTAGTCAGGTTTCTTTGGGTCAGGAAGGCCTACATAATCACATTTTGGAAAATAATATTCTCACAGAAGGGACATTGGACAACATACTCTGCCATAATAAAGCAAATGCATTCTTCAGCAGGGAGTCAGAGGTTTTGGAAGAACTACATTTAAGTCACTGTCCCTGATAGGCAGGGTATTTCTGGGATGACTAGTAATTGAAAAATGAGACCCAACATGGATTGGGAGGATATGACTGGAAGGTACAGTGAGAAGGCAATTCTGTCATTCCTTGGGAGTTTCAGCCTTTTCTTTTGCTCATTCAGAAGGGAGTAAAAGACAAGTCCCAAAGGACTAATGGTAAGGCATTCTATCTGTCTCCAGAGAAAGAACTGATATTGACTGAATACACCCTGAAGAATGCTATTTTCACTTTCTTTCCTTAATTCTTTTTATTTTATTCAGTTTTCTTGTACAAAATTACCAATATGGAAATTATTGCAATACATAATAACCCGTATCTGTTTATTATCTCAAGGAAGGGTTAGGGGAAGGAGGGATAGAATTTGGAACTCCAAACTTTGAATAAAAATATTTTTAAAAAATATATTCTATGTGTTTACCAAAAAAGAAGTGAGTAGAGAAGGAGGATAGAGTTTAAGAACTGTCGTCATTGATTGCCAGCAGAACTTGTAGGCAGTGCCAGCCAAAATAGCCTAGAAATACTGCCTCCCACTTCCATTTCAATATGAAGTGATGGAAAGTGTGGGCATCTAGGGAGAAAAGCAACCCTTTCCCAATATCTCACAAGAATTTTGAAATTTTTTTTATTTGCAGTTTCACTGATTACACTCCAAAAATAAGTTTTAAAACTGACTTGCCGGTAGCCAGCAAAGTTTGTGCTGGAAAGTTTTTATTTGTATTGATTGCTGATCCTCTGGAAATTACAACTGAAGGTCTCAAGGTCTGACATGAGGATAAAAAATGGTGAGCTTGCCCTTCCTTATGTTTTACCATTCCATTAATGATTATGTAGCATATAGAGGTTTCTGACAGCAAGATGAGCCTGGATCCCAAAGCAGCAGCCAAAAAGTTTTTTGTTTTTTGTTTTGTTTTGTTTTGTTTTGTTTTGTTTTGTTTTGTTTGCTTGTTTGTTTGTTTCTATTCAAGCCCCAAAGTTTATATCCTTGGTTGAGGAGATGAACCAAGACCTTGATCCAGAGTTCTTAAATTTTTCATATAATGGATGGTTCTTCTGGATGTATGAGTCAAATATGAATTGAGAACCGTATTGTGTTTCCTAATCTCAGTTCATATGAGGATTTGATGGGGACTGTTAAACAAACATAACCATGACTTTCTCAGGATTCTTTGGAATACAGCAGCAAAACTGTGTTTAACTGAATGTACAGTGAAACACATCTATATACATCAGGAGCAGCCTGGATATAGGAGAAGCTGTGGGGACAGAGCCATGATATAGCCATTTTCTTGTGTAATGTTTTTTTTCCCTTTTTTTCATTTTATGATGAGTAGAAAACTGTACATAATATCCATGTATCTGTTCCAATGGGAAATTGACTCCATTGAGCCAAAGTCATATCACTAGGCTTAGTAAAATATAACAAGTTCCAGGAGTGCTTGATTTGGAGCCAGAAGACTTAGGTTCAAATATTGCCTCTGCTATTTGCTACCTTGTAATATAAGGCAAGTCATTTCAGTGTGCCTCAGTTTCCTCACTTGTAAAATGAGTGGCTTGAACCTCTAAATTCTCTTGTAGTTTGAAATCTTATGATCAGGAACTTCTAGAACAGGGGTTCTCAAACTACAGCCCATGGGCCAGATGCAGCCCGCTGAGGACGTTTATGCGGCCCACCAGATTATGGCAAATGGGCTGAGGGGCGGAGACAGAGTGTGAGTTTTTGTTTTTACTATAGTCCAGCCCTCCCACAGTCTGAGGCAAAGTGAACTGGCCCCCTATTTAAAAAGTTTGAGGACCACTATTCTAGAACTTCTACATTTGGAGGCTCAAGGACTAATTTTTACATTGGTTTCACATGCTGGATAAATGAGATATCTGAACAAACCAGAGAGGCAGAATTGAGAAATAAGAAGTTGTCTACTCTCTGAGAAATACAGAGTACTTGGCATTTTACTGGCACTTCCCGTCAGAGAGGTACAAAGGGCATAATGATCAGGGTGAGATGGAGCTTGTCTAGAACTGATTTTCTGGCTAAATCAAACTACGATGGTAGCTAAAGTCACCACCACTATTTAAACAAATATGCAATAATATATGTGGGGTAGTGTGTAACTTAAGAGTTTTCCATGTTAATTCTATCAGGCCGTTTCTCGATAATTGGGACAGAGTTTTACCATTTCTGATATATCCTACATTGATTATAAGCCATTCTCCCCTCTTAGAAATCTTCCTCACTCTCAAGGCTTACCCATATGTCACTACTGAGTAGGGAAAAATATATATGCCCCTGATGGAAAGAAAATATCCTCTCACTTCAAGTTTGGGTATGGAAGGCAAAATATTTTCCAATAGAGCTGAATTTACCCTGATGAGATTTGTTCTTACTGGGCCCTGGGTTTGGTATTATTGGAAGAAATAATAGCTTATGTGCATAGTATATAATAATAGCAAAATATCTTATATGGATTTTAGTCTTTTACAACACTTTCCTCATCATAGGAAACAGACTCAGAAAGTGACCTGTCCAGGATAACACAGCTAGTACATGTCACAGTCAAAACTTGAACTCGGGTCTTAGGCCTCTCGGCACAGTTTCCATCTCATTCTGCCTTTTCTCTATCATGGAACAAGCTGACAGAAGATGTCCCCTTAACCAAGAAGACAGATAACTGGTTCGTAGTCGGGTTATTGGTTAGATTGAATTCCAACTTTGATACCAATCATATACATACATACAAACATACATATTGTGTATACATATATTTACACACACATATATGTTGTTCAGTCATTTTTAGTCATCTCCAGTTCTTGATGATCTCATTTGTGGTTTTCTTGCCTAAGGACTGGTTTGCCATTTCCTTCTCTGACTCATTTGACAGATGAATCCATTTGAGTCTTTTTAAAAAATTATAATTTTATTAATGCAAATTTTATTAGTGTTGGTGATGGCAAGAAACCACGAAGTTTGATTTATGTGACTGTTTGGTCCTTTTTTTTTTTAAAAAAAATATGGACTTAAGGTTTCATTTGTGCAAATTAATTTCCAATGAGGAAACAGTTCTGAGACTTAAAAACCTAGAGAGTTGCCTAAGGGACAAAGAGGTGAAGTGATGGACTAGCCACTCATATATCAGAAGGAAGACTTGAAGCTAAGCCTTTTTCATTCTGCGCAAAGTACCCCTTCCCTAAATTAGATCATACTATTTGGATGGTCTCTCTGACCAAGTGTTCGGGTAGGCATAAATATGAGAAATTATTGTTTGATGTCTATATATTTCAGGGCTATCAATTGTGCAAAGGGGAAAAAGCTGAATTTGGAATTATTGAGTGAGTTGTAAATATTTAGAGTTTGCTCTATCTAAACTTCAAAGTCTGGGAAATCTTTGATGCCCCAAACTTCTATTATTTTTACTCTTACCTTGTCCACCACCCCTAGACCATCTACTAGAAAGCATTATTTTATTTTTCACTATAAGTTGAATATTGAAGACTGTAAATGAATCAGTATGCTAAATGGGAGAAAACATTAACTCAAAATAATAAAGCACAAAATGGAGAATTCCAGGCATCAAAAAGTTTTGTTAAGGAAAGAAGATATTTTTGGCCAAAGGGGCCTTTCTAGCACCTATGAAATCACATCCCACAGACTGCTCCTGTTCTGCCTGCTTACAAAATCAGCCTTAAATCAGTCTCTTCACCTAAGCTGAAATTGCACACTAGTCATTAAAAAAAAATCAGAAACCAGATGTCTTTTGTGAACCAATAGCTGATTTTCTTGAATAGAATCAAAGACTTTTCTTGCAATTTGGCCAAAATACACAGAGGAAATCATCTTCAATCCAAGAATGTGCTTTAGGGGCAAGAGCCAGCACCACCTCCTTTGCTCACTCTTTTTTTCTCAACTGAAAATTTCCCCATGGACATTATTATATAACTATAATTTTTTATGAAACACATTATTACTTACTGCTGCTTTTTTTCTAACCACAATTCTATAAAATGCAAGTACATTTGAGAAAACATTAGATTCCCTAACTTATACCCCTATCGGGCAACAGACCTTGGCTTTCTGAAGAAATATATGTATCTTAATTCATGCAAAAAAAAACCCAAAATTATAGTTTGTTTTGTCTCCAGGGCAAATATTCCAAATTTTGTATTCTATAGAACTGAGTGGGAAAGTAGAAAGTCACTCAGAGAAACAGGTATTCTTGAAAAAAGAGCTTGATGTTAATAGAAGAAAGATTTAACACAAATTGCGTTTTTTTTTTTTGGTACAATACATATCTATAACGAAGAAAGAACAGAAAACAATGAACAAGATGGACTTATATAAAACAAAGAGCTTGGTGAGATACCTACCTGCTTTTCTGGAGGAGTAAGCCTAACCTGTTTATCACTAAGTAAGCTTAACTTTGAAGTAATGTGCTATGGTAGAGAGAGTTCTGATCTGAGATTCAGATACACTGGATCCAAATTCATTCTGGCTCAAACACTAACTGTGTGGCCATGCTAATAAAGTGTATATAATATTGCTTACTATGATCTACCTCACAGGGTTATGAATAAGTGCTATGTAAATCTTTAAGTGTTAGATACATGTTATCATCTTCATCATCATCATTTTGTCATTCAGTCACTTTTACTCATATCTGACTCTTTGGGATCCTATTTGGGATTTTGCTTGCAAAAATATTGGAGTGGTTTGCAAGTTCTTTCTCCAATTCATTTTTACAGGTAAAGCATCTGAGACAAACAGGGTGAAATGACTTGCTCAGAATTATACAGCTAGTACGTGTCTGATTTGAACTCATAAAGGTGAGTCTCTGATTCCAGGGCCAGTGCTCTGTGCACTATGGGCACCAATTGGCTTCTCTTTATTATCATTATCATTATAAAATAACCAGGAAACATTTCATATCTGGAGGCTTGGAATAGCACTTTCCCACCTAAAGGGGTTACTGTAGTCTGTGGTTACCAGAGAAGTCACCTATAAGGCACATGACATAATGAAAAGAGAGCATCAGTTCTAGAATTGGGATATGGGTTCAAATTCTACTTTGAGTTTCCTTCATGTATGGCTTTTGTTAATCATTTGGTCTCTCTAGAGCTTATTTTTCTTATTTCTAAATTGGAGCTGCGATTGCATTAGATGACTTGAAATTCCTTCCAAAAGGAGAGAGTGAGCTAAGCACTATGCATACTAATACAAGCAAGACAGCTCCTCCCTTCAAGGAGCTTATATTTTAATGGGGGAAAAACACATAAAGGAGAGCTATAAATGGGGGAAGCACATGCACAATAATATAGTTCAGAGATGACCAGAAAGCAACATGGAGAGTTGATTCTGGACAAGATAAGGAAAATTTACATATCAGAGCCACTCAGCATCTCAGGGTGAGAATCCAAGTTTGTAGTGGGAGAGAGATTGGAATGATGGTCAAAGAACAGGTCCTGAGTCCTCTTCGGTTTAGTTTTTTGACTAAATAGGGGCCAGTTCACTGTCCCTCAGACTGTGGGAGGGCCGGACTATAGTAAAAACAAAAACTCACACTCGGTCTCCGCCCCTCAGCCCATTTGCCATAACCCGTTGGGCCACATAAACGACCTCAGCCCGCTGCATCTAGCTCATGGGCCATAGTTTGAGAACCCCTGGAATAGATGTTGGAGTTATAATTCAAAAAGTTCTAAATAGGTTAAAATGATAGAGTAAATCTAATGAAATGAAAATTAATAGGGATAAATATTAAGTCTTATATTTAGGTTTTAAGAATTGAATGCACTAGTGAAATATGGGGAATCACAGATAGGAGATTATATTAAAAAGAGTTTAGTATCACAGTGAACTCCAAGGTCAATAGGACTTACTGTGTGAAATGATAGCCAATCCAAAAACTCTTTAAAAAGATTAATCTTCAGTAGCTTGCTATCACCTTGGAAGGAATCTGTGGAATGCTCCAGGGATGTTAGCCCTGCACTAGTTTACAACTTTGTCAACTAATTTGATAAGGACATAAATAGAATCCTTATCAAATTTGCAAATGGCTCAAAGTCAGAAAGAACTGCTCATAACCCAAATGGCAGAATAGAAGTTCATAGTAGTCCCTACAAACTAGATTCTAGAACATTGAGTCATCCAATGGGAAATAATTTAATAAAGTTATGTGTAAAGTCTTATATTTGGTGCAAAAAAAATCAAAATTACAAGATAGGAAGGAATAGCTAGAAAGCAATTTATTTGGGGGAAAAAGATTATAAAATTTACTGGACAGTACTAAAGACAGATCCTGGAGGGATTCCACTAGAGGCTTTCCTCTAAGTTGACCTTGAGCCATTGACACCAACTCATCTAACTCAAAGATGCAGATTTGCAGTTTCACTGAATCTTATCTAGAAATATTCTTGTCATACCCAAGTATGTGAATAAGTAATTCAGTATAAAACATGGTGCTGTGGTGATTCAGTCCTTTCCGTGTCTGACTCGTCATGACCCCATTTGGGATTTTCTTGCCAAAGTTATTGAAATGGTTTTTCATTACCTTCTCCAGGTCATTTTACAGATGAGAAAAATGAAGTAAATAGCATTAAGTGACTTATCCAGGGTCACACAGCTAGTGACTGTCTGAGGCTGGATTTAAATCCAGGTCTTCCTGATTTCAGATCTGGGTCTCAGATCCACTGCACTACCTAGCTGCCCTTAAAAATGGATTGTGAGCCTTCAGAAAAGAAAGTGGTGATCTCTAAGAACCAGTATGGTTACATCAAGAATAGTCATATCAGTAATAAATACATGAATGAATAATGGTGATGATATTTATGTATTGATTTAAAATGTAAAAATCTATGAGAAATTGAAATCCATGAGAAAATCTATGAGAAAATTTAAAATCTATGAGATAGGTAATGGTATCCTCATTTTACGGGTGAGAAAACTGAGGCTCATAAAGGTAAACATCTGGGTCCAACAACTAGTATGTTTTGGTATTGATACTATCACATTGTATTTTTTCTATTGCACCTCACAGATGGGTCAGAGTATTTCTGTTGGTGTTTACCAGGAATTTCTAAAAAGATAAATTTCAGGTCTGGATGGCAAGCAACATGATAGAGTGGAAAGCATTTATAGTCAGAAGACCTGAATCCAGAACCCAGTTTTGTTATATACTGTGTGTCTATGGATAACACACTTAAATTTTATGGGTCTCAGTTTCTTTATCTAGAGAATAAGGGGTTGGAACTAGGTGGCTCTAAAACCATGAGCCTATGATCTTTTCAGGACACCTACTGATAAATTATATCACTGTCTAAATTAAAGAGAATAAGTGACATCATCATCTCTTCCGGAACAGCAAGAACCAAAATTCAGCTCTTCTGAAATGAAAAATAATGTGATATTGAAGTTCATATCAGAGGGAATGTCCACCAAGGTCTCAGGAAGGGAAAGTGAATGAGGTGTTGAATTAACAGAGGGGAAATTCTAAAGAGATATCATCTCAGTTCATATGTCCTTCCATCTCACTGTCTTCCTACACTTTCAAAGATTCACTGACTTTTCTCATCTACAGAAAGAATATGGGACATTTGATGTTTCTGAAATGCTATACCACCTATTGCCATAAATGAATTTCAAGTTGTGATCACAGAACTCACAGCTTCCTGCTGGATTTGGGATTCTGTTATACATTTCATCATAAATTGATCAAAGCCATGAGGCCCAAATGTTTTATAAATGATTCTCACATTCTTGATTATTTTCACATGAGGCCACTGGGGACAATTGTCATAAAAATAAGATATAATCAGGACACCATTGAGCAACTCTATTTGTGGTATGTTTCCTTCTATGAACAATTATATCCTCAAATCTCAATTGAATTTTTGTTTCTTTAGAGGTTTTAGCTGTCAAACATCTGTGATAAAACTGACAAGTGCCTATATGATTTTTCAAATGTGTTATTCAGTCTAAACACTGAACTATTGAATATTTTTGTCCATAAAACTTGCAATCCATTCACCAAAAACATGACAGGAATTGTTGATTCTAGGTAGACACTAAAATCTTAGCCTATTAAATCAGAAAGGGATCTTAGTAAGGGATATGCAAGTAAATATTTAACAAAAGACCTTCAGAAAAAAATGTACACATGATGTACTTTTAAATTTAATCTGCATCTAACCTTTATTATTTTCTTAGATGGACAAAATTTCTAGACAATCAACAAAACAGTAAATTTTAAGTACTGATTGCTGATTTTCTATGTATAAATGCTCACACTAAAACCTTGCTCTTTGGAGTTGGCCCCAGTATGCCCCAATTCATGGAAATTAATTGTAAAGTTAATAAACAGGCACATAGTTATGCATTGACTTATTCAAAGTTACAGAGCTAGTTATTAATAGATAAAACTAGAACTTAGTTCTGTTGACTCCTGAGTCCAGTGTCGTGAGGCAAGAACTCACTAGTCAACAAAAACTTCAAGGAAAACCAAAGAAGTCTTGAAGAAACTAAACAGAGACATCTCACATAAAATAGGCTCAAAATGTCATGTGATTTAGACACAGAGTGACATAATAAACAAATTAGGAAAGCATGGAAAAAAATTACCTATCAGATTTCTAGATAGGGAAAGAGTCCAAGCCCAAATGAAAGGTATAGAGATTCATAGAAAGTAAAATGGGTAATTTTTATCACATAAAATTTTTTAAAAATTTTGCATAAAGCCAATACAGCCAAAACAAAAAAGAAAGTGGGAAACTGAAACTTGTGTGAATTATCTTTGCAATAAGTTTCTCTGATAAAGGTTTCATGTCTCAAATATACTGGGGATTGAGTCACAGCTATATTTTTTTTAAAAGAGCCATTTCCTAAGTGACAAATGGTCAAAGGATATATACAGGCAATTTTCAGAGGAAGAAATTAAAGTTTCCAATAGCAACTTGAAAAATTTCTCTAGATTATTAAAATTTAGAGAGTTGAGAATTAAAACAACTCTGAGATACTACCTCATTCTCATCAGATTGATTAAGAAGACAGAAAAGACAAAAGACACAAACTGCAGGGGATGTAAGGAAATTGGTATATTAATGCTGCATTGATAAAGCTGTGAACTATTCCAAACACTCTAGAAAGCAATTCAGAAATATTCCAAAAACCTATAAAACTGTGAAAGACTATGAAAACATTTGACCTAGCAACACTTCTACTAAGTTTATACTCCAAAGAGATGAAAGAAAAAGAAAAAAATATAATAATACTTTTTTGTGTGTGGTGGCAAAGAATTATAAACTGAGGAGATGCCCTTAAATTAGAAAATGACTGAACAAATTATGGTATAACCATGTGGTGGAATGCTATTGTGCTGTTAAGAAATGGTAAAGAAGATCATTTCATAAGAACTTAGGAAGATATGTATGAATTAATTTTAAGTGAGATGAGCAAAACCAGGACAACAATGCACAGAGTAACAGCAACATTATAAAGATAATGAACTACGAAAGACTTACTATTTTCAGTACAATGACCTGCCACAATTCAAAACACCCATGATGAAAAATGCTGCCCATTTCCAGATAAAGAATTGATGGACTCAGAGTATAGAGTGAAATATCTTTTTCTTTTTCTTTTTTTCTTTTCTTTGAGAACATGGCTAATGCAGAAATTTGTTTTTCATGACTTCATATTTAGAATGAGTTTTATATTTCTCTCTCAATGTGGAGGGGAGGAAGAGTATTTGCAATTGATGATAAAATTGATATTTTAAAAAGTTCTGCTATAAATATTTTTGTATATGGGTATGAAAGGTGGTGATATTTGTATATGGTCATATAGAAGAGAAAAGAAGGAAAAGAGGAAGGAAGAAAGCTAGGGAAAAAACAATAAGCACATATTAAGTGCCTACTGTTTGGTAACTACTATGTTAAGTGCTTTAGAAATCTCTCATTTGACTCTCACAATCACCCTAGAAGTAGACAGAAGTTAAGTACTTGCTCAGGGTAATACAGCTAATAAGTATCTGATACCAGAATTGAAATTGGGTTTTTCATGACTCCAAGGTCAGCACTCTATCCACTGAGCTACTTAGCTGTCTACTTAAGTTGGCAAATAGCAATATTGGTACCTCTGAATCTGGATCCAGATCATGTATTCCTGTTATTATACATATAGAACAAAATGGTAATAAATGATCACATTCCATATGACCACCACCCATTGGCCGACCCTCTGCTTAGCTAGGTGTCTCAGTGGATAGATCACTGGACCTGGAGTCAGGAAAACCTATGTTTAAATACACATATTAACTGTGTGACCCTAGGCAAGTTTCAATCCAATTTACCTCAGTTTCCTCATCTGAAAAATGAGCTGGAGAAGGGAATGACAAACCACTCCAGTGTCTTTGCCAAGAAAACCCCACATGGGGTCACAAAGAGTCTGATATGATTGAAATCACTGAACAACAAGGACAAGATCCCCAAGCACTTAATGCTTGTACCAGGGACTCTGGGAAGTAATCACCTCTTCTGTCTCTGATCCCAGAAGTTAATATCCATTTGATAAACCCCCTTAAAGAAGGTTTTTAGTTCTAGCTTCCTCTCAGGAGTTATCAGTATTTATTTAACCAGCCCTCTACTTCATTAAGTTTTTACTTAAAACTTTCCTCTCTACAAAGGAGTGAAAATAATTCATGAGTGCTGAAAAATCTTCTATCTGCAACAAACTGTGAGTAAGGCTATGGAGACTGGTTCTAAATTAATTGCTACCACAGACAACAAAATAAAATATAAACAATGGACTCCTGTCCTAATGTTGTTTACTTTTCAATTAGTTGGGTGGTAAAAGAATTATTGGTTTCATTTTATAATGGAGAAATTGAAGATTTTATCAGTTTTATGACTTGAAGATGGTCATGGTTGTCAAAAGTGAAGCTACAGGGACTATTGAAAAAAGAGATATTTGTTCCTTGGACTAACTGTGGGAGTGGGGAGGAAGAAATGAGGGAATCCTTTAGTGAATCTATTTGATACCTTGGCTTCTAGTTGTATAGCACATTTTAGCTTGGAATATTCACTAGGCACCACAGGAGTTGGTCTGATAATCTAGAAAAAATGTTTAAGATAAAGAAATAGCATATTTCTGAATCATTTTTGCTTTCTTTGGTCATCATTAAACATGGAGTAAAGAACCTTATTATACAAGTTCAAGATGGGGGATAGACTGGCCATCTACAAGACAGATCCAAAAAGATCCCTAAGTTATCTCACTGATGTCACAGCTAGCATGACAAATAGAATAGTCCCACAGAAATAATGAGGCCATCATCCCATCATGCTCATCATTGGCCAATTATTCTATAGTTCAGTTCTGGAATCATCACTAGCCAAAAACTATGATACCTTTGAAGAAAGGACTGAACAAAAGCCAAGAAAATCGTTCAAGTGATGGAGATGGAGTTCAAGACCCAAAAGAAAAGACTATGACAATAGAGAATAACCACCCCAGAGAAGAGTAGGGTGAGAAGCGTCAGAGCATATTATCAATAATATGAAAAGGTTTTAAAACTTTTGTACTTTTATATATTGATCAAGTTGGAACTGAGAAACAGTATTGTGGAAAAATGAAATACTCTGTCTCGTAATGTAATGAACCCCAAAATGTTTGGGATAATTTAAGTGGTGACTAGAAAATAACGTATCACAGATGCTGCAGAAGAAATATTTCATAAAGGGAGAAATTTAACTCTTCTAGGCTTCTTCCAAACCCCAATTCTAGGATTCTACTCATAAAATGCAAACTATGTTAACTGTTTCCTGAGATTGGATCCAGAGAGAAAAGGCTTAATAAGTCATTATGAGGTATACACATTAGACAAAGGTAAAATTTCCCAAAAGGGAAGAATTAGCATATACTGGAATGTATTGTTGAGGAAGGATAAAATTTCCT
This sequence comes from Sminthopsis crassicaudata, assembly GCF_048593235.1. Taxonomy (NCBI): domain Eukaryota; kingdom Metazoa; phylum Chordata; class Mammalia; order Dasyuromorphia; family Dasyuridae; genus Sminthopsis; species Sminthopsis crassicaudata. The sequence continues at coordinate 42,994,412 of NC_133621.1, read as the reverse complement.
CCTATCACCTATTTTAGAAACAGGATACTTTTTCCATATAGATGAAGTGTGTTAGGGAATCACATCAATAATAACAGTGCTACTTATTATTATAACAACCAGCATTTATATAAATCTTTGAGGTTTCCAAAGCACTTTAGAAATATTATTTAATTTGATCCTCCAGCAGTTCTGGGAGGCAGGTATTATTATGATCCCCATTTTACAGATGAGAAAACTGACATAGATATTATTCTACCAAAGACTGGAGAATTAATGAAATTTTCTGTAGACATTTACATGGCTCTGGCCAGTAGCAACAGAACCAACCATGTCCTTTAGGACCATAATCATTTCCTGAAAGGACCCAAACCAACAGCAGGATCTAATTAAATTGCTACATGCCAAGTTGAACCAACTGGCATAATTGGCAGGGGTTGAGAAGAGAGGCAGAAGTGGTACTGATCACCCAAGTTCTTTATCTCCCAGGAAAAAAAAACACATCAGAAGCCTCTGACTTGGAAATCATCTTTTGATTTTCTTTCTTTGATTCAGTTGCTATTCAATTTTACATTGGAGTTTTTGTGTGTGAGTGGGTTTATGGTTGTTTTTTTTTCTTTCTTCATCTTTACTTTGGTTCCAGCTGTCAAATCCATCATTTCAACTCATTCCCGAGTGTTTTAGCTGCCATGTCATTTGTGGAGCTATCCTAGTGTTGCTGTGATTTTTTATTTCATTTTAACTGACTCTTTAATGAGGACTTGTGAGGATTTTTCCACTTCTTCTCTCATCACTTGGGGATTTGCACTTTTTTCCCTCACTGATTCATTTGGAACCTAGCTCTTTGTATCTGTTTGTGAGAGTTATTGAAGCGAAAGTAATAACACAAGGCAGAAACACTTAGCATTATTGTGCTGAAAACCTTCTCCTTGTTGCTAGCCATATTTGTAGCACCCAAGTACACTAAAGCATCTTATCATCTGCATCTTCCAGTCTCTCTGATTAGGAGTCTTTTCATGGCAAGAACCAATAGAAAGTGGACTTAGGGACTAAGGAAGGTGCTTAATAACAGAGTCAACTTAGACTAGTCATGAAATGAACATTGCAGGCTTTATTGCCCATGGATAAAGTCTGAAATAGCACAACCCATCTGTTCTTTATGGCTGTTAAAGAGCCTATTGTGTCATTATTATTATGTATTTTATTACCTCTTTACTAGAGCTTTACTCTGATGCTTCTTCATGGTGTAGAAGTGACCCTAGATTCTTCAAAGTCATAACAGTAAGGCACAACCTCTTGAAAGTTCAATCAAAGTGGAAAGACTTCAGATTTGCACCTGGCAATAGTGTGTGTGTGTGTGTGTGTGTGTGTGTGTGTGTGTGTGTGTGTGTGTGTGTGTGTGATATCTGAGGGTCAGCCAAGCTAAATTCAGAGCTTCATTACCAGAAGGCTGTCCACTTGGCAATGAATGGCCATCACAACTCATTAAATTATCTATCTGTGTCAATAGAGTACCCACACAGATGATATTGCAAATTCTTGAAGAATTGTTCTAGGGAGACAGTTTTATTATGGGGAATAAGAACTACCTTTGGATTAAGAAAATCTGGTTTCAATTCCTACTCCTGACACTTTCCTATATGGTACAGGGGAAGTCATTTAAAATCTCAAGTTCAGAATTTCCTAATCTATCAAATGAGGAATTGGATTTATTAGAGTTGAGATCATTTCAACTTTAAATTTATGATCCTTCTAGTATTATTTTATAAGAGAAAGAATTTTGTCCAGAGTTCTCTAATAAAAATCAAAGATGTTTAGGTTTAAGCTTGTTATTGTTATATGATATGCACAAATTCAAGCATAGATCACAAATTACAGAATGTTACAATTAAAAAGAACTCACACGTCATCTAAGTCTAACATTCTTTTTATAGAGTAGGAAACAGAGACAAAAAGAGATAGGAAAAAAAACCTTACTAGTCAGTGGCAAAGCTACAGCTAAAATCTAGGTCGTTTGAATTCTTTCTATTATTTTTCTTCTGAACTTTATTTTTTCCAACTAATAAGAATATATTTTCTTTCCCACCCCACCTTTAATTTAAAAATCTTTGCAACAAATATGCATAATTAAGCAAAGCAAATGTATACATTGGCCACATCCAAAAATACATGGTCATTTCTCTGTCAGAACTTAGTTTGCATGCTCTATCACCAGTTCTTCAGAGTTGTGGCTAGTCACTACCAATGATAATGAGCTCTTGAGTATTTCAAAATCGTTGATCTTGGTAATGTTGCTGTATAGTGCTTTCTCCTATTATGCTCACTTCACTCCATATCAGTTCATACAAATCTTCTCAGTTTACCCTGAAACAATCTCTTTCATCATTTCTTACAGCACAATTAGAATATATTTTATTCATACTATAATTTGCTTATCAGCTCCCTAATTCGTGGGCACATGGTTAGATTCTAGTTCTTTTTCACCATGAAAAGAGCAGTTATGAATATTTCTGTAAATATGGATAATTTTCCTCTTTCTCTGCTGCCTTTGGGTTATATAGGACTGGGAGTGGCAACCCCGGGTCAAACAATATTCAAAGTTTAGTCACTTTGGGAGCAAGGTGTGAAATTGCTTTCTAGAATGATCAATTTGTAGCTCTATCAAAGGAGTATAAGCATGCTTTTTATTTACTTATTTATTTTACCACAGGCCTTCTAATATTTTTTGTTTCTGTTTTGTCATCTTTGTCAATCTTATGAGTATGAGTTGGGACTGCAGAGTTGCTTTAATTTACATTTCTTTAATTATCAATGATTTTTATAATATTTTTCCATTATGAATTAATAAAGATGAATCTAAGCATTCATTACATTTCCCGAACACCTCCAAGACTCTAAATTGTGGAATATTGGCTGGTCTGCATTGGAAGAGGCAGTTTTCTTACTAGGAGTTTCTTATGTGGGGAAGTCACAGGTCTAGATGGAAAAAAAGGATAAAAACCTCCATTGAGCAAGTGGTACTAAATTATAGTAGATACCAAAATAAAGGGGAAAGAAAATGAAAAAGCATTTATATAGTGTCTACTATGTTCCAGACATTGTGTTAAATGTTTTATTAATATTATCTTATTTGATCCTCACAGTAAAGCTGAGAATTAGGTGCTATTATCACACACACACACACACACACACACACACACACACACACACACACACACACACACACACATTTTTTTAATAGCTGAGGAAACTGAGGCAAAAAAAGGTTAAATGACCTGCCCAGGCCACACAGGTAGTGAGTTTCTGAAAATAGATTTGAAGTCAAGCCAGAAGTTATTCATTGTGGTACTAGCTGCTTAAGTGCAATGAGAGTTGAGGAAAAAAGTAAGTCAATTGATTTTTCATAGGCCTGCTTAACTCGAATCTAATTGACTTGCAAGCAAGTCAAGATATCGCCCTCCTGAGGTCATTGATCCTCTTCGGGAGTGAAGGATAAACAACATCTGCCTAGAAAATTCACGATTCTTAGGTAGGCTGTCAGAGGCAGAATTTGAATGCAAGCCCTCCCGGAAACAGGATTGGCACAGTACCACTAGGCTGTGCGGTAATAATATGCAATGATATAACATTCTACTTGTACTATACTGCACATACCATGGAGCCATTCTCTCATCATATCCATGATTGAGGGCAATGGGATACAATGGAAAGAATACTCGACTTGAAATGATATTAGATTGAAATCCCCACTCTACCACCTATTAACCAGGTGACCTAATTAAAGTCTCATCACTGGACCCATTTCTTCATCTGTAAAATGGGAATAATCTTAGGCGTAATATTTACAACTGACAGGATTGTTGTGAGATTCAAGTGAAACACAAATGCATTCCAGGATCATTATACCAGCCAGGACCAGGGGAAATTGGGCACAATGCACAATCCTACATTGTAGCTATTCTCCCTGTCTAATTTGTCTCTCTACCAGAATCTACCAGGAGGTTGATGGTCCCAGCACATTCTTCCTTAGAGCCCCAATCTAGCCAGTGCTAGAATCTCTTACCCACATCTCTCTGGGAGGCTACCCCCACTTAATGCTTTGTTATTGCTTTTCCTAGAACCACAGGCTAGCTTATTATGTCAGTATAATGGAATTGGGGAAAGAGTGGACATTGGCTGAGTATTTGTCGCAGTTTCTAAGATGTCTTGATTCCAGCCTCCTTCAGGCTAATGGCACACTCCAAGAAGTTGTCACCTTCATTTTTCAGGTGCTTACTATGCTCATCCTCTAGCTTGGGAACATCTTGATTACCACTGAGCCCACTGCCCAAATTGTCTCCTGATAATAGAATAGGTAAGCTATGTGGGATAAGAACTGGGGGGTTCATCTTCACAAAATACATTACAACCACACAGGTTGCTGAAGATTATAAGGACATTGAATATGTGGATATTGATCCTGACCAGCCTGGCAGGAGACAGAGGTAATAAAAGTGTGTAGTTTGGTAAAGTAGGCATTAATGATGGCCATGAGATCAACCTACTGTCTTGTCTCCTCCACTACCAGGATATAAACTTTCTGCCCCTTGACAACGTAGTTCTTTCAGTGCCATTGGTACGTGTTCTGCCTGAAGACCAGGATGATGCTGTCCATGTACAAAGCCAATGTTTTCACCAATTCAATGTCATGTTGGCCCAAATGAGCCAGCAGATGGAGGAAAGGGTACAGCAGATGGGTTAGATCTGAAGCTAGCCATGTTCAAATGATTAATTATTGTCCCTATCAAAGCTCTAGGGTATAATTCTGAGGTGTCATAGTTTACAATATGATCACTTACGAGCCCTCACCAATGTGCTTCCTGTTATCGATCAGAATCAGTTACGCTCCATTAGCTTTTACAAAAGGGATTTGCTGAAAAAGTAGAAAGATGGGGTCAGATTTAAAGCACAAAGGTAATGAGGCATTAGTGTGAAGAACACATGTGGCAAGGAGGTACCTAACAGCTCTTGTTCCTGAAAGTTCTTTATTCCTTTTAAAGAGTCTTCATGAATACTCCCCTTAAGTAGAACTCTGCTGAACTCCAAGGATCATTTTCTTTCTAGAGTCCATAGTTGGTACTTCTGTCCACCATTAGAGGGTTTAACCCCTGAAACTACTACAATCCTTAGGAAACTGGTATTTAATCTGAATTTGAAGGGGCTTCCTCTGCCAACAGCCACTATCATTCAGATATCCACTGGTTCTACCTCCAGTGATCTCTGCTAATGACTTCACTTCCCCATGGGACTTTTGATAGAATCTCAGGAAATCCTAAACTCTCAAGGTCATCATTCTGGACAGTTCTATCCTGGGATACTTGCTCACCTAAGAGCAAGGAAGACTAAGCTCCCCCCCCCAAAAAAAAGAAACAAAGGTTGTATATGCTTATAGACACATAGCTGCCAAATGGGAGATAGAACACACATCCCTTCTCCATCCTGAGAGTTCATAATAATTCACTTGCATCATTCACTGCCAGCATGGAAAAGACCAACAAATTACATCATAAATTTGTATTTAACTCAATTCAAGTCCAGCACCTCCTGAGACATTCAGTCTTCTGCTTTGCAGTCAATTAATTTTTTTATTCATTCCACAAAAACAAGCCCTTCTTTCACATAGGAAATAAATTTACAAAATTGCATGTTTTGGCCTGGAACCAGGAAGAGAATAATCACAAATGTATGGTATAACACTCAGGCAGGACACAACCAAACACTCAAAGGACTATGTCCTCACTGGCCAGTCCTCCTACCAAACCAGCAACCCCCATAAAGCTTGAAAATCCTTTATTCCTAGAACCAAGGCTAGCTATTATGTCAGTGTAATGGAATTGGGGAAGGGGTGGGAATTGGCTGGTATTTGTTGCAATTTCTAAAATGATCGTCTGTTCTGTCTTGATCCCAGCCTCCTTCAGACTTACGGCAAACTCCAAGAAGTTGTCATCTTCATTATTCAGGAGGAGTTCCAGTTTATCAACTCAGAATTTTCAGCATGGCAGCCAGCTTCAAAAATGACATAAAACAATGCATTTATTTATGGTATTTTGTTATAATGGAAATATTGACTAAACACTCAGGAAAGACCTGGATAAAATCCCTATTCTAATACTTCCTAGTTGTGTGACCCTGGACAAATTACTTAATATCTCTAAACCTAATATCTATAAAATGGAGATAATAATGACACTACAATCTTAAATATTATCCAAGTATTGCTTGTCTCTTAGAAGGGTAGGGTATTATTTATATTTCTGTCTTTTCTTAAAGTGTTGTTGAGGATGAGAGAAAGGAAAAGTTTTCCAGTCCGACACTGCCTCAGACAAATGGATTTTTTTTCAACATGGTCTAGTAGAGATAGTAGACATGGAGCTATTAGACTATTGACACCAGTTAATGTGATTCTCCTCATTGATATAGCTGCTGTGTAAACAATTCAGAGCTAAAACCCCCTATCTCCTGAGCTTCCACATAAATAGATTTATTCAAAGTTCAAATACATGGAGACCTGATCTGACTTTCTGGATTTACCAACAGATGGAATGACCCTATCATAATTACTGTAAATAGCCTCCCTGTCTTCCTGTCAACTTGCACTTCTCATTCTAATCAAGCATAACTTTAACAAAGATTTATGCATATATTCTTTACCTCTTAAAATCCTATCAACAATCATCAACAGTCAGGCAGCTATTGGAAAGGAGGTATGGGTTTGGATTTGGAAGACCTGAGTCAGACACAATCTCTACCACGTCTTGTATAACTCTGGACGAGTCATTCAAACTCTCTGGAAGTTAGTTTACTGATCTATAAGGCTACCATAGTCCCTTCCAACTCTAAATCTATAATCTTATCAATCCCTCCCACTTTCAATTCCCAACATGCCATGCACACTTCCTTTCTTTACCTAGAATGTTCTTCCCACTCCACTTCACAAATATAGATATTACTTCCTCCCAGAAGCTTCCCTGGCAATGTCAAATGGCATTGAGTTCCCTTTAAAAGAACTCTCTAAAGACAATAGTCCTTAAGACAGGAACATTCAATTGATATTTTAAGAAACTTGCAAGTACAAGCTAAGTTATCTTCTCCACTTAGTAAACAAAAACAATTTCTTCATATCTCTTACATTGCCTACCACAGGTACATTTGTTCTTTTTGTTATTTGGTCATATCTGAGTCTTTGTGACTCCATTTGGTGTTTTCTTGGTAGAGATGCTGGAGTGGTTTGCCTTCTCCAGATCATTTTACATACATAATTTGAGGAAACTGAAGAAAATAAAATTTTGCATATAAATAATAATAAATTATAACAACATTATAATTTATAATATATAAATATAATAAAAATAATAAATATAACAAAGAAAAAATAAAAAACTTGCACAAGGTAGTAAGTATCCGAGGCCAGATTTAAACTCAGCAAGAGGAGCCTTTCTGACTCCACTGTGCCATCTAGATACTCTTCAGGCATCTAGTAGTGTTTCATAAGTGCTCTTTGATTATTAATTGTAATCAGTAAATAATAGTTGATTGATAACTAAATTCACATATTAATCAAGGTAAAAATAGGTTTGTTTTAAAAATAGACAACTCTGGATTCCTCAATAAAATGAAATTAACATAAAACATATAAATTATATAAAATAATATATAAAGCATTATAGAGTTAGGGTATTCAATGGATATTGTTGGTTTGGGGGTTTAAGTTTCCACTGGCAGAACCATAGGATGTTGGAGTTTTATAGGACTGTAGGAGTCATGTAGTCTGAGAGATGAGATGAATAATCATACCAGTTGTAATGATATCAAAGGAAATCAGATAGCTTTTAGAAGCACTGAGTTCCCTGATCACTAAAGATCTTCATATAAAGGCTAGGTGGTCATATATTGATTATGTAGTAGAGGAGATCACTGTCTAAGCATAGGTTGGACTGCATAATGGCTTAGGCCTTTTCCTGTTCTGGGATATGTGAATATTCTCAATGAACATGTGAAGAACTTGAAGCCCAGAAGTGAGGAAACTTGCTCACATTTATACAAATAGTAAATATGAGAGCCAGGATTTCTTTCACTAGTGTAATTAAAAGAGCATTAGATTTGGAGTCCTATGATACCACAGAGGTCTATGCAGGCGCACCTTGTTTATATTGCTTCTACAAGTTATATTCAGCTCAGAGAAAAGCAGAAAGAGAAGAAAAGAAGAAAGGGGAAGAGAGGGAGGAAAAAGAAAAAGAAAAAGTGAGTGAGAAAAGTGAAAGAAATCAAGTGAAATTAAGAGAAAGAAAGAGGGAAAGCTATAGTGAAAGAGGAAAAAGAAAAGGAGAGAGGGAAAAAGAAGAAAGAAGAGAGTGAAAAGAGAAGAGAGAGAAGGTAAAGAAAAAGAGAGGGGACAGAAGGAGAGAGAGAGAGAGATGAGAGAGAGATGAGAGAGAGAGAGAGAGCTCACTAAACTTGTATAACCCTTGAAGCTTTTAACATTTTCCTCTCTAAGATGCAGTAAATATTAAGCATTCTTGTGTCTTTTAAAAATAGAAACAATTAAAAGTCATCACAACATATAGTGTAAGGGGAAGATTTGTTTCCTTCTCTTTATTTAAACTTCAAGAATCAAGGCTATTTCAGCTAGTTTTCTTTTGTTTCTTCTATTTAAAAATATTAGTTCACTTTTATAAGCTTTTTATTTTCATTTTCTCCCTAGATGGCAATAAATCTGATATAGATTATACATGTACAATCATATTAAACTTATTTCCATATTAGTGATGTGAAAGAAAAATAGAACAAAAGGGAAAAACTAGGAAAAAGAAAAAACCAAAAAAGTAAAAATAATATGCTTTGGGCTGCATTCAGCCTCCACAGTTTTTTCCTCAGGTTGTGGATAACATTTTCCATATGAGCTCCTTGAAATTCTCTTAGATCACTGCATTGAAAGCTAAGTCTATCAAAGTTGATCATTGTACTATGTTGCTGTTACTGTGTACAATGTTCTCCTGGTGCTGCTCACTTCACTTAGCATCTGTCATGTAAGTCTTTGCAGACTTTTCTATTTTAGCTTTCATTATCTCCACTGATGCTCCTTTATGTCATAATTGGCTGTTGCCATTTCTCTAGATACCTTTGTGTCTTGAGGCTACTGAGTTTGTGATGATGGTGATGGGCCAGTTCTTGTTCATCCTTCACTTGGATCCTTCCAGAAGGCTCCAACTTTGATGAGTGACCTACTGACGGAAAGAATGTGATGAGTTCCTCAGCATCCTTCACGTGATCATTTATCCTGGCACAGTCTGACTTTTTTCTCCTTTATTAAAGCTGCATTATGGGTAAAAACCTTGTGCGAGGCTATAACCTACAAATAATAACCAAAATGTTTACTAAACAAAATATTGCTGCTTCCCCTATCCCCACTTCCCTCTTTACTTACTTTTCCAGTGGATGAACCTTTCTTGGCCACTGTTCAGATGAGATTTGAGTGGTTTTTGTTAATCCTAGTTAAGCCCAGCAAAGGGGCCGTTTTCCTAAGCTATCTCCAACGAGCCTGATTATTTTTAAATCAGGCACACAAGGAAACAGCTAAAAATATTGAATCTCTAAATAGGATCAAACTTCAGATTTGCACAAAACTGACATTCTTTCTCTTTGGAACTTTACAACATCTTTTAGTACTTTGCTTTTGCTAAATCCATTCACCCCCTCCCCAAATGTGCTTACATTGTTTATTTTGGGAGGAAATAATAGAATGGTGGAAAGAGCATTGGTAATCAGAAGATCTGGTCTCTCACTCCATCATTCACTCAATGTAAATTTGAAATGTGGATCTGAATTCATCTTCTTGATTCAAGCCCCAACACTCAATCCATGGGAGTTATCTAGCCACCTCTGTACTTTCTGAAACATGTAATATAATGGGATGTGGACTGGAACTGGTCAGAGGAACTGAATTTAAATTCTATCTCTGTGTCACTTTAGACAAGATGCTTAAACTCTCTGAGCCTCAATTGCCTCATATTTAAAAAGGGGAGAAGGGGGAAAAAAGGGGAGGGGAGGCTAGACCAGACAGGCTTTCAGGTTCTTCTAATTAATAACTCATATATATCCAGTTAGAGATAAATCTTTTTACAATGTCTCAGAGCAAGATCTTAGGGGTGAAGATTATAAGTCCTAGGACAGTCCTCATTATAAAGACTAGAGAATGTCTCAGGATGACTTCCCAAAATCACACAACTGATCAATAAATGAATGAAAGTCAAGGTGTTTGGATGCTCTTTCTACTGCATCAAAATATTATAGGAAATATAAAAGTTTTAGACTGGAGGAAGAGGTGGGGAGGAGAAGTTATTTTAAGTTACATATCTGACCATGGTACCATAGAGCACACAATGCAGGGCCTGGAGTCGGGAAGATGAGTCTTCAACTTTGAATATGACCTTAGATGCTGATTGCCTGTGAGACTTTGGGCCAGTCTCTTAACCCTGAACATCAAAGTCTTTATGGAAGGGCTGATTTTTTTGATTACCACATATATCAATGCATAAAAATTCAAAAAGTCATCATGCCAATCATCATGCCAAGATTAGTGGTACCAAGTTATGTCACTCATAGTCATTGTATTGAGAAAGGAAAAAAGGAAGGAAGGAAGGAAAGAAGGAAGAAAGGAAGGATGGAGAGAGGGAGGAGAAAAAGAAGGAAGGAAGGGCGGGAGGGACAAAGGAAGGAAGGAAGGAAGGAAGGAAGGAAGGAAGGAAGGAAGGAAGGAAGGAAGGAAGGAAGGAAGGAAGGAAGGAAGGAAGGAAGGAAGGAAGGAAGGAGGGAAGGAGGGAGGAAGGAAGGAAGAAAGAAAGGAAAGAAGGGAGGGAGGAAGGAAGGAGGGAAGGAAAGGAGAGAAAAAAGAGAGGAAGAAAAGAGGAAAGAAAGGAGGAAGAGAGGGAGGGAGGGAGGAAGGAAGGGAGGAGAGAAAAAAGGGAGGCAGGGAGAATGAGAGGGAGGAAAGAAAGAAGGAAAACCTATTGCAGGAAAGAAGCATAGTCAAATAAAAACAAATCCCACATTGGTCATTTCTAAAAATGTCATTTCTCACTTAATGCAGGTCTTATTACTAATATAAATAACGAACTGATTAAAATGTATAAGAATAAGAACTTTTACCTCAAAGATAAACAATGTAGACTTTTGAAAAATAAGAACAAAAAATGCCACAGATTCCATCTACTAAAGCATAAAACCTTCATAAATTGTACCTTTAGAAGTATAATGGATATTCACTCATTGAAACCATTTAGAAGTTACTGGGCCCAGGAGTTGTGGGCCTTGAGGACGGGGTGGTTGTTTTGTTCTTTCTGTGGCAGGCTAAAATCAATGGCCTAGAGTTTACTCTTTCCCTGAGGTCTTCTTGGTTGGCTGATTCTTTGTAGTAATGGCACTAATGAGAGGGTATTTTTTGTGTGTTTGTTTTTGGTGAGGCAATTGGGGTTCTGTAATTTGCCTAGGGTCACACAGCTAGTAAATATTAAGTCTCTGAGGGCCATCAAGTTGCCCCTAATGAGAGTATTGTTAAAAATCTTTTGTAAAGAATCAGCTACACCCAGAGAAGGAACACTGGGAAATGAGTATAAACTGTTTGCATTTTTATTTTTCTTCCCAGGTTATTTTTATCTTCTGAATCCAATTATTCCTCTGCAACAAGAAATTCGGTTCTGCACACATATATTGTATCTAGGATATTCTATAACATATCTAACATGTATAAGGCTGCCTGCTATCTAGGGGAGGGAGTGGAGGGAAGGAAGGGAAAAATTGGAACAGAAGTGAGTGCAAGGAATAATGTTGTAAAAAATTACCTATGCATATGTACTGTCAAAAATGTTATAATTATAAAATAAAAAATATTAATAAAAAATCTTTTGTAAGACATTCTTGTTATTCTTGTATGCCTTAAATTAGGATCCTTAAAAGGATATCAAGCTTCAAAGATCTGATTCATCATTTAATAATGATAATAACAGCGCTTTTTTTGCAAAACAGTTTACATATTTTATTTTATTTGATCCTTACAATACTGAGAGGTAGGTGCTATTATTATCACATTTTACAGATGAGGAAACTGAGGCAAACAAGGGATCACCTAGCTAGTGAGTATCTGAGATAAGATTCAGGTCTCAAAATGTCTCTAAATCCAACATTATGCCATGTAGCTGCCTCACCTGTGGATTGGGTCTCTCCATTACAGAGGCTATGATCCTCTATGCTAGGGATTCTTAACTCAAAATTCAAGTCCCCTAAAGCTTCCAAAGATAGATTCCCGAGAGGAATATTACATTTTTATTTAAAACTAAAATTTAAGACTGTCTTCAATTATGAATGTAGACAATAAACGGGATTCTAAGAAGGAGGTCACATTGATATTGTCAATGGAGGCCGTAGGATTTTCCCCCCTGAGGATAGGATCCCAGATTCTAGAACTAGAGTTAGAAGGAAGGAGGGAAAGGGAAAACATTTATTAAACTCTACTCTGTACCAGACATTGTCTTAAGCACTTTCCAAATATTGCCTTATTTGATCCTCTCAATTACCTTGAAAAGTAGGTGCTTTGCTTGCCCTTCTTTTACTTGTCAGGAAACTGAGGAAGGAAGTGACTTTCCAGGATCACACATTTTACAGATGAAATGGAGATTGTGTGAGGTTGTAACTTCCCAAGGCCACGTACACAAATCAGAAGTCCTGGGTTTAAATTCTGACACTAACACTTTCTCGCTTCTTGGCTGTGGGCAAGTCACTTCTTCAATCTGAGACACAGAATCCTAAAATCTCAGACTTGTTTGGGACCTCCTTAAGGCCAGCCTGTACTTGAACAAGGATCCCCAATAAAACATCCTGGATGAATGGACATCTGGCCATTGTTTGAAGATGTTAAATGATGGAAAGCACTAAGTTCCCTCATCTATTAAGTGAGGGAAAACTATAAAGTTTGTCTCAATTATCTCAAGGGGTAGTTGTAAAGAAAGTGATGAATATACATATGTATTTAAAAATGTGTATATAATTGTATTATATATTATAAAATAATGTATATATTACATATAATTTAAAATATTATAACAATAAAAATGAGAATACTTGTTTTTTGCAAAACAATTTACATATTTTGTTTCATTTTGAGTATCATAACAATCCTGGGAGGTAGGTGCTATTAGCATCTCATTTTTACAGATGAGGAAACTGAGGCAAACAAAGGTTAAGTGATTTGCTCTGTCTAGTGAGTGTTTGAGATAGGATTTTGTATTTTTTAAAAGAGAATTATGTGGCACAATGGATAGAGTACTGCACTTGAAATCAGAAAGTCCTCAATTCAAATTCTATGCCTGACAGGGGAGAGATTCACTACCTAGTTTCCTCCAAGCAAATTATTCAACTTTTGCCCACTTGATTCTCTTACTTGTTTTGAGGATATAATGAGATAATATTTGTAAAATGCTTTGCAAATCCCAAAGTCATATGCTAATGTGAGCTATTATTATTACTAAAGGTATAACCTAGTAGTAATCTATCCTCCTAATTCCCCATTCTGTGCTCTCTCCACTTATGTTGTCTCTCTCCTTCAGTTCTCCTACCTCATCTAAACCTCACTCCATAGGATTAAGTTTGATGGAAGTTTGGGGTGACAATGGAACTGGGGAACTCTTGGTCTTGAGAATGGTGTTGGTCTTTAAATATAATGATGCTCTAATTTTTATTTTATTAGGTAAATTATTCATTTCCCATCTTCAGGAGCTGAGTAGCAGCTGTGCCACACTTATTAAATAACTCATGGTACCTCACCATTGAAGCTGTATGTCAGTGTGGTAGATTAATAGTCTATTTATTATTAATAGCTTATAGGTTAATGGGTTAAGCCCAGTGGAATGAGAGACTGCTTGAAAGTTGTGATATCCTAGTCATAATTTTTTATTCTAGACACAGTAAAAAGGAAATAGAAATCTTCTAGGGGACTTTTATGTAAAATCGTTAATCCCACTTCAGAAGGGCATGTCAAGTAAGGCTTCTGAGGATTTGTCAATTTTCTGCTGCTGCTTCGTTCCTTCTAGGATTTAAATTGAACTCTGTTAAAATGGAATAAAATACAGATTAGAAAAAGTAAGAATGCTGTTCTTGAAATCAGGAAATATGAATTCAGATTCAACCTCTGACACTTAATAGCTGTGTGACCATGGGTGGGTTACATGGCTTCTCAGAGTCTGAGTTTTCTCATTCGAAAAATGGTGGTGATCAATATCATGCTACTTATCCCAATGGGATTGTTGTTTGGAAATATTTAATAAATATTAAAGTACTATAAAATGGAGGCTACTCTAATCATTGTTACTTTGTCTGATTTTCTTGTTTGAGGATCTAGAGAACCTTAAGGAAGACAATAGAGGCTGAATATGCTCATCTCCCACTGTTCTCCAAACTCATATTTGTAAAACATGGATTTTAAGCCTTGAGCATGTTGTATAAGGATCCTTGGGTTTTCTAGGTGATAGGAAATATTTTATCTCCTTTCCATTTGAGGTCAATGAAAGGATTTTGAGTCAGAGAATACAGCTTTAAATCCTGTTGATTTTTCCAGATAAATACCATGATATCTTGGGTAAATCATTTAATCTTCCCAGGTTTCAATATCCTCACCTGAAAGTGAGACAGTTGTACTGTGCAATTTCTGAGGTCTCTTCCAGCTAGAAATCTATACTACCATGATTACATTGGAAAGCAACTGGACAAAAAAAGCTTTCTGAGTTAGTTAAGAATAGTCTTGAGTTTTGTTTTTTGTTTTTTGTTTTTTCCTTTGAGGGGAATGGAACCAAACAGAGGATTTCTTCCATGTAGGAACCTCCTGGTAGGAAATTTCCTCCACCAGTGCATATAAACACCAGCTCTGTAGTTTATAGCATGCCCACAAGTCCCAAGAAATTAATTGATATGCTCAGGGTCTCAAAAACAGTAAATGTCAGAGACAGAACTTGAACTTAGAGCTCCAAGAGTCATTTCTTTCTTCCTTGCATTATGTTCTACATGCCTGTTTTGTCTGTCTATCTGGGTATAGCTGGATCTACTCAAGTTTGTGCATTCAACTGCATAACTGCATAATATATTTTAGACTAAGAGCATCAAATGTAAATGAGGCCATTAAATTATACATATGGATCTTTGGTATACATTTTAATTTAGAAAATCACATGTTAAAGTTATTAATTATGCATTTTTGTTTATTTTGTTAAATGTTTCCTAATTACATTTTAATTTGGTTCAGGTTTGAACACTTGGGAGTGTTGCATTTTGTGTGTTTGATACCTTTGTTCTAGACAACAGGCATTCTTAATCCATTAGATTTTGCTCGTGTGGATAGTTAGGCCATACATTAAGGATGATTATGGATCTGATCAAGTATGTCCTGTATTGTTTCTGGATTTTACACAATGACACCTACAAACAGAAGTATCATGAACTATAGAGGAATTCTTTCTGAACTTGAACTCTGAATCAGAGCTCTGCCATAATTCCCTGTTTTATGATTTGTTTGATATTAAATAATCAGAGTCTTTACACAAGGCTACCCCTATTATCTTTATATAATTACTCTTATAAGCATACAACTATAAAATAGTTATGATGTGATGATAAAGTATAAATAATCATTTAACCCATTAATTGGCATTTATAACAATGAGATACAGGATAGTTTATTGGAAATTGTGAGTTGAATAAAAAGATAGAAAGGCGGGGTACGGGTAGCAAAGAAGACCATAGGGATATGGACAAAGGAAAAGAAAATGATTGGGAAGGTAGAAATACAATTTTATCTACAGCTACACAAGGGTTCAACAAAAGGGATTGGGTGTCACAGAGCTATCATACTAAAAGTAAAAACATTTTTATTTTAAAAAAATTTTTATTATATTTAAAAAAGAATAAAAACAGAAAAGGAAAACGAAACAAGACAAGACAAAAACAGAACATGTCATGTGCCCAGCAGAACATCAAGGAGGATCTTTTCTTTACTTCCTTTTATGTAATTCTTTTGTACTTTACTGAGCACTTTAAAACTTTTGTTCTTTTTTTTTCCCTTTCATTCCCCCCTCTCACCTCCCTCAAGAAGGCTATAGTTAAGTAAAGCTATATTTATATATACATATATAAAAATATTTATACATACATACATAGACAGATACATCTATCCTTCCCACATACACACATCCCTCCCTCCCCACATACACCCATAGTTCCTATCCCTCTTTGCCTTAATTCTGCTCTTTAACTTGCCTTGCTATTAGTTAAACTCCCTCTACCCACAGATCTTTCCCTCATCTTCTTCCCCAACCCTTAGTTTGCCCCTCTACCCATCCCTCCCCCCTTATTTCTTTATAGATTTTGAAGGGTATATATTCAGTATATATGTAATGTTGCCTATTTAATCCATTCCCAATGTGAGATTTTCAGAACTATAAACCCTACTTTCCCTTCTAATGCCTGTGTCTATTCTTTCTCCATACCTCATTTGTATAATATAATTACTATTTTTACTTAATTCTGCCCCAATATTTCTTTCGAGTTATCCTATTGAGGATGTCAATCTTAAACATACGGTATGCATTTCCATGTGAAAAACAGAAACAATTTGTTCATGTTAAGTTCCTTGAAACTGATCTTTGATACTGGCTCTTACATGTTAAATTTTCTATTGAGTTCAAGTTTTGTTGAAAGAAAATCCTTAAAATCTGCAAGTTCATTAAATATCAATTTTTCATTCAATATTATAGATAATTTTGCTGGATATGATATTTTTGGCATCAGACCTAGTTCTTTGAATTGCCAGTATATATGATTCCAGGACCTGCAGTCTTTTATTGTGTCTGCTGCTAAGTCTTGTATTACTCTAATTGTAGATCCAGTGTATTTGGATTGTATTATCTATCTTCTTACAAGATTTTTTCTTTGATCTGGGGGTTTTGAAATTTGACAATAAGTACATAGAAAATGTAGGGAAAGTAAAAAATAGATAGATTTTTTTTTCTATTTTTACTTTCCCCACATTTTCTATTACTCCAGGACAATTTTCTTTGATTATTTCTTGCATTATTGTGTCAAGGTTCTTTTGTTGATCAACACTTTCAAAAAGTCAAATTATTCTTATATTTTCTTGATCTTATAAGATGTTACATATTCTGTTCTATTCTTTCATTCTTTATATTTTATTTTTTTATTTCTTGGTCTCTCATAGCTTCACTGGCTTCCCTTTTCCCAATTCTAATTTTCAGAGTTATTTTTGTTCTTAAGACTCTATATCTCCTTTTCTAGTTAACTTTTCTCATTATCTATTCATAGAAGTTTGTATTTTTTATTTTGCTTAGATTTTCCTCAATGTCTCTCATTTGATTTTAAATTATTTTTTGAGTTCTATACATTCTTTCTGGGCAGATAGTCATGTAATGTTACTCTTTGGAGTAGAAGAAGCTCTTTTTACTTCAGTGTCCTCTGAAGCTGAATCCCAGTCTTTCTTGTTCCTATAGTTAGTTTCTATAATTGGATTCTTTCTTCATTGCTGGTTCATTTTTAAAAAATGAAAAATATTAGTATCAGCTCCTTTAAGCATGGAATGGGGGATGGTACCTCTAGTTTCAATTCATCTCTCCCTTCTGACCTGTAATCCCAAACCAAAAATTCCCCACTCCTGCAAGTTTCCACAGCCAGCAGTGTCTCTACCACACTACTTTCTGCACTCAGAGTGTAACTTTGAAGCACAGCTGGATCTGGTGCTTCTAATCAACCAAGGTTCTCTCAGCCTTCCCAGAATCAGATCTGCACACAGTCTGAGAGATAAAAAGTTTCTGTGGTTCCTGTTGATGATCCAACTAAACCCAGCTAGCCCCAAGAGTCCCCACTTGGTGTTTCTGCAGACTTGGCCTGGAGATATTTGTACTTCACATGGATTAATTCCCAGCTTGGGATCTTTCTTCAGATCTCCTTGGGTTGTATCAGGAAGACCCCTGTTCTGCTTCAAGTCTCCTTGGTTTTTCACCAGTCTATATTTGCTCTGAGGCACAAATTTGTTCTTTTGTGGGAGAAATCTGAAGAGCTTGAAATTTACTGACCTACTCCACCATCTTCCCAGAATCCTCTCCCAACATTTTTTTTTCTAATTGTTAAGATTATAGCTATGTTCTGATTGATGTTATTTGAGAAATTTCTCTTAGACCTCCTCAAAAAAGTCTTTTTACCACACAAGACTTTTTGAGGGGGTCTAAGAGAAATTTCTCAAATTTGTCATTTGCAATGGGATGAACAATGGAACTCCATCAATCAGGCTTTTAAGAAAACAAAGGTTAGAAGGAAATATAATATCACACTTGGGTATCACTCCTTTTCTGCTACCAGCAAGATCTCCACCTAGGTTAGATTGTATCCCCTACTACGAATCATTTCCATCATGATTTCCCTGAAACTAGAATTCTAGCTGTAAACCTCCAACAAAGGGTGAAACAAATATCCACTCCCCATCCATAGATTCTGAAGTCAGCCCTATATGTGGTTAAAGGGTCCTTTCTATTAATCACTAAAGGAGAATCTGCAGCAATTGGAAACAACAAATAGAAGGAATTGAAGAGTTACCAAAGTTTGCTTTACCCTGGAATCTTCTCTTCTCCAGGTCAAAATATTTTCTGTTTTTTAAACTAGTCCCCACATGGCAGGATCTCAAATTCTTTACCATTCTATTCATCTTCCTCTAAATGATGTTCAGTTTATCAGTGTCCTCCTTAATATTACCAGAAAAAACCCAATACTTTAGATATAGAACAAGAAGGACCAAGTGTAGAAAGATTATCATCTCAATAGTCCTTACTACTGCTTAATGTAGCCTAAAATTGAAGAAGTTCTTTGCTTGTTTTGTGGTATATCACACTAAATCTACCCTTCAGTCTTTTGAAAGAGACTAAGCAACAGGAGTTGGGTTATCTGGCATTATTCCTATAATCAGTTATTTCATTTGTATTTGACTTTCTATGACTCCATTGGGATTTTCTTGCCAGAAATATTGGATCATTAACCCACTCTTCATTAATAATACAAAATGTCCAAAAGTCTTAATGTTGTGTTAAGCTAGAGCAGTTTAAAACTTTAATGAGTTTTTTCTAATACCCTACATTAGCATAATTAACATCCTTTCACCTTCTATTCCAAAATTTCCACAGTTTCCTCACTTACAAAATAAAATAGTTCAAGAAATGTTAGGACAAACTAAATTGTATCATAAGACAGTAATATAGTATTATATTGGGAGACCTAGAAACCATGACTACATCTATTCCTTTCCAAAATGAGGCAATATTAATATCAAGAATAATATGATCATTCATCATTGGGAAGAACTCATATATCAACCATTTCAGGGATTTTGTATTACAATGTAGATGTATGGGTGCCTGTTAATTTCCTTCTTTAGGGGACATATTTTTGGCCAATGAAAAAACCAAACCTTTTCCAGTGGTTTGCACAAATTTACTATTTGAAGACCTTAACTTGTAGCAATTTCTTTGTGATTATATGGCAGTCAGCTTTAGCAATACATGACCTTCTTTGCTGAGCTCACACATAGATTTCCATCTCCCAATTCTATCTCTTTCCACTAATGGGAATGTTCTCCTCCCTCACTTATATTTTCTGGCTTCCTTAGGTAGCAGGATCTCTTTAATCCCATTCCTCCCCCAACTGCCTAGAATCTTCTAAGATTATTTCTTATTTACACTGTATATTTTATATATAAACATAGTTCTTTGATTATTGCTGTTGACCTTGTTTCACATTATAATTCCCATTCACACATTTATACTGTAAATATTATATGTGAATATAGTTGTTTGAATGCTTTCTCTCTGACTAGAATGTGACCTCCTTGAGGGCTGGAACCATGTTTTTGCCTTTCTTTGTATCCCCAGTGCTAGCACAATGTCTGGAACATAATAAGTGCTTAATAAATGCTTGTTGACTGACTGATTAGATGACTTCTGTGGTTCCAGCTTTAAATGTTATGATCCAAGTGACTCATGTTAGAGACTTTAAACACACAGTGATTGTAAACCATTCCCACTCTCAGTCAGAAAGGGTCATGGCCCTACATTTAGGAAGCCTTGACACTAATCATATGTATGATTGGAGGCATGAAGGAAATAATTATTCCATGTGTAAAGGAGAATAACCTGACTAAAGAAAATGTCATATCAGTCATTCAACTAGCATTTATTGAACATGTATTATGTACCAGATACCATGTTAAATGCAATAATTGGTAAGTAATCCAGTTTGGATAAGCAAGGCTGGGATCAAATTGTTAACCTTGAACACCAAAGGAGTTTAAATGGTATGGTAAGCATGAAGGATCCATTGCAAGGTCTTGAAAAGGGGAATGGTTTTTGTTGAACAGTTCAGGTTGGGCTAGAAGAAAGATACTTTCAGCTAGTCCAGCCATTATGTTGTTACATAAATCAAGCATTTAAAGCTTTCATTAAGGTGGTAGCAGTAGAATCTGAAGAGGGAGAAGCCAATCCAAGAGACATTTTTAAAAAATGTCATTGAGAAATAGGAAATGAATAAGAGATCAACTCAATATTTCCATCCTGGGATGCAAGAATAATGGTAATGTCAATAATAATTATCTACATTTGCAAAAGAGTTTCATGCTTATTATTAGATTTCACCTTTACAATTATTTCATGATGGAAGTGAGACAGGTCTTATTCTTTTCATTTGATAATAATATGAATAAAACTAAGGTTTATGCAGTATAAGGTTAAAAGATTATAATAGTGAAATCAAGGTCTCCTGACACTCTTAATCCTGTGTTCTTTCTACAAATTAGGAAGGGGATCTGGTTTGTCAAATGAAATGATAACTTCAATTTGAGATATGTTGAAATTGAGCCAAAGGTTTTAGATTCACGTGGAGACCTGAAAATATGGAGCTGGAGTGTTAGAGTTGGTGAGAGAATTCAACTCCTGCATTTAATTACAAGACCCTATTAGGGGTCATGAACTACTGTTTTAAAATGGGATTTTAGAACACCAGGAAGCTATCACCAAAGACCCAAGCTTTAGTCTCTTCGCCAGTCTTTACAAGGAAGAATTAAATTTTGCTCTGACCCTTATCTATCCTCAATATTCATACTGCTGCTCTACTAACCATAATGCACTGTTATGATTATGTCATTCCTCTACTCTAAAATCTCTTGTGACTCCTGATTGCTCACAGAATGAAATAAAAACTGCTGGTATTAAAAGTCCTCCAAATGCTCCCTTTAACATATCAGTATGACCTTGTTTCATATTATAAGTCCTGTTCCCATATTTTATGGTGTACCAATCCTGGAGTGCTCTTCATCACTTCTCACATCTGGACATCTCCCATCTTGTTTCCTTATTCAAATTGTCTCATATGACAGGAATGGACTACTTCACATCTCCAACTGGTGAATTATTTTTACTTGAAGAAACGTGTACTTTCCTTGCCATTCCACAATGAAAATAACTTCTATCCCTTCAAATTTCTTGCTAAATGGTAAGTGAGAAATCTGGGGTAGACATATAGATTTGAGCCTCATAACTTTAGCTTTGGTGGTTGGAACTAAAAGAATAGATGAGCTCTACAAGAATATGAATTGGGAAAAGTGCAGACAGTCTTGTGGAGTATTCAAAGAAATAAAAGCAAAAAATCAGAGCCCTCAAAAAATGTTCCCTTGAACAGGAAATATGGAAGCAGAGAAGTCATAGAAAGACTAAACAGAGAGAATAGGGAAAATCTGACAACAGTAGGACTGAACGATTTAATACCATAAACATTTAGATTCTATTTCTGCATATTAAAGTGAAGAAGGATTGAATGAAATAATATTTTTGAAGCCCCTAAAGCAGGGCCTGGTACATAATACATCCCATATAAATGATTATTCCCTTAAATCCTTCCCACTTCCTTTGATAATCATATCATAGCTAAAATTCAAGAAAAATCTCATCAATGTTGTTCAGAGAAAAGCCAACAGCAATTCAATAAATGATGCTTAGGGTATAATGTCTATTCTCTACTCCAGTAATAATTCATATTTCTTTTTAAAAATCATTTTCAAAAGTCATTCCTCAACAATACTGTAAAGTGGGTAATATGCAAACTATTGCACCCATTTTACAGCTGAGGAAACTAAGCCTAAGAGAAGTAAAATGGCATGCAGCAACTAAGTGTCAGAACTAGAAGAATGACCCACACACTTCTAAAACCAAATCTAGCATTCTTTGTCTCACACCAGGATACTTATTAAGTGCCTTTATTTATTGAGCTAATGTTCTCCTTAGAGGCTCTTGGAGAGATAGCTGCTATTTGCTGAGTAATAAAGTAATTATTTGGGCTTGTGCTAACATGAATGCTTTTGTTTCCAGATTTTTTTTGTGTGTATGTTAACAGTCCCTACAAGGTGCAATAGTCTTCAATTAAATAAATAAACCATTAGAATCAAAGGAAAAGAGCCATAACCTAATTATCTTTCACCATCTCAGCCTTTAAAACTTTTTAATGAATTTTGAAGATTTTCTGATTTTCCTGAGAAGGCAAATAATTAGCTAAAATTCTCTTCCTTTCTCCCTCCTTCCCTTCCTTCTCCTCCTCCTCCTTTCTCCTTCTTTCTTTTTCCTCCTCCTCCTTCCTTCTCTTCTTCTTCCTTCCTTCATCTTCCTTCCCCCTCCTTCTTTTTCCTCTTTCTTCTTCTTTCTCCTCATTTCTCCTCCTCCTTCCTCTTCATCCTCCTCTTCCTCCTCTTCCCCCTCTCTCTTTCTTCCTTTCCAAACATGGATCTAAATGAAAACATTGCTTTACAACCTGAGGCCTTTTGATTTGTGCCCATTTCTCAGTGTACATTCTATACAACAGAGTACTGTACCTCTATCACGTTTCCACCCAGTTTACAGACATAGTCTTCCAGAATCTCTCAAGGGATGCTCAACAAGACACATGTGGTGGAAGTCACCAAGGGAGTCAGAGTAAGAGAAAAAAGAAGCAGAGTAGGTGAGCTGTGGGAACTCTTACAAATAGAAATAAACTAGAAACCACTATTGCATGTCCTTGATGGTCTAGGTAGAGGAGGAAGAGGGACTGACCAGCAGCCCCTGGGCCATGGTTATATTGGGCTGTGAGAGAAAGAAAACTGGATATGGGATCTGAGAACCTAAACTCAAGTCCTGACTTCCTCAATACCTACATGAATGACATTAAGAAAGTCCCTTTGCTGTATTTCAGTTTCTTCATTTGTAAAATGAGAGAATGAGACTAGATACTCTGTAGAATTTTTACCATTTTAAGTCTTAGATAGAATATAGATGGATATAGGCTCTCTGACATTCTCTAACAGATATAGGACATCTAAGGGCTCCTATAGCTCTCCAATCATAGAATAATACCGAGTTTCTTGAAAACCTGCCAAGTCATGCCCCTTTATGAAGGATAGAGATGGAGAGAAACAAAAGTCTCTGAGTGAATTCCAGATGGTGAACTACATCGAGAATTCCATCTGCATCACTGCTTGCAAAATATCCTCATAGAAGAAGGAAAGGAAAGATGAGAAGAGTGGCTGCTGAAACCCCCAACCCCTTTCACTTTCCCAGTCTGTTCTCTAACCTAAAATACATAGATTATAGTCTGCAAAGATAATGTCAATCAGAGAATATGGTTAGACTGATGTTGGTTAAATTGAGTTTTCTAGTTTCATGAGAATAATATGTGGCTAAGGGAAGGAAGGAAGGAAGGAAGGAAGGAAGGAAGGAAGGAAGGAAGGAAGGAAGGAAGGAAGGAAGGAAGGAAGGAAGGAAGGAAGGAAGGAGGAAGGAAGGAAGGAAGGAGGAAGGAAAGAAGGAAGGAATAAAGGAAGGAAGGAAAGAAGGAAGGGAGGGAGGAAGGAAGGAAGGAGGGAAGGAATAAAGGAAGGAAGGAAAGAAGGAAGGGAGGGAGGAAGGAAGGAAGGAAGGGAGGGAGGGAGGAAGGAATAAAGGAAGGAAGGAAAGAAGGAAGAGAGGGAGGAAGGAAGGAAGGAAGGGAGGGAGGGAGGGAGGAAGGGAGGGAGGGAGGGAGGGAAGAAAGGAGGGAGAGAGGGAGGAAGTTGAGAGAAAAGAAGAAGGAAGTGATCACTTAGGATCCCCACTTCTTCACTCCACCTTTTTCCAATCAAGTAGCCATAGTTAGTACTAGGCTTCATAAAGAATTCCCCCCTTTCCCTCTTCCTCGAATCTCTGTCTCTCTCTGTCTGTGTCTGTATCTGACTCTGTGCCTCTCCCTCTCTCTGTCTCATTCCCTCTCTTTGTCTCTGTCTCTCCCTCTCCCCCTTTCTTTCCTTCTGTCTCTCTCTGTCTCTCTCCCTTGTTCTCCTTCTACTCTTTGCTCTTCTCTTCTCTTCTTACTCTTTTCTGATTCTTTCTCTCCCTTGCCTCCCTCTCCTTCTCCCTCTATCTTTCTATCTCTCATTCTCTTCCTCTGTCTCTATATCTCTTTCTGTCTTTTCATTTCATTCTGTACTTCCTTGCTGTACCTCTCCAAGAGCAGAAGAGATAGTCCATTTCAGCAAAAACCTGAAGCTACTCCCCAGATTCCCATCTAACATAATGAGTAGTAATTTGCTTCAGCAGTGGTTTTACACAGTCAGCTGTTTTCAAGCTTTTAAACCTAATAACCATCCCTCACTCTCTATGACCTTGAATATTTACACTCTTGTTCATGCCATTTCAGGGATAAAAATCCTTCCAAAAATGCCTGTATTTATAATAACAATAATTCATTGCATTTGTAACACACTCTATAATTTTGTGAGGGTTTTTATACAAATTATATTATTTAATTTTCACAACAACATCTATGGGTAAACAGAGTAGACTGGATCACAGAATTTTAGAAGGGATCTTAGAAACCATGTAATTCCACTTACAAATATAGAAACTGAGGCACAGAGGCTTGACCCCAAAATCATTTGACTTTACATTTTATTGTGCTAACAAAGGCTCCCAGTTTTACAGTATCCAAAAGATTATGAGATATTACATTTAGGGAATGTGCCCCCTCCAGTATCCTTTTATTTTGTGATCCACTTCTTTCCCTCATTTAATTTGTCAGATTCACAAAGCAGATTAAAAACAGAACCTAAATGAAAGGGGAGTGAGGGGAGTGGATGATGAAGTCCTCCATCATCGGGGATATTATATGCAAATGATATTGTGCCAATAACAGCAAGCTTCAAAAACTGAGATTCCAATCACTTTTGACATTATTATTAATGAAACAAAAAGAGTAAAAGAAGTTGAAACTAAATGGTTCCCTTTGTAGAGCTAGATTAAGTCAATTTTTCGTGTGTCCAAAGACAATTAAGAAATACTATTTTATAGTGTACTTGATGTTCAGATATTGTGTGAGTATTTGCAACAAGATCACTTGAAGATGAAAAGACCAATTGAAATGTGAGCAATTAACAAGAAGTTAGGAGAGCCAGTAAATCGGCTTGACTCAGGTCTAGAAAAAATGAGTGAGCAGAGAGGTCTGTGTTTCTGTGTATATGTGCAAGGAGGAGGAAAAAATCACCAGTGGAGACTTTTTTTGTTTGTTTTGGAGACAATGAGGGGATTAAGTGACTTATCCAGGGTCACACATCTAGTAAGAGCATTAGACAGTGATCTGTCCTCTGACCCTTATGATAATGATCATTCTTATGCTTTATCCTTGCTTTAGAGAAAGAGCGATTTTAGGTTATAAAAGTTCCTAGAATTTCAAAGTATAACTCATCTCTCTCTACATGGTTTGGAGATACTTACTGAGTCCAATCAAAAGCTATTGTGAATCTGATAGTGACTTCCTCACCTAGCTCTCAAAGCCATCACCTGCTCCAGTGATAGGACTGTGGACAATACCATTGATTTCTTTCCAAGCGTCTCCTCAAATACTCATGACAACATGAAATGGATCAAAATACCATTTACGATGACGTTCCAATCCATTCTGCTGTCTCCTTTCACCTCATTGCTCCCAGGGTGGGTCATCTATAGCTAATAACATTTATGTCAACATGTGTGTGAGGCTGGAGGAAAGAGCAAACGTGAGATTATTGATTTTAGAACAACATTCTATGTGATTTCCCAATATTCCCTCCCTAGCTCAATTTGCTCAAAACCATTGATAAAGGCTCAGACCCTTCAGTCTCAGTATAAGGAGAGATTAGTGGCCTTTCTTCTATAAAAAGCTTTTAGACTGAATCCCAGCAGCATTCTCTCACCTGGAGATTTCTGTGACATATTTATTTTTCCAGCAAGTTGGTTATCAGATTATTGCAATCAGGTACCACTTTTAGCTCACAGTAAATAAGGGAAATATGCCATGTTCATTTTACAAATGAAAACTCCATAATTAAGGGGTTTCTTCAGCTACCCAGTGGGGCTACTACAAGGTGGGCCATTGTCCCATGTGCTTCAAATATGCAGATAATATTTTTTAAATTTTTTTATTATAGCTTTTTATTTACCAGATACATGCATAGGTAATTTTTCAGCACTGACAATTGCAAAACCTTTTGTTCCAATTTTTCCCCTCCTTCCCCCCACCCCCTCTCCCAGATGGCAGGTAGACCAATACATGTTAAATATGTTAAAGTATAAGTTAAATACAATATATGTATACATGTCCAAACAGTTGTTTTGCTGTACAAAAAGAATCGGACTTGAAACAGTGTACCTTTAGGCTATGAAGGAAATCCAAAATGCAGGCGGACAAAAATAGAGGGATTGGGAATTCCATGTAGTGGTTCATAATCATCTCCCAGAGTTCTTTCTCTGGGTGTAGCTGGTTCAGTTCATTACTGCTCTATTGGAACTGATTTGGTTCA
This sequence comes from Sminthopsis crassicaudata, assembly GCF_048593235.1. NCBI lineage: Eukaryota > Metazoa > Chordata > Mammalia > Dasyuromorphia > Dasyuridae > Sminthopsis > Sminthopsis crassicaudata. The sequence goes on along the minus strand of NC_133621.1, from coordinate 42,967,471 downwards.
TCTGATTGTTGGAGAGGGCCACGTCCGTCAGAATTGATCATCATATAGTATTGTTGTTGAAGTATATAATGATCTCCTGGTCCTGCTCATTTCACTCAACATGTAAGTATCTCCAGGCCTTTCTGAAATCCTCCTGCTGGTCATTTTTTTACAGAACAATAATATGCCATAATATTCATATACCACAATTTACCCAACCATTCTTCAATTGATGGGCAATCACTTAGTTTCCAGTTTCTGGCCACTACAAAGAGGCTGCCACAAACATTCTTGCACATACAAGTCCCTTTCCCTTCTTTAAGATCTCTTTGGGATATAAGCCCCGTAGTAACATGCTGGGTCAAAGGGTATGCACAGTTTGATACCTTTTTGAGCATAGTTCCAAATCGCTCTCCAGAATCAGATGGTATTATTGACTAGCCATCAATAGAAGACATGATTGAAGTTTTCCCCCATTGCTGATGATAGCTATTCCCTTCACAAAATAGCTTAAATCTTTCTATAATTTTAACTTTTACCAGGAGAGAGCCTAGCCTGTAAAATACATAGATAGCTGATCTTGTAGTCAGGAAGACCTAGAAACCCTGTATAAATCATGTAACTTTTCAGTGTCCCAGGAAACTCCCAGACTATAAATTGTGGATGAATTGCCAATCTCCATGAAAATTTCTGCAGCAGGGATTTCCTATAACAAATAAATCATGGATCACAACAGCTTAAAAAGCACTTTCTTATGAAGCTGGCAGTGTGTCACTTATAAATTTTATAAATGAGGGAAATGAGGCTCAGAGAGATTATAAGATTTACCAGAAGCAAGGTGTAAACCAAGTCTCCTGAAGCTTATTTCTTTATTTTTAAATCACTTTTATTTCTTTTTTTAACTATTCCCCAATTACATCTTTAAAATCAACATTCATTAAAAATTCTTTTTAGCTCCAAGTTTTCTCCCTCCCTTGCATTCCTGCCCACTCTTTGAGGAAGAAATTTGAAATCAGTTATAAATGTGAAGTAACATAAAATCTATTTCCATGTTGGTTGGTTGTTGTCCTTCATTCTCAAGGAGGACTAAAATGATATCACTTAAGACAAGTCACAATGTGTACAAAAGTGGCTGATCAGACCCATATGAGCTCTAACACAGGTCAGGCACAAATAGTCCATTTGAATGTTCGGGGTGGATTTTCTAAATTTTCACATCTTGAATTTCTTTTGAACTACCTGAAGTCATTTTGATGCTTTTTTCCCTATTCTATTCAATGCAATAAACATTTATTAAGTGCCTACTATGTGCCAGGCACTGTGCTAAGTGCCTTTTTGTAAAAAGGAGCAAAAGGCAGTCCCTGCCCTCAAGGAGCTTACAATTTTATGGAAGAGACAGCCTACAAACAAATATAAACAAAGGAAATTATATACAGAATAAATTTGAAACAATTAATGTAGGGAAGACACTGGGATTAAGAAGCTTTGGTGAAGGCTTCCCATAGGATGTGGGATGTTAGCTATTTTTAATTATAGTATTTTGATAAATCTATGTATGATGCTTTTCTAAATGTGGCTATTCCTTCCTGCAAAATAAATTACAACCCACTCATGCCTGCCCATTCATGGGACTCTTGTCCATATGCCCTACTCAATTCTCCACTATGGAGTCCATTGAATGATCTAAGGGTCTTCCTATTGATCTCTACATATACTTTTGTATGTATATATTATTATTCTTATAATTACATAAAATACTTTGAGAGAGGGCATAGATTCTGTTAGAATTTTTTTCTTCTTTTTTAACCCTAGAACTTAAGCACAGTAACTGACATCAAAAATCTTAATAAATGCTTGATGAATTTGAATGAACTAACAATCTATGAATTTTCCCTCATTTGCTCTATGTTCTATTCCATTTCTCTCCCACCCCCATCACAAAACTCTTTGATGATATCCTTTCTGAAACTTCTGAGGGACAGTTCTTCATTGGCATTTTGTTGCAGGCTATTCATGACCACCAAGTACTTCTCCACTTGTTTTGGGCCTTGGGGTAGCTAGAAGGTTCTGTGGATAGAGCACTGGCCCTAGAATCAGAAAGATATGAGTTTAAATTCAACCTCACATGCTTAACACTTATTAGTTGTGTGACCCTGGGCAAGTCACTTAACCTCAAACAAAGAAAAAAAGAACCAGAAGTCTCATTAGTCCTGTGCTTAATATATTTCCTGGGGACAATGTGGTTGATTGGTTTGAAGGACATTCAATAATAGAAATGATTTAGGCCTAAATTACTTCCCCTAAGTGGCCATGCAGTATAATAAAAAATTCACTGGCCAGGGTAGAGGGAATAAAGAAACAGAAGACTTAGGTTCAACTAATATTAACTGTCCTTACCCACAGATAATACAAAAAGCATTCTAAAAGTTATCCTTGCCCACAGAGCCATACCAATCTCTGCCTTTTTCTAACTCAAATTATTAATCCTTCACATATGCTACTCCTGTGATTTTGGGTAAGTTACTTATCTGAACTTCTATTTATTCAACTCTCTTCAGTAACCTAACAGATAAATGTATCACTAAATTAAGTGATAATTTGAATTCAATGATGGGAAGTGCAATAGGCAAAGAAATAGAAAAAAAGAGGGGGAATTAAAATTCCCACATTTTTTCTTTATCTCTTTCTATATTTCCTTTTTTTCTTCTCTTTTTATGTTTAGCTTCCTATGTATTCCTTCCCTCACTCCATTTTATGAAGTGTAGAATACTTTTACATTTCTTCTGGGAAAACAAAAATGTGAAACAAAAGGAAGAAACAGAAAAGTTCCTGGCAGATGGGGGAAATTGGCATGTGATAAATAAAAGAATGAAAATGTAAGAGGCAGTTTTTTAAATTAAAATGTTTTTTAATGTAGAGAGCATATTGTGCAAACAATCAAATGAGAAAGTGAGGGAAAGAATGTATGCAAATAAGGAAAATGCAGAACTGTATGAATAAAGAAAAAATTGAGGGAGAAGGTGCTAAAAATAAAAGAGATAAAGAAAGTTTACTGACCTCAGATAAAATGTAGGAGAAAAAAATATTGAATTTACTAATTAAATATAATACATAATTTAATCCAATTTGTTGTTAGCTTACAAAATGGACACAAAACATACATATGTACATAGAAATTATAATTAATATAAATAAATATAAATATATTTTATAAATATATACTTAAACACTAATAACGCATATGTACATATACAAATATTTTGTATCCATTTTATAAGCTAATAGTTTAGGAACAATTCCCATTTTCTAACTCAAGATGTTTGTATGCTGTTCAAAAGACCACTGACTGGTGTCCAAGGATTTGGGTTTGAATCCTGTTTCTTATTACTTGAGTGATTTTGTACCAATTTTTTTCTTTCTCAGGATCTCAGTTTTTTCATCATTAGAATGGGAATAATAACATGTGCACTGTTTGTCTCATTGGGTTGTTATGAAGAAAATGTTTTATTAATGTTAAATATTTATCAAGAACTTATTCTATACAAAATATTTGTTGTTGTTAAAACATTGTCATGTCTGACTCTCCATGACTCCATTTTAAAGGAATTTTCTTGGCAAAGATACTGAAGTGGCTTGCCATTTTCTTCTCCAAGGTCCCCATTTTAATTTAAGGAAACTGAGACAAACAGGATTAAGTGATTTGCCAAGTGTCACACAGTTAGTAAGTGTCTGTGACTAGAATTGAATTCAGGTTCTGACTCCAAATTCAGCACAAAGGACATAAAATTGAAACCTTTAGGCTCTTTGAAAATAAGAGCTATTTTAACAGAATCTTAGTTTTGGAAGGGGTTTCCCACAGTTGATCTCTTTCTCCATCCTGGAAACCCCTTTAAATCATTTCTGAGAAATGGACACTCTACTTCAATCCATAATCAATCAATTAGCATTTATTAAATGATGGTAGCATGCTAGACTTTCTGGTGGTTCCAAAGATCCAATGATAAAAATGAAACTTTTAAAATAGTTTTAATGGACAAAGTGTTCTTTATTATCCTAAAATCAAACATGCTTTCCTATAACTTTCATGAGCTATGTTAAAAATCCATGTGGAACAACTAACCTATTTCCAAATTGACATCCAAAAGTGACCAAAGTATAAAGAAAAAGTTTGACATAAAGTTAAATTTTAAGATATGACGTTTACCAATTATGTACATGAAAGTCTGCCTTTAAAGATTCATTTACTATATTTTAAATTCTTAATCAAACTTTTCCCTATGTTCCAATAGATCCTAACTAATTTGGAAATAGGAAAAACCTTGTAAATGAGCTAATTTCTGCCTATGTCTTAACATATACAAGCTAGCTCAAGAGCTTTCAAAGCTGTTAACAATCCATAGGCTTATGAACAACAATTAGTTTAACTATAATTAATGTAATTCATCAAGCTTTCAGACTTATTCAGTTAAAAAACAGTTTGGCAAATGTTTATTAGTTTATTATTCATTTTTTTCTCAATAAAGAGGGATTCCTTGAAGCATACTTTCTAACTTTACTAACAGGATCACCTGGTCCAGTTCCATTGTTGCATTGCTCATTCTCATATCACATTACAATGTCTGGAGAAAATATGAAAAATGCTCGCAATAACTAGGATCTTTGATCTGCTTATTCACTGATGATTCAACCACTTGGGGATGGACTGGGTTAGGGTGGAAGTGAGAGTCTAAGAGAATATTCAGCTTTCATAAGGCTAGTGTTTGGTAAAAACAGAGGAATGGCATCAGGTACACTTTGGTTCAAATCCCAACTCTGACTCTTACTTAGTTAACTGTATGACTTTGGATAAATAGCCTACAGAGCTGAAAGAGCTCTCAATAGCCTTTTATTCCAGTGTGTAGAGATAGAAAGACATATCTCATTTACATTGAGGGGCAGCTAGGTAATACAGTAAATAGAGTACCAGAGCTGGAATCAGGAAGGCCTGAGTTCAAATCCAGCCTCAGATATTTACTAATTATATGATCTTATACAAGTCACTTAACCCTGTTTGCCTCAGTTTCCTCAAATGAGCTGGAGAAGGAAATGGCAAACCACTTCAGTATCTTTGCCAAGAAAAACCTAAATTGAGTCTTTAAAAGTAAGATATGACTGAAATAATTAGCAACAATAGTTGAGGAAAATAGGCTTGGAGTTCTATTCCTGGATTGCCCTCCTTCTGCATCTCTCCCTCTAAGAATCCATGGTTTTCTTTACAATCTTCTACCTGAAGCCTTTAAAAAAAAACTTCAGTGGCTAGTGCCTTCCACCATTACCTTGCATGTATCTTGTTAAATACTCATTATATACCAATCTGTACACATTGTCTCAGTTTCCTCTTCAGTGAAGAAAGGCATGATAATGATACCTTGGGATGTCTTTCTCACAGAGATGTTGTGAGGCTCAAAGCAGATTATATGTAGGAAGTGCTTCATAGACTTTAAAGCTTTATTTAAACCAGAGTTATTGTTGTTGAATCCCCCCCACCCTTGGGGCCCCAGTTTTAAGACTTCTCACTTTTGTTCAGTGACATCCCAGAAAACCATTCATCCCCAGCTCTTTCATTTTTCCTATCACCTCCCCCCTCTTCATTTAGAAAGCCCTACAAATGAACTAATTCCCCACTGACTTGGCCCTCCCTGTCCTATGAAAGTTTAATAATGCTAACATTTACTGCATGGCAAATAAATAATTCATTCCGGGATGGATTCCATGCAAGTTGAGAGAGGCATTTGGGACTCATTCTGCATAGACTGACAAAGGCTGGTTAGCTCCCTGGATAAGTTCCCTCTATTTATTCTTCCCTGAAAACCTCCAGAATAAAGCAGCTGGTTCGGGTGCTCTTGGCCCAATAGCAGCCTATAAAGTGCCTTCTCTACAACAACCTCAGAGGGAAGTACAACCCAGCTGAATTTTAGCAACATCAAGTGATTTTCCCAATGTCATGGATCTAATGAATGGCAGAATTGGCACAGGGTTTGGATTTCTGACTCCAATTTCACCCCAAACTGTTAGACTATTAGAACTAGAAGATTACCTATGGATAACTGGTCCAACTCTCATTTTTAGATATGGAAACTGAAGTTCCAAAGGAAGAGACTTTTCACAAATTTCTCCCCTAATAACTAGCAGAGTTGGGATTGAATTACCATCTCTCCACCCCATCCCCATCTCCCAATTGTTATTTAATTGGTTAGTTTTGTCCAACTCTGCATGACTCTATTTGGGCTTTACTTGGCTTTACTGGACTGGTTTGCCATTTCCTTGTTTACATTTTACAGATTTTACAGATGAGGAAATTGAAACAAACAGAGTTAACTGATTAACAGGAGTTAACCCACAGAATATAGGCTCCTTGAGAAGATGTTTGAGTATATATTATTTTCTGACAGATGGCACAGTAGACAGAATTTGGGGCCTGTAGTCAACCCAATCAACCCAATGATTGCATGGCCATGGGTAACTCACCTAATTGCTATCTGCCTCAGTTTTCTCAACTATAAAATGGGAATCATTATTAGCACTTATCTCCTGGAATTATTTATAGTAAAGACCAAATGAAATAATATTTGTAACGTGCTTACCACAATGCCTGGCACATGATTGGCAATCTATAAAGGCTAATTCCTTCCTCCTTTTTCAGGAGGACAAGGCCTAGCTCATTTTTGTTTTTGTATGGTAAACAATTATACACACATATAAATACAGCTTTTGTGAGTTTTTAAAAGCTTCTGTGTTCTAAAGAAAGATCTAAAATTCACAGTGAACAGTTATAAATCACTAAAGAGAATTAATGTTCTTAACTACAAAGTCATTCCATTGATCTGATTAGAGACAAACAGCCCATAATTCCCAATTCCCAGTGTGTTCCAGTGGGACCTAATGAAGTTGTGCCTGCCACAATATCTGGCACAAGTTAGGAGTTTAACAATGATTGTTGATTGATTTTATTTAAGCCTAGCTACAAAAGAAAGAAAAAAGTCATAATCAACAAACTATCTTTCAAACACATTATCTCTCTCTGAAAAACCTTTCTTAATTGGAAAAAATTTGTGATTTTATCTGTTAACAAAACACAAACTTAATGATAGATTTCAGAAAATAAGCTGAATGAACCATTGCTTGAAAAGGTAGAAAAGAACTTAATTGTTAAACTGATTTATGACCCTTGTTTCTAAACTCCCTATGGTATCTATGGCTCCCTTTCTACTCATAATGTTGCATTTTTTAATGAGGAGTGTTTTGATCTGAATTTCAGAGTATTTCTGCTTAGCAAATGATGCCAGGTTTAATAGAGGAGTGTTTCAGATGCAATATTTACCTGTCTTACATTGAAATTCACAGTAAAACTGAGGTTTTATCCCCAGCCAGGGTCTTTGTGTATTATTTAGTCATTTTCAGTGATGTCCAACTCAGCATGAGCCCATTTGGGCCTTTCTTGGCAAAGATATTGGAGTGACTTGCCATTTCTTCTCCAGCTCATTTTACAGATGAAGTAATTGAGGCAAATAGAATTTAGTGACTTGTCCAGGGTCACACAGCTAGTAAGTGTCCAAGACCAGTTTTGAACTCAGGAAAATGAGTCTTCCTGACTCATCTAGTGAACCCACTATGGTGCTATCTAGCTGCCCAGGCCTTTAAGTACTTTGCATCTAAACCCTGGATCATGTTCAAGATAAACTAACCAATTAATTCCAAATTCAATTTTATAATTTTATAAAAACAAAATTCCAACAAAATTGGAAAAACAAGATTCCAATTCTGATCCTTTTCTACCTCAGCTCCTCATCAAGACTCCTAATGCCCTCTTTGCCTCATATTTATTGTTCTTTTTTTTTGTATTTATTTGTTTCTATGCATGTACTTTCTCAATCAACATTATGCAAATTCAATGGAAGTAGTGACTGTTTTTATAATCATAGTTCTTACCAAATTGCTGAGCACATAGTAGGGATTATTAAATTCTTATTAATTAATTAACTGAGTGAGAGACTATGAGTATACTACCCAAAGCAAAGTTTATAATAAATATATTATCCTGCCTTTTTCAAAACCAAGCAGAAATCATTGAGACACTCTACTAACCTCTACCTTCAAGGTCAACAGGATTATAGATTTTTAGCTGAAAAGAACGTTAGAGGCCAAACTATCCAACTCCCTAGTTTTATCCATGGTAGATAAAATATTTACAGAATTTGAATGATGTGCCTATGATCACACAAACCATTAATAAGTAAAATTTAATTGTATTTGAAAAGTAAAAAACCATCCTTAGCTATGGAATATACAAAAGCAGGAATGGCGAGATGTGATCCTCATATGAAAAAAATATGGTCTAGATTAAGAAGTACCTAGAAAATATTCTTAGGGTATAGAAATGGTAAAACTGGATAATGTAGACATTTAATCAAAGTTCATTGTTTTTCAAAGCGGGGAACTGAGGCTCCAAAAGGCTTTGACTTGCCCAGTTATCTAGTTATTTTTCCATTCAAAATATCAAAGGAAAGGCATTTTACATCAAAATGGTCAAGCAGAAGACCAACTTAGGGACTCATTATAATGGCCTTCTTTAGAGTTAAGTACAACAGTCAAAGTCAACAACAAATCAAGAATCCACATCATGTCATCATGATCAGGTTCTCAAGATGGAAAGGACACCAAAAGCCATCCAATTCAAGTCCCTGACAGAGGTTAAAGTGACTGACCCAAGCTCACATAAATAGTTAGCAACATAGATGATATTTGAATTCTGGTTTTCTGATGCCAAATTTATTATACCATAGTATATTTAATCTGGGGTGAATGAGAGCAGATGGGAAGGAAGCTGATCAGGAAAATGGGAGAAGAGTGAGCTTGTTTTATTAAGGACAGAAATACTGGAAATCTCACTCAAAATGTCCTATCAATTTCAAGTCCATTACTAAATACTCCTCTAACAAAGCAATTCATCAAACTGCACATGGGTTTAAGAGCATGGGACCAAGCTAGCTGGGATATTAAAATTCTCCCTCCTTTTAATATAATATCATTATACATAATAAGCATTCAATAAATGGTTGTAAATTGGTTTAAAATTATATGATTTTATAGCGGAAAGAACATCAGATTAGAACTGAAGCAATCTGGGTTATTGTTCTGCCTCTGATGGAAACTTGGCTATGTGATCATTTGTCTCTGGCTCTCTGATGCTCCATTTATAAAATACAGTAGCTAGACCAGATGTCCTCTGAGATCCATTTTAGCTTATAAAGTCTTGATGCTATAAGATGATGACCTCTCTGATTCCTCTCAGCCTCAAAAATCTGCTGTTTTTTTTATTTTAAAAGGGAAAGGGGAAATCAAAAAGTTTGGCTCATAGGCTAGAAAAAGGCAAGGTTAAGGTACAGATCAGCAACAGAGAAGAGAGGTATCCTTAGATATTTGGCTGGTGGTATTATATATATATATATATATATATATATATATATATATATATATATATATATATATATATATATATATATATATATATATGTATATATATTGAGTGAGAGAGAGAGAGAGAGAAGAGCAATTTATATAACATTTTAAAGTTTGCAGGTACTTTATAAACATCATCTTATGATCAACTATGATAGACTTAGCTCTTCTCAGCAGTACAGGGCTCCAAGACAAATTTCAATAGCCTTGGGATGAAAAATGCCATCTGCATTTGAAGAGGGAACTATGGAGACTGAATGCAGATTGAAGCATTCTGTTTTTCACACTTTGGGGGCATTTTCTTTCTGGTGGTTTTTCCCTTAGGTCCTAATTTTTCTTTCACAACATGACTATATTTATGGAAATATATTTAATATTATTTTATATGTATAACCTATATGTAGTTGCTTGCTGTCTTGGGAAGGAGGGATAGAAGGGAGGAAAGGAGAAAAAAATTTGGAAGTCAGAATCTTACAAAAATAAATGTTGAAAATTAGATTTACGTGTAATTGGAAAAAATAAATTACTAGTAAATATAATCGTCACTTTATTTAATTCTCAAAATACTTGTGGGGTAATCATCCCAAAGTATTATGATCCATATTTTACAAGTAAGGAAATTAAGGTTCAGAGAGGAAAATTTCCTTACCCATGGGCACCCAACTGAGACGTATCAGAGATAAAATTTGAACCTATAACTTGCTGACTCCAAGTTTGACACTGTCAACTAAGCCAGGCTGTATCCTTTCTTTAATCCTCTTCAGTTCCACAGACTAATTTTTGTAATGTATCATAGTTACTCAGTACCATAGAATTTTGATCTGGAAGGAGACACAGAGATCATCTAGCCCATCCCCTTTAATTTAGGTAACTGAAGCCCAGAGGGTTAAAGGGTTCACTCATAGTAAGTACAAGGGCCAGGATTTAGACATGAATTCTCTGACTACAGGCTTCTTTAAATTGTAGCATCCTGCTTCTATCCCAGAGGGATTAACAGCAAACTTTCCATTCCTCTTACTTCTCATCCACCAAAAGAAGATGATTCATATGACAAATGAGAGCCAATTAAGTATGACATACCTGGTGGGATTTTGATTCTCATGAGCAAGAAAAGAAAAAAAAAAAGATAAAGGTGGAAGGATGTAAAAACATGTGTTGTTCCCATTTCTCGTTCAGGTTTGGCATATGGAACATGTCCTTTTAAATCAAGGCAGAAACTTGATCAGCAGTTATTTGTCTGACACCAGCTCTTCTAGGAACAGAATTCATCGGGGCGAAAAAAGTCAAATCACCATCTTGTCTGTCACTGAATAATTCAAGAGATTCATAACTTCCATGTAGAATGACTAACTAAATAGAATTGGGAGTTTTGAAGACAATTACTGAGTGAGAGGGCAAAGAATACCCAGGCTAGAATGTCAAAAACCCATTCATTCATCAAATATCTGTGGGGCACCCACTATGTGCCTAGTGCCAGTCAATACATACCAATTCTCATGCCTGTTCTTCACCCAAAGCAATTTAAATCAAAAGATGAAAGTATACCTTGGAGTTCGAGGATACTTATTACACTTGTCATATATCCTAATGAAATCCATTTCCTTTCAGTAGCAATTCCCAGCATTACAGATTTGAAGTTAGAAACAGAAATCAGAAATGCATTCTATTCAGATCTTGATGAAAAACATCAAAGATCCAGTATTTGAATTGTTTCCACACAGTTCTACCTGCTGGCTTCTTTAAAAAACAAGTGCAAATAAGAACCCTGATCCCTTGGCATTAGGGTAGTCAATATGGGATTTTTTCATAGTCTTTTCATTCTCCAAAGTGAAATCTGTCCTATGAAATGGCATCTAGAAGCAGTTTCCACTTGAAAATATTAAGGTTTGGGGGTTTTTCATTAGCATTTCTAATAGACTCATTTGAAGACTCATTCCAATTTCTGATCCTAAATGCAAACTTGGATTCTTTTCCAAGTCTACTGTCCTTTCAAAATTGGCTCTTTCAAAGATCATAACCACCTATTTTAGGAAAATCTGTGCTTTCTTGAAAACACGTTCTTCTAACAGTCAACAAAGGATGGTCAACAGATACAGAGCACAGCAAATAGATCCAGGGAAAAGATTTCCTCAATAACTCAATAATGTGTAATAAAATAAAAATAAAAAAATGGATAATCAAAATAATGAAAGACATCAGAAATATGATCCATGTAAAGATCAAAAATGATCAAAAACTGTGTCTCAGTCTCCTTATCACAAGCAAAGCAAAAAAGGCAGCACAGGGCTTGAGGTACTTCTTCTGACTCATAACATAAGCACATGTTCTTGGTGCCATATGCATACAGCCATCCCTGCTCCTAGAGGTAGAGGCAGATAGGCAGAATCCCTTCCCTCCTAATTGTAGATTCCAAAAGGATTTGTAAGCAAGACATACAAAAAGAGAGATGGGACCTCTTTCTAGTTAACCTCATAACATATTAAGGAGATAGGTCTTGTTGATTGAGTTCTTCAACACAACCCCCAGGAATAAGGATCAAAGGACTAATCACCATCAAAGGGCCACTGCACATATCTCACAGAAAAGAGCATGAGAAGACAAGCACATATATGAGTATATACAAAATAAATATAAGGAGAATAAGAACAAAACAGTTAAGTAAAAGGGGCAGGAAGGGCACTAGTAATTGAAGGGGGCAACATAGAATAGGAAAAGGCTTCATGCATTTCAAAGGAAGTGTGATGGAACCCAACTATTTAAAAGCAAGAGAAAAGTTCAGCAAAATTTCAGAGTCTAAGGGATTCAGACCAGGACATCATTAAGCTTGTCAAAATCACATTAGCATAATTGACCACTATTTCAACCCATCTCATTTCCTTGCTTTATAGAATTGTTACCCATCATATTCAATGGGAGCTAAAATTGACAACAATTTACGCCCTTCACCTTATTTCTTTTTCTTTGCTTTTTTTTTTGCTGAGGCAATTGGGGTTAAGTGACTTGCCCAGGGTCACACAGCTAGGAAGTGTTAAGTGTCTGAGGTCAAATTGGAATTCAGATCCTCCTGACTTCAGGGCTGGTGCTCTATCCACTGCTCCACCTAGCTGCCCCCCTTCACCTTCTTTCTTAATCTTCAAGTTGCTGAGTTCTTTCTGCCATTGTCTAGACAACTATACTTTTTCAGATAGCTTTTTAAGTTCCTATTCAGAAAAATATTATATTCTCCTTTCCTTGAAATAGTAAGTTCTAAAATTTATTTTTATCTTATAGAGAACTTTCAAACAGGCTCTATTTTCAAAAAAAAATTTTGCCTGAACTTTGACTTTTTCTTAGGATTGGAGTCAGTGTCCTTTCTGTTTCTATTTATACCCTATTATTAAGGATACCAAGATAAAAATGATTAATATTTGTTCTTTAATAGGGTTATTTTATCATGAAACTTCATGGTCAAGCTTACATGAATGTCTACCTCCCTTCCAGCAGCAAAATGTAACTGTCTTGAGGGCAGGGGATATTTAAGAGTTTTTTTTTTATTTTTATATCTCAAATGCTCAAATACAAGAGCCTAGGATATATACATATAGTAATCACCTACTGAACTGAATGTGAAATCTTCCACAATTATCTTATACTATCCTATTCTATCTCCTCTCCTATAATTAGTGCCCTTCTCTTCCCCATCTGCAAGCTTGACAACCTTCCCAAATTCTGTTCTATAATATAATCATATACTAAGTTCCTGCGCTATACAGACAAAGTGGTATTTGAGGATTGAGTAAGAAAAGATTATTCTGATTAGATAAGGAAGGGGAAGGAAAATTGAAGGAATTATGAGTTTTTGCTTTTCCTTTGGACATTTTCAAATATTAATGAAAAATATCAGATAATACACACACACACACACACACACACACACACACACACACACACACACACAAGGTTGAAGGGAGTATGGAGTATGGAGGGAGTATGGATACCCCCAGAGACCAGCTTGTTTACCAGAGAAAGCTGGGGCTAGGCATGGAAATGCTGATAAATAATTAGCCACCAGCTTTCCAGGAAAAAAAATATGCAAGATCACTTTGAAACTTAATTTGCAATTTTTTTCCTCTATCATTTTCTTAAGTCTATACAATAAACAGAACAATACATCAAGCCTAATTTGTTATATTTGTGAATTTCCCAAGTGAATTTAGAGGGGCAGCTAGGCAAATGCTGGATAGAGTGCTGGGCTTGAATTGGGAAGATAGATCTTCCTGAATTCAGATCTGGCCTTATACTCTGGCTGTGTGACCCTGGGCAGATCACTTCACCCTAATTGTCTCAAATTCCTCATCTGTAAAATGAGCTAGAAAAGGAAATGTCAAACCATTTCCGTATTTTTGCCAAGAAAAACCCAAACAAAGTCACAAAAAGTTGGACATAAATGAAATAACTGAAAACAAAACAATTCACACTGAAATTTTAGCAATCCAGCAAATAGGAGCCAGCTCCAGGATATCCTTGCAATAGCGGGGAGGTAGAAAAATGAGATACCTATCCCAAGGAGAGACCATTTGCAAATATAATCAGAAATGGAAGTATCCTTTCCCTGGCAACTTTTCTTCCTAATCCCATCTCACCCCTCTCCCAATTTCCACCCCCAAAAAAGTCAGGTTGGTAGAACCTTTCAGAATTTATTAGATTATAAATTTAGAATTGGAATGGATCTCGGAGCTCATCTAATCCAATTGCTGTTTTACAGGTGAAGTCCAAAGAATTCCCCAAAGTCTACAACAGAATTTACACTTAAGTCTCTGACTCCAAATCCACACTTAATGAAGGTACTATAAAAATCAAGAAATGACAGATGTAATGATCACAGAAATATTCTCATGATGCAGATACTGCCTGAGAACATTATTGGAGGCATGTCACATTCATGTAAGCCAAATGGAAAAATGATGGACAGAAAAGCTTAATTATGATCAATTATTATAGAATTCTGGCCCTGGGTGACTTCATCTTAGGAAGGAAGAGTCATTTTCATTTGCTTCTCAAGCTTTGAAACTGCAAAGTACCTTAAAGGTCATCTCATCCAGCGCCCTTACAGATTTCCTTATTTCATTAGGTGTATACCAGAGAGCACAATGTCACTAGTCATTCTCATATAATTTTGTCCTGGAGGTTTTCAGAGGCCTGGAAGTAATCTCTTCATAGCTAAACACAGCTGGAATCTCTACCATTTGTATTACCCCAAGCAGTATATTTCTTTAGCACATGTAATCAGTGGCCAGGTCCTACTGATTCAACCTCCACAAGAACTCTTGTGCTCACCCCCTGCTCTCTGTTCCCATTATTACCTCTCTGACTTCTGTTTCGTCATCTCTACAGAAGGCTGAATTTCAGAATAATAGAATGTCAGTGGCCATATAAGTCAAAATGACGCTCAAAAGAATCCTTATTAGAACATTCCTGGAAATTCTGATTTTCAATGTAGTCAAAGATGTTATAGATTTATTGGCTATTACATCACACTCTGACTCATATGCAACTCATATGAAAAGTCCCCTCAGAGTCCCAAATCTAATTCAGACAAAGTGTTGTCTAGCCATATCTGCTCCATTCATTATTGGTGAAACTGATTTTTAAAACTTTGTATGAGACGTTAATGATTCACTCTAAATACAATCCATCTCCCATTTACCTGAAATAATGAAAAGTCTTATAAATGATGCTCTGAAATTTGCAGATGTTTTTCATCTTTTAAAACCACTTTGGGAGGTAGGTACTAATGATATTATCACTATTATTTAACAGATGAGGAAACTGAGATGTGGAGAAGCTAAAATCATGGAACTAAGCAAGAAGCATCCAGATCTATTCTACTCCAAATCTATGTCTATTCATTGAATCACATTGGAAATGTAATGCCACCCCCCCCCCAGGTTGGGCTTTTTAATATGCATTTCAGACTATCTCAGGAAATCACTATGAGGTTAACTCAGGAAATCACTGAAAGGTAGGTGGGGATTTGTTCATAGTCAGTCAATCAATAAGTCCATTAATTCATATATCTTTGTTGAGAAAAGAACTAAAGCATTTTTACTTTGGATAAATAGAGGCAGGACTGTAACATGTCCTTTGGTTTTGAAAGGAGTGAGTAATAAAGATCTCATAGAAAGATATCCAGGTATCATGAAGCTCTTGGGTAAGAGAAGCTAGAGAGAAACCTTGAGATTTCTATTTAGAATCACCAAATTTTACAAATTTTATAGTTGGAAAAGACCTTAGCATCACCTGGCCTGACCCTTTCACTTTGCAGATGTAGAAACTGGGATCCAAAAAGGATTTTTAATTGATTTATTTGCTTTTACAAGCATTTGTTATCTCTTCCTCCCATGCTTCAGCCCAATTGATTAAAAAAACAAATCCATACACTGTGTGATTATAATAACTAATCTTGCCCCCAGGGGAGTGGTGAGGAACTAAATATACTTTCCTTCCTCCTTTCCTTGAAGGAATAGGGAATCATGGTGCAGAATATGGCATATGCTGGCAACATGGGAAATGGTGGCTTAGTATAATTTTTATTCTTTGAATATCTCCAGTGTCTTGCTTGTTGCTATTTTGGTTGTTTAGTCATTTTGGGGGTTTTCTTGGCAAAGGTACTGGACTGGTTGGTCATTTTCTTCTTCATTTTACAGAGAAGGAAACTGAGGCAAACAAGGTAAAGTGACTTGCCCAGGCTCACACAGCTAGGGAGTGTTTGAGGCCAGATTTGAATTCAGGTCTTCTTGACTCCAGATGCCATGCTACATTCACTGTATCACTTAGCAACCTCTTAGTAATAATAAGCCTGAAAAGGTGGTCAGGATCTAAGTTTTGAAGGGTGTTAAATGGTAAGCAAAGGTACATCAGAGACTATTATATTCTGCTTTGTTAAAATTCTTAACTTTTCTCTTCTGTTAAACTGTTGATTCTCTGAGGGTAATCATCAGAGCCACACACACTCCCACCTCAGCACCTTGTACAGTGCACATAGAGGAACTTCGGGAGAATATTTGTTGAATTCAATTTACAGCTGAAAAAGGTAAGTAGCAAGAATGCAAAGATTCCCATGAAAGGGCTAGAAGAGAAGCCACACAATAAAAAAGGAGAGTAGATTTAGATACATTTTGATGGCCTTATTTGTTTCAACCAGACACTAGAGTGTTCAGGCTCCTTAAGGATGCCAAATTAGCTGAACAAGTTTATTTTGAATAAAATCATTCACAGCCTCATTTAAAAAGTCTAGATGCAATTAAAACTTATCCAGTTTACTTGTTGATTAGTTTGATGTTTGATCAAAGAATCAAAAGTCTTTCTAGTAACCAGGGTAACTAGAGTTCAGGAATATAACATTTGTCAAGAACCCAAGAGTCTCCAGCCTGTCTTACATAGGTAGCCCCATGAAAAGGGCTCAGAAGGTGTTGTCAAAGATATTGCTATCCAGTGTTACTACTGGGATTATATCTCAAAGAGATCTTAAAGAAGGGAAAGGGACCTGTGTGTGCAAGAATATTTATGGCAAGAGGAATACAAAGAGGCTTGGAGAGACTTACATCAACTGATGCTGAGTGAAATGAGCAGAACTAAGAGAACATTATACACTTCAACAATGATGCTGTATGAGGATGTATTCTGATGGAAGTGGATATCTTCAACATAGAGAAGAGCTAATCCAATTCCAATTGATCAATGATGGACAGAATCAGCTACACCCAGAAAAGGAACACTGGGAAATGAGTGTAAACTGTGAGCATTTTTTTTTCTTCCCAGATTATTTTTACCTTCCAAATACAATTCTTCCTTTGCAACAACAACAACAAAATTCGGTTCTGCACATATATATTGTACCTAGGATATACTATAAGATATTTAATATGTATGGGAATGCCTGCCATCTAGGGGAGGGGGTGGAGGGAAGGAGGGGAAAAATTCGGAACAGAAGGGAGTACAAGAGATAATGTTGTAAAAAAAAATTACCTATGCATATGTACTGTCAAAAAATGTTATAATTATAAAATTAATTTAAGAAAAAGAAAAAAAAAAGAATATTTGTGGCAGCCCTCTTTGTGGTGGCCAGAAACTGGAAACTGAGTGGATGCCCATCAATTGGAGAATGGCTGAATAAATTGTGGTATATGAATGTTAAGGAATAATATTGTTCTGTAAGAAATGACCAGCAAGATGATTTCAGAAAGGCCTGGAGAGACTTACATGAACTGATGCTGAGTGAAATGAGCAGGACCAGGAGATCGTTGTATACTTCAACAACAATACTATATGATGATCAATTCTGATGGATGTGGCTCTCTTCAACAATGAGATGAACCAAATCACTTCCAATAGAGCAGTAATGAACTGAACCAGCTACACCCAGCGAAAGAACTCTGGGAGATGACTATGAACCACTACATAGAATTCCCAATCCCTCTATTTTTGTCTGCCTGAATTTTGGATTTCCTTCACAGGTTAATTATACACTATTTTAAAATGTGATTCTTTTTGTATAGCAAAATAACTGTATGGACATGTATACATATATTGTATTTAACAAATAATTCAACATATTTAACATGTATTAGTCAATTTGCCATCTGGAGGAGGGGGTGAGGAGAAGGAGGGGAAAATTGGAACAAAAGCTTTTGCAACTGTCAGTGCTGAAAAATTACCCATGCATATATCTTATAAATAAAAAGCTATAATAATTTTTTTAAAAGATATCGCTATCACTATCTTATTTCATAGAGTCTTTAATGATTCATTATTCTCCTTGTCCAAAGCCTTCAGCAGTTTGTAAAATGGTTTGGAACATAATATTTCTCCTTGTACACCTGCAAAACAAGAGAACATAGTTACAGATAAGATTCATAGAGCAAGTCCCTAAGGAGTCCCACATAGTTGGAGTTTCAATGACCTGCCATAAAGAGAGCCATTGGCTCTTTCTTTCCCAGTATACACTGAGCTTTTCAACTGTAATCCAGTGAACTTTTTACATCCTGCATAGGTCTCCTGTGCTAGGTCTGAAAACTGTCAGTAAATTAGAGGGATGTCTATTCCAAGAATGTGAAAAATTCCACCAGCAGAATGGCCAGATGAGAACAATTTATTCCAGAGGCCACGAAAGTGTTCATCCCGACTCTTAGCTTGCCGCTAGACTTTGATGGCTCTGGAAGAGAATGAGAAGCCGACAACTTTGTACAATTCTGCCTCAATTAAATCCAATTCATTCTTGAATGAAGACATCATCTCATGAATTCATTGATCCTCTTCAAAATGAAAGACAAAAATAGGATACCTCAAATGGAAGAGAGGGTAATGGGATTTTCGTGGCCTTTGACATTAATTGCTGACTTCATATAAATCCACTATTTTGACCTATTAGTTGGAGTAATAATAACAGTGCTTAAGTGCACATGTTTGGGTTGCTTTACAATTAATAGAGTTCAATTCCTTTATTTCACAGGTGAGTAAAGTGAAGCTCAAGATAAATCATAGCCCAAGGTCACACTAGTAGAAAGAATGAGAATTTGAATCCAGATCTTTTGACTCCAAAGACAATGATTTTTACTAGTTTTACTGTATGACATCATCTCCCACTTCAATTTATTCCAACTATAACTTTCTATTCCCCAGAGTCTCCAGTATATTGCATCTCAGTAGACCTCTCTTTATCAGCTTTTGTCCCATAGTTTCCTTTGAGTCTTAGCTAAAATCCCATCTTTTACAGGAAGTCTTCCACAATCTCTCTAAATTCTACTGTCTTCTTTCTAAGATTTTTCCAATTTATCCATAGTTGTTTACATGTTGTTTCCTCCATTCAATTGTGAGTTCATTGAGAATAAGAACTGTCTTTTACCTTTGTATCCCTAGGGTATAATATAGTCCTTGGAATAGGATAGGTGTTTTTATTTTTTTAAGTGGCATTTCATGTTTTCCCAGTTACATATCAAGAAAAAATTTAGCATTCATTTTCATAAGATTTTGAGTTCCAGAGTTTCCTACCTCCTTTCTTCCCTTCCCCTTTTCAGAAGATAATAGTAGATGCTTTTTTTAAATGTTAAAAATAAAAATGTTTATTAACTGTGAAACAAATGAATGAGCAAGTAAATGTAGCAATAACTGTTTTAACAAATTATTTGTTTAAATGAATCTGCTCAGAAAAAGATGGAGCACTCTTTAAAAAAAAGAGAGAGAGATCATTCTTTCATGCATAGTAAATACAAAAATCTACTTCTGATAAAGAAAAAGAAATATTCATGTTTGACTTGAAAATGAAAATTTCCAAAAACTTAACCAAATCCAATTTCCTAGTGATTTGGTAGATTTCCACAGATAAGGATTTGAGAGAAAGAGATTATTTATTATTTTATTGAACAGGCAGAATTTCTTGACATGCTCAGTTTCTAAGTGCTGGTTTGAGCTACAAGAAATAATAAATAGTTCCTGATGACAATACATAGCAGTTTTGACAGACTAGGACTGAAAGGGAAGAAAACAACTAATAGTTAGGAATCTGAAGCCTGGAATCAGGGAAAACAACATTCATAAGGCAGGAGAAAAGGTAATAAAGAAAAAATATGGTAACTTCCCATATTTAGACATCTGCTTTAGAGTTTCATAAGCTCATGGTATCAGATTTAGACCTAGAAACAGAGATGGGATGGAACTAGTTGGTATTTGCTCACCAGAGTAAACTCTTATGTTTTAAATATGAATATTTATAGCATGGAAATTGACAAATGGTACAAATCAGAGCTTTGTTGAGTGTCTAGATTTAAGAAACTGGGGGAAGAAAAGTTAAAAATGAAGATTGAACTTAAAAGTATGTAATACATCCTTTTTTTAAAAAAAAAAAAGAGACCTAGTTAAAACGTTACTAGCATACTCTTGAATAGAGGGAGTCTTGAAAGTAATTTCTAGGGATTTTCAGCATAGGGTCCATGAACTTATTTAAAAGTAATTCAATTCAATACATTTGGTTTTCTTCAAATTTATATACATTATTCTGAGAAAAAGGTCCATAGACTTTATTAGACCACAAAAGTCTACAACATAAAAAGTTGAAAGATTCCCAATTCAAATTATGGATTTAGATTATGCAGTAAATCTCAGAACAATTTAAGGACTGGTCTATTACATATCAATTAAAACTTTAATCAGTGGTCCTCAAACTCTTTCAGGGCTCTCTACAAATTCACAACACCTCATCTTCTCAGTCTTTTCTCATTCTATTCTGTGTCCTTCTATGTCTAACAGATATTAACTAAAGTGTGCATGTCAAAAGATATATTTTATTGGGCTTTACTACTTTAAGCTATATGCCATTATGTAGATCTAAATATACTCACCAGCCTCTTTTCAATCTGTGCATCTGTTATTAATCTATACTTGGCAATCATCCAATCTATTTCTCTGGACAAATTGAAAATCAAAACAACAACAACAAAAAAAATTATGCCACAGTTTCCCCATTTGAAAAATGATGACAGACGGATTGAACTAACTAATCTAAGCTATCCTCCAGAAAAAAAATCCCATGGAGAAAGTTGTCCATGAAAGAAAAAAAAGTGTTAATAAATTAGGTTTGCTTGGTACCATTATATTTGAGTTCCCATAGGCACAGAGATAGCAAGGCACTAAAATTCAGTATGGGGGATGGCAGGATGAGGAAGCTAACCTCATTAGAGGCAGCTGGGTAGCCCAGAGGATGGAATGATTTAAAGACCTAGAAGACCTTCAGATACTTAACTTTCTTCGTGACATTGGGCAGTGCACCTAATCACTGTCTGACTCAGTTTCCTCATCTGTAAATTGGGATAATAATTACATCTAGGGTTTTTATGAGACTAAAAAATAGATTATACTTGTAAAGCACTTTGTAAACTTTGAAGCTTTATAGACATACTAGTTGTTATTGTCATTATTCTCTTTGAAAAAGCCCAACATCCTTCCCCAAAAAAACTTTACCTCACTAGAATTTTGGCCCTATCTGACTTTTCTCTGTACTTCTAAGACTGCTTAGGCACATATTATGTGAAATATGAAGTCTGAAATTGCAAGTGAGAGGAATCTTGGCATAGCACATATAATACTAGACTTGGAGTCAGGGAAATTTGGATTTAAATCTCACTTTTTCCACTTATTAGTTGGCTGACTAAAGAGAAGTTAATTATCTCTCAAAATTCAGGCTCCTCATCAATAAAATGGGGATGATAATAACTGTGTCCGATTCATAGAGTTGTTGCGAGGATCAAATGAGAGATTCTATAAGTGGGCTTTAGAACTTTTAAAGCACTATACAAATGACTAAGAACAGGTAAGTAGAGTGGATGGAGCTCCAGGCCTGAATCAGGAAGACTTATTTTCCTCAGTTCAAATCTGGCCTCAGATGCTGAGATGTGATCTTCAACAAATCACTTGACTCTGTTTGCCTCCTCTATAAAAATAAGTAGGAGCAGGAAATGATAAACCATCCCAGTATCTTTGCCAAGAAAATCCCAAATGGGGTCACAAAGAATGGGACATGAGTGATACAACTCAACAGAACAAATGCTTAAGTTTCTGTTCACTCAGCTCAATGTTAAGTTGGAGCTGGGCGAAAAACCTCTAGCAGATGGCAGAAAGCATCATTGACACTCTAAGCAGTATACTGAGACAATTTGGGCTTCTTCCTTAATGAGGAGCTCTTCTGAGATATGTGATGTGAGACAGAGACCTTCAGGAAGACAGACCATCATTGTCATAGCAGCATATGAACCTTCCTAGCTGGCTCAGCTCAATTTTATATATTCTATATAAATGAATCATAATTTGAGATAACCTATGGAAATATTCTTCTTTCTAATTGATTGCTGGTCATTCTAATCCAGGTCACTAAGACCTTGGCCACAAGTTCTGACAAAAATTTGCCAGCATCTTATCATGACCTACAGCTGCTTTTTTACATAGTTTTATTAAGCATTATTAAGCATTTATTAAGCAAAAGTAGTTAGAGGATCAGGGGAGGAATATGAGATTGATTGTTTCCTGATAATCTATGGAATCTCTTTTTAAATATCTTAATATATACCTCTCTCCAAGAAAATCATTTCCCTTCTGATTTAGCCATATATTGTACCCAGAGTTCATTGGTTCTCTCTCATCAGGGGGATAGCATTTTTTTTTCAAAATAACCCCATTGGAATTGTCTTAGATTATAGTATTAATTAGAATAAACAAGTCTTTCATAATTGATCATTATTACAACATTTCTGTTATTATGCACACTGATATCCTGATTTCTCTCATTCAACTTTGCATCTGTTCACATAGGTCTTCTCGTGATTTTTTCTGAAACCATCTTACTCCTGATTTCTTATAGCACAAGAGCATTCCATCACAATTATATATTCAGCCATTCCCTAGTTGAAGAGCATTTCCATCAATTTTCAATTCTTTGCTACCACAAAATAAGCTGATATAAATATTCTTATCTATAGAGGTTTCCTTTTCCTTTTATCTATTTAGGATATAAACCTAATAGTAGTATTGATGGGCAACTAGGTAATGAAATAGATTTCAGAGCTTAGACCAAGAAGCCAACAACATACTTTACCCTGGATCAGGCTGCTTTGGGAGCACTAAAAGTCTACAGGTCCCCAGCCAAACTGTTCCTAAAGATCTTGGAACAATAAAGTATGACATGTTCCCAAAAAAGCAGAACCAACTCAGAATTTGCTCCAGAAGTTTGCAGTCTGGCTTTAGTATAAAAACTGAAGAGAGAATATGGGTTGGAAGAAGGAAGAAACAAACAAAAAGCTATCATGGTGATAGAGACCGGGAAAACACAGACATAGAAAAAGAGAATGATTCCAAAACATCTGCAAACAAAGCCTCAAAGAAAAGAATAGCTTGAAAACAAATCCAATAGAATCTCTGGAAGAGGTGAAGCTAAAAACAATAAAGGAATTAATAATATTTTTACAAATAAAATGAAAACTGTGGGGGAAAATTTGGAAAACAAATGAACAGATCCATTCCAAATGTAAAATCTATGATTCTATAATTTATAATGATAAAATAAAAATCAATGATTCTTTAACGGGCAATGAGAGACATATGGTTGATGTAAGAACTCCAACAATAATGTGTACATGAAGTAGCACAAGAAACATCCAACAATGTTTATATGTATGATCAAGTAAGTAGATGGACCAGTCATGTAAGGAGAACAAGGGACATCAAATGATAATCCCAAATTCTAGTCTGGTACAAGAGAACTAACCAAGTCCTAGAAAAAGGCTTCTAATACCTTGGACAGATCCTGCTGTAGGAGGACTTAATCACAACATAGGATTTGAAGGGTCACAGATCATTCTTGGAGGTTACCAGGATCACAGATTTAGAACTGGAAGGAACTTTCAACAACATCTAGTTTAAGCCTTTCCTTTTTAAAGATAGAAAAAGCTCAGAAAAGCTGAATGACTTGCTCAAAGTTTTACAAATACTAAATGGCAGGATTTGAGTCCATGTCCAAATCCCAACCCAGCACTCTCTCCATTATACCACATTTGCATTGAAGTATTGAAGTATAATGAAAACCCTGAAGTTTAAAAAATTCGTTATTTTCCCACTATCAAACACAAATCTTTTTTTTCCCTTTTTTATTTTTTTAGCTTTTTATTTTCAAAATATATGCATAGTTTTCCACATTTACCCAGTAAAAACCTTGTGTTCTAAAATTTTTCCCTCCTTTTCCCCCCACTTCCTCCCCTAGATGGCAAGTAATCCAAAATATATATCCATATTTCTACAATTATCATTTTGCACAAGAAAAATCAGATCAAAAAGGGAAAATTGAGAAACAAAACAAAACAAAAAAACAAGCAAACAAAAACAAAAAAGTGAAAATACTATGCTGTGTTCCACATTCAGTCCCCACACTTCAGTTTCTGGAGGCAGATGGCTCTCTCCATCACAATTCTATTGGAATCAGCCTGAATCACCTCGTTGTTGAAAAGAGCCACATTTATCAGAATTTATCATCACATACTTTTGTTGTTTCTGTGTACAATATTCTCTTGGTTCTGCTCACTTCACTTAGAATCAATTTATGTAAGTCTCTTCAGGCCTATCTGAAATTATCCTGCTCATCATATTGTTCTTAGAACAATAATCTTCCATAACATTCATGTACCATCAGTTATTCAGTCATTCCCCAATTGATGGGCATCCACTCAGTTTCCAGTTCCTTGCCACTACAAAAATAGCTGCTAAAATATTTTTGCACATGTGGATCCTTTTCCCTTTTTATGATCTCTTTGGGACACAGATCTAGTAGAAACACTCTTGGATCAAAGGGTATGCATAGTTTTATAGCTCTTTGGGCATAGTTCCAAATTACTCTTCAGAATGGTTGGATCAGCACCAACAATGTATTACTGTCCCAGTTTTTGCACATCCCTTCCAACATTTACCATTATCTTTTCCTGTCATCTTGGCCAATCTGAGGAGTGTATAGTAGTACCTCAGAGTTGTCTTCATTTGCATTTCTCTGATCAATGGTGATTTAGAGCATTTTTTCATTTGACTAGAAATGGTTTTAGTTTCTTCATCTAAAATAGCCTATTCATATCCTTTGACCATTTATCAATTAGAGAATGTGTATTATTATAAATTTGAGTCAATTCTCTATATATTTTAGAAATGAGGTAATTAGCAGAACCCTTGGACATAAAGATTTTCACCCAGTTTTCTGCTTCCCTTCTAATCTTGTCTGCATTGGTTTTGTTTGTCCAAAAACTTTTTAATATAATCAAAATTATCCATTTTGCATTTCATAACATATTCTGCTTCTTCTTTGGCCACAAATTCCTTCCCTCTTCACAGATATGAGAGGTAGACTATCCTTTGTTCTTCTAATTTGCTTATAGCATCACTCTTTATGCCTAAATAATGAATCCATTTCAACCTTATCTTGGTATAGGGTGTTAGGTGTTGGTCATTGCCTAGCTTCTGACTTACTACTTTATAATTTTCCCAGCAAATTTTGTCAAATAGTGAGTTCTTGTCCCAGAAGCTGGGGTCTTTGGGTTTATCAAACACTAGATTACCTTAGTCATTGACTATTGTGTCTTGTGATCCTAACCTATTCCACTGGACTGTTAACTCTTTTTCTTAGTACCAAATGGTTTTGACAATTGCTGCTTTTTAATATAGTTTAATGTCTGATACAGCTAAGCTACCACCATTTGCATTTTTTCGTTAATTCCCTTGAAATTCTTAACCTTTTGTTGAACTTTATTATTATATTTTCTAGCTCAGGAAAGAATTTTTTTGGCAGTTTGATTGGTATGGCACTCATTAGGTAGATTCATTTTAGGTAGAATTCTCATTTTTTATTATATTAGCTCAATCTACCCAGGACCATTTGATATTCTTCCAATTCAAACACAGATTTTGACTCCAAGTACAATACTTAACCAACTACACAGTATGCTCTTACCTACCTCCTTATGATTTAGCCATACTGTGTTGCAGAAGTTATTGGGCAAGAGAAATCTTCACTATTGTTCCCATTAAGCAAGACTACTAGTTGCCTTGGAATGGACTACATTGTAGAGATGTCCTCAAAGTTAATAGATCTCACCAGATGTTTTCCTACTGTGTGGGTTTATTCCTTTGAAGAGGAATGGTCTTGAGACAAATTTCTATCAATTTTATCAATTTTAATCATAACAAACTTAATAATTAAGTAGTGAGACACTGGATAGAATGAAAGATTCTTTCTAAGTGATAGACAAGAAGTCAGAACATTATAACAAGCCAGACCAAATAGCTCAGGTTTGATATGGAAATGAAATGAGAGACTCAAATTCCATGCAAAGGTTAACAAAAGGAAGTTTATTAATTGTAGTAAGAGGAAAACATTCAGGTAAAGGAAAGGATATTTATCAAGGTTAAGGTATTCATTCAATTGAGTAAAGCTTTCCGGTACTGTTCATGCCACTGGTCTGCAGTCAAAAACCTAAATGAGGAGTTCTAGTTCCTTGTGTCCAGGCAATTTTTGTATTCATGTGATCAGGAACTATATTCTAAGGTCCAAAGCTTAGAAACCTTGACCAAATAAATCCTGAGGAAACTTTTAACATCTTTTAAAGAAAATATAGCATTGCCTGAATGGGAAAGGGACTTAGGCTATTAAATCCCCTATGCCTATCTTAGGAGAACCTCCTTAAGTCTAAGAGTAGAAGAGGGAAGAAATAAAATAGGATTGATTCTCTTGCATAAAAAGAAGGAAGCAGATTTTGAGGTTCCCTTGTTTCTTAAATCCCAAAGAATTCAAAGGGGACCAGATGCTAGTTCTATAGGAAATGAAATTATCAGAATCCTTTAAATGGAAAGTTCACAGCAATACTTCCCCAGAGCTGAGATTAAGACACTTCTGTGTTCTGTTAGACCATATTAGAATTGCAATAACTTAGGTTAGAACATGGCAACTTGAATTAGAATTGTGGAAGTTACTAGAGCAATTCTTAACCTTGGTTCATTCATCCCTACTTAAAGTTTTTTTAAAAATAAGAATATCTGAAGTCTGTATACTTAGCAGTCTACCATTTCAACTGATCCAAGAAAAGAAGAAAATTAAAATAATAAAATATTTAATCCCAAGAGAAATAAATAATAAAATAATGAAAACAATATCAGCATACATTTCTAAATGGATTCTTTCATTGCATTCCTCCAACTTATCCTCATTGTAGTTCAGAAAATAGACTCCATAGACTTGTGGCCCTGGCTGGCCATTTTACCAAGAGAAAGCAAGAGTGAAAAAGATCTTCTCTCCTTAAGCTTCATACACACTTGTGACTTTTCCCCTTGTTTAGACAAAGTAATGTGGGAAACTGCATACAGGTTGGCTCCACTTTGAAGAGTTGCCAACCATACTTAAATTTAAACTCCTTAGAGGTCCCAAGAAGATTTCTTTTCCCTCTGCATTCACAGAATAGCCATTCCCCAGTTCTCAAAGGAGAATCACTCACATCCTTCCTGAGATACTGGATTAAAATCATAACTATTTCATATCCAATTTTATGCCAACATCCTCCCTAGTCTGATTCTTTTTAAAAAAGAGTTTTCCATCTTCATTAGAAAAAAAACCCAAAGGCTTACATGCAATTGATAATCAACATATCTCTCTTGTGAATGGAAAACTGTTGTTTTCATCAGTGTACTTTAAACACTTTTTTTCCTGCAGAAAAAGGCCCTTGGTCAGGAATTTATGGTGCAGATGGTACACTACTAGCAAATGCTGTTGAATTCTCCAAAGGCAATAATCTTGGGTTAATAAAAGCTCAAATGAGGATATAGATTTATATTCATATATCCTTTTTCATCTTTCATAGTCCCCAAATGTCATTTTAATAAGCCAAAGAATGCGACAATTCATAAGCTCTGCTCTGCAGAGGAAGCCCAACAGCTCAGTTGGAACATCAAAAATATAAGATATTCAATTCAACTATACTGCAAAGCCACATAACAGAGCAAACTAGGCTGAAGTGTTTACTTTCATAGGCAAGAATGTGAAACAAACAATGCTCTAAGTTCTATCCAAATGGCCTTTCTGTGTTTCCAGAGATGCAATAAAGAAGCCATTATAGTAAAATTGTTTTCGTCACTTCAAGGAAAATGGCACTTGAAAAAATGCCCAAAAAGACCCAGGTAACTTTCTCCCCCTACCTAATAAAAGAATACTGATTTTGTAGCTCGACGACCTTAGTTCAAACCCTATTTCAGGCACCTACTAGTTATGTGACTCTGAATAAATTATTTCATATCCTTGAGCCTCATTTCCTCATCTGTAAAAGGAGAGGATTAAGCTAAATAGTATCTGAGATTTAATCCATCTCTATCTCTATAATGCTATGAAGAAGTCTTCCTCTAATATCTTGTGTCTGTGCAGAGGTGACCCTGACTTGTAAAAGGGCATGTCAGTAAAATCCAATTTGTAAGGTATTACCAAACTGGAAAAGCTTTGAATAGTCTTGATGTTGTCCAAGGCCCAGGCTACCTAGGTAGAGGTGGGTTTATCCCTGAAAGGTTGGACACCAGGTGACAAATGTTCCAGGCACTGTAATTCATGAAGTCATCTAAGATATGGAAGAGTTGCAATTTACAGTAGAGGAATAGGAGGTATACCAAGGAAATTCACTTCTTTTTTGAATTACTGAAATATATAGAAAACAGAGGGGAGAGAATCTTGCCCATTCAAGACAGGGCCTCAAGCAATCAATGAGAATCCAATTTGGGTCCCTTATCAATAGGATGGAACTACTCCAGAGGAAAATTGGAGATTTTCTCAATGACTTTTGTAGAAGCTTACAATCTTTTAAAAGGCAGAAAGTGAACAACAATGACCTGATACTATTAAGAATTTGCTCTAAAAACCTTCTTATCTTGGAAGAAACTGTCTGATCTGCCATCATTCTCCCTCTTTGGAGCACACAGTTCTTAGAATCATACATTTAGAGCTGGAAGAAATCTTCAGGTTCAACTAATCCAATCTCATTTTACAGATGAGAAAACTGAGACTCAGAGAAACTAAATGGATTGTCTAAGATTACAGAGGGAGTAAGTAGCAAAACCATGTTTCATGAAATCATAGGATCATAGACTGAGATCTAGAAGGTACTTTGCAAGTCATTTTAATGCAATCTCATTTTACAGACTAGGAATTTCCTGAAACCCAAGAAGATGACAACATTGCCAAAAATCACATAAGTAATAGGTGACTGAGCCAGGATTTAAGCCCAGGTATTCTGACTATAAATCTAGTGCTCTCTATTATCTTAGATTTTTTCTCAATGAAATCCAAAATATTTTTAGTATATCACTTTGTCAGGCACTACAAATACAAATTTAACAATCCCTGAACTCTGAGAACTTACTATTATAGAACTTTCACATATATTTTATATATATGGAGAGAGAGAGGAGAGAGAGAGAGAAAGAATGAATGAGAATGAACTTATTCTATTATGGAGGAAAACCTTTCATCTTTCTCTATGTTCATCCATATTTTGAGATCAAACTCAAGTTGTCTTCTATGAAGGCTTTCCCCAACTGATCTAGATCACTGAGATTTCTTCTTCCTCTGAAACTTAAGGATATTTGTTTTACATTACATTTTGTGTGGTTGACATCTATTATTAGTTTCTATATATAATATCCACTCATCTAGACAAGAAACTTCTTGAGAATAAGAGAAATACTTTTGTAACCCCCACATTACCTCATATAGTACCTTGAGAAAAGTCTTTTGATGTTTGTTGAATAGTTGCTCCAACCCTGCTTTCCAGACCCCATTTGATTTACTTCTTCTCAGGATGCAAACGACTTTTAAATTTGTCCTAAACCACAAGCAATAAATATAAAAACTAAACTACTACCTATGGACTAGAATGATAGCCTTCTTGCTTAAAAACTCTAAGCCAATTCCCCATTGGACATATAAAGATTTCTTTACCAAGTTGGAAATTGGAGTCAATCACCTCCATTTGCAGCTACAAGGCAGATAAACTATCAAAATAAAGCTAATTGGTATTTTGGAGTAGCTGGTACCTTGTTAAATCTAAGCAATTGTCATAAACAAAGTTCTAAAGGGTCTGGATTTGGGGATTTTATAAGAGAAGAAATTTCAATTTGTTGACTTGTGTTTCCTCATGGCTGCCTTTTTAAAAATTGAAATAGAGGGAATAGGTTGAAAATAGCAATAGCTAGGAAAATGACACTGCATGTCAGCTATATTAATCAACATTGTTTTAGACATTTGAAAATAACTATGAAAATATTTTTCATAGCACAAGGCTGAATGATGCTGTAGTATAGGAAATGATGAGTTGGTAGATTTACAAAAATATAAGAAGGCTTGTTCTTATGAAGGATGATATTCTCCACCTTCAGAGAAACAGAGGACAGACAAGTGTAGTGTGGCCTTTTGTAGATGTATATGTGTATAATTATAGATACCTATGTAGATGCATGTATAAATATGTATGTATGTATATGTGCATATGAATATATCCAAATTACTGGTATCATTCTTGAGGAGTAGGGACAAAAGGGAAAATAAAGACTAAAGTAAAAAGTACATAGCAGAGAACAAAAGAAAACCAATGAGGAAGAAAGGAAACAAATAATTCTGAATATAATGTGTAGTATTTATGCTATAGACTTTCTTGAAATGGAAATTTATTGTCTCATATTTTGAATTCTCTCTTATGTTCTACAATGTGCATGACAATTTGTTTTCCTTTTTCTGTTTTTTTTTCTTTTTCTCTTTTGCACTTCAGTTTTAAACAAACAAATAATTTTAAAAGGAAAAATAGCAATATATGACTTGAATCTATGACTCCCATCTCCACTCTGAGATGAATGGTCCATTTTAAATAGCTCTAATGCAAGATAACAATAGATTTTCCTTGTATTCTCTGGACAAATGGGAGCACACGTGTGCCCACTCTGACTCTACCACTGTGATAGAGACCAGTCTTGCTTTGCTGAAAAATGTCATTGTTAGAATTTTACAAGGTTAGCAAGTACTATCATAGGCTCATTAAGGCATGACTTAGTAAATGATAAAACAGAAAGCTTTATGATATGAACACAAGATTGGTTTTTATATATTATGCTCTGAACTCAAAATTAGTGTCAGTAACAGTGATAATATGATCATAGGAACATAGTCAGCATGTGTCAGAAGCAAGAATTGAGCCCAGATCTTCTTGGCCTTGAGGGCAACTATTTACTCTCTTTGCTACTTTCTACTCATGGTGCTACCTCTTAACAATAACAATAAAAACCACAATCACAACAGAACAATAACACACCTTATAATTACATAGTATTTCTAATTTTGAAAAAAGCATTTCTGTGTGATCAGGGGAAGTAGCCAAGTTAGGTATAATTATCTTCATTTTTTTTTTTTTCTGAGTCTGGGATTAAGTGACTTGCCCAGGGTCACACAGCTAGGGAGTGTTAAGTGTCTGAGACCACATTTGAACTCAGGTCCTCCCGAATTCAGGGATGGTGCTCTATCCACTGCGCCACCTAGCTGCCCCCAATTACCTTCATTTCACAGATGGGGAAATAGAGGCTCAGAGACATTAAGGTTTATGATATAATGGAAAGAAGGTTCAATTCCAAGTCAGAAAAACCAGGCTTGAATCCCAGCCTGAACCCTAGTTTTAATCTTTGTGATCTTCTCAAGTCTAACCTCTATGGATCTCAGTTTCCTCATTTGTAAAATGGGGGTATTTAACTAGACAGCCAGCTCTTCCAGCTCTAAATTCTATGAATTTTCTAAGACTATACATATTTAGTATGTGGCAGAGGCACAGCTAGAATCCCACATTAATATTTTTTACTTCTTATTATCAGCTTTTCACATATCAGTAATGAATTCTGTTCTGCTATCCACAGTATCCTTTCCAGTTCTTTTTTTTTTTTTTTTTTTTTTTGTAATCAGCATCATGAATGTGCTGTATGGTAGTCACAGTATATAGCCTGAGGTTCTTAGTAGAGCAAAAACAACCACTGTACAGGGGATCCAATCCAGATCTTGATTTTAATGGATCATATACAATATATCTAAGCTAACCAGCTATAGCCATTTCTGTAACAAGATTTTTCATTTTCAAGAGGGGGGTTGGTCAGCAGCTTCCAAATAACTCATCTTTGCTACTATAATGGGTACTGAAAGGTTTTTCAAGGAAGAGAAATAAAATGAAAATGAGAAATGGAGAGGAAACAGTGAGAAAGAACAAAGGATGCATTGTCAAGGGAAAGGGAGAAACAGGGCAAGAGGGAAATGAAAAACTATTAAAGAAGAGAGGTCAAGAGAAGAGACAGAAACAAATGAAGAAGTGAGAGTATTAGAAAGTAAAATAAGATTGTGAATTAAGTATAATGTATAGGTATCTGGGGTCCAACTTGAAAGAAAATAGTGAGAAAAGAAAAAAAATCACAATGTATATGAGGTTTATTATTATCACTCACGGATGCTATGATATATGCTTTAAAATGGAAAGGAAGAGAATAACATTTTGAAGAAGTTGGAAAAACAGAAGAGCTTCATTTTGAGCCCAAAATGGAAATGATGATGGTCAATATGGGAAATGTACTCAATAATTGAAGCTGGGGACATTTTTCTGCTCTGCATTTTTATAGTCTTTTCTACTCACAACTTCTATCCTCCTCTGACCCTTATTCTTTTCCCCTTCCATTCCCATTTCCAGAGCATATAAGGAGACAGGAGAGGATGCATGTATGACGTTCTTTGGCTAAATCAGTTTTGCTTTTATTATTATTACTATCATCATGATTACAGAATTCTGTGAAGAGGAAATGGACACATTGGGTTGGAAATATTCAAAAGGAAAATTTAACTAGCTCAAAAATCAGTAATGTGGTTATTATTGTCTCAGACTGAGATTGTTAAATCATAAAATTTCAAAGAGACTTCAGCTCATAGTCAGTCAGTAATTTGTCACTGCACAGATGAAGTCACTGAGAATTATAGAGATCATATGAAGGATTATGGACAGCTAGGAGAGCCAGGACTAGAATCCTGTCTTATTTTCTAGGCTAAGATTCTTTTCATGAAATAGCACCCAGTTTTATACAAGATTTCAAAGGATTCTGTTGCTACTCTTTTGCTTGACTATACATATTTTTTGTAAGGGCTTTGTTTTTCTCCTTTCTTTCTCAGTAGTTGGGCAAGGGTAGGGAAGAAGGTGGAAGAAAGAGAAAATAAATACTTGTTAATTGAAAAAAAATATTTTAAAAGGGTAAAAGGAAAAAAAAGAAAGAAAGGCAATAAAGATTCTTTGAGAAGTCAGAGAATCTGTGTTCAAATACTCTACTCACAATTTACTTTCCATCTTAATTTCTGTTTGTATCCTCATCACTTTCATAGGGCTGTGTACATCAAAGAAAAGTTCTTGAGAAATGCTTTTTTTATTCTTTCATTTTTCATTCATTCTCTTTTTTCTTAGTTTTCTTATCTGGAAAATGAATAAGGAAGGAAACAAGCATTAAGTACTACTATGTGCCACACACTCTGCTAAGTGTTTTACAAATATTATTGTCCACAATCTTGAGAGATATAGTTATTCTCATTTTATAGATGAAGAAACTGAAGTAGAGAGAGGTTACATCCTTTTCCTAGTGTGAGAATCCAGATTTGAACTCAGGTATTCTTAATTTCAGGTCCAGGATTCTATCACCTATGACACCCAGCTGCACAATATTCCATCTGTACTCTTTCGATACCATATCTAAAGATCCTAAATTGGCCAGATTTCTATACAAAGATACATTATTGGCTAAAAAAAGCACTGAGCATGTAAATAACATAGGTAAAACTAGCCTCCACAATTAATCATGTGTTATTGCAGTGAATGGATGGAGACAATTGAAATGCAATTATGCTAAAACTAGGATGTAAAAGGTTTCTTAATTGTAGATTAATTACATTTCCTCTTAGAGAAATAACTCTCTGCTTCCCCACCATTACCACCACCTTAAGACTATGGATTCTATAATTAGTTTAATTAGCAGATTATATAACCTAAAGAGTTCTGTTCTTTCTTTGAAATAAATTCAGCCATCTTAGACACAAAGGAAAATAGTCAACCATGAGTTTCCCCAACCCAACTATCCTCAAAGGCAACCGTATTCTGAGCATTAACTATTTGAATAGGTTTACTGGTTGATGTAGAATGTCATCATCTTCAAGGCCATATAATATTTTTCTTTTTTGAAGGGTTGGAGATGGAGTAAGATATGGCAAGTCATGTGATAGAGTGGAGAAAGTTTTGCATTTGGAATCCCAGAATATAGGCTAGAATCCTTTCTCTTCTATTTATTACCTGTATGACCCTAAAGAAAATAACTTTACTTCTCAAGGCCTCAATTTACTCATATATAAATCAAGGAATTGAACTAGATTATTTCAAATATCACTTTCTCTTTTTAAAAAATAAATGTTTATTGATGTCTTTTGTTTTGATATCACCTATATTTCCCTTATCCTCATGCAAAGAATTATTTCTTAAAATGAAGTTTGAAAAAAGAAAGAGAAAAATGTTCAGCAAGATTAAACATATTTTAAAAGTCTGATATGTTCAGTATTTCACATCCTTATTCCATCACTTCTATTAAAGGTTTATTGTTTAAGAAACAGAAGTCAATTTTCTCTCCTTCTTATCTCCTCCAACCTATTTGCACATATATCCCAAAAAAAGAAAAATAATTTCTTCATAACAAATATTCATAGTCAAGCAAAACAAGGACCTTTGTTGGCTTTAATAAAATGTGTGTGTATGCGTGCATGCGTGCATGTGTGTGTGTGTGTGTGTGTGTGTGTGTGTGTGTGTGTGATTCTGTACCTGAATCTTTTATATCAGGAGGTAGCTATCCACCATATTTTATCACCCGTGCTCCAGAACAGTAGATACACATTGTATTCTTATGGCTTTCAAAACTGTTTTTCTTTACAGTATTGTAGGTATTATATAAATTGTTCTGCTCATTTCATTCTTCATCAGTTTACACAAATTTTAAAAGATGTTTTTTCTTTTTAAATAATATTGATAGATAGAAATTATTCTTCTGGCTCTTTACATCACAACATATTAGTCTGCATAGTCTTTTTTTAGGTTTTCTTGAAATCATCTATTTCCTTATTTCTTAAAGTACAATAGGTATTGTACAATATTCATATTCATCACTGTATATCTTCTCCGTTTGATGGGCATCCTCTTAGATTCCAGGTTTTTGTGAAAAAAGAACAGTTAGAAATATTTTCCACAAAAAAGGATAGTTGGAAATATTTTTGTATATAAAAGATGCTGGGGTCCCGATTGGTAAAAGCCATACTATTGGAGTGAAAATCATTTTATAAGGGGAGGGAGTTGAAAGCTATTTTCAGACACTGTGCCCAACAAATAGCCTTGCATGTGTGTGTCTAAAAACTTACTCAAAATGATCAGCACATGACCTTGTAAGGTTTCCTTTTCTCCTTACTTCCCTCCTTCCCTTTCCACATAGGATAGCTTACCCTTATCTATAGATTTTTTTTAAAAAGTGTATTTTTCTCTTTTCCACCTCTGAACCCTCTCAAGATATCTTGGGCTTTACTGGCTAGATAGCTTTCTTAAGGACCATGCCTTAAACCAAAACCAATCTGATTCTCCTAGGTCCTAGACCAAGCTCCATTTGGTCATTGTTTGGATCCTAATTCTCCATATCACCTAAGGAGATCAATGAGTTCTTTGAACCACAGTAAACATATCCAGTTAGGACTATATGTCTCACAATGCTAAACCCCAAAGTGATCACAGAAAATTCCTAGGTTTTTATGTGCTAATAGCCTGATAGTGTAGCTGGGACCTGGGGTATGGAGACATCTTGGAAGATATGAGTTTATTATTATTGTTTTTAAAAGTTTGTTGTTAGGGTTAAAAGCAATGCAAGGACATTCAAAGTTCATCTGAGAGGGTAATGATAGCATCCAGAAACTCAATAACCAGTGAACCAGCATTTATTTACAATAGCATCTACTATGTTCCAGACGTGGTGTTATTGTTGTTCAGTAATTTCATTCATGTGTGACTTATTATATGACTCTATTTGGGGGTTTTCTTGGGAAAGAAACTGAGGTGTTTTGCTGTTTCCTTCTCCAGTTCATTTTAGAAATAAGGAATGGAAAGCAAACAGAGTTAAGTGATTTGCCCAGTCACATATATAGTAAATATCTGAGGTCAGAATTGAACTCATGAAGATGAGTCTTCTTGATTCCAAACCCACTAAGTCACCTAGCTTCCCAGGCACTGTGTTAAGTGGTAACAGTTCTGGAATATACATACACAAATACATAATATATACATGCACCCATAAGAGAAACATATATTATACACATACATTTATGTGTATATGTGTGTCATATATGTGTGTTAATAGGATACAAGATAGAATGATCAAAGCAAATAACAGCCAAAATTTGAAGAGAGAAACCTCTCTTTTAATCCAACTGAAATAGAAATTGATCTAGAGGCTGCATCATGATTCAGAAAACCACAAATACTAATTATTTAACTTATTATATTTTGATTTATTTTATTAAACATTTCCCAATTACATTTTAATCTGGTTTAAGGAATACTCAAGAAAGCCATACTCCAGAGTATTTGGGGGCCCTCCACTGTTTAATATTGGGGACCCTGACTTTCTCAGTTTCCTTATTTTACAAATGAGAAATTTAATATCAGAGCAAAATGATTTGCCCAAAGTCACTCATTTCAAAAGTAGTAAATCCAATAATCTGGTCTTATTCTAACCTCAATGTTCTTCTGTACACTTGAGGGTCTGAAAGGAAAGGTTGTGTGGAGGATAGTTTCTTGTATTTCCCTTGGTAAGATGTACTCACATTTTGTTTTATAAGCATTCTTTTAAATGTTTTAATTTAATTTGCTTTTAATGTTTTTTAACATTTAATTTTATAAGGTTTCGATTCCCATTCTTTTCTCCCTTCCTTCCCTCTTTCCCAACACAGCAAAAAATCTGATATAGATTATATGTATATAATCATTTTAAACATATTTTTACATCAGTCATGTTGTAAAAGAAGAATCAGAACAAAAGTGAAAAACTATGAGGAAAAAAATGAAAATAATATGCTTTGATCTATATTCAGGCTCCATAGTTCTTTCTCTGTATGTGGATGGCATTTTCCATGACAAGTCTTTTTAAATTGTCTTGGATTGCTGGATTGCTGAGAAAAGTTAAAGCTATCATAAGTTGATCATTTTACAATGTTACTGTGACAGTGTACAATGTTCTCTTGACTTTGTTCACTTCACTCAGCATCAGTTGATGTAATATATTTATATTTTCAAAAAGGATTTGTAGATCTTAACATTTAAACCTCAAAGAATATAGCCTTAACTGAAAGAATTTTAAGTTACTCTTTTTTTCTGTAGAAATCAGGCCTTCACTGGAGGAAGAAACAGGAGAAATGACTCAAAGGGTTTGAATGCTTTACAATGCCTGGGAAATCAGTTGAGAGTAGGTGATGCTTTGTTGTTCTAAGATTTTTGATTCATTTGTAATTGTAAAGTGCTTAAATGCAGAGAAATGCAAAGTATGATGAAAGCAGCGAGATGAAAAATACAGCTTCTTATAGGAAAAAAAATATCCATCTCTTCTAAAATATACATAGTTGTTGTAAACCACTTGCTATGATACATGTTTCTGTATCAGTCCCCAGGCTTGATGCATTATGAATGTAACTAATTTCAATGTAAAAACAGGGGCTCTGAAACAAAATCAACACTGAATATCCATGAGCGGCTGTTTTCTTGGGGCCTGAATGATTATGAAAATAAATCAAAACCTTCTTATTTTCAATGCTTTGAGCTAAAGAGAAAGATTTAGGATAGAAATCTTAAGGATGAAGAGGGGAACATTTTCTGCCACTTAATAGGTTTTTCTTAAGTATTATAGCTATAAGAATAGCCCAGAATAGCAAAGAATAGTAAATCCATCATTACATTTTTATTTGTCCTTGTTTGATTCAACTTAATAACTATTTATTAAGCCTATTCTGCACAAAGCAATAAACTATTCAAATAGGAAAGTGAAAATATATTAATTAAAATATATATTTACTAGTATTGTTATTTTACTATATATTATAGTTCTGATTAAATGGTTTATTTTTTTCAATGCCAATCTTTGCTTGTGGGTATAGTAAAATAGTAAGCAACTGAATTCCTTAACTGACTTTCAAAGTCTCCAGTTTTGAACTGGGTTAGGACAAAATAAATTAGATGATACAAATTATGCCTAGAAGTCTTAATTCAGTCAATGGGGCCCACAAACCACAGAAATAAGATTTGAGAAAGTCTGATCCTTTGAAAACATAGTATTGGTACTTAATATTGATAATAATAATAATAGCTAATCTATAATCACTCTTTAAGGTATGAAAAGTATAGTAAATATATTGTGCAATTTGATTCTCACAACAATCCTTTAAGAGAGGCTTATTATTATCTCCATTTTACATATGAAGGGACAGGGGCTGAGAGAGGTGAAGTGATTTGCCTGGGACCACCCAGATATTGAGGGTCTAAAGGAAGATTTGAATTTAGGTCTTTTTCTCAATTCAATGGTCTGTCCAGCTCCCTCTATCAAACATTTGTTCTTACTATAAGGATTATATCGTCATAACATCTTAGTGTTAAAATGGGACTTTCATCTCCTTTTAACTAAATGGGAAGCAGAAATCTCCTTTAAAGGATCTCTAATGAGTGATTCCATCCAATTTTTGCTTTGAAGGAAAAAATCATCACCTCCCAAGAGAGACCATTCCAATCTAAGATATTTTGTGATGTCTTGCTCCCTTCCCAGTAAATAGCTTTCCAAGTCACTTGAGGTAAAGCTCTCAAATTTTATTTCACTTATTATCATCTATCCATACAACTTGGACCCTCTCTAAGGACACAGGAATTTCCCAGCATTCTTAGAAGAAAAGATGTCATTTATCCCTTCATAGCTCAGATTCTACCCCATTGATTCTTGAGATGAATCTTGATAATATCATGAATCAGGTTACCCAAACCTTCTGATTATTCCAAATACATACATCAAAACGTCTTATGTAGAATATCTGACAGGGACAAAAGACTTTCAATATTATTATTCTTCATATCTATTATATCCCCCAAATTGGAAAATCCCAGCACAATTTCCAAATTCTCATTTCCATTTTATTCATTTTTTAGTTTTCTTCTAAACCTTTTCATTTTGTTCAGTGTGAATATCAAATAGAATCCTAGGATATCAAGAGTAGGAAAAGGCTTTAGAGAAAAAGCTCATCCAATCCTCCCATTTTACAGAGGAAGAAACTAAGGCCCAAAGCATAGATCTCCTTAATACTAGCACAATACTGTGGGTCCTAGCTTTGTACTGAATATGGAACAAGTTCTAAAATATAGTCATGGCTCCAGTTCTAGGAACAAAATAGGAATTCAATTCTAACCTTTAGCCTAGCATTCAAACTTGTAGTAGAATAACCAAGGCAGGAGTTCCATAATAGCAGAGAATCAGCTAGTCAGTTGCTCTTAATCTGAAGAACCTCCCAACATATTAACAGTGACCAAGTCCAACAGCATTTTACTGAAACTCTGAAACACAAACAAGGCAACAGACCTAAATTTGGATTAGGAACTTGAAGAGCTCAGAGTCCTCAGGAAGACAGTGGATAGACAACATGTTTTCATATGACTCCGGTATAAAAATACTAAATGCTTCCAGGCTCCCAGACTGAGTTGTAAAAGTAACAGAAAAATGTAAATATATGGAAGCTCAGGTAAAATATCCTCCCCCAACTCTACAAGGAGTACATAGAGCCCAGCACTAACATAAAGTCTGAAGTCAAGAAGTAGGCTGAAAGAATGAACAAATAAGCAAACAAAAATTAACCTGACCATAAAGAGTTACTATGGTAACAGGGTAACTCAAGACAAAAAAAGAAGAAGAAGAAGAAGAAGAAGAAGAAGAAGAAGAAGAAGAAGAAGAAGAAGAAGACTGTGATAAAATCTTAAAGAAAAATGCAAATTGGACAAAAGTCTAACAAGAATTCCTAGAAAAGTAAAACAAAGAGTTAAAAATAGCAAAAAAATAAAATTTTTAAATAGCAAAAAATAAAAAATAAGAGCTACAGAAGAAAAATATAAAAAGAGAATTAATGGCTTGGTAATAGAAGTACAAAACCTTACTGAACAAAAAAAAAGATTCCTTAAAAATTAAAATTGGCCAGATGAAAGCTAATGACTCCATGAAACATCAAGAAATAATGAAATAAAGTCAAAAGTCTTAAAAAGGGAAGAAAATATTAAATATTTCATAAAAAAAAAAACAACTGCTCTGGAAAGCAGATTAAGGAAAGATAACAATATTAATTTTATTACCTGAAAACCATGAACATCAACAACAAAAAAAGAGAACTTAGATATATTTCAAGAAATCATTAAAAGAACACTTTACAGATATATTGGAATCAAGAGACAAAATAAAAGCTGAAATAATCCACTAGTCACCTCCAAAAAGAAATCCAAAAATGCAAACTCCCAGGAATATCATAGACAAAATACCAAGCTCTCAGGTCAAGCTAAAAAAACCACTACATGCAGGTAAAAAGAAAGAATTCAAATACTAAGGAGTATACTCAGGATCACATAAAATAACAGCCACCATTATCAAGGAGCAGAAAGTTTAGAATATTATATTCTCTAAGGCTAAGGATGTAGATTTACAAAAGTAACTGACCTAGCAAAACTAAGCATAATCCTACTGGGGAAAAAACACATTTTTAATGGAATAAAGGATTTCTAAACATTCCTGATAAAAAGACCATAGTTAATAGGAAATCTAACATGCATAGAATTCAAGAGAAGAATAAAAAGGTAAACATGAGTGAGGAATCATAAGAAACTAAAGAATGTCAAATTGTTTACATTCTTATATGTGAAGCTGATATATGTAACCTGTCAGAACTTCATCATTGCCCAGAGTGTTCAAAGAGTCTAATTAGACAGAAGTCCTGAGTGCAATTAAATTATGCTTCAATAATCTCAAAAGAAAAAAGAATGGAAGGGGTAGGGAACAAGAATATTCTGGGAGAAGAGGGAAATGAAAAAAAAGAAGGAAAATTATTTCATATAAATGGGTATATAAGGAAGATTCATGTGATGAAGGAGGATATGGCAGATAGCAAACAACTTTTGAACTTTACTCTGAATTGATTAAAGGAAGGAAGAAAACATATACATAGCTGAGTGCAGAAATTCATTTTATCTAACAGGGAAGTAGGAAGTGAAAAGGTTAAGGGAAAGGAAATGGGAAGAGGGAGACTTGATTAAGGGAGGCAGATTTTGGAAGTAAAACAGAGTCTTAAGGAAAGGACAGAAGAAATAAAAGAAGGAAAAGCATAAGAAAATAGGATGGAGGAAAATGAATAATTAGCAATCATTTCTTTGAATGTGAGATAGAGTTGCCCACAAAATAACAGAGGATAGCAGAACAATTAAAAGCAAAATTCAATATGTTGTTTACAAAAAACATACTTGAAACAGAAAAAAAAGAGTTGAAACAAAGATCTAGAGCAGAATCCAGCATGCTTTATCTGAAATAAAAAAGGCATGGATGGTAGTCATGATCTCAGACAAAGCAAAAGTAAAATGAGACTGAGTTTAAAAAGTTAAACAAGAAAATTGCATTTTGTTTAAAAATTATCACAGACAATGAATTAGCATCAGTATGAACATATATGCACCAAAAGGCATAGCATCTAAATTCTTAAAGGAAAACTTAAATGAGTTATAGGAAGAAATAGAAAATAAAATTATAACAGCAAGGGCTATCATTTTAATCTTCTCAGACATAATAAAATACAACTACAAAATAAACAAGAAGTAAGTAAAGGAGGTGAATAGAATTTTAGAAAAGTTAGCCATGATAGACCTGTGGAGAATACAGAATTGAAATACAAAGGAGTATACTTATTTGTCATTTATATGTATTTACAAATATTAACCACATATTGGATAGAAAAGTTCCACAAATAAATACAAAAAAGCAAAGTATTAGGTGAAATTTTTCTGACCTTAATACAATAAAAAATGGGCATACAAATAAAACAAGTAATAAATTCACAAATTAACTACCCTCCCCTAATTAAACGCCAAACTAGAAATCCTTAAAACCAAAGGAGAAATTACAAAATTGAAGGTTAAAAAAAGAAAGTCACTAAACTAATAAATAAAACTAGGATCTGTTTGTGTTGGGAGCGTTGGGAGAGGGAACATAATAAAACAGATGACATATAAAAAATAAAAGCAATTATTAAGAGTTTTTCAGTTTATGACAATAAAATTGACAATATAAATAAAATGGATGAATATTTACAAAAATCTAA
Organism: Sminthopsis crassicaudata; assembly: GCF_048593235.1. Taxonomy (NCBI): domain Eukaryota; kingdom Metazoa; phylum Chordata; class Mammalia; order Dasyuromorphia; family Dasyuridae; genus Sminthopsis; species Sminthopsis crassicaudata. The sequence goes on along the minus strand of NC_133621.1, from coordinate 42,924,948 downwards.
ATTGCCCAGATTAACATAACAGGAAATAGAATATTTAAGTAATCCTAACTTTAAGAGAAGAAATTGAACAAACTATAAATACAGTTAAATATAATATAAAATGCAAAATAAATTCCAAAGAAAAAAGTCCATGATCAGATGGATTTATAACAAAATTTTATCAAATACTTAATGAACAAATAATTTTAGTGCTATCTACACTATTTTAAAAGTGGATAAAGATCCTAATTTTATGCCCAAAGGATTATCATATTGTGCATACCCTTTGATCTAGCAGGGTCTCTACTGGGTCTGTATCACAAAGAGATTATAAAAAAGGGGGAAAGGACCTACAAGTGCAAAAATGTTTGTAGTAGCCCTTTTTGTAGTGGCAAGGAACTGGAAACTGAGGGGATGCCTATCAGTTGAGGAATGAAAAAAATTTTGGTATGTTAATGTAATGGAATATTATTCTATGAGAAACAATCATCAAGATGATTTCAGAAAGGCTTAGGGAGACTTACACGAATTGATACTTAAGTGAAGTGAGTAGAATCAAGAAAACATTGTATATAGCAAAAAAAGATTATGTGATAATCAACTCTGATGGACTTGTATCTTTTCAACAATGAGGTATTTCAGTTCAATTCTAATAGACTTGTGATGGAGAGAGCCACCTGCATCCATAAGAGGAATATGGAGACTGAATTTAGGTCACAACATAGTATTTTCATCTTTCTTTGTTGTTATTTCCTTGCTTTTTTCTCATTTTCCCCCTGTTTCATCTGATTTTTCTTGTGCAACATGATAAATATGAAAATATGTTTAGAAGAATTGTACATGTTTAACCTATATTACTTGCTTTTTAGGTTGGCAGGGGAAGGGAGAGAAAAAAATTGGAACATGAGGTTTTACAAGGATAAATGTTAAAAACCATCTTTGCATGCATTTTGAAAATAAAAAAGTTATTATTATTAGAATTTTACCAAATTCTTTCTATGACACAAATATAACCTTGATATCTAAACCAAAGAGAGTCAAAACAGAAAGAAAATTATAAACTAACTTCTCTAATATTCATTAAAAGATTTAAATAAAATACTAACAAGGAAATTACAGTATAGCACAAAGATTACATATTATAACCAGCTTGGATATTTATCAGGAATGCAAGGTTGGTTCAATATTAGTAAAACTAGAAGCATAATTGGCCAAATTAATAATAAAAACTACAAAAATAATATTATTTCTACTGAAACAGTAAAAGCTTTTGAAAAATTCCACCATTCATTTCTATTTTAAAAAAAAAAAAACAGCATTAGAAAGCATCGGAATAAATGGACCTTTCCTTAAAATGATGAGTAGTGTTTATCTAAAACTAAGAGCCAGCATTATCTGTAATAGGAATAAAGCTAAAAAGCCTTTCCAAAGATTACTATTCAAAATTGTATTAGAAATGTTAGCTATAGCAAAAAAGAAAAGAAAAGAACTCAACAAAAACTACAGTCTGGCAGAAATTAGCTGTAAAGTAACATTTCATACTCTATGCCAAGATAAACTCCTAATGGTTACATGATTTAAATATAAAAGATGATAATTAGCAAATTGGTGCAATGTGGAAGAAATTACCTACAAGTTCTACAAATAAGGGGAAACTTAATGAACAAATAAAAGAGAATTTCATAGGAAGTAAAAATAAGTTTTGATTATATAAAACAAAAAAGATTTTGCACAGATAAAACTAATGCAGCTAAAATTAGGAGAAAAGCAGGAAATTGGGGGGAATTTTTTCATTTCTAAGATATATAGAAAATGAAGTCAAATTTATGGCTTTGATAAGTGGCCAAAGGATACAGATAGTTTTCAGAGGAAGAATTCCAAGCTTTAAAATCCATATAAAATTCTTTAAATGACCAACAATTAGAGAAATACACATTAAAGCAACTCTGAGGTATGACTTCATAACTATCAAATTGGCTAAGTTGACCCCTCTCTGTTCTCCTCAAAAAAGAGGAAAATTACAAATGCTGAAGGAGATATGGAAAATCAGGCTCTTTGATGTACTATCAGTGGAAGTATAACCCAGTCCAATCATTTGGAAAAGCAATTTGGAATTATGCCTTCAAAGCTATTACATTGGCATACCTTTTGGCCCAGCAATACCTCTACTATGTCTATACCCCAAAGAAATTGAAGCAAAGGGGAAAGGATCCAATTGTGAGGAATGGTGAGAGGCTAAGGCACTGTCTTCATAGATCTGGTAATTTAGTTACAAGAATAAGGAATTGGGGGTGGGACGAGGAGGAGAAGGAGCAAATCAATGATTTATACTATCTTGGCCAGCAATAATACTTGTAGTCACACACAAAAAATCCTTCTTATTCCAAAAATGATGGATTGGCTGAATCTAGCAATTAGAGAAAATATAAGATAGCTTAATATACTGAAGGTTTGCAGCCTAGTTAATAGACTAATAGTCTATAAGGTTGAAAATTGAAAAAAAAAAAAAAAAGATCATGACTTAAGGAAGAAGCTAAGTAACAGCTTTTACAAAAAAGACAAATAAAAAATCAGGATGGGGCTTCTGCAGAGGGCAAATAAGGAGTAACAGATAAGAGGTTTTTATTGCTCCATATTCATAAACTAGACAAGAAGTTTGAAGTGGACCCTGGGCTATGACCTATCAGTAATTTCAATGACTACAAGATATTCAAACCCTCTGGGTTTAAACTTTGGTCACAGAGCTCTTACTCCTGCACATGCTTAATGAGCCTTATTAATACTAACTTCTCCTGCTTGGGAGGAGGCTTCATTAACATAACATGTTTTACTTATCTTGAGTCTGTTCATTCACTGTGCCCTTTTGGGGGTTCAGAATATTATTTCTAACACATGTGTACAAAATATTTATTAGCAACATTTCTTGTGGTAGGAAAAAATTGGAAACTGAGTGGATGTCTATCAATTGTGCAATGCCTAAATAAGTTACTGTATATTAATGCAATGGAATATTATGGTGCTGTAAAAAATGATGAAAGGGAGAGTTTCAGAAAAAAAAAAAAACAGGGAAGATCTGTATGAGCTAATGCAGAGTGTAGAGGGAAGAACTAGGGGAGCAATTTGTACAGTAACAACAATATTGTAAAGACAATTCTGCAAGACTTAGTGACTAATTAACCTCATGAATTACTACAATTCCAAAGGACTCATGATAAAACATTCATCTACCTCCAAATAGAACAGTAATGGATTCAGAGTACAGATCAAAGTATATAATCTTTTCCCACCTTCTTTCCTTTCATTTTTGGATATGGCTAATGCAGTAAATTGTTTTGCATGTCTCTCTCTGTCTATCTGTCTGTCTGTCTCTGTGTATATATATATATATATATATATATATATATATATATATATATATATATATATATATATATATACAAAACTACTACCTGTCTGTCTGTCTCTGTATATATATATATATATATATATATATATATATATATATATATATATATATATATATATACAAAACAAAACTAATTATATATATATATATATATATATATATATATATATATAATTAGTTTTGTTTTCTTGCCTTCTCAATGGGTGGAGGAGGAGGAGAATTTGGGATTGAAATTAAAATTGAATTTGAAAAATAATAATATGTGTGTATGGTCTTGATAAAACAAGGGGATGATGGATGGTAATTGAAAAGAAATTTCCCTTGTGGAAGGAAATAATTGGTGAAGGAAATCTGAATTGCAGAATTGATGATGTGGAAATCTGAAAATCTGAAGGTAAGAAAACTCCAGAGAAAATCTAGACTTCTGGGCATTTTGGAATGGGAGGAAAATCATCTGCAATAAGAGCAGGCTGACAGAACAGAAAGATCAAAAAAACTTTTTCTTCCAAAATCAGAGTAGACCTCAAAGCCAAAAACAAGTGGAAAGAATGACATTTCTGAATTTTAGGGAGTTGATAGAGAATTTTGAAAAATCAATCCTAAAAGATTGTTGCTCAAAGATATATCATTAAAATATACATTATAGAGGGATGATCATGAGGAACTGCTTCACCAATTGCAAAATACCATAAATACTGTAAATGGACCATATTTGCCCAGACGAGTTACCAACTATAATCAGATATAAGACATCATGATCATATAAAACACAGGAATGCATTTCACTTTTCAATTCTTAATGAACCAGAAAAAAAGTGATCTTCCTATAACAATTCTTCATTCTGAATAATTAAGTGACTGGCAGATGGTTGAGAAGAATTGTATTGGGGAGAACATTTATGATTTGGCCAAGTAAATATAAAGAAAGTGAGTTCAGAAATAAGAACAAACAGCATAAAGGATCCAGATCATTAAAGAAGTTATGTTGTAGTCAGAGAACCAAAAAAAACAAGGAGAAAAGTCTCTGAGATGGGAATGTACCATGGTTGATGTGAATGATCTGGCAGAGATAACTGAAAAGTAGTCAAACAATGTGAAACACCAGGAAAGATTTGAGGAGAGAAAGCCTGAGCAGTTTCCTACTACATTTCCCTTCTCAGCCCCAAACAGAAATCCAAAATGGAATCCCCTAGTTTGATTTAAAAAGTAGTATGGTAAAGGAATGAAAAATAAATTTGGAAGCAGCACATGAATTCAAATCACAGTTCAGCTATGTATTGCTTGTGTGATCTTGGACAAATCACTTCATGTCTTAGATTTCACTTTTGGTTCTTTTTTTCATGTGCAAAATAATCAGCTAAGAAAGGTTCAAGGGTTTTTGCCTCTGTGTTATGGAGTCCCTTTGCAGTCTAGCAAAACCTATAAAAACCTCATTTCAGAATTATGTTGTCTACATTCCTAATTGAAAAAAATATTAAATTTTGGTGAATGAAAATACAAATATAATTTCTCCTTTCAAATTTATGCTTCAATCCTTCTGGAAGTCTAATGATCTCAGGTCAAGAACCTTTGGACTAGGTGATTGCTAAGATCTCTTCCCACACTAGAACCAAAGGTACTCATTTATTTAGAGCTAGAAGGGATAATTTGGACAGTGCTGAGTCAAACTCCCCTCAGTTTACAAATGAGACTCAGAGATGGACCAACTTTCTCAGAATCACACAATTAATCAGTGACGGGAGCAAGATTTGAAATAAAGTCTTCTTGACTCCAAGTCTGGCATTTTATTTATTCTATCAATTAGCCCTTTCAAAATGTTATCCTATTATTAGAAGACAGTACAATGAACCTAAAAAAGAACAGTATGACCAATTTTGAAGGACTTCATGAAGAGAGGTCTGGAGTTAAATTTTGTGGCCTCTTCTGTTACAACTACTAAAATCCTTAGATAGGTAGGTAGGTAGTGAGTGACAGAGTCAGAGATAGAAAAAGAGACAGAGAAACAGAGAGACAGAGAGAAGAATTAATGAATGTGTATTAAGTTTGAAATCACTTTCATGCATACCATAAGAAATGGAAATAAAGGAGAAATTGCTTTGTCTTGATAACTAGAGGGCTTGGTTGGCTTAGTGTTTACAGTCATATTCGCAGGATTGTGAGCAACCAGATATCATCACCATATTCTTTTAGGACTTAAGGGAAAGATCTTCCTAATAATGCCTTTATACCATGCCAGAGTTTCTATAATATACTTTCTATTAAATGCCACACAGAACCATAATTACAATGAGGTGATTGGGGCTTTTGTCTCAGTATGTGACACATAAAGGAGACATTATTATTCTCTTTAGAAGATAAAAGTCCCCAAACCTTAGAGTTCTTTGCCAGTTCTAGCTATCTAGGCAGTACTACTGCTTCTGCTCTTTTGCTCAATAATGGATCACCAAACAAAAGTCCAATTATCATTGTGTTACTCTCCTAGAACCCAACTTTCTCTTCTTCCTCAGTGTTCTTTTCCCCTACATCATTCCAGGAGATAGAAAGTCATAGATCCTTGGCTATGCCATAGGGGCAAGAGTTGGATTCTCTACATCTCCTCTCCTGACACAGCTGGCACTAGAGCAAACTGTTCTTTGTATTCTTCCTAGCCCTTGAGCCCCAGTTGAAGTCCTGTCTCTCTCATTCATTAGTTTATAAATTCTGTGAGAACAAGGACAGTCATTGGCTTCTTTTTGTAATCCCAGAATTTGACACAGTACCTGGCATATAGTAAGTACTAAATAAATGTTATTGATTGATTTATTGCTTAGTTTCATGACCTTGAAAATGATTTAGGTATAATCCATTATATTGTATATCATTATGTAAAATCACTGATGTTTAAGCCATTCTTTATTGACAGACCTGTCCGGAATGGAATTGATTTTGACTTTGCAAACTTCTGGCATATAATCCCTACAGGAAGAGCTGGGCTTGGGGATGAAGCCAAATCAACTCAAATGGATAAGCATAAAAAAAGGCTTTTTAGGCCTCTAGTCAACCAGTTCTGTGGCCTGGTCTTTTGATGACCTCTGTTAACACCAGAAAGGATTTGTGGATCCTGGTCAAATCAATTAATTTATAAATAGGAGTCAATTTCAAAATTCTTCCCTCCAAATTTAAGCTTGTTTTGATTTTTTAATGGAACAGGCTTGATTATTTATAATTCCCTAATCAAATTCTCCCTCAGCATCAGAAAAGTTTGCTTTGATAAGCTGGGAATTTTGTATTAGATACTCATAGAATTGCATGGTGTTTGAACTGAAAAGGACTACAGACTTGATCTACAATTCAAGCCTATTCATTTAGGGAGAGATGAGTAAATGAAGGCTGAGAAAGTATGTTGGATATAATATCAAAGGGATTAAATTAGTATCTTAACTCTCTTTCTCATTACCAATATAAACTTAGGCAAGTTTTTTTTTATTTCTAAGCCTCAGTTTCCTTTTCTGCAAAATGAAGACATCAAATGAGTTGATATCCAAGATCTTTCAGTTTTAACTCTGTGGGAAAGAGGTATGATGGAAATGCTCCCAAAGGTGCAATCAAAAAACTGCAGATGACTGCAAGAAATGGCTGGCTTGGGCTCTCTTCTTAAATGGATGTTTTCCAGTTTGGGGCCCCAGCCTCCAAATCAGACCTTATCAAGTGTGAGTAACAAAGCTGGCTAGATCTTATGGAATGATCAGATTCCTGGAGCATGATAAAAAATACCAAAAGTGGGGACTCAGGTAGGAAAGGAAGAGAAATGAATGGAATGACTGCTGAGCTTTACCCAAATATCCTGCACCCTGTTTTCTCCCCAACAGTAGCCTCACCCATCTCCAGCTCTTCAATTTTTAAAATTTGAATATTATCTCCTTAATATATGAATGACTGGGGATAACCATGGTTTTTCTGATGAGCTATTCATTAGATGACATCTGATTTTGTAATTGAATCCAAAAATCATAAAATAACTAGGATCTTAGGGACCATTGTATCCAACTCCCTACATTCATAGATTAAAAATACTGAAACTGAAAAAAATAAAGTTATTTACCTTAGGTCACATTGTGGCAGAACTCAAACCTGAAGCCAGGTCACCTGACCCCAAGTGCAATACTCTTGCTAGTAGAGTGTCGTGTTTAGTTCTGGATGTCACACTTTAAAAGCACTGGGCCCAGAATCTAGAAGACTCAGATGTTTTCAGATGTGTACCAGCTGTTTGCCACAGCTTCCACATCTGTAAAATGGAGATTGAAAATAGTACCTAGCTCCTAGGGTTCTTCTGAAAACCAAATGAGATATTTGTCTGGCAAATGAGTGTATGGCACTTAATTAAAGCTGTGTAAAAGCTAGCTAATGGTGGAAGTAGCAGCAACAGCAGCAGCAGCAAGAATATCAGTAGAAGCAGCAGCAGCAGTAGTAATAGCAGCAGTAGTAGAAATAGAAGTAACAACAGTAGAAGTAGCAGCAGCAACAGTAGCAGCAGCAACAATAGTAACAGCAACAGTAGCAGCAACAGTAGTAACAACAGTAGAAGTAGCAGCAGCAACAGTATCAGTAGCAACAATAGTAACAGCAACAGTAGCAGCAATAGTAGCAACAGCAGTGGCATCAATAGTAGCAGCAGCAGCAGCAGCTACTACTGCTATTGTCACTATTGTTATTGTTGTTAAGACACTAACACTAGCTGTTGGACCCTGAGTAAGTCACTTAACCCCAATTGCCTCAGCAAAAAAAAGACACTAACAACAAGAACAAGTCAAGGAGAAGGGACAGGAGTAGAACCAAGCTGATGAAGATGAGAATGCTGGGGAGGGAAAGGAGTAGCATTTATTGCTAAGGCAGTAAAAGAGAGAGGCTAAGAGATACAGAGAGTAAAGCATGGGGAGGTATGCTGGAGAAAGAGCCATGTTAGCCATAATGGATGATGGAGGACACTAAGACAAAAAAAATGAATGAAACAATCTCTACTTTCAAGAAACTTGAGCATAATCTACTAGACCAGTTCAAATGCTACTTACATGGAATTTTCTTTGATTGCTTAATTCAACAGGTAATTATGAAGAATATTAGGGATATCAGAGTGCATATCATGTTGAGCCTAGAGTCAGAAAGAATCATCTTCATGAATTCAAATCCAACCATAGACACATAATAGCTATGAGACCCTGGGTAAGTCATTTCACCCTGTTTGCCTCAGTTTCCTCATCTGTCAACTGAGTTGGAGAAGACAAACCAGTCCAGTATCTTTGCCAAAAAAAAAAAAAAAACAAAAAAAACAAAACAAAACAAAACAAAAACCAAATGAGGTTGTGAAGAATCTGAAACAATTGAACAAGAACAATTTTTAGGAAACTGCTTCATTTGGTTTCTTGCCTTCCTGAAACAAATACAATTTCCTGAAGTTCCCTAACTCTTAACATTCCTTTATAATTAGTTACTTTTCCATGTAGAATTGTCTTATTTCAACTACTATCAACTGCCAAATATTAATATTCAGCATTTGTATGATACTTTAAGGTTTGTAAATGTTTTACAATATTTTCCCATTGTTCCTTAAGACAACACTGCAAAATAATTGTTATCATTATCCCCATTTTACAGATTAGGAAAACTGAGACAGACCAGGGTTAAGTGACTTACTAGAGTTACCCAGCTATAAGTTTCTAAGGTAGCGTATTTTATGTAGTCCCCAATATGCTATCCATTGCATCACCTAGTTGCCTAAAATATGGCCTAGGTTTTGTACTTTTTGTATCTATCAAAAGTACCCAATACAATACCATGCACTTTGTAAGGGCTCACTAGATACTGACCAAGAGATTGTAGACTTCCAGTAAAAACTCTTTTCCAGCTTGCTTCCTCCAAGATGGTATCAATAGATAACTTCTACTCACAAGCTGTTTGCCTGCAATCATTGACTTTGTATTTCAGAATTTTATTACTTTTACTCATTTACATAGCATTCACTAAAATATAATATTTGCTCTGAATTTTGTTTTGGTTTTCTGCAAACCAAAAAGCTAGGGGGGGTTGAAAACTAAGGACCCAATTTTAAAAGTTTAAAAAGTAAATGAGATAATGAAGAATCTCAAGGGGGCTTAGATTCAGTGTTGATTTTGGGAACATGCTGTGTTTATTTCTCTAAGTAAAGATCTTGAGGCTTATGAAGCAACTTAGTGTTTCCTTCAACTTCAGGAGCCCTTGAAATGAAGCCCAGGGCAAAAGAAAGGAGTCTTTTTTCCAAGCAAAGATTTCCCTGCATTTCATTAACTGTAGTCTCACTCACTTTGTCCCAATGATATGGTAATCCATGGAGATTCTTTTTCTCAAATAAATAAACAAACAAATAAATGAATGAGTGAATAAATAAATAAACCAAAAACCAAAACAAAACTTCAACAAGCAAGCCACCCAACTGGAAATGTAGTTGTGGAATCAAACTGTTAGGATTACAAGGTGATAACTCAGGTTGTCTAAACAATTCTCTAGCTCAGAATTCACACCTTTAATTCAAACCTTTAACAGGAGTTTACACCTTTAGACTTCTGAAAAGGAGTTTACATATTTAAAGGAGTTTACACCTTTAAAAGGAGCAAGTTCATTGGTTGAAGTATTTCCCACAAGCCCCTGAGTTCTCACAAATCCATTCTCTGCGAGGATAAAAGAAGGCAACATTAAGTCTGAAGTCAGTTTAGACTAGGACATTGAGTTGGGATGGCAGTCTGGATTGAGTCAAAGAGATGTCCAGTGGATTTGCAAGTTCAGCAATCACACTCTTTTGCAGGGGAAGGCTCCAGAAGCCTCCCAAGAAACCTGCTCACAGAGGAAAAGATTATACAGAAAAGAAACCTCCTCACAGAGAAGGATTTACAACTGAGAGATGATCAGAATATTACATTTTGGCACCCAACATGGGGCAAGGACTTATTCTGAGCCCTTCAGAGGAGCTAGCCCGGACTTGACATCAAACTACCTGAGAATTAAGGAATAGAGACACAAACTCCCAGGGATGGAATTAGAAATGTGTTTGGGGGCATTGCAAGGACAACCAAGTCTCTTTTCTTGAACAAATCAATCATAAAGGTATTAAACCTTAAAGTTGGAAGTGTTTTTGGACCTCCCTCAATCAATCTCCCTCAATCTCTCCTTCCTTCTTGATTCATATCGACAAAATTCATTCAAGAATTTGCTGCATCTATGCAGTCTTTGCTCTTTTATTTCTAGTACTAGAAAGCTTACTTCCTCCTGAGGTAATCCATTTCATCAACTTTTCTTATTATTGAGTCATTTCAGTCATGTCTCCCACTTGGAGTTTTTTGGGCCAAGATACTGAAATGCTTTGCCATTTCCTTTTTTATAGATTAGAAAACTGAGGCAGACAGGGTTGTGATTTGCCCAGGATCACATAGCTAGTAGGTTCCTGAAGCCACATTTGAACTCAGATCTTGACTCTATACCCAAAGCTCTATCCACTGAGCCACTTAGCTGCCCTCATCCCTTCACAGATATTCCTAATTAAAAGTCCATTCTCTTGAAATCATAAGCTATTAAAACAAGAAATAATCTTGAATATCATTCATTCTTTAGACTCATTTTGTTTTATATGAGGAAATTCAAGTTCAGAGAGGTGTTTTGCCAAGGTCACACAGCCATGAGCACAATGAGTTAATAAGCAGGCATCTGGACTCCTTGCCTAATTCCCTTTTCATTACACTCAGGGTCTGTATAATTCATTGGCTCCTCTAATTATTCAAAGTGATTATATATTAATGTAACCCAAATACCAAAAGCAGTTTCAGAGGCAAATTTCTACCATCCCTTCTTCCCCTCAATTCCATAGCCAGTTCTTGAGATCACTATACACACCCCTTACTCCTTTAGGAAAGGCAAAAAGGACAATGGTTATCTCTCTGTCCTTAAGCACCTTATTTAAGCTCTAAACCTCCAGCTCCTCATTTGTTACAGGATCCTTGTACTTCTTGGGTCATGGAGCTATTGTGAGGAAAGGGCAGCTAAGTGGCCAGATATATAGAGAATTAGATCCAGTGTCAGAAAAGACCTGAGTTCAAATGGGATCTCAGATACTTTCTAGCTATGTGACCCTAGGCAAATAACTTCTGTTTTCCTCAGTGTCCTCATCTATAAACAATAATGGTGTTAATTAGTTAAATTAATTAGTTATAGCACCTACAGATTAGTGTGATGATCAAATGAGACAAAAATTGTCTTGGAACAGTACCTGGTATATATTAAGTGCTATAAGAATGTTAGCTGTTGTTTTATTTGGTAAAAGCAATATATGAAAGTAAGCAATTATTTCTATTTATTAGTGAAATAATGAAAACTTCAGTGACAAGCTGAAAAATGAGAAGAATAATCCAATCCAGATCCAAAAGCATTTATTAGGCACTTATTTATAGATGATTTAAGGGGAGAGAAGAATAAAAAAGGAGTCCCTGCCCCAAAGAAGCTTATGTTCCCCTAGGAGTGAATCAGCTCCAACAGCATATAATGGGCAATAATGAATCACAGATTCGCAGATTAGGACTGGATAGAAACCTTCAAATGGTCCAGTCTGAACATTCCTTTTGTAGTTGAAGAAATAGAAATCTAGAGAAATTAAATAGCTGGCCCATTTTCACCCTAAAAGTATAGAACAGCAATGAATTGACCTTATATCATTTAACACCAAATTCTGTGTCCTTTTCCTTGATCCTATTATGAAGCTGAAGATCCTTCCAGAATTAAATATCATCCCTCTTGTTTGGTATGATACATCAGACTTTTTCTCATTTTCCAAGAATTGCAAAGAACATTTGATTTTGAATAAGGAGTACTGGGTTCAAAATGGAATCATCCTTAGGATACCAGGGTATAGACACTGATGACCAATGCATGACAAGAGAAAACCCTCCTCTCCTTACCTTTGAGCTAAGCTCAGTGGTATTTCAGTGTTAAATTTGATTTTATTGTGCACAACACTGATCTTTAATTCAAATAGGTTGAATCGAAATAGTACAATACAATGAAAAAGCTAATGGATCTTGGAATCACACAATGTGGGTTAGAGCCCTGGCACCAACAGTTATTGACAATATGGCCTTAGACAAATCATGCAGCCTTTCTTACCCTCAGTTTTCTCATCTGGAAAATGGAAATAATAAAGCCTACGTTGCCTATTCTATAGAGTTGTTATTTTGTAAACCTTACAGTCTTATGAAAATGCAAACTATTGTCATTTAACTTCTATACTGATATTCAAAAAATGGTTAGATCAACTACTATGAAATACTATTACCACTGAAAATAAAAAAAAAATCAGACCAAATTTGATCAATAACCTCAACACAGGCCCCAAAAGAAGTATATTCTAGGAACATTCACTGCTGATATTTATTGGAAAACTATAAGGCAAAACCCATTAAAAGAGATTCCAGGTAAAGCACTTTTGAAATGGCCCCAGCAATCCTAGCTTCCCATGATTGCACGCAACCATCTTGAACCTGGATCTTGCCAGACAGATGGCTAACCTCATTGTTTGTTTGGTTTTTCTGTTTGATTTTCAAGAACCTTAAAACAAGGTGGACAAACAGCTACTGTCCTAATTCAAACACTGGTATTGACTTGGAAGATTGTCTTCAATCCCAAGTGGAGTAGATGCATTAATACTCAGATACACACCTATTGACTGAGCCGACTAAGAGAATAGGCCACAAAAGCCCTGCTAACTGATAAGTGTGTTTCCTATCCATCAGGCACAGATGGTTTCCTATTCCTGCTTTGGCTCTGGTAGGCAGGCCCTGGATCAAGTTCTATTCTCAAATTCAGAGTAATTGCTTCTGATTTCTTTTTTTTCTCTCTTTAGTCCTCTAACAATTCAGAAAGTCTGATGAATATGGGAGAAATATGGTTCAACTGTTCCTTGCCTTTGACACAGCAATTGTCCTGCAGGCTTCTAGCAAATCAAAAATAGAAGAAGGAGAAAAGGTCCCATATGTACCAAAATATCCATAGCAGTACTTTTTGTGATGGAAAAGAACTGGAAACACTGAAAGAGTCCTTTGATTAGAGAGCACTGAAATAATTGTGGTATATGTATGTAATAGAATTTTGTTAGGTAAGAAATGATAACTTTGGAGTATTTAAAGAAATGTGAAAGAACATATTAACTAAGACCAAGGGAAGAAAGCTCAACTAGGAAAATTATTTAAACAATAACAATAAAAATGAACATAAAAAGCACACAAAGGGAGACACACACACACAAAAAAACCCTGGATAATTGTGAAGGTCAATTTTGGTCCTAGATAACAGAACCTAGATTAGGTTTCCCACTTCTTCACAGAGAAGTTGGGGGGTATAGGAGCAGAATATTGCATAAACCATCAGTTATGGGTTGATTTTTTGCTAAACTGTTTTCCTTGCCAGTAGGGAAGCCTTGGGGATGAGCATATGGAAAAGATTATGACATTAAAACAAAAAAAAAATCAAAATTTTAGCAGTACTAGTTCTCAAGCTATATTATAAAATAGTAATTGTCACAAACTATTTAATCAAAACTGATTTTAAAAAAGGAAAGGTTGGTCAACAGAACAGATTAGGCACATAATACCCAGAAACAACTAAATATAACAATGTAGAGTTTGATAAAAATAAAAACTTCAATTACTGTGGGAAGGAATTGCTATGTTACCAAAAAACAAAAGGCTGAGAAAAGTAGAATTAGCTGGCATGAATTAGGTTTAGAATAACATGGAAACAGAGAGAGAGAGAGAGAGAGAGAGAGAGAGAGAGAGAGAGAGAGAGAGAGAGAGAGAGAGAGAGAGATACACAGAGAGATACAGAGAGAGAGAGACAGAGAGAGAGACAGAGACAGAGAGACAGAGACAGAGAGACAGAGACAGAGACAGAGACAGAGACAGAGAGACAGAGAGACAGAGACAGACAGAGAGAGAGACAGACAGACACAGAGAGAGAGACAGACAGACAGAGAGAGAGAGACACAGAGAGAGAGACAGAGAGAGACAGAGAGAGAGAGAGAAACTGGGAACTCAGGGCAGAGGGAAGGGAGAACTTGGGGTCAGGGGAAAGTAGAAAAATGAGTGAGTAGTGATAATGATATTTTTAAATGAAAGGGAAAAGATGCCAAAATCCTTAAAAGAGAGCAGGAAAAAAAGCTGAGAAAGGGATACAAATAAGAAGGGCAGTTGTTATTATCACATTAAATATAATATTTTTTTCAAATAAATCAATATAACAAAAACATCAATATAACAATATATATATATAAATCAATATAATCAATATAGCAATAATAATATAACTGAGGTTCATGGTTTCTATATACAATCTTTTTTTTTCTAGATTTCATTGTATGAGGAAATCTTCATGTTTGTGGGTATTTCTTAAATAAATAAGAAAGAACAAAATAGTTTTTAAAAGAAATAAAACTTGTTGAATGAGTAAGGAAAACTGTACCATATTTACCACAATTTGGAAAGAAGAAATGAATCAGGGAAGCTTGTGCCCACAGGCTGAGGTCTGAGCCAGCATTTTCTTTGATTATGTAGAGAATTAAAGAGTTCTGGGCTGTGCTAAGAGGTATGAGCCAGTATTCAAAACCTTTTTTTTAAAAAAAGGTTTTAAATTAGTATTTATGTGAGGAGAATTTTTAAAATGGTGATTAGGAAGGGAGGTCTCCAAGATAATAGTGAAAAGAATCACTGAGAATCGTCAAAATGCTGCTAAAAGGTAGAAAAAAAGAAATTTTGGGGGGGGATTTTTGAGACAAGGAGACAAAAAGCACTTAAATAAAATGAATATAATTTAAATGACTACATGTAATTCTAACTTTAATTAGATTCATCTGTGCAGCACAGAAAGTTTTTCCATCTACATTAAAAAAAAATTGCTCACCCGGCATCCCAATTATATAATCTCTTCAAAGTCTTGTTATTGTCTGCTTTTTCTACTTCTTCCCTCAACCACCCCGCCCCCCAAGGAGACAACATCTTCACAAGATGATAAAAAGCTAACAATTTGAGAAATTCAAATTGAAGCAGATTCACTATCCACAAAATTGGCAAAGTTGACCAAAAAAAGGAAATGGCAAGGAGTCGAGAGAGGGTCTACAGGAAATCAGGCACAATTAGTGTACTATTGATAGAGCTAAAAATTAGCCCAGCCATTCTTAAAACAATCAGGATCTATGCCCCCTAAAAAGTCACTAAAACTTTTTGTTTGCCTTTTGACCCAGAAGTGCTATTATCGAACCTATATCCCAAAGAGAGCAAATAAAAAGGAAAAGAATTCATAGGTGCAAAAATATTTATAGCAGCTCTTTTAATGATGGTAAAACCCAGGAAAGTCAGGGAGGCCTCATTAAATAGGAAATGGCTTAATAAATTATGTTATATCAATGCAATGGAATATTATTGTATCATAAGAAAAGATAAAAGGGACAATTTCAAAGAAACCCTGGAAGACTTTTATGATTTGATGCAAATTGAAGTGAGCAGAATCAAGAGAATAATTTATACAATAACAAGTATGTAACACAAAATTTGAAAGACTTAAAAAGTCTTATTAATGCAATGTCTAATCATAATTCCAGAAGATCAATGATGAAAAAGCTAGCTATGTTCTGACAGAGAAGTGATAGACTCAATGCAATTTGAGACATACTGTTTTAGGACATGACTAATGTGAGAATTTGTTTTGATTATGCACATTTATATAAGATTTATTTCCCCTTTTTTCAATATTAATAGAAAGAGAGAGCACAAAGAAGAATGAGGTAAGGAATAGAGTTCCTTCCACACAAAAAAGTGACAAAAGAATAGAAGGAAAACCAGAAGGAAGACCAGTCTACAGATTAGCAGAACAACTTTTCAAGTTTCAAGTTGAATTTATTATGTATGTTTAAAAACAAGCTTTATGTAATAAAAACCCAGAATTTCATGGATAATCTTATCCCTTCTGTTCCACAACGTGCCTATGGAAATGTTCATGTTATTTGGTGTATGTTAATTTAAAATATTATTTTAAGCAGGAGTAGATTGTACATCAGAAAAACTTGGATTCTAAATCCTAAATCTGACACCATATAACCAGAAAATTTGGGGCATTTCTAGGTCCCATTTTCTCATCTCCCATATGAGGCAATTGCACAATAAGGCAATTGGTCTTTAAAGTCTCTTTTAGGTCTAGAATTCTATGTTATAAAAACAATAATAATATTGAGGAATGTGCTATAGTACATAGAAGGCTGGTTTTATAGGATGAAAAATGTGGGTGCTTGTTATGATTCTTACAAGGTACTAAGACAGTGGAATTGGTAGAGACAATAATTATCTAATTTAGCATGGTTCAGTATGATTGATCTAATCCTACAAGATGTTATGGGCCAGAACTTGAAACAAGGTACTGAGTGGAACTGAGGGGACAATGGTTAAATCTAATTTAGCATTGATTTAATCCTACAACAAATAATAGTTTCCTAGTGATGGAACGATTGGCGTATACTTATATGTACAGCATATAAGCAAGAAGCTCTCAGGGCCAGACACACAAGCCCACTCTCAGGGGTGGAGTCAGATTCATTCCAACTTCCACCTTTGTGCTGGCTGGAGACATTGGGAGGACGAGAGGCTGAAGATGGCAGAGACAAAGGACGAGTGGTAAGAGCTCTCGGAACCAAGGAGAAAGATAGGCCTCTAAGACTAATGTGACTAAGAAAGGAGACAATACTTGGAAACAGAAAATAAAGGATCTGGACTTTAACTCCTGGCTGAATTTGAGGTGATTATTACACTGAACTGAAACTAAGGCTACCTCCAGAAGCCCCCCAAGAAACCTGCTCACAGAGAACATTATATTTTAGAGAAGAACATTACAGGTTCTAGTACCCCTTCTTAGCAAGCTGAATTAGTTATCTCAGACTTAACCTCTAGGTCCATTGATCAACTCCTTTCAATTTACAGCCCTGCTAAGTTATAGATGATTGCAGTCTATGTTGGCAGAAGGAGTTCCCACACCAAAAGTTCTTCATGATACCAAATCACAATTATTTCATATATTTGAACAATATCAAGTATTAACTACTGATATTTATGTAGTACTTTCTGGTACATAGTCCTTCCCATCTATTATTTCGATCAATCCTTTCAACAATATGATATAAACATTGCCACATTACTTCTACACGTTTATGTATTAGGCCCTAATTAGACCCTAATCTCAGGATAGTTAGGTGACTGGCCAAGGTCTCATATCTAATAAGGGACAAGACCAGGCCTCAAACTCACTTCTTCAAAACTCAGGTCCATTACTCTGTCTCTTGCTTTTAAGCTATCCTCAATGCCTAACTTCTCTCCCTTCCCCATATTTGCCTACTAGTTTCCATGGCTTCCTTCAAATCAATTAAAGTCTCACCTTCTGCAAAAAGCCCTTTTTCACCCTTGATCTTAATACATTCCTTCCATCTCCAGTTTATTCTATTTGTACTGTGATTTCCTTAAACATATAGACTGTCTTTTTTGTTTTTTGTTTTTTTTTTAGTTTGTATGGCTAGCACTTAGCACAATGCCTGATATATGTTATTGTTCAGTCATTTTTTGGCAGGGTCAAATCTTTGTAACTTCATTTGAGGTTTTCTTGGCAGAGATAATGGATTTGTTTGCCATTTTCTTCTCCAGCTCATTTTACAGCTGAGGAAACTGAGGCAAATAGAAATCACAGAAGTGACTTGCCCAATGTCACACAGCTAGTAAGTATATGGGGCCTGATTTGAACTCAGGAAAAGGAATTCTATCCACTGCATCTCCTAACTTCCTAGAACATAGTAGGTGCTCAAAAATTATTGCTTCCTTGACTGTCAGTAAACCCTTAATCAACCAAAACAAAATCAAACAAAAATCCTCAATAAACTGCATCTCTTGCCCACCTCTGTCTATCCCACACCTTATATTTTGAGAAGGGGATAACAAGAGTCTGAATCAACTTTCAGGTTGACTTCTACTTTGTGCAAATTCAGTTCCATCTCCTATGTGATACAATAGGTAGCTATTGATTTTGGAGAGGTAATAAGTTCAGATCCCATTTCTGACATTAACTGCCAGTGTGATTTTCAGCAGGTTACTTGAACTTTTTGATTTTCATTCTCACACCCAGCCCCAAGAGCCTTTTCCTGATCTGGAACACTAGATGACCTCTGAGGATCCTCAGAAGAGCTTTTAAAAGTTCAAAATGGAAAGAATATAAAATTAAGAATCTTAAGACAAAGAGAAACTTGTTAGCCAAAAATGGCATTTCCAAAGGAAAAGAGGAAGGCAGAGTCACTGGTAAAGGGGAGGAGGTAGATGAGGGTGGGGGAAAGGAATGATAGCAGGGAAAGAGAATTTTCAACTAAGAGGACCAAAATGCTAAATGATTGAAATTCAGAAAAGGGGAAGATATGTTATTTTGTTTGTTTTTTGCCATAGGATAGTAGATTTTCCTACCCTTCTGCAGCTGTTTCTCCCATCCCAATGTCACATGAATTTGCCCCATGTCCCAGGGTTCCCATTTACAGCTCTGTTTCAGGGTTTTGAGTTAATAAAAGTATATACTAATAACAATATTGTTCAAGAACAACTGTGAACAGTCAAGTTATTCTGAAATACTCAAACTCCAAAAAAAAACTATGAAAGATGTTATTCACCTATTTCCAGAGAAAGAACTGATAAATAGAAGACTACATAGTATTGTTTCACACACACACACACACACACACACACACACACACACACACACACATATATATATATTTGTAAATTTGTGAATGATGATATTCTTTAGAGAAAGGGAGACAGTTTGAAATTTAAAATGTAACAAAAATTATTTAAGTTAAAATTAAAAATAAATAAATATTCACATCGATCTTTCTATATCACTGACTTTAGGGTATAATTGACCTCCCCCACAGGATGTGTTTTCAGAGATGATGCCCTGTGGATAGAATTTGAAACCAATGAACCTTAAGATTGAATCCTGTTTATCATGACAAATCTTACTGGAAATTATAGGAAACCAAGGAAATAGAATCCAAGCTGGCCACTTTCTTAAAAAATGCATCTATTCCTCTCCCCTAGTGCTATCCACTGTTTCTCTGCCTCTGCAAAGGAAGACCATTTAAAGTTCCACTTCAGTACTTTCAAATACCCTAGAATTGAACTTGTTACTTATAAAAGTAAGTCTCCATTTGATTTAGCAAGTGAAAGAGAATTCCCAGGATGGTCATTTACAACTTTTTCTTCAGTGGATTGATTTAGCCGATGTCATCTGGGAGTTTCATATTCTCCACCAAATGATTTTCAATGTATTCTTTGTACAATTACTGTTAAGGGAGCCTTTAAGTAGAAATCAGAAATAAGATTGATGTGACCCATGGTTCACCCGTGTTTTATTCTTCTAAGTTTATTTGGGAGAAATATTGCATTTTCTTGTCTTACTTCATCTGTTATATCTGGTCCAGGAACCCAAAGACACTTCTTAGCAAGTAACTTGCTACATCTCCAATTCAATTGAGTTAGAAATTTTGCTACTGTTTCCAGCCCTTGGCTACATATGTGATTTCTTCAAGAAAAAATAAACAACCAAAAGAAAATTATTCAGAAAGGAAAACTTTTTTCCTACCTCCCTCACAGTATATCTAACATCTGTTCCCTTCTCTCCATTATCAAGGTCCTCACCCTAACTCAAGCCCTTATTATATTTCACTTGGACTACTGAAATATCCTTCTAATCAGCCTCCCTCTCTCCAGTCTTTCCCCATTCAATAATCCAAACTGCAAAACTAACAGTCCTAGAATATGGATCTGACCAAATCACTTTCCTACTCAAAAAACTTCAGCAGCTTTCTGTTGCCTCTAAGAGAAAATGCAAAATCTACAGTTTGACATTGTGCAGCCCGGTACAGAGTGGATCCTGTCTCCTTTTCTAATCTTTTTTATATTATCTCCCCTTGATTCTCACTCTTTTTCATACCTTCTCTGCTTTTGTCAAATCGGCCTGATAGCTATTCTCCATATGTGGTATTTTATCTTCCCACCTCAAAGCTTCCTTACTCTCTTCTAATTCTTAGAATTCTCTTGCCTTTTCTATAAGCTTGTCTCTTCAAACGTCAACATGTGCACACATATACACCCCCCACTGCCCCATCTCTCCCCACCCAATTCCCCCCACACAATAATTCTGAATATCTCCTATTTATGGGCTCTCTCTGCTAAACACAAGGATGCAGACGTCTTTTTCATCTTTTAAAAACAATAATTACAACAACCACCCTACCAAAAAGCCTTTTGTTGAACCTCTCAGTTCCAACTATCATTCTGAATCCTCACTTCACAAAACTCTAACAGACAAATCTGCCTCCACAAGCTACTTCTACTTCCTTATGTCACCATTCACTCCTCAACCCCTTGCCATCTGGCTTCAGATCTCATCAGTGGACTGTAATTTCTGTCTAAGCTTAGCCATGATTTCTCAAATGCTAATTTCAGCTTTTAGCATTTTTTTCAGTCCTTATCCTTCTTAGCTTTATTCTTCTGGAAATATTTGACACCGTCAAGTCCATCATTCTCCTGTATTCTCTCTCCTTCCTGGGAGAAGACAATGACAAGTCAGGCAGGTAACCTATGAGCAATTATTAAGCATTTATTATGTTCAAAGCCCTGTGATCTGGGGATTCAAAGAAAGGCAAAAGCATGGCCTCTAACTTTAAGGAGATAAAATGTTAATGAAGCAAATAATTAGATACAAGATATGTTACAAAGTACATGGAAAGTCAATTGAGAGAGGGAAAGGAAAGGAAGGGAAGGGGGAAAGAATCAAGCATTAGTTAGACTCTTATTATATCCCAGGTCTGGTCTCAAGATACTTGCTGTTTGACCTTAAGCAAATCATTTAATCTTGTTTGTCTCAGTTTCCTCATCTCTCAAGTGAGCTGGAGAATGAAATAGCAAATCACTCCAATATCTTTGTCAAGAAAACTCCAAATAAAGGTATCTAGGTGTTGCGTGGGGTAGCTTATTGGCATAGTAGATAGAGCACCAGCCCTGAAGTCAGGAGGATCTGAGTTCAAATCGGGTCTCAGACACTTAATACTTCCTAGCTGTGTGACTCTGAACAAGTCACTTAACCCCAATTGCCTCAGTAAAAAAAGAAAAAAAGAAAGAAAGAAAAGAAAAGAAAAGAAAACTCCAAATGCAGTCACTAAGACTCAAGTATAGCTGAAGACAACTAAACAACAATAAAAATATTCCACTTACTGTGCTTTGCAATATGATCACATTTATTCCTTGAAGGCACTAGCAGCTCTCTGATGGTTTTTCTCCTGTCTATTTGACCATTCCTTTGAGTCTCCATTGTTAGATTATTATCTTCTCTGTGTGAGTGTGCCCAGGACTCTGTTCTCTCTATATATTCTTTTAGTGATCTCATCAGCTACCATGGGTTTGATAAATCATCTAAGTGAATGATTCCCAAAGCTATACATCCAGTCCTCATCTCTCTCCTGAACTCTAATCCCATAGAAAGAACTCATTTCCTCATAGCCATCTATTCTGCATACCCAAAACAGACCTTATCCTCTTCCATCCAAAGCCCATCCTCCTTCCTAAATTTCCTCATCTTCTTAAGAATTCCACCTCTTCTTTTCAGTCATTCAGGATTTCAACCTCAAAAGTATCTTCCTCTCTCCATTATCTCCCTCACTCACAGAATCCAGTCAGTTACTAAGATTTGGATATTATAGTTCTTCATCATCTCTTATCTTGTAATTCCCTTCACTTACCTGTCATCATCCTAAGTCAGATCCTCATGGCCTGCTTCCCTGAGTTTTTTTTCCCTTCTCCAATTTACCTTTCACATAACTGCTAAATTCCCCCAAAGCATAGGTCTTACTATGTTGTTCCTATATTCAAAAAGCTACAGTGGACTATTTCTTCTACAGGAATTCTCCCCCCCCCCCCGCAACTTAAGAGCATCTTATTTTTTTCCAATTACATGTTAAAGGTAGTTTCAGCATT
Organism: Sminthopsis crassicaudata; assembly: GCF_048593235.1. NCBI lineage: Eukaryota > Metazoa > Chordata > Mammalia > Dasyuromorphia > Dasyuridae > Sminthopsis > Sminthopsis crassicaudata. The sequence goes on along the minus strand of NC_133621.1, from coordinate 42,902,466 downwards.
CACTTTTGTAAAATTTTTGAGTTCCAAAATTTTTCTTCCTCCATTACTCCCTGCATTTCCCCTTCCTAAAATGGCAAACAATCTGATATAGATTATACACGTACATATTAAACACATTTCCACACTAGTCATATTGTGAAAGAAGAATCAGAACAAAAGGGGAAAATCATGAGAAATAAGGGAGTGAAGATGATATGCTTCAATCTACATTCAGACTCCATAGTTCTTTCTCTGGATATGGATAGTGTTTCCCATCTTGAGTCTTTTAAAATTGTTGTAAATCTTTGTATTGCTGAGAAGAGCTATGTCTCTCAAAGTTGATTATTGCACAACGTTGTTACTGTGTACAATGTTTTTCATATTCCGCTCACCTTACTTAATATCGGTTCATCCAAGTCTTTCAAGGATTCTAGGAGGCAACAGCAAGAAGAGAGAGTATTCCGGGCTTGGGAGTTAATTTGTAAAAAAAAAGCAAAGAGATAGAAACAGAATGTCATGAATGGAGAGCAGTGAATGAGCCATATAGGTTAAACTTGTAGCACAATAGTATTCTATTATATTCATATACCCCACTTTGTTCAATCATTTCCCAAATAATGAATATCTCCTCGACTTGCAATTCTTTTATACCACAAAAAAAGAGTTGCTACAAATATCTTTGTACTTGAAATCCTTTTCCATCTTTTATAATCTTTTTGAGATACCTACTAGTGGTATTGCTGGATCAAAGAGAATGCACAATATTATATCTCTTTGGGCATAGTTACAAATTACTCTTGGGCAGGAATTCTTAACCTAAGGGCCACCAAACATGAATAGATTGTGGTGAGTCCATGAACTTGAATATTTGCTTATCTATCTCCTACAATTTTTCAGTTTCACATCTCCAACTACCTTTTGAAGCCTTGAGTAAGTGAAAGATGCTAGGAGGCAACAGAAAGAAGAGAGAGTATATCAGGCTTGGAAGTTAATTTGTAAAAAAAAAAAAAAAAAAAAAAAAAAAAAAAAAAAAAAAAAAGGCAAAGAGATAGAAACAGAATGTCATGAATGGAGAGCAGTAAATGAGCCATATAGGTTAAAACATAAATCATATAATGAAGACTCATCATTGAATCCATTGTAGCTAATGAGTTCAACAGACAAAATAGTATAGGGGAAGAAGAGAGCCCTGGACACAGTCTTGGAGGATCTTCATCATTAGTGGGAATGATGTGGATGATGATCCAGCAAAACGATACTGAAAAGGAGTACTGAAACAAGTAGCAAAAGAGTCATATCCTGGAAACTTAGAAAGAAGAAAATAGGAAAGAAAAGGCAGAGATTGAAAATGTCAACCTTCACAGAGGTCATGAATGAAGTCTGAAAAAGGTCTTTGGATTTCTCAGTCAAGACACCATTGGTAACTTTGGGAAAAAAAAACAGTTTCAGTTGAAAAATGAGGTCAGAAATCAGACTATTGAGAGTTAAGCAGAGAGTGAGAGGAGAGGAAGAGAAGGCAACCATTGAGAAGTCTTTCAGAAGTAGTTTAGCCTTGTCAAGGTGGAAAGATATGGGACAATTCCCAAAGCAGAGATCCAGTGAGTGAATTTCATTTGTTCCTTTGTTTGGGTTTTGGCAGGGTTTTTTTTGTTTATTTTTCAAGGATGAGAAAACAAGAATGTGTTTGCAGAAACTTAGAAGATAGCTGATAGACAGAAATTGATGTGAGAGTTGACATGATAAAGGAAGCAAACTGCTATAGAAGATGAGAAGATCCCACTGGATCAATTCTTCATGTGGAAGGTTTGCCTTGACAAGGAGAAAGGCCATCTCTTCATTTGGGACTGAAGGGGAGGTAGAGAAAATGGCAGAAGGCATTGGAATGATGCAACCTAAGGAGAGCTTAATAAATATTTGTGGGATTGAACTGAATTATTTGCTCTTATTCTGAGAAATGTATTTTTTCTAGATTTTTTCTCTTGCTTTCAACTATCTATCTATAATAAATCATGATTATTTTATGAGCAAACCAAATTATGCTTATTAGATTTTTGTATTCCTAAACTAACAAAATGGCTTTGGATCTACAAAGGGCACTAAAAATTCAAAGAATCATGTTTGTTTGTTTTTTCATTTTCACCAAAAATTTTATCCTTATAGAAAGATGAAGTGTTTTCTTCTTTTTCTTGGTTCATAAATTTATCACACTTTTAAACTTACTAGTCCCTTTACCCCTTGAACTTTCCCCATTATGTCAATACTACTCTTCTTTTAAAAAAAAATACCCAAAGTTTATCTTACAAGCCTTGCATCTCAGTATGTCTGACCTTGTTCAAGTTCTTTTCACCTACTCTAACCCTACCTAAACTTTGGGATCAGGAGTACTCAACCAAAGACAACCAAAATAAATTATAATCTGAGAACCAACTCATAAGACTTAAACTAAGAATTTGTTTAATTATATGACTATAATATCTATTATCCATTCAAGAAAACCTGTTTTTACTTAACAAAGCCTTTGGTATGGCACAATCAACAGCTCCAGGCATTAGTTAATCAAGTGGCAAATCTCACCAAAGGAAATAAGAGTGAAATCAGTTTATTTTAGAATAATAGATCTACAACTAGAAGGAGTCATCTAGTCCAGGCTTCTCCAGTAAGTCAATAATCTTGTACCTACATAGGATACGAAAATTATTTCTACTCATAACAAAGGATATTCCAAATCATTATGGATCAGAGAAATGCAAATTAAGATACATTTGAGATACCACTACACACCTGTCAGATTGACTAAGATGACAAGAGAAAAGAATGATGATCGTTGGAGGGGATGCGGGAAAACTGGGACACTGATGCATTGTTGCTGGAGTTGTGAACAGATCCAACCATTCTGGAGAACAATTTAGAATATGCTCAAAAAGTTATCAAATTGTGCATACCCTTTGATCCAGCAGTGTTATAACTGGACTTATATCCCAAAGAGATATTAAAGAATGGAAAGGGACCTGTATGTGCAAAAATGTTTGTGGCAGCTCTTTTCATAGTGTCTAGTAACTGGAAATTGAATGGATGCCCATCAATTGGAGAATGGCTGGGTAAATTGTGGCATATGGATGTCATGGAATATTATTATTCTATAAGAAATGACCAGCAGGATGAATACAGAGAGAGGCTTGGAGAGATTTACATGAACTGATGTTAAGTGAAATGAGCTGAACAGGAGATCATTGTACACTTCAACAACAATACTACATGAGGATCAATTCTGATAGAAGTGGCTACCTTCGCAATGATAGGATACAATTCAGTTCCAATTGATCAGTGATGAACAAAACCAGTGATACCCAGCGAAAGAACAGTGGGAAATTAATGTGGACTGCTGCATTTTTGTTTTCCTTCCCAGATTATTTTAACTATTCTAAATCCAATTTTTCTTGTGCAACAAGAAGACTGTATCAATATGTACACATATATTATATTGAACATATATTTTAACATATTTAACATGTATGAGACTGCCTCCCATCTAGGAGAGGGGGTGGAGGGAGGAAAGGGAAAAGTTGGAACAGAAGTGATTGCAAGGGTCAATGTTGAAAAATTACATGCATATGTTCTGTCAATAAAAAGCTATAATAAAAGTTTTTTAAAATCATGTAGCTATTATGGGCCAGGAATTATGTTAAGCAGTAGAGATACAAAAAGAGACAAAAGATAGTTCTTGTATTCAAGGAGTTTACAATCCAATGGGAGAACTCATAGATTAGAAACCCTAAACTTAAAGAGGTCAGATGATTTGCCCAAAGTCAGGCAAATAGAAATGACAGAGATAGGGATTTAAATCCAGGTTCTCCTACTCCAAATTCACTATTCTTTCCAAATTTCATATTTAAATTTTTAAATATTGGAATATTTGTTTTTTAGAATCAGAATATGAGAAAGAAGGGGAAAGGGGATGGGAAGAATGAGAAGAGAAAGAGAAAGGAGAGGAGATGAGCAGAAGAAAGGGGAGGTGAAAGAGGAAGAAAGGAGGAGAGAGGAAAGAGAAAGAAAATAAAGGGAGAAGAGAATGGAAAGGATAGTTTTTGTCAGTGTTGAACCTTGTTTATATATTTTTCCCAGTCAGATCATTTGAGGGTAAGAATTTTTATGCTCCTTGCCCAACATCTAGAAATATGCCTTGGGACATAGCAGATATTTAAATAAATGTTTGCAATGGAATGGAAGAGATTGAAGTGGAATCAAAAGTCACCATTTGACTCTATCAGGATGTGAAGTTTGCACAATCTTGTGGAACTATCCATTGAAGAGGCACCTTAGAACAGATAAAGAAGCCATGCTGTCTGTCATTTGAGTTAGATCCTGAATCAACCTACACTCCATGGAGACTCCAATCCCATTTTCCTCTTTCCTTCTTTTTCTGTGAGCAAGGATAGAAATAGAGAAGCACAAAGCACAACTGGGGACAAAAAAAATATTGTTTGTGTTCATGAAAAATTCAACTCTAATTATACTCCTGGGAGCCAACGAAAGTTGGAAGAGAATGTGCCCAGAATTCTCATCTTGTTAATAGACGCAGTAACATAGTGTTTATTTTCCATGCCATTTTTAAAAATGTTGATGGACAGGACTTGCTTGCATCAGCTCAAGGAATTGTGAGATACTGAAGGATGTTTGGTAATATTTTAAATTGATTTTCAATTAATAATTACTTTGAATATATGCCTTTCCCTCAAATTAGAGACATATTTGAGAAAATACAAAAACCTACATACAAAGTACCTTGTGAAGTCCATGGATGCACTGACTTCTGTGGAAGGCATAAGAAAACCATTTTGATTTTTTAAACAAGATTTCTTTTCTTTTAATAATAGCAAAAATATTTAGTAAGCAAATATTTTTTAAATTCCACTGAAGACTAGATCCTACTGGTTTGCTAGAATTTCATCTTCCCACTTCCTACATAAGTGTATTCCCCAAAGCTTTGTCTTCATCCTTTTTCACTTTACATACACATTCAGTGAGTTAAATCTTCCCCTCATTCTCAGTTTCTACTCCCAAAAATCCCTAATGGCTTTTTGTATTTTATTTTAGAGGGAAGAGAAAGCCAATGGACATAGACAGAACTACTACATCCAGGCCATCTCTAGTCATCTTGATTTGTATCTGGTCACTGGATCCAGATGGCTCCAAAGAAAAAAATAAGACTGGTGACCTTGCATAGCCTTCACTCACTCAAATCTAATTCACTTGAATGTCATGGCATCACATCCATGATTTCATGGTCATCTTCAAGAATGAAGGACAAACAACAACAATCTGTTCTATAGGAATATCAGTTTGATAGTTGGGTGAAGGATGGATTGGAGAGAGAACAAATTGGAAGCTGGAACATCATTTAGGAAGTTATTGCTCTAAGAAGAGAGGAGGGCTTTACCTATGATAGTTGCCATAGGAATAGAAGGAAGAAGGCAATGGAAAATTTATTGTGAAGTTACACTGAATGAGATTTGGCAAATGATTTGCCAAGAAAAGTAAAGGAATATGAAGAAAAGAAGATGAATATAGAATGGGGATCTGGGTAACTCTAAGAATGATGGTACCCTCAAATGAAATAGAAACAAAGCTAGTTTTCTTAGAACAACAACATACAGCCCTTTTCATAGTGGCTAGAAACTGGAAATTGAAGAGATGTCCACCAATTGGAGAATAGCTGAATAAGTTATGGTATATGAATATTATGGAATATTATTGTTCTATAAGAAATGACCAGCAGGATGAATACAGAGAGGCTTGGAGAGATTTACATGAACTGATGCTGAGTGAAATGAGCTAAACCAGGAGATTGTTATATACTCCAACAACAATACTACATGATGCTCAATTCTGATGGACATGGCTCTCTTAAACAATGAGAGGATCCAAATCAGTTCCAATTGATCTGTAATGAACAGAATCAGCTACACCCAGTGAAAGAACTCTGGGAAATGAGTATGGACCACAACATAACATTTCCACTCTTTCTGTTATTGTTTGCTTGCATTTTTGTTTTTTTTCTTCTCAGGTTATTTTTACCTTCTTTCTAAATCCGATCTCTCTTGTGCAACAAAATAACTGTATAAATATGTATACAAATATTATATTTAACATATACTTTAACATATTTAACAGGTATGGGACAACCTGCCATCTAGGGGAGAGGGCAGAGGGAAGGAGGGGAAAAGGTGGAACAGAAGTTTTTGCAAGGGTCAGTATCGAAAATTTACCCATGCATATGTTCTGTATATAAAAAAGCTATAATAAAAATATAATAATCTAAAAAAAAAAAAGAACAACCACATGTTCTGTTTTGATCCAAATTGACTTACTTTACAGAATCATTAACTATCAGAGTTGAAAAGAACCACTCAGGTCATCAGTCAATCATCAAGCATTTATTAAAGTTCCAACTATATATGAGACATTTTGTAAAGCAATAGGCACACAAATACCAATGTGAGACCATCTCTGTCCTCAAGGAGTTTACAATCACATGAGTGATCCTCATGCTTTTTTTTTCTGACAATGGACCATTTGCTTTGAAGAATCAAGTTATCCTCCCACATGTTCACGAGATTGCAAATGCAATTTCCACAGAATTCAAGACACATTTAGCTAAATATGCTATAGCCCATCTTTTGCTGGGGGGTGGTGGAGGTGGAGGAAACACTGTAATACACTGAATCTAATTTCTAGCTTATCAGAAATCCTTTCTCCAAGATTCCCAAACAACCATCTGGACTTTGCTTATGTTCTACAGAAAGAAGTGACTTGCACATATATTCATGTACTTTTTTAAATTTTTCTGTCACTGATTGTTTGTCGATTAGCAGTAAGCTTTGTAATTAGCTATGTGTGAAGTTGTGTTTCTGTTCCTCAAGATCTAGGATTGAAATTATTCAGGAAGTTTGGAAGAGACAAATAAACAGACCATATCACAATTGCCTAAGAGGGCTGAATCTCACCAGTATACCCCGATTTGACTTTGATCCACATGGCCCAACTTTGAGTAGCTTGAAATTTGCCTGTTAAAGTCAACTATTATTTAAAATGCAAAATGAGATACACATTTTTAACATGACCAATGTGACTATTTGCTTTGTTAGAATATGCATAATTTTCATAAGACTTTGTTTTTTTTCTTTCTTTTAAAAAATTCTTTATGAAATTCAGTTGGGGAAGAAGGGAGACAGAGGAAAAGGGAAAATTTTCCAAATGTCCAAAAAATTTTATAAGCTAAAGACAAAGGAGGGAAAAGTATCTAAACATTGTACTTCAATAAGTACATTGCGTCATCTGAAAGTTGCCAATTCAGATTACAAGCATTTAAGTACCTACTAAGTGTCAGGCAAGGTGCTAATCACTGAGGACACAAAGAAAGGCAAAAGCATAGCTCACTTATGACTCCAGAGCCATAGTATCTGATGGCCAGCAGCTCATTACCAAGTGGCATTTGTGAAAGGTGGTAGACTCTATACTTAACCTTTTGAGACAACCAAAGGATCATAGCAATAGAGTTCCACCTGGCCTCAGAGGGACAAACTAGGAACCATGATTGGCAACAATACGGGGGCAAAGTTCGACTAGATGGGACTGTTTTTTTTGGTCAGGAGGAATGTAATAAAAATGAGATGTGTCTAGAAGAGGAAAGGAGTGTCTCAGAAGATAAGGTGCTTCCCATCTCCAGAAGTTTTCAAGCAATGACTAAATGAACCTGGAAATGTTAAAGAAGGGATTTCTATTCAGGTTTAGGCTAGATTACGTGACTTATAAAATGTATTCTTAGTCCAGGATTCTATTATTGTTGTTATGAGTCATTTTAGTAGTGCATGATTCTCCATGATTCCATTTAGAGTTTATTTAGCAAAAATACTTGAGTTGTTTGCTATTTCTTTCCCCAGCTCATTTTACAATGAGGAAAACTGAGGCAAACAGGATGTAGTGACTTGCAGAGAATCATATAACCAATAAATGTGACCATAATTTCTGTCAATAGCTAATATTTAAAGAGAGCTTTAAAGTTTGCAAAGTGCTTTACAAATATTTCATTTTCATCCTCAAGACAACCCTGGGAGACACATACTACTGTTATCTTCATTATATAAATTATAAAACTAAAGTAGAAGGACCTTAAGTGACTTTCACAGAAACAGCTAATACATAGCTAAAACAGGATTTGAACTTGTCTCCCTGACTGTGTATAGTAATCTATCCACTGTGACTTCTAGCTGCTAAAGTGCTATTAAGTTTGTATCTAGTTAATATCAATAGAGTAAACAAATTGTGATAGATGATTGGGAGAGAATACTATTGATATAAGAAATAATGATCTTTAAAAATACATGGAAAAACTTGCATGAAATAATGAAAAGTAAAATGAGCAGAACTAAAAGAACTATACACAGTAACAGCAATATTGTTCTAAGAATGATCATTGAAGTGTAAGCTACTTGAGGGCAGTTCTTTATTGTTCAGATTTGTAATCCAGTGCTGAGTAAAGTTTATGTGACATGATAAATGTTGCATGAATGCTTGTGTCCTTTCTCCTTCCTTCCTCAAATTGCCTTGTGGGAGAGAGATTTCTGAGAGCATGGGTATGAGGAGATTAGGTCAGTTCTGGCATTTTTTGGATTTAGAATACTGTTGGATTCAATGCTTTGTTCTATAGGGAAACTATTTCTGTCATGAATAACAAAGTGACTTGGTATGAATTCTGAAAAAATGAGAAAGCTCAAATTTTCAGTGTGAATGGTGAGGCTCTCCCTTGTGTTGCTGTAAATTTCACAGAATAAGTTTTATTCATGTGACCTTCCATCTTCCTTCCACTTTTAAAGGCTTCTATTTTCTCATTTACAAAATGAGGCAGTCAGATTAGGTTATCTCAGAAGTCCTGATCCACTCTTACATTCTCCTTCAATTCTGTAATTCTGCTGTAATTAAGGGCAACTCTTCTGCCTTCCCTTATGTAGACAGCAATATACTTTCCTATATTCAAGGAAATTCTAGACAGATGGACAATGTGTTGTAAAGTTAAATTAGGAATAAGGGGAGGGAAGAGAGAAAATGTTTTGTAGACCATGTCTTCCCCTTTTCTCCATTATGGAAAAAAAGCAGGTGTTTTCCCTTCTAGCAGATGGAAACCCTAGATGTCCTAAGGCTGATAGAACATTTTAGTTTCCATGCTCAGAGGCTCCAGGTTTACAAAGAGAGTGAAAATATACTGCATAAGCCTTTCTAATGTCAGACATGGAAAACTTCCACCATAGGCTTATTGATTCTTCTAGATGCCAATGGGCATTTTTCAAACAGAGCCAATGTTCCAGTATTGAGAGCCAAGAAGAAGTGTGGAATAAAGAAAACCACAGAAAGAGTCCCTGTGTTCCATGTACCCCCATGGAATGCAAGTTTTAGGATTAAACAATCTAATGGAAAATCTGCTTACTAAGTTGATATACTAATGAGGAAAATAATGAGGAAAAGGCTCCATGCTCCCAAATAAGAGACAAAGAAATTATATGAATTATTATAGGGTGTTAGAATGGAAAGGAAAAGAATCAATCAATATGACAGTACGAAGTGAGGGAGCTAATAACAAAAATGAGACAGACAGGGAGGTATAATATGCCAGCAGTGCAGTCAGTGCCCTTATTCAGTGAGCACTATCAAGGACATCACCATATTTTGGGTCCCTTGGCTTCTTTCATTTCTCATGTAACACATACCTCGATGCTACCTCTCACATCCATTTCTTTCCTTCAGTCGATAACAATCCCTATTCAGTCTCTTATCTCTTCTTTCTTGTACTAGAATTCTCCCTATATCTAGCCTCCTCTTCTCTTGATTATTTCTTGTCCTCAATATAGTTGGCAAACATGATCCTGGAGCACAGATTTTATTATGGCTTTTTTCTGCTTAAGAAACTTCATTGGTTCAGAGGACTTCAAGGCTCATCTCAGTAATTTCTTGCTTCTCTTCCTCCTCTTCCTCCTTTTTTCCCCCTCTTCCTCTTCTCCTTCCTTATCATCTAGCATTTATATCATGCATATGATGTTTGCAAAGTGTTTAACATACATTAATTTATTTAATCACATTATAGAAATTTAGCAAATGTTTACTGAATTGAAAATATTAAAAATAATTTTAAAGGAGAATATTTCTGTCAGAGATAGGGAATGAGCTGAATCAAGGATGGATTCAGATGGCTCATACTACCAGGGAGAAAATTCTGAGACATCCCTAGCTTCTAAAATTAAAGGAGCATGAAATCCTTTAAAGAGACATTCTAGACCTGAGTGGAAAGGAGTATTATAAAGTAAGCCAAGCAAAATTAGGCAAAGGGAACACCTCTGAACAATGATTAAGTGCTGCCCCTGTGGAGCTTGATGGTTTCTGCCACATAAAAGGAGGTAACAGGATATTTATTCAATTTATTATCAAATTATCATTTAGAATTATAGACTTAGAACTAGAAGAGAATTATTTTCTTTCTCCTCTCTTTTTTCCTTTTTTCCTTTCCCTTTCCCTTTCCCTTTCCTTTCTCTTCTCTTTCCATTTCATCTTTTTCTCTCCTTTCCCCTTCCTTCTCCTTTCTCTTCTGATTCCCCTTTTCTCTCCTTTCTTCTCCTCTCCTCTCCTCTCCTTTTTTCTGTCTGGATCTATGAGTAACTTCATTGGTAAAGAAAAATCCCAGTATGGCCACTTTAGCCATCAATGCAGATAAACAACAACAGGTAATTAAACGATCATTTTTCTAGGCACTGAAAAAGTCACTGAGTTCCTCATAGCCACAGTTAGTATGCATCTGGGGCCTGGCCTTTCTGTTCTAAACCTGAATTATCTATGAAGCCACATGATCTCTTTATGAGTAAAAAAATCTACTACCCACTTTATCTTAAAGATAAAAACAACTGAAGTCAAAAGAGGTTAAAAATTATGGGGGTTTCCCAAGATTACCCAAGTACAAAGTGGTAAAATTAGGATTTGCATCCAGGTCCTCTGCTGCTAAAAGCAATTCCCTGTTTTACTTCTCTGCTCACTGACTCTTCCTAACTCTACTCCTTTCTCCAGCAGCCTGATGATGAACTTAGTTTATGTAAAAACTGTAAAAAATAGTTCTAATATAAGTTTTCATCCATTCAATTGATTTAACAAGACAGTGTGGTAAAATAGGCCCTGCAGTGAAGAAAATACCAACTCTTCTTCCCAAGAGCCAAGAAGGCCTGAACACCAATACCTAGGCAAGTGACTTCAGTGCTCAGCTGCCCACATAGCTCGTTAAGACTAGATTGAAGAGCAGATGCTGACTTGCTTTGGTAGTAGGGAGTTTCCTCACTGGTTTTCCCTATATCAAGGTAACTTACAAGTGCAGATTTCTTTCCCTAAATATTCAAAGTATTGTGATAGAATACAAAAACAAAGGCAAAGCAATCTCTGCCTTCAAGGGGTTTCCATTCTACAGGTTTCTCAACCTCCTTTTAAAACTCACTACAGATAAACAAAAGGAAAAACATTCATTCTCATGTTACACCCAATAAGACCAACCAGAGAAAGAACTTGTCAACCTTTTTCAACTTTTCTAATCCCAAGCAGGTACCATATTGTTGTCAGCCATCTAATCTACTTGATTAGGTGACTGGCAGGAGATACTACTGAGTCAAGAGGAATTTAGTCCCCTATCCTCCCATCCCTTCCCTAATGCCTCTGTTTAGAAACAGATAAACCACTCTGGAACAAGGATCCTGGAGAATCCATGCCCACTAGATTTCAACATGGAACCAAAAGTATCTAGTAGAAAACCTGCTGCTGACTCCACAGTGGTAAGTCACTGGAGAAGATGATTAGGAAAATGGAAAAGAAATTCTGCCCTAGACAGAGGAGAACTCCCAGATTTGTGGAACTGTCCAGCAGAAAAATCCAGCCAAAGTCCAATCAGCTTCCCTTTGGCAAACCATCTACTTAATAACTATGGAGTAAAACTGCAAAATGCTACCCTAAGAGAAAAAAACTAGAATTTACTTTTGATAGTCCACTGAGATATTGCCAAATGAGGATCCATCAGACCTGGGCATCTTGCTATCAATTCATAAGGGTTTTGCCCTCAACAAATTCAGTCCAGATTTGCCAGTGTAAATGTTAAAAGCCTAAATCACTTTATGACTGTAAGAGTTTGCCTATTTTCCCCAATGGTGAAAATAAAGACATCTGTTGTTATCCATCACTCTAAATGAAATCTGCATTTCAATATTCCTTTTCCTGAATGTTGTAAATGGTGCAAATTACTGTGATGAATTTTTCATCATAGTGTTTATTTTCCTGAATGTTGCAAATAATGGCCACCTTGCTTTTTTCCTAAGATCATTGGATCATAGATCTAGAACTCGAAGTGACCTCAGATGCCTTCTAGCCTACTGTCTCTTTTTACAGGTGAAGAAAATGAAACCCAAAGAGTTTAAGTGATATGACCAAGGCCATACAAATAAACATGAGAGATAGAGAATTTGATCTGAATCCAAAACCAATACTCTCTTTTTCCCCCCTTTTCTTGAAATGGAGTCTCATTCAGTCTTAAACCCTCACTCATTGGAAGTGTGAGGACCACCCTCAGTCCTAGTCCTATTTTTGATTGCCACCAAAGTTTTGAGTCACTCAGTGATGGGTTAGTTGATGCTTTCTAGAAGTCTGATGACTTCCTTTGGGATCCACCATATTAGTATCAACTTTAGCTCTACCACAGCTTAGACAATTCATCAGCTTCAGTCTCTCTAGTAGCAGGGACTACCTGGGTCTGTCACCATGTCCAAAGTAAGTGTTCTTTCCACTCTAAATGGCTAGATGTTGAGGTACTTTGGAGCCAATTATATTGGACTGGCAAAAGCCAATTGTTCAATTTTCAGCAATTGCTGAAAATTGGCTGAAAATCAAATGCCTGATTTATTATTTTCTTGATTGCCTAGACTTAAGATGATTTGGTATGGGGAAACGTAACCAATCCAGATTAAACTTTAAAAGTGTATCATGAGTCTGGAGAGCTTATTGTTAAACATTTACTAACACATCCCTCAAATATGTTTAGTTTTCGCATTATTATTACACAACAATAACATCTTGCTCATAAAAAAAAATCACTTGTCTAGCAGCCTCATCTTTCTGGAACACAGCTATGAGTAATGCATTTATATGACACTCCAATCCCTCAGGTTTACTCTTGGAACCTGAAAAGAGAAGTAAACTACCCTTTGGAGATTCAATTTCCAAGTAAAATGGACGTCTGGAGTTACTAACTTAAAGTACTATATAAAGGCCAGCTGTTTTCATTACTCCTGAGACCTTTAGTCTTCTGATACTATGACTTTTCTCTTAAATCTGCCTCTCTTAGGAATTTCCTTATTTCTTGCCAGGGTACTAGTACCATCCCAGATAACCAACTTTAAACTTTAGAGACATCCTTGATTTTTCACTCTCTCAGCCAACATATTGAATCACTTGACAAGTCTAGTTGATTATATTTTTACTATATCTCTAACCTCTGTTATGTTCTTAAAACTTGAAACTAGGGCAGTCACCCTAACTTAAATTCTTACTATTACTTGACAAGACTATTGCAATAATCTCCCCTTCAGTCTTAAATGAGATATTTGAAAAAGACTTAGGACAGTGCCTAGCACATAATCAATACTATGTACATGTTTATTTCCTTCTCTTCATTTTCTTCCCCTCCCCTCCCCTTTCTTTCCCTTCACTCTATGTGATTCACTCTATCTCATTTTTCCAATGACTAAAAGGGAGCATTTTTTCTTTCCAAACTGTTTAAGAATTTTTCCACAACTAACTAAATACCTTGCCTTGCTTGATTCAATAGAATTGTTCTTTTCTGATAAAGATATCTTTGTCAGTTATTTTAAGTGGGGGCAGGATGATTGATTTGTTCAATAAACCAACACCTCTAACACATACAGTATCTTTATATCCTCAAAACAATCTGCTGAATGAGTACTATTATTATCCCCCTGTTAAAGACAAAAATCTGAGGCTAACAGAAGTCAAATGCCTTTCACAAGGTTAGACAAGTATCAAGAGTCAAACTAAATTGGAACCAAGCAGAACAAGGAAACTGAAATATATACAACATAGATATATAAATTTATACATGTATATATGTTTGCATACAGATATTTACATATGGATATATCTTACATACAACTACAACAATGTAAATGTAAACCAAAAAAAAAAAAGCCTGAATGTTATATAATTATAATGGTCACATAACCTCAAGGAAGAAAGAAAAAAGAGCTATATTTCCTTTCCTTTTTTGTAGAGGTAGGAGACTATGAGTATAGAACATTGTTTCATTAGAGCCAATTTAGTTGATGTATTGACTAGTTTTTTTTTTTTAATCCCTTTCTTTTTCATTCTTTATCCCAATGAATAATGAGGAGAGATGGAGAAAAGCAAGGAGGAAAGGGATAGATTTATTATTGAAAATGATAGAAAAACCAAAAGATCAATAAAAATTAAATGCCAGAATAAAGTGAGGTACATCAAGTCCTTGTCAGCTCACTTGATTTGGATCCTTGAATGTTCCTTGGCTTGAATAGAGTTAATTTACATCTTCCGATGAGGGACCAGCCAATCATGACATTAATGTAAAATTTGCTGAAATCCTTGAAAATTGCCTTGTGTTTTTTTTCACTTGTCTTTTAAATCAGATATGCTGGCAGTAGACCAGATCAAAAGCAGCACAAACTACATCTGAGCAATCTCCCAGTTGGTTTGTTGGTTATACCCCATCCACTTCAGAGTCCTTGCCAGGGTTCCAACAAAGTGACAACCCAAAAAGTGATAGATAGCAATACATATTTATAGTTAATTTGGGGCTGTAAGGAGATAAAAGTAAAAGAGCATGAGCAATCTCTCAGTTGGTTGTTGGTTATGACAACCCAAAAAGTGGTAGATAATGATACATGTTTGTACTGAATTTGGGGCTGCAAGGAGGTAAAGTAAAAGAGCATGAGCAATCTCTCAGTTGGTTGTTGGCTATACCCCCATCCACTTCAGAATCCTTGCCAGGGTTCTAGCAAAATGACAACTCATAACAATATATGTTTATAGTGAATGTAAGGAGATAAAAGTAAAAGAACAGTGTCTCAAAAATGACTGGGTGGAGGAAGAGAAACAAATAACATTCTTTCAGATTATGGGAAGGAAGGAAAATAGTTAAAAGTAAACAAGAAGAGCATGAAGCAAGAAAACAATCAGGAGAAGGGTACTTCCAAATAGAAAGTTTTGCCTAACCATGCTTAGAAAAGGATAAGAAAGGGTTAAGGGAAAAGGAATCATCTCAAGGGGCCAGTAAAAGGAGGAATATATGAGAAATTAGGCAATTAGGGTTTCAAATATACCTAATGGGAGAAGGAAAAGAATTAGTAGAACTAGAAGTAATCAAAAATAATTTATGAAGACAATTATTTAGAATGGAAAGAAATAATTATTATCAATAATTTGAAGAGATTCAGAGTCCCCCCTTTTTCTATAGTCTTCCTTTCAAAGTTCAGTCTCTTGAAGGACCACCCATGTTGGGAAGTCATTGTGCTCTCTAAGGTTTGGGTGGGAATAAATTCTTTGAATAGATTGCCCAGAGTTGAGAATAACTTAGAAATTTTAAAAAAGCATAATAAAAGTTCATTAGAATAGCTCCATCCCTTCACTTTAATATTTATGTCCTCACTAATTTTTAATGAATCAGAATAGATCGACAGGTTCAGGAACATCCCTCTTCCAAGGGCATAGCAAAGCTGTGCCTGAGTAAGACCAGATTAAGTTGGACAAAGCTTTCTCTTTCCCCCTCACATCCTAGGGTAATAAACAGCTTGTTGAAAAATTAATGATATTTTCTCTTGGATTGAGATCATTGAGGATGAATGAGAATGGCTCTGATTTAAGAGACTGAAAGACATTATCCCATGTGCTTTGTACCACCTTGGGTGTCAAAGACAGAACACAACAAGGACTTTCCTGCCTAGTGTTGAACTATGACATGAATTTAGGAATGACATTGAATATGACATTGAATCTATGAACATTTTTATTTAACTGGACTGTGGTCTTTTATGAAGTCAAAGGAAATGCTCCCCACCCACCCCCCAGTTCACTCCTCACATCAACCCTCTTCAATATTTGGAAATTATTTGTAGTTATTTTTATCTTTATTTTATTTAAACATTTTAATCCCCCTCCTAATTCCTACAGTATGTACTCTTCATACCTATAGGGGATACAGAAAATTCAATTGTAATAAATTGCAGATAAAATGCAAAGTTAAGAAATGCAGAAAATGACTAATAAAGAGCACAATTTAAAGGGAGATGTGAAAATATTATTCAAGTGCTTCCAGCATCTAGATTCTGTCTTTGACCAGTTATGTCCTGGTCACCAGACATTAGGCTATTGGTTTGCATTTTTCACTCATAGCCTATAACCTCTTCAGTTCAGCAGTTGTCTATTAAACCTTGTTTTTCAATTATATTTTAAAAGGAGGAGGAATATGAAGGAAGCAGCTTTGTTTCCTAAAGCATCCTGATTGTATTTCTTGGTGAATAGGAAGATTTAAAATGCAAATAAAATCCAACAAAAATAAAAGCTTTGGGGGGGAAAAGATCCAAAACTGTTTTATCTTGAAGCAGATAATAAGATTTTTCAAAAGCGTAAAAAATGCTAACTAAAATAAAAGTTTGGAATTAAAAATGTCAAAAACAAACAAACAAACAAAGCTGAGAGTCTACCACCATGATGGTTTTTGACATTTGAGGATTATTGAAAATACTAGAAATATTAATAAAATGACTAATTGCCCAGAAATTATGTCTCTCAAACTTATTTAACATCACAGAATCTATCAGAAGCAATGCAAGTTATATATGTTTATGATCTGGTCTCTGCTTACCAAAAAAAAAAAAAAAACAAAAAACAAAAAACTGAGAAAGGTCCATTATAGACTAATAGAATTGCTAAAATTTACGAACAAAAAAACTAGAACTTCTTAAGGTATAAATTGAAAGGTTTAATTCCATTTCTGATGATGATGCTGAAAGAGCCAAAATCAATTTCTCAAAAGCTCTGTCCTAAGTGCTGAAAAATATCATAGAATTTACATAAGAAACAGTTCCTGTTCTCATGAAGTTTCATTCTCACCAATGGGGGGTATGGTCTTGAAGGTGAAAGGGCATGATGCTAAGGTGATTGTTATATAGAAAATAAGGACTAGGGGAAGCTAAGTGGCACATTGAATTCAGGAGGACCCGAGTTCAAATCTATTCTCAGATATTTAACACTTCCTAGCTGTGTGACCCTGGGCAAGTCACTTAACCCCAGCCTCAGGGGGGAAAAAAAGAAAAGAAAAGAAGGACTAACTGATTCTTTTTGTGCAGCAAAATAACTGTATAGACAAGTATGCATATATATTGTATTTAACTTATACGTATTTAACATGTATCTGTCAACCTGCCAACTGGGGGAAAGGGTGGGGGGAAGGGGAAAAGTTGGAATAAAAGATTTTGCAATTGTCAACATTGAAAAATTACCCATGCATATATTTTGTAAATAAAAAGGTATAATAAAATTTTTAAAAAGAAAATAAGGACTAAGAAGAGAGAGAATTCAATAAAGTTTGTAGTAGTTCAAATTGACATAGGAACTAATCTCATTTTAAAGTAAGAGCAAAGCTTAGGAGAAGTAAGAAGAAAGAAAAGAACATTTCAAATGAGGGAAACAGCATGTACCATTGCCTCAAAAAGAGAAGCCAGTTTGGAGGAGATGAAAAATTAAGATTGGACAGATAGAAAAAGGTCAGATTCAAGCAGAGAGAAGGTTTCTATGTGACCCAAGAAAGGTTGGGGAAATGTGCCCTCCTGCTTTGGAAAATTGTGTCATCTGTCTCCCAAACACTTTAAGCCTTTGACTACAATATATAAAAACTTGACTTATCATATCATAAATACCATCAATTCTGAATATCAGAATTGTCTGACCTTAAAATATGTACACTTAAAAGTGAAATATGGTGTTTCCATTTCTCCCTTTATGTTTTGCTCTAGTAAGATTCATATCACTCTTATGTTCCAAAGAGATCTTAAAGGAGGGAAAGGATCCCACATGTGCAAAAATGTTTGTGGCAGCCCTTTTTGTAGTGACAAGAAACTGGAAACTGAATGGATGCCCATCAATTGGAGAATGGCTGAATAAATTATGGTATATGAATGTCAGGGAATATTATTGTTCTGTAAGAAGCGACCAACAAGATGATTTCAGAGAGGCCTGGAGAGACTTACATGAACTGATGCTGAGTGAAAAGAGCAGAACAAGGAGATCATTATACATGGCAACAACAAGATTATACAATGATCAATTCTGATGGACATGGCTCTCTTTGACAATGAGATGATTCAAACCAGTTCCAATTGTTCAGTGATGGAGAGAGCCATCTACACCTAGAGAGAGGACTGTGGAAACTGAGTATGGTTCACAACATAGCATTTTTTAATCTTTTTGTTGCTGTTTGCTTGCATTTTATTTTGCTTCTCTTTTTTCTTGCATGGAACAATAAGTGTATAAATATGTATACATATATTGTATTTGACATATATTTCTACAACGTTTAACATATATTGAAATACTTGTCATCTAGGGGAGGGAAGAGAAGGAAAATTGGAATTCAGGGTTTTGTAAGGGCTAATGTTGAAAAATTGTTTTGCAAATGTTTTGAAAAATAAAAAGCTTTAATAAAAAATATGCATATCATTGCCTACCACCAATTCCAACTTTGGTCCAACTGTTATAGACAGTCTTCAAAAGCAGACACAAGACATCAGGTTTGTAGTCATGAAAATCATGGAGTAACTGAAAGTGCTTGTGCAAGGAATAATATGATAAAAATAATGTTTAATAAAGATGAGTTCAGAAGTAGGAAATATAATGGATTACAAGAGAGAAGACCCTATACATGCAACCTGGGGTAGAGGAAAGAACACTGGACTTGGAGATAGTGAACTTAGGTTCAGATATTGGCTGTGTTACCTTGGGCACTTACCTTCTGTGCACTTCAATTTCATCATCTGCAAAAGTGGTGGAGTTGAATTTAGATGATTTCTAAAGTGGCTTCTAGCTCAAAAGTTCCAAGATTCTAGGTAGTCAAAAAACAAGGTAGAAAGATGTTGCATAATTTGAGACATGACTTGATAAAGGTCCAGATAAAACTAGTGGCAGTCAGAATAGAGGAAAAGAATTGGATGTGTCATTTCCTTGAATTATTTCACTAAAACTAGTCCAGGTAGCTGAAATTATGTTAAGTCATGGAAAAGTTATTTAGCCTGAAAAACACCGTACTATCTTTTAGAATAATTTCTAAGAAAATGGCACAATTCTAAGGTGCAAATTATAACAAAGAAATGTAAATACTCCCCTCTTTTTTTCAAGGGAAGAAAACAATTGCATTTCCAGTGTGTCACAGAAGAGATTCATAAAAGTATCTAAGAACCAGGTAGATAAAAACCCATTAAAAGCTCAGCAGTCAGAACTAAAAGTACTTGATTCTTGATTGATATCAACTGAATGAAACCCCAAATGTAGGGCTAATTAGATGGAAGAGCCATTTGGAAAGAAAAACTGAAATGACATCCAAGAATAGAGGCTCTGATTAATATTCAGATGTAATTAGCCAACCTGCTGACTAGTTAATGCTTTGCATAAGTGGCATGATATTCAAATGCCATCATGCCCTCCTCATTGAGGCAAGAAAAATATGCTGGCATAAAAAAATAAGCGTAATTGAATTGCCTTCCATCATGTTCAATGGAGGAGGATACTTCATACCCCATAAGCCACAGGTCTCTCTCCCAAATTATCTCTCTATGAGATTGGGAAGAGTCTGATAGAGGAGAAGGGAAAGGCAACTTGCATATTGCAATATTTGCAGAAATCATGGGCACCAAGACAATAAGACAAGAAGTCTTGATATCTAGACCACTCTAGTCTAAACCCATGAAATATAAAGTGCTTTCTGAGATTTAATCAATGGAGCTTTTTAGTGTCTTCCTAAAAGAGATGAGAAGTAAGCATATTAGGAATTCTACATGGCCTTGATGTTGGAGGAGTGGACAAGCACCCATGCCATTAGGCAATTTTGTCACATAGTATTCAACATGGCATACCAGGATGGATTTGGGATCAGAGATTTCACTATAGAATCAATATCTGAAGCCATTTTGTCCAGCCCTTTCATTTTATAGATGAGTAAAATGGTCCTTCAATATAGAGAGGAAGGAAATGAGAGGAGCATTGATTAATCACCTACTGTATGCAAAGAGGAACAGCTCCAGTTGTCCTAATCTCTATCTTGCCACTGAACCTAGATGACTTCTAAGAAGAAAGTGAGGCTGGGGACTTTGCACAGACCTTCTTCACTTCAATCCAATCACCTTCCTGACGCCATGGTCATCTTTGAGAATGAAGGACAAACAGCAATAACAACTATATGTCAGGGATTGTGCTAAATCCTTTTATGAATGTTACCTTACTTAATACTCACAATGCCCTAGAAGGTAGGTACTATTATGACTCCTATTTAATTTATTTTTATTAAAGCTTTTTATTTTCAATACATATGTATATATAATTTTTCAACATTGACTCTTATAAAACCTTGTGTTTCAAGTTTTTCTCTCCTTCCTTTCTCCCCTAGATACAAATAATCCAACATATGTTAAACATGTTAAAATATATATGTTATGTATTGGACTATCTGCCACTAGTAATTCTATAGATAGCAATTTTCCCAGGAACAGCTGAGGTAGAAGAAAAAAGTCAATAAATATAAGAATTGGGGAGAGCAATTCCAGAGGGGAAAAAAAACTAAAAGAAAAATAAGGCAGGCAAGGCTTTCTACTCTGACTAGGTAAAACCCCTCTCATTGAAACCATGCTCCATGTGAAGATCAGGAGTCTGAAGTCCCCTACCATCATGCCAAAGTAGAGAAGATCCCCTCCTTCTTTTGTCACCAGATTGGAATCAGAGAGTTTTTTTCCAAGGTATCTTTTCAAAGTTTCCAAAAGAACCACCAACTGGAAGTCATCCCTTCTATCAGGTTTGCTATCCCAAGTCATAAACTTTTCTAACATAGCAACCAATCTGGAGGATTTAATTCCATGATTGAGAGTTTTTTTTTTTTTTTTTTAGTTTCAAATTTTCTATACCTTCCATCTTTGCCCTACCAACTGAGAAGACAAGAGACATGATTCCCACTATGCACATGAAGCTATCAGACTATAGATTTTGAAAAAAAAAAAAAGAAATGTCAGAAAGATATATGGAATAAACTCAAAGAATATTTAAACAAAAGCCAAAAGTCTCAGCCTCTATCTGCTCCATTGTGTTCATGTCAATACACTGATAATTAGCATGGAAACCAAAGACTCTATAGACTTAGAAGGAGCATAATTCTTACCAACAAGCCCATAAGAAATCCATACAGCAAAAGTTTTCTTCATTTACTTTCTTTCCAAGATCCAGTTGGTCATATCTCCATTTTCCAATAAATTCCATATCTATACATATACAAATACATATGTGCATTTCTGTATACATATTACATGTGTATGAGTATGTATGTGTAAATTTTGTTTATACATGTTTTTCTTTTGTTTGTTGTGTTGTTAGATTTCTTACACAACCATCTGTTTAGAAAGCATTTGCTACTAAATGGTAGACTGATTAATTCTTCAGTTTCTGAAAATTAACCTCTCAAAGCATTGGTAGAATGGAAACCTGTAAGAAAACATACCTATGTGCATTTAGGGAAATTTTGTTTTCTGTCTGGTTTGGCTTTTTAATTATAACTTGCTTTTAATTTACATCTTTTGTTGTAAGTAAAACAAAACAATTCAACAAAAAAAAATCATATCATTTGCAGCTTATGATTGATGGTTTTGTGTAGATACTGACCCATACCTATGCCTTCCTCAAAATTGAGGCAGCATCCAGAGAAAGCCCGCATGCAGAGGACAATGGGTGTTATGCAATGCAAAATGTATTTTGATCAGACTTACTTATTTTTTTTATCAAAGTTCCCCCAAGGGTTAGCCACTTACAAGGAAAACAAAAAATTATTTGTTCAGCAAATTAGCTCTCTTATTTGTTTTTTTCCCAGCAGAAATGGGAAAATGTATTTTCATTTGGAAACTCACTTAAAAATGTGACCCTCCTTCCCACTCAGTTCTCTTCCCTTGCAAGAGATGGTCCAAGTAATTGAGCTGTAAACACAGACTTCTACAGAAGGGCATCAGTTGTTTCATCTGACTCAACTTTAACAGAAAGGAAAGTACAAGCCATTGTGTTCTGTCCTCATTTTCTCTTATTAATTAGTGTCAATCCAGAGATGGCTCTCTTGTGACTCCAAGGCAGCCAAATGTAACCCTGACATTGGCTCCCAAATAACCAAAATGAGCCAAGTCTAAGCTAGCAAGAGGCTCTGATGAATGTCTTATTAAAACAAAACAATGCAGGCAAGTTGACAAGCTAAGGCACCAAGTCCCTCTTAATACTGGTATAGAATTTGTTTTAATGGAAGCTAAGCATATTGCTTCTCCTGAAGTTGTTTTTTGTCAGTAATGATGTCTTGGAAGACATGTTCCTTTTCAGGTTTTACTTGCTATAAGCTCAACAATTGGCTGTCCTCTAAGGTATCTTCACTATACAGAGCACACTGTACTTGTGTTCTCAGCCTACCATGCAGGTCCATTATGAAGAAAGGAATATGTCTTTGTGTAGAGTGTTACTCACTGCCAAGGATATTCTTTCTCCTATCCTCTACCTGATGGCATCCCTAGTTCCTTTTGAGGTTCAACTCAAGGGCCATCGTATTTTAGACCTTTGATGATCTTCCTAGTTGTTAATACCCCATCCTATTACTTTTTATGGGTTTTGTACACTCTATTTACATGCTTTTACTATTTATATACTATTTACATACATAAGTTTTTTTTAAGGCAAAAAGGGTTTAGGCTTTGTCTTTATAATGATCTTTCCCCTAAAATACTATGTTCACTTAAGAAATGCTGCTTAAATTGAATTGTTTATGGTTATTGAACACTATAATTAAATGCTATGGGAATTCATTCTCATTCTGATGTTGAAGGACAAAACAAACTAGGGTGCATGATATAAAATTATTAATCTCTGTCAAGTGGCAGAACCTGATCCATCACAGAACAAATTTAAACCCTCAGAGAAAATCTCTACAATCTGTATGCCTTAGAGAGTTGACTCGATATAGGATAGACAGGAATTTGGGTGTTTGCTGTAAGAACAGAAAGTTCCATGCCCTCCCTAATGTCTTCTGGACTCCTTAGACTCATCTATCTGAAACTAATATTAACTCTCAGAGGTATGAAAACTATAGGGTACTTACTCATCCCCAAATAACTTGCATTTGCCTAAGGGAATTGTTCCTAAAGAGGAAGCAAAATTGTCAGACCTGAGGTTGTTTTGAGGCTTTTAGTCTATTCATAGAAGGATTAGAAGAAATGTCTGGCTGGGAAGTAGTCCTCCAAAAAACTATTTTCCTGAAGATAAATATCACATGGCAATAAATGCTCAGGTGATAATGGCAGTAGTTAAGACTGAAGCTCCACAAATGACATCAGCTGCTCACTGCTCAGGGGAGAAATCAATCCATCAACAATACTGCTGCCAAGCATATAGATGATAGATTGCAGTTTGGGAGATGGGCAATATCCATCCAGGTTGCAATCTTAAGGAGTATGCTCTGGTTGACCTTGCCTTACCTCTCTCTCACCAATGACATAATAAGTCAAGTAGGAGTGGGGAATTTTTCTTTATGTGGCAAGTAAAATTACAACAAAGGTAGGCTGAGACAGTTTTCACTAGGGCAAGGTCAAATTTTATTAATAGTGACATAAAGTATTAATAAAATGGGTGATTGGCCATTTCAGGAAAAAGGCCAGGGACCAGATCATGATTAATTTATTAGTTAAGCTTGCAACAACCAATAAATTGGGTCAAGGATCTCTTTCAATGATCAAAGGCCTTGAGGGAGGGCTAATAAGATCTTTTAAATTTAGGTGCCTCTTCCTTCTGATTGGCTCACAAGATTTCATGTGTATTTCCCTTGGCAAGAGAGAAGACAGTTCCAATTGGAGGACATTTTAATAAGGAGGTAGGGATAAAACAGTTATCTCAATTCCTCCTTTTTGGGTGATGGAAGTAATCCTCAAGTGATAAGATTAGTCTGCAACTAGAGAAAATGGATTAGCCTTCAAATGTAGCTGATTATGCCCCTCCATGGCAATTAAAGAATATTAATTGCTTAATAGGTATCAACTGTCTCTAATTATCTTGATTTTTTTTAAAAATCAGAAAAAATCAGAATCATCCTAATTAGGATCCCTGTTTTTTCTTTTCTTTCCCCTCTTGGAAACCTTCTAACTTTATTTATTTGGAATTTTTTTCACAGTATATATGCATGAGTAATTTTTTTAATAATATTATCCCTTGTATTCATTTTTCCAAATTATCCCCCCTCCCTCCATTCCCTCCCCCCCCATGGCAGGCAATCCCAGACATTTTACATGTGTTACAGTAAAACCTAGATACAATATATGTGTGTAAATACCATTTTCTTGTTGCACATTAAGTA
This sequence comes from Sminthopsis crassicaudata, assembly GCF_048593235.1. Lineage (NCBI taxonomy): Eukaryota > Metazoa > Chordata > Mammalia > Dasyuromorphia > Dasyuridae > Sminthopsis > Sminthopsis crassicaudata. The sequence goes on along the minus strand of NC_133621.1, from coordinate 42,877,742 downwards.
TTAGATTCCGAAGGTATAAGTAACCTGGGTAGATAGACAGTAGTGCTAACAATTTACATTCACTTCCCAGTGTGGAAACCTTCTAACTTTAACAAGAGAAGGACAAAAGAATCTTCCCCCATGAGAGGACCAACCCAACATGGTTCTTTGTGTATCTGGAGGTGACCCTGGGCTCTGTTTTCCTCAGTTTTCTTATCTGCAAAATGAACTGGAAAAGGAAAGGATGATCCACAGAAGGATCCCTGCCAAGAAAATCAATGAGACATGGGGTCATAAAGAATAGGACATGACTGAAAAACTGATTGAACAACAAATTAAAGCATGAGTCCCAGACCAACAAGCAAGTGCCTTGGAGGCTAGGGGTGATGAAATCAGCTACACCTATAGAAGGGACTAAGAGAGTGTCTTGAGCTACACCAAGTAATAGGGGCTTGGCAAAATGATAGGAAATAGGATGGATTATCATAGCAATATTGGATATTAAATAATATATCAAAATATTAATTTTCTCTACTTATTTATTTTTGATACTTATATACTTTGATCACTTATATACATTTTATCTGAGTTAATATGTCCTCTGATTTGGTTTGAGCAAAAGAAATCTCAGAGGGTTACTCATTAACTAGGGTTTTTATATAGATACCAAGCTATACCCTTTGGAATCAAGTATAGCTTTCTAACACCCATATTGAGACAAGATATAGACTGTATATATAACAGGAATCAGAGTAATATATTACATTATTTTCTGGTCATTTCTAAGTACCTTCAGCTGGTTTAGCCATTATTAACTATAATAATTAAGCTTTTTAGAAGTTACAACTGTATACCAGTGAAGATGATTATATAAGAAGCTACATACAAAAATTAGTTCCATTACTGTACAAAACAAATGAGATAATATTTAAATGTTTAGCACAGTGTCAGCACATAATAGATGCCTAATAAATACTTGTTTCCTTCCATTTCCTTTCCAAATTTCTTCTGCACAAAAATGTGAGAGTTCAAGCCTTCAGCAGGATATGCACTTTGAAATTTGCAATAGAAGTAGACAAAACAATGATAACATATTTCTTTAGTACTTTACTTGAATAAAGTTCTTTATAATATGTCATTTGCTCCCACAATAACACTATAGGTTTGTATCTTGTTCCCATTTCACAGATGAGACAACCAATACACTGTGACTCTTTGTTTCTATCTGAGATTAACATCAGTGATCTAGTTCATGTACCTCCCTTTTATTTTGCAGATATATCCAGATGGATAAAGTGATTTACTTCAAGGTCACATAGCCAGTAAAGAGCAAAGCCAAGATTCAACCCAACAATTCTAATCCAAATCTAGTGCTCTTTCTACCTTACCACTTTGGTTCTGTTCCATAGAGAAGAAAAATAAATTTTAATTGGTCCACATGGGAATGGAACTCATGAACTTGACCTCATGAATACCAAATCATGCACAAACTGAGCTAAGTGCAGGAAATATAATAACCACAACAAAGGCTATCTCTCCCTCCCATTCTTCAAAATTGCTCTTGTTAAGTAGGTTAAAACAATAGTTACTGATTTTTTTTTCTAAAATAGATCATTGGTTCTCTGGTACTCCTGTATGACATGAAATGAGATAGTTTCCCTATATTAAATATCTAGAGATTCAGTGCCAGATTAAGTACCTTCTCCCTTTAGCTAGGTGTCCTTTTCTTATTGCTCCTGATGATTTAAATTCTTAGAAATTTAGCCTAGAAAGCAACATTTTGTAGCTCAAAGAGAGCTTTGATCACCAACTTTAGGTTCAGATAAAATAATAATGATGATAATTACTATTATTATTTTATTTATGTAGTCCTAAAGCTTGCAAAGATGTCATCTCATTTGATCTTCACAACAACATTGTAAGGTAGGTGCTATTATCATTGTTCCCATTTTATGATGCAGAAACTGAGGGTTAGAGAGATTAAGTAACTTGTTACCAAGACATAATTTAAATTCAGATCTTCCTAATTCTAAATCCAATACCATATCCAGTATACTACTTAGCTACCTAATAATAACTGTAAATCTCAATGTCCTTGCTCCCTTAGTTACCTGATAGACAACACATTCTCCACTTATTCTTGAGATGGTGGTGCATCCAATTTCTCCCTAAACATTTCTAAATGAAAGAATGAGCCTGTATTTAAGCCCCTTATATTATGTGTTAGACACTGTCCAAGGTGCTAGTGAAAGTCCTTTCCCATTTCCCAAACTTGTATTCTCTTGAGGGAGATAAAATGTGTGTCTATGTGTATGAATTAGATATAAGGTAATGGGGGATGGAGGGACAGAAAGTAGCAGGTAGGAATATTCCGGAATGGCCTCATGTAGAAGGTGATGCTTAAGCTGAATCTCGGTCCCCCAAAAAACTGAAGCAATTTAGGGTTATTTGAAGCTCTCTAGGATAGTATCAGTCGTCTATAATGGGAGGATAGGTTCTCCAACCATAAATTGTTTCAGGGATTGCATGCATTTTTGAGGGGGTAGGGAGTGGGTCGGGAAGAGAACAGCTACCTTTATTTATGTCTGCTTCCCTCCCCCCACAGGTCCACTGAATGAATTCTTAAAAGTCTATGCTTCAGAATTTGGACTCAATCTCCTTCTCTAAAGCTGTTTGCCTAACCATCCTCTACCCCTAGCTCACCATTACTGGCCAGACTTCCAGCTTTCAGTCCTCGTGGATGCTCTGAATGAGGCCTTCTTGGTCTAGGGCCAGCTCTGGCCTTCTCCCAAGAGCCTAGTTGGCTCTGGCATGGAGAGAATAAAGAGGCTTAGAATCTCTGAAACAAAGACCTTTGAACCTTCACATTCTCCAGTCCATTAGACTTCAATAATAGAGCTCAGCCTATAATTGGTGGCCCGGCACACAGATGGGTAAGTGAAGTGGAAAGGATCCTATTTCCATCTCAATTGTTGGCAGGACTTTAATGGCCCTGTGCCTGGTTCTTCCTTCCCTCAAAGAAAATTCAGCTTCAGCTTCCACTAGTTGAAAAGTTTTGAGATAATGCAAGAAGTTTACAGATTCATTCCTTGACTGCTTCCTATTACTCCCTTTCATGTCCTTTTTAGAACAGGAAGTTGAAGCAAATTTTATTTTGCCCAAACTTTTTTGGAGACTGAATGTTGCTTGATAGACATTTCTTCAATAAAAAATAAAATGTGGGATATGGAGTTTGGAAGATTCAGATTTCAATCCTGTCTATGAGCTTATGGCTGTGTGATGCTGGGCAAATCACTTAATGTCTTTGAACTTCAGTTTCCTTATCTATAGAATCAGAATTGTGCTACTTATAGAATCCACCTGGCAGGGTTGTTGAGAAACTCAAAGATAAAACAGCTAACATGTAAATAGTAGCTTAAGATTTGCAAAGAACTTTACAAATATCTCCCTCCCTATGAAGTATTATTTTCCCATTTCACATGTGAAAAACTGAAGTAGAAATAGGGTAAATAATTTGTCCAGTGTAGTAGACAACTAATAAGAGGCTGAGATCGAACTTGAGCTCAGATCTTATCATATCTAGGCCCATTGCTTCATCTCCTTTATCACCTAGTTGCTTTGTATGTCTACTTAGACATAGACCTATGTGTATATAGTATTTTGTAAATTCTAAAGCATGATATAAATCTTAGATATTATAATCTTGACAGCAACCCATATCTTTCATATTAATGATTATACAAAGTGCTTCCATGGTGAATTGAAATGAATGAATAGATGAAAAAGCATCTATTAAATGCTTACACTGTTTAAAAAAACACCCACAGATTATTAAAATAAATAAAAAAGACAGTCCCAGATCTTAAGAAATTTATATTCCAATGGGTTAAACAATTCATAAAGGATATTTCCACTACAAGTCAGGAAAAAAGACCCCCTGGTTCTTGAGATACAAGGATAAAGTAGATGGTAATGAATATTCTGCAGTGTCATTTCTACTAATAATCATAATCATTTCTAATATTGAACCATTTGAAAATCAATGATGAAAATTTTATTTTCCAAGCTACCAGTCTTTGTGGCTGCTGAGATGGTAGGAGCAGTAGTTCTGGTGGAAGTAGTTATCAAATTATATTGGCCCAGGGATTGTACTCTTGGATAATGCCTTTAGGGTCTGATCTAGAAGAAGTTCCTGGGTTTATATGCCTAATGGTGGCCATTGGAGCTGGTAGTGGCAAGGAACTTCCCTGAAGTGCCCAACAAGCAAAGTTAACCAACTTTTGATAAGCATGCAAAGCATCTTGACTTAATTTACTTTCGTTCATTAACCAAAATACAGGTATGAAATTCTTTTGTTTTCCCATCTATAAAGAATACCTGTTTTCAGTTAGGGCATCATTACAGTAAGGAGAACTAGTGCTTCATAATTCTGAAAGATGCTACCTGCTGGGTATGACCTCTTGGTGAAAGCTAATTGTTCTTTTATGGTTGCTGTTGATAAGTCTCTTGCATTAACTTAGGAATGTGCTGCTTAAATATGGAAATTTTAGATAAGGTTATGATGTAAATAGCTGGGAAACAAACAAAACAAAATAAAACAAAAAAATAGCCTTATTACTTAGGCACAATTAGGAATGGGAGATGAAAAAGCCCAAGGAGTAAACAGAGAAACAATGCTATACACCCACTTTCTCTATATTTATATTATTGTTAAAGGCTAAAGGTTACTTCTGCAGCATAATGGGTACTTATTGAAATGGACCAATGTGTAATGCAAGAAAGTAAATTGAAGTCTGGGACAACATGGCCCAGCACCAGCAAAGCTGAGATTCAATTCAGTCAAATGGTTATCTGCTGGGTACTTGACAAGACAGTCATCATGGGATGGTGAATGCATCCCTGGCCTTGGAGTCAGTAAGGTTCAAATTCAATCTTTGTCACATGGTGGCTTATATGACCTTAGGCAAGCCTCTTGATGCATCCATCTAATTCTATAAAACTCTGAACTGCAAAGCAGGTGATGATCTACATTGGTAGAAATGTGAAGAGTTTCTTCAAGGAGAATTCCCTATACCAACAAAGTTATAGGTGCCCAAATTACCCCTTTAAAAAGTTCTAGGCACTGTGCTAGATACTGAAGTTATAAATACAAAAATGAAATCTCCCCTATCTTCAAAAAACTTATTTTGGTAGAGACCAACATACAGCTTGTTCACCCTGAACAAGGTTGGGTGCATGCCCTTTCTCTATTCCAGTCATACCTTGCCAACTCAGAGAATAACACTGAGGTAACATGGAAACCAAAGGTCAGTGGTATGAATCAAATGTATTGAAATAAACTCTCTTCCACAGAACTTTGGGTCAATCAGTCAGTCCACAAGCATTTATTATATACCAGGCACCAAGAGGATACACAGACAAGCAAGAATATAGTCCTGCTCTCAAGGATCTCAGTCTAATGGGGAGGGAGGGACAAATATGACAATAACTAGCTATATAAAAGACAGGTACGGAGTAGATGGAAGATAATCTAAGAAAAAATGAAATAGCAGCTGGGAGAACTAGGAAAGCCCTTCTGCAGAAGGCAGGATTTGAAATGTGTCTTGAAGGAAGTCAGGGAAGCTAGAAAGTAGAGTTCAAGAAGGCGAGCACTTTAGTCATGTGGGGACAGCCAATGCAAAAAAAACAAAAACAAAAAAAAACAAACAAAAAAAAAAACTAAGACACAAGAGAATTTTCATGTTCAAGGAACTTGGGAGGGGTATCATGCGACTGAATCACAAATGTTTGAAAGGAAGTAAAGTACAAAAAAATCAGTTAAAGTAGGAAATGGCCAGATCTTGAAGAGTTTCATGTATATACAGAGAAGTTGATATTTGATATTTGTTTCTGGAGGTAATAAGGAGTGACTGGATTTTAATAATAGTGGAGTGATGTGATTGATCCTGCACTTTGGTGGCTGAAGAGAATGATGAGGAGAGACTTGAGGTAAAACCAAATAGAAGGTTATCATATTAACATAAAGCACTTTTCCCACAATGACACGGAGATGTACTTACATAACATCTTTCTAATCCATTCCTTTGGCCAGAGGTTGTCTGATATACATAAAGAATAAAGATTCTTCCCCATTAAACCTAAAACTGGGGTTGATCTCCCTTCCCCACATATATAACCTGTTTACTTTCCTGCAAATCTTCTTACGAGCATTTATTCAACATCGATCATGGACCAGGAACTATGTCAGTTGCTAGCAATACAAAGATAAAAGCAAAATAGTCCTTTCCCTCTAAGACTACAAAGACAAAGACAAAATAGTCCTTCCCTTCCAAGAATTTACAATTCAGGTGCAGACAACATCTATACATACATACATACATACATATATATATATATATATATATGTACATGTACATAGAAACTGAGGAGTTCGGGATAGTCTTCATTCAGAAGGTTGAAAAATTATAACTCATTGATTAGTCAATGGTCATCTGAGGATGAGCCAGCAGCGTCATGCAAGAGTTAGGTTTGATGAATCTGACTTCTCAGTGACATCAGTGATAGAATAGAAATGGATTCCACTTTTCTTTAGCTGACATCAGTCAGTAAAAATGAAAGTGGCTAAAAATTTGGAAACTCAAAAATACTTATGGAAGATAATGAAACTCAGTTTTCTTAGTCATACTCATTACTCTGATAACTATCTGATTCATGCACTTTAGGGGGAAAACAGCTCTGTGCATTCCATTTCCAAAAAAGGCACAGTTGTGTTGAGTCTCTCTGGGAAATTATCAGATTCTAACTTTTCTGAACTAGTTATCATAATATCACATCCCCAGTAATATAATCATCACAGTATCATTCTTGAAAGTGCTCATAAACTATGAGAAAATGACAAAACAAAAGCTTCACTTCAGAGTCAGTGAGCAAAGCCAAATCACCCTCAAGTCAAGTATCAATGCACAGCCTCTTACATAAAGATATCATTTTGGTCTGCTTTTCATTGATATTTTCTCTTGGCCTTTTTTCTCCAAGTACTGAGGCTGAGGTGACCTTCTCTTTACTGAGGCCAGTTTTTCTACGGAGCTTTCAGTTTCCTAACCTTAATTCATTTAACCCTTCCATTTTATCAATCTATCACCTTGTAGTTTTCCTCACTTTTATTGCCAAACTCCTAGAAATAGTTACTGGCCTCTGTATTTATTTAGTAGCTTACTACACCATAATTTCATACCTCCAGGCAATCTAAAGTTGGTAACCTCTCTCCAAGGTCTCCAATAATCCCTTAACTACTAATCTAGGGTTCTCTTCTTATTCCTTGATTTCATTCTGGTTTTTTTTTTAACATCTTTTGACAGTCTACCACCATCATCCTTTTCCTGAATATTCTCACTTTCCTTGCCTTCTGTGACACTGCTCTCTTATAGTCGACTCCCTACCTGTCTAATCATTCTATTCAAGTCTTCTTTATTGGATCATCATTTATTGCCCAACCCCCTAAACATGAGTGGATATATTTTTGTATGGTAATTATTTGTGTCGTGGCTTGGCCCTCTTAATATGCTAGTGCATCAGTGGGAAAGAATGCAAGCCTAGGTTATAATTCTGGCTTTTCCATTCACTACCTATGTGACTTTAGCCATCTCCACGTGATGAGCTTTTGTTTTTTTACATGTGTAAAAAAATGAAAGGGTTAGAATAAATTAGAGTACCTTCTAGCTGCAAAATTATGATACTCTGATTTTTTTTTTGCTGAGGCAATTGGGGATAAGTGACTTGCCCAGGCTCACACAAGTAGGAAGTGTTAATTGTCTGAGGCCAGATATGAACTCAGGTCCTCCTGACTTCAGGGATGGTACTCTATCCACTGTGCCACCTAGCTTCCCCAAAATTATGATACTCTGAACCAATAATCTTTATCCAGTGACAAAGGAGTTAAAGGTCTACAGTAGACTTGGGAAGTTGCACAGAAAGACAGATAAAAATCATACAGAATAAAATGGTATAGAAAGTGTAATCTGCATCAGTAGATCAAATAAGATGACATGTAAACTGCTTTGCAGACCTTAAAGTGCTATATAATCACTGTCAGTTCCTTGCCTCAGCTGCACTCTTAACCTGGATCCTTCCTCAGCACCGGGAGCCTCCTAACCCTAGACAGAGCACCCATCTATCTTTCTTAATAGAATATCCCTCCTCCATGACATCTCCCTTCTCCCATTAGTGAGTTCTTCCTGAGATCTACATTTTTGATGAAGAGCTCAAACCAGCCAACTCTCATTTCCCTTGTGGCTCTGTCCAACATTTTGAACTTCAGCATCATACCTCTACATGGATACCTCCTCTTTTCATCACCCTTTTGTGTTTTATCTTATTAGAATGTTAACCCTTTAGGGCTGGGACTGGTTGGTGTTTTTTTTCTTCAATTTGTCTCTCTTTGCGTTGCTTTGAAGAGGATACCCACATTAATGGACATTAATTGGCAGATTACTCAGAAGAATCATTGTGTTCCTCTCTTGTAGTCCAACAAATATTTGTTAAGCAGTATGAGTTAGGCACTGTGTCAACTACTGATGGATGAAGACCAAAATTAAAAAGTCTCTGTCCTCAGGGAATTTAAATTCTACTTAGGGAGTTAGAGGAATAAATAAATAAATACAAAATATATACAAAGTAAAAGAGGCAGCAAGATGCTACAGTAGAGCACCTTGAGGCAGGAAGATCTGTGTTCCAATCCTGCCTCAAACATTTATTGGATGTGTGGCTCTTGTAAGTCATTTAATCCTATCTCAGTTTCAGTCTCCTCCACTCTAAAGTGGAGACAATAATAGCACTTCTCCTGCAGGGCTGCTGTGACAATTAATGGAGATGACAGATGTTGAATTATAGAAATGATATTATTATTATTAAATATAAAAAGGCTGATCCCATTCATTTTCATATTCTCCAGTACCTTGAACATAGTAGGTGCTTAATAATATTATAATCATATTATATCATATGTTATTATTATATTATATATATATATTATTATCATATTACATTTTATATTATTATGTATATGTTTATGTAAATGTATTTATGTCTGTGTAAATGTATTTAGATATTCTTATTATATTATATATGTTATTTATAAATTAAGTTATAATTTAATATTTACAGATCTCATCCAGATAAATCTCCTTAATTGTCTTTTATTATTCTAAATTAAGCATTTCAAGGTTAGCAGAAGAAAGAGAAGCTAAAACTTTAGCTCATTTATAACAAGAGATCTTAACTACAATTTTTTTTCATTTCTTCTACAAACAGCATGGATGAAAGCTCACAGACTGATCAACCAGCTGATATCAGTCACAGGGTGCATCTATGCTGATATCTAAATGAATCTGCTATCCAGATCTGCTCTCCTGCCCTTCTAGATAATCAGAAGGGCTTTGGCCTAACCCATGGAAAATCCAAGCATTTCTGTGAGCAATGCTTTGATAATTCTGAATAATGAACTTCAGTCAAAGTTAACTCTGTGTGACTCCTCAAATGAAACAGCAAAGAGGTCATCCTTTAAAGGTGAGAAAAGACTTTACGGTCTTTCACACAGCTTAATTAACATGCATTATTAATTACAAATTTTATTTGAAAGGAACAAAACATTCATATTTATGGGTGACACAAGATATGGGAGATGCTGCCAGTTCATTAACAGACTATTATAAACACAGCTCCATTATTCAGAAAAAGAGACAAGTAAATTGGAAAGTTTTAACTTGCAGAGGTGAAACAATCACCTTTTATTAAGTCACAAATAATACTTTTTATTGATCTGGTTGAAATCAAATTATAGTCTAAAACTCAAAATTATAAAGACCTTCCCTCACCCCTACTTCACTTCATATATCACTTTGTTGTTGTTATTTGGTCATGTCTAACTCTTCATGATCCCATTTGAGATTTTCTTAGAAAGATACTGAAATGAGTTTCCATTCCTTCTCCAGCTCATTTTGCTGATGAGGAAACTGGGGCAAATAAGGTTAAGAGATTTGTCCAAGATTAAACAATAAGTATCTGAGACCAGATTTGAACACAGGAAGATGAGGCTTACTGACTTCAGGTCCATTTGTTTACATCTCTTAAATGTATTTCTCATATCTTACAGTTCTTTGTTTTATGTCCGATCCTACTAGATGTTAATAATAATAATTAATACCAACCGTTATTTCAAGAGCACTATAGGGTAGATAAGACATTTTATTTGCATTGCTTACTTTAAGCTTGATGTTTACAAGGGAAAATGAGTGAAAAGATATTTTTAAAATGTTTATTTCTAAATTTAATTTTTTTAATTTGAGTTCCAAAATTTTTCCTTCCCTTGAAACTCTCCTTCATCCATTAAGAAAGCAAATATGATACCCATTATACATATAAAGCCATGGAAAAACATTTCTATATTATTCATTTTTTAAAAGTGAGAAAAATAAAGTAAAAGATATGATTCAACATATATTCAGAATTTTTTTAGTTCTTTTTCTGGAGTTGGATAGCATTTTTCATCATGAGTCTTTTGGAATTGTCATGGATCATTGTAACTAAGTCTTTCACCATTCAGTATCATTATTATATTGCTGTTTCTACAAAACTTTGCATCAGTTGCATTGCTTTGCATCAGTTCATATAAGTCCTTCCATTTTTTCCTGAAACTTTCCTGCTCATCATATCTTTAATACAATGCTATTCCATCATAATCATTTAGCACAACTTGTTCAGTCATTCCCCAATTGATGGATATCCCCTCAATTTTCAATTCTTTGCCACCACAAGGAGTCACTCTAAATATTTTTGTACATTTAAGACATTTTCCTTTTTATTTGATCTCTTTGGGATAAACATAGCAATAGTACAATTGGTGAATCAAAATGTATAAAAAGTTTTATAGCCCCTTTGGGCTATAAAATTCCACATTTTTCTCCAGAATGGTTGACCCAGTTCACAACTCTATCATCAGTGCATTAGTGTCTAAATTTTTCTACATCCCTTCTAATATTTGTCATTTTCCATTTCTGTCATATTAGTAAATCTGATCAGTGTGAGATTGCAGTGTGTAGTCTCCCAGCTTCCCAAACAGTAGTACTGGAAGGGGCACCAATGGTCTGTGTGCTCAACAGCAGCAGGAACAGATACAGGACTCCTGGCAGCCTCCAAGCCTGGGCAGTGGCTAGGGCCCTGTGCAGCAAAGGCCAGGGGCTCATAGATCCTACCTCCATATATAGGACCACTTTCCCCCAAGAAAACTTGGATGGCATGGGAAGGGGAAAGAATATAAAAGGTCAAATTTCCTCTTAGAAAGTGAATTGGGGGCAGCAAGGTGATGCAGTGGATAGAGCACCAGCCCTGAAGTCAGGAGATTCTGAGTTCAAATCTGTTCTCAGACACTTAACACTTCCTAGCTGTGTGACCCTGGGCAAGTCACTGCCTCAGAAAAAAAAATGAATTGGATTAAGAAGGGAGGAACCCCAGCTTGGCTGACTTGTTTCTCTGCAACTGGAAGCTACACTTGCCCCTTTGGGGAATTGGGTGGGGAAAGATGATTAGGCAGTAGACTGCAGATGTATTTCTTATGGAAAAGTTCATTCAGTACTCCTGCCACTCCTTATCCTTCCAAGAGCTAATGAGAACACATTCTCTACTGTACCCTAGTCTATGTATGGGCTGAACTTGTCATTCATGGTGTGGAGAACCCCTGCTGTAGAAACTCCACAATGTAGAGTGGTCATTTGTCTATGGACAACTGGAGAGTTTGCCTGAAGTACCCCAAAGAATGAAACAACAAGGCTTTATCTCTGTTAGTTTGTTTCAGAGGCAGCACATCAGCCAGTGTTTTTCTGAGTATTAAGCTCCATCCCATTCTCCACTCTGTGCTGCCTGTCAGTATGTGTACAGAGTCATTTAAATGGAAAAAAAATTGTGAAAATTTTGAAATGGAAGATTTTGAGTTGAAAGTAACCACGTTGCCTAACTCTGTCTCATTTTCAAAAGCTGTGTCCCAGAAGTCCCACTGCAATGGAATGGCAGAGCTGGAACTTGAAATCCGGTCTCCTGGATTTTTCCATCCCACCAAGTTGCCAAGAACTAACAGTATGCATGATGTTTCTGTGCTGATGTTCCTCACCCTGCTTTGGCTGCTAATTGGCTGCATTCTGGCTGTGGGGAGACTAGAAAAGTTTTGTTCTTTTTCTGAAGCCCATCCATCCTTTTGACATTTCTCTCAGATTATCTGACTTGTAAATTCATTTATTTGTGGTAGCTTTGCCTTTCCAGAACAATAGGAATTTTTGGATCTTGGAGCCCATCTATTCCAACCCCTTCATTTGGCAGCTAAAGAAACCAAGATATAAAGAACCTAAGATACAAGCTCATCTTATGAGGGGATGGAAGAAATGAGATTAGAACCCAGGTTGGACTTTAAATATAGCACATGGCCTAAGACATCATGATGTCTTCCCAATACCTTCTTTTTCTTGAGCAAACAGAAACTAATGCTATTTATTCTCATTCTGACCATCAGGGCTCCCAAAATGACTCAAAATGGACCCCAGACCAATAGGACTGGGACATATTTTTGGCCAGTCAATGAGAGCCAGAGTGACTTAGGTTTTAAGGTATGATCCTTAAATACATACATACATATATATATATATATATATATATATATATATATATATATATATATATATATATATATATATATATATATATATATATATAATCCCAAGATATCTTGTGAGGTTTTAGCAATCAAAATTTACACTCCTTTAGGCAGAGCACCCATAAGTAAGGATATGATACCCTATGTGAATAGAGAGATAGGAGGGAGGGAGAGGAGAGAAGGAAGAGAGAGAGAAAAGAAAGAAGGAAGGAAAGAAGAAAGGGATGAGGAAGGAAGGAAGGAAGGGAAGGAAGAAAAGGAAGGGAATTGGAGGTAGAGGGAAAGAGCTGCATTGCCTAACTGGAACTGGTAAGTTGGGTCCCCAGTGGAACAGCTACTACTACTCACAGATTGTTATTGGTCCTTTATTGTCAAACAAGACTATGACATCAAGAAGATGATATCATGATTTGCAAATGAATTGGATTTAAGTGAGAAGGGATGTAAAGTCATCAGCTTCATTCTCTCCTCCATTTCCATTTGGGTCCAGTAGCAAAATATAGACCAGGATGACTAGAGATGATCCCCCTGTTGATTGAAACATAGTAGATGCAGGAGAAAGGGAGGGTAGAATCAGTTTGTAAATGATTTTGAAGGTAATGGTTGTTTGTATTTTAAGCTAGAAGTAATGGAGAGCTATTGAATCTTCTTGAGCAAGGGAGTGTAATATGTGCAGGTTTGAACCTGCATTTTAAAAATATAGTTTGGTAAAAAGTTATCAAACTGTGCATACCCTTTGATCCAGCAGTGCTACTACTGGGCTTATATTCTAAAGAAATACTAAAGAAGGGAAAGGGACCTGTATGTGCCAAAATGTTTGTGGCTGCTCTTCTTGAAATGGCTAGAAACTGGAAAATGAACGGATGTCCATTAATTGGAGAATGGGTGGATAAATTATGGTATATGAAGGTTATGGAATATTATTGCTCTGTAAGAAATGACCAGCAGGATGAATACACAGAGAGGCTTGGAGAGACTTAAATCAACTGATGCTGAGTGAAATGAACAGAACCAGAAGATCGCTGTACACTTCAATGCTGTATGAAGATGTATTCTGATGGAAGTGGATATCTTCAACATAAAGAAGATCCAACTCACTTCCAGTTGATCAATGATGGACAGAAACAGCTACACCCAGAGAAGGAACACTGGGAAGTGAATGTAAATTGTTAGCACTACTGTCTAACAACCCAGGTTACTTATACCTTCATAACCCAACTCTTAACATGCAACAAGAAAATGGTATTTACACACATATATTGTATCTAGATTATACTGTAACATATGTAAAATGTATGGGATTGCCTGTCATCGGGGGGAGGGAGCAGAGGGAGTGAGGGGGAAATTTGGAAAAATGAATACAAGGGATAATGCTATAAAAATTACTCATGCATATGTACTGTCAAAAATATTTATAATTATAAAATTAATTAAAGAAAGAAAGTAACAAACAACATATAATGCCCCCCATACAGTTTGGTAGCCATGCAGAAGATGAATTGGAGTGAGATGAGCAGGAAAGAAAAACAGTTAAGAGGCCATTTCAATAATCCAGATTGAAGGTGATGGAGGCCTGACCTTGGGCAGTGGCTGAGTGAACTCAAAAGAAAAGAAGAGATATGAAATATGTTGTGCATCTAACAAGTCCTAGCATCTTCATGGATTGGAAAATTCAGAAATTTCAGTAACCTAGATTTTGTTTAAACAGCATCTTTTTAGCCAATGTTCCTTTATCAGTCTCCTCCAATTTAACCTTAATCTTTTGAAAACATTTCAGCACTTACTGGCATCTAATTTTGGGGTATTATCTTCCTGATAACCCATTATTTTGATTTGGGGAAAATTTTTAGCATTTCATTTTTTGCAGTCACATAGCATCACTAGAGGAATATTGAGATCAAGAAGTTAGGATTTTGTTTGGGGGCTAAATTTGGAATCACCAATAAAAGCATCATGCAATTTCTGAAAGGCATCCTAGCCTAAATATTCAGTTCCAAGTCCTACCTATTCTGTTCATTCAAGGTATATACACTGACAAACCAGCTGTAGGAGATGTCCAATTTCATATCCTAGATCAGACAGTGAGCAGTCTTCATCTAGGGTTTTCCCTATATGGATAGTAAGATCATGTTTTATGAGTGATTAAGAATGTCACTGAAAAAGATCTCCATTGTGCCAGAGCTCCACACAACCAGCATAAGACCATCTGCAAAAAAGGAGCCTCTGGACTAGAACCCCACCATTTCTAGGAAATCCCTCCTCAATTGTTACTTCAGGCTGGATCTCCTCCATGATGATGACAAATATCTTTGGCAAGTATTTCTACTTTTTTGTGTCTAACTGGATTTTAAATGATCAGTTGGCTGGCTGTTGAATAAAGTGATTCAAGCGTTAGATTTGTTCAAATGGGATCACAGAATCACATAAGGTCTCTGGAAGGGAACTCAGAGGCCAACTAGTCCAATTGACTAATTTTACAGGTGAGGAAACTGAGACCCAGGCAGATGGTATGACTGCCTGAGGTCAGAGGGAAAATATATTGAACTTGTGATCTAGAGATAAAAGGTAGTGGAAAGGCCATCTAGCCCAATCTCCTTCCATTTTGTAGGCAGGATAATTGAGTTTCCATCAAGAGAGGTAAAGTCAAGGAAAAGCTGTTCTCTTTTTGTTTGTAGCAGTTTAAAGGTCATGAATTTCACTCCACACCTGGAGCTTTCTACCTAAAATGTTAGTTTTCTTGAGTAATAGCATCAAACTTGAGTCTGACGTCCATATGTTGTATTTTCATGGAGCCTAGACAGGCAATCTCCATTGTTAGAACAAAACTGCCTGGTGCCCTCAGGAAGAAACTTGATAGAATATGAAAATTAAAAAGGACATCTGGGAGGTAGCCCCGGTGCTGACAGTAAAGAGGCCCAATTTAGGACAGAGCTCCTATAATCCAAAGAGATTGCTATTTGATCACACAAAAGAGACAGATGTCAATAAAGGCATTATGCCCTACCCTCCTGACATCTCCATCCCTAGATTGCCCCATTTGTTTTCAATTTCTAAGAAATAATTATCAAAATACAAAGGGCAGCATCAGTATTATTTCTGCTAATGATCACAATAATTAATAAAGCAAGGATGATCCCATTAATACCTTTCACCAACATATTTATTATGTAATAAAATCATCTCCTACTGCTACTCTATGTCCATATACTTTTTATTTCAATGAAACTGTAATCTTAAAAACATTATCTGTTCTACCTTCCAAGGTGCAAATCAAAATTCATCCATATTTGCTCTTCATACAGCATATTTGTTGATGTCCTCTCATAAATTCTCCTTAGATACTCTACCCAGAACATCAACAGTATTTATTTTTTATTATTAAAAAGTTTTTTTAGTTTTATTTTTAGCACTTTATGGATACTAGGAAAGAATTCAGACTATTAGGTCTCACTTTTAAAATATGACTACTAGGTCCTTTTTCAATCATCTATTTTCTAGGTGTTATTCCTTATGTCAGTTTTTGTGTACAAACCATCATTGGTAATATGCTATGGTCACAGCCTCCTCATTAGCTAAAGAATGAAAAGAATAAGAGAGGAGAGAGGGATCCTCTGTGGCACATCAATGTTTAGTATTTCTATAGGAAATTAAAATGTCATTTATCACTGTGCCCTATTAACAGTTTATTGGGAAATGGCTAAACAAACTTTGATACGTGAACTATAATGGAAAATTACTGTGTTGTAAGAAACAATGAATATGATGAGTGGAGGGGAAGCATGGAAAGCCTTATATGAACTAAGGCAAAGTCCAGAAAACAATATTAGCAACAAATACAATGACACAAATAGAAAGAACAACAACTAAAAAATTGAAAGTGAATGTTGTACAACTACAAAGACCAGACATAGCCCCAAAGGAAGGGAAAAAAGGAAGAAATGGAGGAGAGTGGGAAAAACAGAAGGAAAAAAAGCATTTAAGTTCCTACCATGTGCCAGACACTATGCTAAGTGCTTTATAAATAGCATCTCATCTAATCCTCATACCAAGCCAAAGATATATTTGCTTCATTTTACATTTGTGGAAACTGAGGCAAATAGTAATTAAGTGACTTGACCAGGGTCACATGGCTAGAAAAGTATTTGAGGTCAAATTTGAACTCATCTTCCTGACTCAGGCACAGTGCTTAATTCATTACTTCATTTGGCAAACTGAAATGTCACTTTCCCCTTCCCATTCTCTCAAAAGAGATAGGGGATTTTAGATGTAAGTCATTGCCTAAAATGTCAAACTTTTTGATATGCTGGCTGATTTTGTTACATTTTTGAGGAAAAAAAAAGGGAATTTTAAATTTTTTGTTTTACATAATGCACTCTGGGAGATGGAAAGAATACTTTGAGGAACAACAGTAATAAAACAAAAGCTATCAACAAAAATTTTCTTTTTAAAAGAATTACACTTTTAAAGACAGTAAGAAAGATCACTGAACCAAGTTTCTGTGGGTGCCATTACTCTGGAGAGCACATTAAGAGAATAGTCAACTCAGAAACTTGGTAGTAAATGATTGAAAATTGAGTAAGTGATGAGAAAGTGAATATTGGCCACTCTTTCCAGAAACTTGCATATGAAAGAAGGAACTATATAGTGTGATACATGAAAGGATGATAGAATCAGATGAAAAATTTGAGGTTTCATTTTATTTTTAAAACTTAAGAGAGACCTACACAGATATATGTATGTGGGTAGCAAGAAAGGAGCCAGTAGATAGGAGACAATTGAAGACTAGAGGATGAGGATGAAGATGAGAGATGAGGGCATAGAATCAATATTTTATGTATAAAACTTAATTTCTAGAGAAAGGAGATATTTTGAAATGTGGATTTGGAGAGGTAAAAAAATTCTAGTCTCACTGCCTCAATCCAGTCCATTCTCCCTTCCAATTATTAATACTGTCTTCCTAAAACTGGAATTCTGACCATGTTACCCTACTATTCAATAATAGAGAAATGATGGCTTTCCATTATTTTCATTTCAAGGATCAAAATAAAATCCTCTGTCTTTTAAAACCCTTCAGAGCTTGCCCTTTTACATATTTTAGTTAGCTTGTATTTTACTCTCTTCCATGTATTCTTATGATTTAGTGACACCGGCTTCCTTAGAGTTTTTCAAACAAGACACTTCATCTCCCAACTCTGACCATTTATACTATTTTTCCCATGCCTGAAATTTTCTCCCTTCTTTTACATTTCTCCAAGTTTCAGCTAAAACCCCACATTTGGCAAGAAGCCTTTTCCAATCTTATTTAATGAAAAGTGTCTATACTCTGTGTTTGCCTCCCATTTCTCCTGTAAAAATGTTGTTCAAACCTAGTTATTGATATATGTTTTCCCCCCATTAAACCATGAAATCCTTTTAGTTTTGACTTTCTTTGTCTCTCTAACACTTAGCACAATCTCCCATAAGTAGTAAAATACTTGTTTTGTGACTAAGAATAGTTCCTATTTCATCAGAAAAACAAAGATGTGGTCATCTGCTGAAAAAGGGGTGGGGCATAGGGCTGAGATGGTATAGAGGGCTAGAAGCAAAAAATGGGTTCCACACAGCAATTATAGGGTACATAATCAAGGAAGAATTAAGAGGACTGCTATTTGTCAGTAAAGACAAAGTTGAGGTTAAAGAATATGAATTTATGTTAAGCTGTAGTGTAAAGGGCTAGAACTGAGCAATGCACTTGGATAATGAAGCACGTGAGACTAATTGCCAATTGGACGGTTCCCTATTAACTTGTTTGAAGGTTGCCCCTCCCCAGCTGTTCTGTGCTGACTTGATTGGTGGGACAAAGAGGGGGAAGTGACTTGTGTGGGAGGAGTAGGAGAAACTTGGGTGGTGGAACTCACGCTCTCTCGAACTCATGACCTGGCGTTGTAGGGGACAGTAAAGATCAAGAATAAAGACCTTTAGTGATCCTGACTCTGCTGATTTCTGGGAAGCTAGAGTTCCAGCACTGTAGCTGGTGGGATTGAAGACTTTTCTGTAGTATCATTAAGCAGTATAGGAGAGAAGGAAAATGGTAACCTAGAGTGGAAGAAAGATTATGAACCATGAAAGGACAAAGAGGCAAGGGATTCAAGGGTGGAGGACAACATGTAGTTCAGCTGTTTATCTAATAAACAAAGATTGTAAAAATCAGAACAGTACTAAAAGAATAAACATAAATGATGTGACTAGAGGTTACATTATGTATAAAGAATGAGTTTAAAAGGAGTGTGAAGGAGAAAAGAAGAAAAGGAAGGGCAGAATATTTCAGTCAAAGGGGAATTTAAAAGTTCAGTATCATAAAGATGGCACAATTATAAGTTATAGGGTGCTATAATGATTGAGAAGTATAAACTTCCTTGTTTTTTTCTTTACTCCAAACACCAGGGAGTTGAGTTTAGGCCAGCAAAATGACTGAAGATGGAGAGACTCACTCAGAAGACAAACTGAATGGCAAGCATTCATAGGTCTCCTGATTTCTGGTGGTTTGAAGTTGCCAACAACATAAGCCCATACTGACACTGGCTCCCAGAAACCTGGGTACTCTCTCGGTGTCTTCAGAGCATTGTTTTCTACTAAAACTAACCTGAAAAAATCATTTCAAGATGGTCATTGGTAACAGCTTTGTATGATACTGAGCTAGCATTTGCAATTTAACAAACACCTCCAAATTCTGATCTAAAGAAGAAAATAAAGTGAGAATTTCAAAATGACTGGGAAGGGCCAAGAGGAGAGATATTTTTTTGTGTGTGTGGGAAAGGGGTCTTTTCTTTGTGATCCTCCAATCCTACCAGCTGCCTACTCAATCTATGAATAGAACTGGCCTCTATAAAGCAGAGTGTCACAGATGCCCAGCGCCTCAGATGGAGCTATAGCTAGAGTGGACCTTCAGTGCTCCATCTGGCAGAAACTGGCAAGAGCCAAGAGCCATCAAACCTTATAAAGGTCAGAAAAATCATTCATCATCATTTACTCTTTTCTCTTTCTTCCATCATGGAGACAAGGTGACTTACTTCTCCATATATCAAGCCCTCTAACTGTCCCCTTGATCCTTTTAACTCCTATCTTGTCTAAGATCTTGCCCTGCCAGTCATGCTACTACATTCTACTAATGGGAGCAGACCACTTGACTTCTCAGAGTCTTGATTTCTCCATCTGTAAAAGACACATGAAAATGTTTTTGCTACCTCCCTCATAGTTGTTCTCTGGAACACCTCTTCATTTTTTCCCTATTAATTATGCTCTTTTCCTCTCTATCTATAACTATGCTCCATTAAAAAACAGAGCAAAACTTCCCATCCCATGCAAATTCCATCCCCTATCGTCTTTCCCTTTTATAGGCAAACTTTTTGCAAAAAAGAATTGTCAGTCTCTACTTCCTCATTTCTCACTGTCTTCACTCCCTTGTAATGGGTCTCTACCTCATTCAATCTCTTGAAACTTCTCTCTTATAGGTCACTCATCAAAGATCCCTGAAACAGACAATCCAATGGCCTGATCTTCAATCATGGCATCTCCTGAATGCTCTGTGGATACCTGAAATTTAACAAGTCTAAGATTTACCTCCCAAACTTTCCCATCTCCAAAATTTGTGGGAGATGAAGGAAAACATTGGAACTGTATATGTAGTTGGGGTAGTATATATGTATTAGTGATAATTCAGTTTATAGAAATAACTGGTCCATCAATCAATAAACATTTATTAGGGACTTATATGTGCCAGGAACTATGCTAAGCATTAAGGATACCAAAAAGAGGCAGAAACAGTCCCTACCTTGAAAGATCTCACATCCAAATGAAAGAGAATTGAGACCATCATGGGAGACAAAGAAAAAGGTGAGGAAAAAGGAGGAGAAAAAAAAAGGGTAAGAAAAAAAATCAAGATCAGAGGCTTGGGCATATCCATAATTAGGAAAATGAGATCCAATGGAAAACATGGGCTCTGGGATCAGAGCATATCGATCCAAATCGCACCCTTGATGATTATTGTGTGACTTTTGAAGGACTTCTCAATATCCCCAGAATTCCAATTCCTCATTCATAAGATGAAAAAATTAGACTATATGGCTTCAGAAGTCTCTTCTACCCCTAATCTGTCATACAAAAGATCCAAGAAGAGAATTTTTGTTATTATGTGAATGAATAACTATAAAAAAAGACAACCAAAAATTAATGAAAATTAATCCCTCAAAAAGACATTATATTTGGGGTTACAAAGGTATAGTTGAGAACAATTTCAAAGGAATGATTAGAGCAGAAGACTATTCCAAGAAGATGAGAAAGTGGAACCATCACAAATAGACACCTTTTTACAGAATGGAGGAAAGAAATGGGATGGTAGCTGGATGGAGTAGAAGGATTGCAGAATTTTTTTATAAAAAAGGAAGGCCTGGGTAATGGAAAAGGAAAAGGAAAAGGTGAAGATACTTCACAGAGAAGGGATGGCTGCTGCAAGGTCCTGAATAATGCAGGAATCTGTGGGAACAAAGGTGACTAGACCATATCTTCTTCAAGATCTCCCTTCCTTTATTCCCTTCAAGATGGAATAAAGATGCAGCTAGATGGTTTTCTGACCTTTACAGAATCTGATAGCTCCTGGATTTTGCCAGCCCCTGCCAGATGGAAAGGAGAAGAGTCCATCCTAACTGTGGTACCATGTGTCCTAGATTTATATAATGTTCTACACACCACAAAGACTGGTGCTATTCATGGATTGAGTAGGCAGCTAGTGGGATTGGAAGGTCACTGAGAAAAAAAATCCCTTTTTCCTTTCCCACATATTCTGAAAATATCTCTCAGCCTAGGCCTGCCGAGTAACTGAAATCCACACATTACTCTGCCCTCTAAGAATAAGGTTTTAGGGGTATCTGTTCATATGGAAATATTTTCTTGGAGGGTACCACACTAAACTGCTAGCAGCTTAGATTCTGAAGTGGTTTTTCAGATTAGCCCTGGAGGAGAACAAGATCCTGAAAGCTGTCTTGAGGGAAATTTGGAAAACCAGACATCCTAAAAAGCTCATGTAACTTTGGACTCAGAACCAGCAGAGACCAGGAGTCCCATATACTAGATACACAGGATACCTTGCCAGTGTGCCCCCATCTTGGAATGACATTCCAACAAGTGTGAGTTCAACTTAGGCATGGGCCCCCAATTATGAGGTCTTTATTGACCCAGATGACTGTTCTGTACTCTCCAAGACCCCCAAATCCCAGTTTTGAGTCACAATCAGGAGGACACTACACAGCACAGGCATGTGTTTCTTGTTCTTCAGTCATTTCAGTTTTGTGACCCCATTTGGGTCTTTCTTGGCAAAGATATAGGGATACTTGCCATTTCTTTCTCCAACTTATTTTACAGATGAGGAATTGAGGTAAAACAGGGTTGAATGACTTGCCCAGAGTCACACAGCTAATAAGTATCCGAGGCGAAATTTGGATTCAGATCTCCCTGGCTCCAAGCCCAAGTGCTCTATCTACTGCACCACTTAGCTGACCCAGAAGGGACCTTAGAGTCTTCAAATCCAAACCCCTGATTTTACAGGGAAGGAAAGCAGACTCCAGAGAAACATGGTGATTTGGCAAATGGTCACATGGCTCTTTGTGAAGCTAAAATTCAGGCTCTCCATACAGCTATGCTATTTCAGATGAACTCCTAACTTGCCACTTTGCTGGCTCTATTGTTGTTTTTTGTTTGGTTGATTTTGGTTTTTGACATTTGAATGCCTTGTGGCAGCAAAAGTAATTAGGGAGATTTCATTGAGTCAATAAATGGACAGTTTGAACAAGTACCTTAGTACCAATTACAAATCCATTGTAACAAACCTGCAAATGAGACTTAGGGAGGGTAGAGGGAAGGTTTTTGTTGAAAGCTGATAGGTTATTCATTTGTCTTCTCTTTTTTCAAAAGTTTCTTCTGCAGCCATACATTTTTTCTGGTTAATGGGGAAAAAATTAAAAAAAAAATTATATTGTTTTCAATTACCTGTAGATGGTATCTAAGGACTTGTTCTGGGAAAAAATATCCCAAATTGGAGGGTTGAATGGATCAGTTCTCCCCTCACCCTTCTATGCTTAGCTTGCCTGAGGCTTGGCTTATAGATTTGGAGCAGGAAAGAATCTTAGGGGCCACTGAATCCAAACTCATCATTTTATAGATGAGGAAAGCAGATGCATAAAGATTGTGATTTGCCTAGCTCACACAGCTGGCAAGAGACTAAAGTGAGATTTAGGGTATTACAAGCGCTTCTTCTGCACTTCTCCTCTCTATATCCTCAACCTTTGCTTAGTGAATGAACAAAAACTCAATATTCTTGCTTCTACTAGAAAGGATAACTACTTCATCATGTAACTAATCCAAAATTCCCATTCCTGACCACAATTCCCAGATGTTTATTATATTCCCCTTGAAGAATGGAAGCTCCTTCAAGGCAAGAATTATATTTTTGGATCTCTGATGCCTAGCTTGGAGCAGATGCTTTTAAAAAATCCTAATTGACTGATTTATAATTAAGGACAGAACAATTCTCCAATCAACAAATCTGCTGACCTCTCCCTAGTGCTAACACAAAACTGCTTCCTTCATGTCCACATTTTCAATTAAAAGAAGTGGGAGCACTGGATACCTTATGGTTAGCAAACAATGAAGTGATTTTAATGGTACTACATGCCCGGTGGAAATAATAATAAATCTGTCCCTTCTTTCTTCTTTCTAAGGGCCTATGGCCCACTCTTTCCTCACAGAAAGATAACAATTCAACCATTTCATGTATTTGGGACAAAGAGATTTCGGCTAAACAATTTAATAAGAATGCAAAAAGAAAATGAATCTGAACTAGCCATCAAGTTGAAGAAAGTCTAATAATAAAAGTGGCACAAATAAAATTCCATAGTGCTTATGTTCTTCACTTAAAAAGAGAAAACTAGTATGCTTGTGTCTATATTTAGACCATCAGTTTTTTCTCTAGAGGCAGATAGCATTTTTTCATCATGTGTCCTTTGAGATTGTCTTGGATCCTAGTATTGCTGAAAAATAGCCATCGTTTACAGTTATTCATGACAGACTGTATACAATGTTCACCTGGTTCTTACTTCATGTCAGTTCAAACAAAAATTTCCAGGTTTTTTTGTTGTTTTTATAAGATTTTGACTCTTCTTTCAAAACATGACTAATGTGGAAATGTGTTTAATATGTTTGTATATGTATGCATGCAATCTGACACAGGTTGTACATGTACAATCATATTAAACATGTTTATACATTAGTCATGTTGTGAAAGTAGAATCAGAAAGAGAAAAATCATGAGGAATTTTTTAAAAAATGAAATTAGTATGCTTCCATGTGTATTCAGACTCCATAGTTTTTTGTGTTTTTTTTTCCCCGAATATGAATAGCATTTTCTATCAGGATTCTTTTGGAATTGTCTGGATCCCTGTATTTATGAGGAAAGCAAAGTTGATCAAAGTTGATCAACTCACAATGTTACTGTCACTATATACAATGTTCTCCTGTTTCCTCAGCTGCTCACTTCACTCAGCATCAATTTTTTAAAGTTTTCCCAAGTTTTTTTTTAAATTGGCCTGCTCATCATTTCTTACATAACAATAGCATTCCATTACATTTATATACTATAATTTGTTGGTTTGTTCTCCAATTGATGGGCGTCCCCTCAATTTTTAATTCTTTGCCATCACGAAAAGAGCTACATACATGTTTGTATCTATGGATCCCTTTCTATTGTTTTTATGACCTCTTTGAGATACACATCTGGTAGTGGTATTGCTGGATCAAAGAGTATATACAGTTTTCTAATGGTTGAGCATAGTTCCAAATTTCTCTCCAGAATGGTTGGATCTGTTCACAACTCAACTAATAATGCATTAGTGATCCAATTTTCCCCCATCTTCTCAAACATGTATCATTTTCCTTTTTTGTCATATTAGGAAATTCTATAGGTATGAGATGGTATCTCAGAATTATTTTAATTTGACATATTTAACATTCATTCCAACCAAACCCTCTGTTCTAATTTTTTCCTTCCCTTCCTCCCACCTCCTCCCCCAGTCGGCAAGTGATCCATGTTCAGTATTTCTTATAGCCTAATAATATTGTATACAAATCATATACATCAACTAGTTTTTTTTAATTTTTTATTATATATATATATTTTTATAATATTATCCCTTGTATTCATTTTTCCAAATTACCCCCCCTCCCTCTATTCCCTCCCCCCGACGACAGGTAATCCCATACATTTTACATGTGTTACAATATAGTCTAGGTACAATACATGTGTGTGAATATCATTTTCTTGTTGCACAATAAACATTAGAATCCGAAGGTACATGCAACCTGGGCAGACAGATATTAGTGCTAACAATTTACACTCATTTCCCAGTGTTCTTTCTCTAGGTGTAGTTGTTTCTGTCCATCATTGATCAACTGGAAGTGAGTTGGATCTTCTTTATGTTGAAGATTTCCATTTCCATCAGCATACATCCTCATACAGTATTGTTGTTGAAGTGTACAGTGATCTTCTGGTTCTGCTCATTTCACTCAGCATCAGTTGATTTAAGTCTCTCCAGGCCTCTCTGTATTCCTCCTGCTGGTCATTTCTTACAGAGCAATAATATTCCATAACCTTCATATACCACAATTTACCCAACCATTCTCCAACTGATGGACATCCATTCATCTTCCAGTTTCTAGCTACAAGAAAAAGAGCTGCCACAAACATTTTGGCACATATAGGTCTCTTTCTGCTCTTTAGTATTTCTTTGGGATATAATCCCAGTAGTAGCACTGCTGGGTCAAAGGGTATGCACAGTTTGATAACTTTTTGGGCATAATTCCAGATTGCTCTCCAGAATGGCTGGATTCTTTCGCAACTCCACCAGCAATGTATTAGTGTCCCAGTTTCCCCACATCCCCTCCAACATTCATCATTATTTGTTCCTGTCATCTTAGCCAATCTGACAGGTCTGTAGTGGTATCTCAGAGTGGTCTTAATTTGCATTTCTCTGATCAGTAGTGATTTGGAACACTCTTTCATGTGAGTGGATATAGTTTCAATTTCTTCCTCTGAGAATTGTCTGTTCATATCCTTTGACCATTTATCAATTGGAGAATGGTTCAGTTTCTTATAAATTAGGGTCAGTTCTCTATATATTTTGGAAATGAGACCTTTGTCAGAACCTTTGTTTTTAAAAATATTTTCCCAATTTGTTACTTCCCTTCTAATCTTGTTTGCATTAGTATTATTTGTACAGAAACTTTTTAGTTTGATGTAATCAAACTCTTCTATTTTGTGATCAATAATGATCTCTAGTTCTCCTCTGGTCATAAATTCCTTCCTCCTCCACAAGTCTGAGAGGTAGATTATCCTCTGTTCCTCTAATCTATTTATTATCTCCCTCTTTATGCCTAAATCATGGACCCATTTTGATCTTATCTTGGTATATGGTGTTAAGTGTGGATCCATATCTAATTTCTGCCATACTAATTTCCAGTTTTCCCAACAGTTTTTTCCGAATAATGAATTTTTATCCCTAATGTTGGTATCTTTGGGTTTGTCAAAGATTAGGTTGCTATAGATGTATCCTTTTTTGTCCTTTGTATCTAATCTGTTCCACTGATCTACCGGTCTAATTCTTAGCCAATACCAAATGGTTTTGGTGACTGCTGCTATATAATATAGCTTTAGATCAGGTACACTTAGACCACCTTCCTCTGAGTTTTTTTTCATTAGTTCCCTTGCAATTCTCGACATTTTATTCTTCCATATGAATTTTGTTGTTATTTTTTCTAGGTCATTGAAATAGTTTCTTGGGAGTCTGATTGGTATAGCACTAAATAAATAGATTAGTTTGGGGAGTATTGTCATCTTTATTATATTCGCTCGGCCTATCCAAGAGCACTGAATGTCTTTCCAATTATTTAAATCTGATTTTATTTTTGTGGCAAGTGTTTTGTAATTTTTCTCATATAATTCCTGACTTTTCTTTGGTAGATGGATTCCCAAATATTTTATACTCTCAACATTTGTTTGGAATGGAATTTCTCTTTGTATCTCTTGCTGTTGCATTTTGTTAGTAATATATAAAAATGCTGAGGATTTATGTGGATTTATTTTGTATCCTGCCACTTTGCTGAAATTTTGAATTATTTCTAGTAGCTTTTTAGCAGAGTCTTTGGGGTTCTCTAAGTATACCATCATGTCATCTGCAAAAAGTGATAGTTTAATTTCCTCATTTCCTACTCTAATTCCTTGAATCTCTTTCTCGGCTCTTATTGCCGAGGCTAGCGTTTCTAGTACTATATTGAATAGTAATGGTGATAGTGGGCAACCTTGTTTCACTCCTGATCTTACTGGGAAAGGTTGCAGTTTATTTCTATTGCATATTATGCTTACTGAAGGTCTTAAATATATGCTCCTGATTATTCTAAGGAATAGTCCATTTATTCCTATACTCTCAAGAGTTTTTAGTAGGAATGGATGTTGGATTTTGTCAAATGCTTTTTCTGCATCTATTGAGATGATCATATGGTTCTTATTGATTTGATTATTAATATGGTCAATTATATTAATAGTTTTCCTAATATTAAACCAGCCCTGCATTCCTGGAATAAATCCTACTTGATCATAGTGTATTATCCTGGAGATGATTTTCTGAAGTCTTTTTGCTAATTTCTTATTTAAGATTTTAGCATCAATATTCATTAAGGAGATTGGTCTATAATTTTCTTTCTCAGTTTTCGATCTACCTGGTTTAGGTATCAGTACCATGTCTGTGTCATAAAAGGAGTTTGGTAGGACTCCTTCATCCCCTATTTTTTCAAATAATTTATATAACATTGGGGCTAATTGTTCTTTAAATGTTTGGTAGAATTCACATGTGAATCCATCTGGCCCTGGGGATTTTTTCCTGGGGAGTTGATTAATAGCTTGTTCTATTTCTTTTTCTGAAATGGGACTATTTAAGCAATTTATCTCCTCCTCTGTTAATCTAGGGAGCCTATATTTTTGGAGGAAGTCATCCATTTCACTTAAGTTATCAAATTTATTGGCATAAAGTTGGGCAAAGTAACTCCTTATTATTTCTCTAATTTCCTCTTCATTTGGTGGAAAGATCCCCCTTTTCATTTGTAAGACTATCAATTTGATTTTCCTCTTTCTTTTTTTTGATCAAATTTACCAAAGGTTTATCTATTTTATTGGCTTTTTCATAAAACCAACTCTTGGTTTTATTTATTAATTCAATAGTTTTTTTACTTTCAATATTATTGATTTCTCCTTTTAATTTTTGTATTTCAAGTTTAATTTTTGGTTGGGGGTTTATAATTTGGTCTTTTTCTAGCCTTTTAAGTTGTAAGCCCAATTCGTTAATCTTCTCTTTCTCTATTTTCTTCAAATAAGCCTCTAAAGATATAAAATTTCCCCTTATTACTGCTTTAGCTGCATCCTAAAGATTTTGATATGATGTCTCATCATTGTCATTATCTTGGGTGAAATTGTTAATTGTTTCTATAATTTGCTCTTTCACCCAGTCATTCTTTAAGATGAGATTATTCAGTTTCCATACATCAACTAGTTTTGCCATTCCCTAATTGAGAGGCACGCTGTTTCTAGTTTCATCGCAGTCACACACAAAAAAAAAAACCCGAGTTGCTGTAAATGTTTTTATTCAAATAGGTTTATTTATCATTGCTTTTTAAAACTTTTGGGAAATACTGTAAACGACCTCATTTTACAAATGAAGAGATTGAATGTTAGAGGGGGAAAAATGATTTTACTAAGGTCAAGTAGATGTGCCATAGATGGGAACAGGATGGCTGAGATTTAACTTCATGATTCACAGCATTATTGATTGGGGACCAAAAGGAACATTATAATTCCTCTAGACGATCCACCATTGAAGAGTAAACAGTGAACCAGAGGCAAGTTCATTGTACTTTTCAGCTTTTCACAACCAGGGATCTAGCTTTCATTTTTTTTCACTTTAATTTTTCACAACTTTCATGGTTCCATGTTACATTTTGGGACATGAAAAACTGGTCCATAGCCGAACACAGATTTCCATATCAAAATCTGGGAAGGACTTGTCAAAAGACAGGGTTGTGTCTTGGCAATCCGCATCAGTGGAAAGGATGGGCAAAAGGACCCAGTCCCCTTGATTAATGAGGCGAACTTGGAAAAAAAAAGTGCAAAGACTTATTCACCACAAGGTGATTTGAAGCAGTGAATGGGCCTACCTTGATTCCAACTTTGTTTTATACACAGGAGCCTTGCTTGCTGACAATTGATGGGAATACTTAGAATTAGTACTTAAGTGGTACTTAGAAGAAGGTGGTAGTTAGTTGTCACCGCCAATACCTTTGGATATTTATTTTAAAAAACAAAAGAGGTGCTAATTCAAATAAGAAAATGTATTCACCATATTTCTACATTATGGCCACTAGGAGAGCCATCATGAGTCAACAATCAATTGTGAAGCTCTGCCAAAAAGTTTGGAGATTTTACAAGTTGTTAATAGTAGCTATAAAATGCATATTTGGTCAAAAAATGGGCTGGAACTAACACATAATATGGTTTTATACATATCTCCTATTAAGATAATTCTGGTAGATTAGATATTAAATTGATGAACAGCCACTTTGCCTTTTAAGCAATGGATCAGCTGAAAGATTCTGTGCTGGTTTTTGGCCACTCTTGTGGGAAAGTCTGAGAAACCAACATGGCACCTATATAATTCCACAGGGCTTGCATTTCATTCATTTCAGATCAAGTAAATATATCTAAAGTTTCAGTAAATATTGGCAAACACACAACATACTTATGCAGGTCACAGAGACATAGAACTGATGAATAATAAAAGAGAGAAAAAGAATTTAAACATTCCTCTAAGTTCTTCACCTAATCCCTCCATTCCTCACAATAGAAATGGGTGTTTTATTCAGAAAAGGGTTTTTCTGCATCTCTTAATACAATCATATTGGGCTACATTTTGTTATTCATATGCCCCAGTTGTTTTTTTTCTTTGTTTTTTTTTTTTTTTTTTTTTTTTTTTTTTTTTTTTTTTTTTTTTTTTTTTTTTTTTTACTGAAATACTCTTGTTCAGGATTTCTGTGCTGTTGTTGTTGTTCTTTTCTTATTTTATTTTTTATTTATACTTTTTTATTTTATAAATATGTATATTAATAATTTTTGGCATTGACCTCTACAAAACCATCTACTGTCATTTTCCCTTCCCTTCCCCCCACCTCCTCTCCTAGTCAATAACTGAGCCAGAATATGTTAAACATGAGCAGCATTTTTATACCCCAACAATATTGCATACAATTGATATACATCAACTAGTTTTGCCGGTGCCCAACTGAGAGGCATCCTCTCTGTTTCTAGTTGATCAGCAGCACAAAAAGAAAGAGTTGTTGTAAATGATTTTGTTCAAATAGGTTTATTTACCATTCCTTGTTTAAACTTTTTAGGCGACAGACCAAGTTCTGTAAATCAGCCCATTTTACAAATGAGAAGACTGAATGTTAGAAAAAATAATTTTTCCAAGTTCAGATAGGAGTGCCATGGCTGAGATCTGAGTGTTAATGGTTGAGGACCAGGAGGAACATTGGAGCTCCTCTCGACCATCCACCACTAACGAGTAAACAGTGAACCAGAGAAGCAAGTTCATGGTTCTTTGCAGCTTTTCACAACCAGCGATCCAGCTATCTTTTTTCCACTTTAATTTTTCACAAATATCATGGCTCCATGTTGCTTTAAGTGACCCAATGTTAGACAATATTTTAACACTTCATAGGCGATATTCTTATGCTCTCCAGGTACACTTCTTTCTACTTCTCCAGAAGGAATTGCAACCTGGCCCCTACACCAGATTTCACAGAGCAGCCCTCAGTCATTCTCTAAACAGTCTGGAGTCAGCTCCCTTCTCCCCATCCAGCAAGTGTGGAAAGCACTTCTTGAATTTCTTCCTCTCATTTCGAAACCAGTTCCGGACCTGCTTCGGGGAGAGGCCCAGCCGAGAGGACAAGTCTTTCACATCCTTGGTGGTGAGGTTCCTATTCACCTTGAAATGATCCCTCAGGGCTTGCTTCTGGTAAGGGGAAAAGCGCACCCACTCTCTCTTCTTTGTCTTCACAGGACGGGAAGCTCTCTCTTCTGCCTCTTCCCTAGCTTCAGGCATGGGACAAGGCAATGGGTCTGGGACAGCAGCTTCACAGGGCATCTTCTCTGTTGTGGACAAGGAGGGACCTTGGATCTCTGGGGGAGGAAAGCCATTTCCGCAAAGCCTTTGCACTTGGGCCTGCCTTTCCTGCAAGAATTCCAAATCCTCACCTGGCAGGACAAGAGAGTCTTCAGAAGGTAAGGGACCAGCAACATCCACTTCCGGCTGGGCTGCTAAAGGCTCCAGAGAGGTCTCTTTCAGTCCTGGGGGGTCCCTATTCTCTTCCAAGTTGGGACGGGGAAAACTGTTCCATAGCTGGACCAGTTTTTCCAGATCTGCCGGATGTAAATCTAGGAAGCAGCTGTCAAAAGACAGGGTTGTGTCTTGACTATCCATGTCAGTGGAAAGGAGAGGCTAAAGACCCCAGTCCCCCGATTAATGAGGCAAGATTACAAAAAGAAAGTTCAAAGAGTTATTCACCACCAGGGGATTGGAAGCAGTGAATGGACCTGCCTTGATTCCAACTTTCTTTTATACCCTGGAGAAAGGCACTTGCCAATGACGTATGATCTGAATACTTAGGACTAGTACTTAAGAGGTACTTAGGAGGAGGTGGGAGTTAGTTGTCACCTCCAATATCTATGGAAACTTATTAAAAACGAAAACAAAAGAGGTGTTATCTCAAATGAGAACATGTATCCACCTTATTACTGGCCACTACAAGAGTCCTCAGGTGTCAACTCTCAATCTTGAAGCTCTGATAAAACCTTTAGAGATTTTACAAGTTGTCAATAGTAGCTATAAAATGCTGATTTGATTTGGGCAAAATATGGCCTCGAGCTAACACAGAATGTGGTTTTCTACATATTTCTTATTAAGATAATTCTGGTAGAACAGATCCTAATTTGATGAGGAGCCACTTTGCCTTTCTAGCTAGCTGAAACATTCTGTGCTGGTTGTGGGCCAGTCCTGTGAGAAATTCTGAGAATCCAACATGGCACCTGTAAGTCCCACAGGGATTGCACTCTTCACTGACCCTATTGCACTAAGACACACCTCCTCTAGAAGCTCAGCCTGATTGTGTGTGAGCAGAGAATCTAACTTGCCATAGAGAAATGCTAATTTCCCAGGAACTGCTATTTTATTCTTGTTTCAAATTCTTTCTTCCCGTTCTAAGCAACTTGCTCATGCTGTGACTAAAGTACTATGATTTCTTTTTAATTGGAAAAAAATAAACCTAAAAATTTTCTAAAGTTGTGACATTTCAGTCTCTTGCAAGTAAAATTAGGTGAACTTCTGGCAGTGCCCTTCCAAAGTTTAGATCTTATTCAGAGAGCACTAGCCTCCAGCTTTTCCCATGAAGCACTATGTGTACATTGCTGAGATTCAGAAAAAGAAAAAAAAAAGATAGCTTCCCAACTAATTAGAATGAGACTTTATAAATCAGCAAACATTATGAAACTGTTTATGTCAAGGAATCAGTTCATCTGTACTTGTGATGATTCTTTCAAAATTATGTATTTAGTATTTTATTTTGCTAGTTACGAGTAAAAATAATTTTAATTCTTCGTTTTAAAATATGAGTTTCAAATTCTCTCATTTCTCCCCACACCCCTCAATAAAAGCACAAGCAATTTGATATTTGTTATATATATATATATATATATATATATATATATATATATATATATATATATATATATATATATATATATATATAGTCATTTAAAATATATTTCCCTTTTTGTCATGTTTTAATAGCACCTACCCGACTAAGGAAAAAAAAACTAGAAACATAAAGTTTTAAAGATATGTTATGACTGAGTCTTTTCCAATAAATCTTTCCAGCATTTTGTGGGAAAATGATCATTTCCTTGACACCATACTGTTGCAGCACAATCACATGCCACAATTTCTTCAGACATTCCCAAATTGATTCAATTTCCCCTTTTTTTTTGCTTGCAAAGGAGTTACTATAAACATTTTGGTACATATGGGTCCTGTCCTTTTTTGCTTTTTACTCTTTTGGGGCATACAGATGTAGTGGCATTTTGCTAACTCATTGGGCATGCCTCCTTTTATAAGCCTTTGGACATAGGTTCTAACTACTTTGCAAAACCATTTCATCAATTTATAACTCCACCAATAGGAATTGTCCCAATGTTCCTTTCTTCTCTCTAAGCATTTGCCATTTTCTTTTTCCATCCTATTAGCTAATCTAATGGGTGTGATATACAACCTGAAAGATTTGTTTTTAATTTTAACAAAAAGAGTGAGAATGCTATGTTGTGAACCACTCCCACTTTCCACAGCCCTCTCTCTGGCTGGAGGTGGCTCTCTCTATCCCAGGACCATTGGAACTGGTCTGACACATGTCACTGTTACACAGAGCCATGCCCATCAGAATTGAGCATCTTCACTAATGTGTCTAAGTGTGAGGGATGTACAAGACCATTACCCAAAATTACTACTCAGAGATCACTCAGTAGAAACCACAAAATTGTTTATTGAAAACCTCCGGAGGATGAGCCATCCCATCTCAAGATAAGAAAGAGACAGTTCAAGGTAGGAGGGCTAAAGAAGTAGTAAAGATACACAGCTTTTATACAAGAGATTACATCACAAGGAAGTGAGCATTGAGAAGGGGAGGGGGAGGCATCTCATTGGTTGTTGCTATTTGGATCATAAGTTGGGGAGCATTGAGAAATAGGTGCCCTCTCCCCTTCATTGAATGTTGGACATGGGTGCCAACAGACCTTCACAATTTAGATTGCTCAGCTAACAGCATTCAACTAATAGTCTAAATATTGATAACATTGAATAGTGACAAATGTCATCATTTCAGATCAAGTAAATATATCTAAAGTTTCAGTAAATATTGGCAAACACACAACATACTTATGCATGTCACAGAGACATAGAAATGATGAATAATAAAAGAGAGAAAAAGAATTTAAACATTCCTCTAAGTTCTTCACCTAATCCCTCCATTTCCCAAAAGAGAAATGGGTGTTTTATTCAGAAAAGGCTTTTTCTGCACTTGTTGATACAATCACATTTCCCAGGATTTGGTTATTCTTATGCCCCAGTTTTTTTGTTTTGTTGTGTTTTTTCCTGAAAGACTCTTGTTCAGGATTTCTGTGCTTTTGTTTTTGTTCTTTTCTTATTTTATTTTTTTATTTATACTTTTTTTTATTTTCAAAATATGTACATATCTAATTTTGACATTCACCTCTACAAAAGTCTCTATTGTCATTTACCCTTCCCTTCCCCCCACCTCCTCTCCTAGTCAATAACTGAGCCAGTACATGTTAAACATGAGCAGCATTTTTATACTCCAACAATATTGCATACAATTGATATACATCAACTAGTTTTGCCGGTGCCCAACTGAGAGGCATCCTCTCTGTTCTAGTTGATCAGCAGCACAAACAGAAAGAGTTGTTGTAAATGATTTTGTTCAAATAGGTTTATTTACCATTCCTTTTTTAAACTTTTTAGGCGACAGACCAAGTTCTATAAATCAGCCATTTTACAAATGAGAAGACTGAATGTTAGAAAAAATAATTTTTCCAAGGTCAGATAGGAGTGCCATAGCTGAGATCTGAGTGTTAATGGTTGAGGACCAGGAGGAACATTGGAGCTCCTCTCGACCATCCACCACTAACGAGTAAACAGTGAACCAGAGAAGCAAGTTCATGGTTCTTTGCAACTTTTCATAACCAGCGATCCAGCTATCTTTTTTCCACTTTAATTTTTCACAAATATCATGGCTCCATGTTGCTTTAAGTGACCCAATGTTAGACAATATTTTAACACTTCATAGGCGATATTCTTATGCTCTCCAGGTACACTTCTTTCTACTTCTCCAGAAGGAATTGCAACCTGGCCCCTACACCAGGTTTCACAGAGCAGCCCTCAGTCATTCTCTAAACAGTCTTGGAGTCAGCTCCCTTCTCCCCATCCAGCAAGTGTGGAAAGCACTTCTTGAATTTCTTCCTCTCATTTCGAAACCAGTTCCGGACCTGCTTCGGGGAGAGGCCCAGCCGAGAGGACAAGTCTTTCACATCCTTGGTGGTGAGGTTCCTATTCACCTTGAAATGATCCCTCAGGGCTTGCCTCTGGTAAGGGGAAAAGCGCACCCACTCTCTCTTCTTTGTCTTCACAGGACGGGAAGCTCTCTCTTCTGCCTCTTCCCTAGCTTCAGGCATGGGACAAGGCAATGGGTCTGGGACAGCAGCTTCACAGGGCATCTTCTCTGTTGTGGACAAGGAGGGACCTTGGATCTCTGGGGGAGGAAGGCCATTTCCGCAAAGCCTTTGCACTTGGGCCTGCCTTTCTTGCAAGAATTCCAAACCCTCACCTGGCAGGACAAGAGAGTCTTCAGAAGGTAAGGGACCAGCAACATCCACTTCCGGCTGGGCTGCTAAAGGCTCCAGAGAGGTCTCTTTCAGTCCTGGGGGGTCCCTATTCTCTTCCAAGTTGGGACATGGAAAACTGTTCCATAGCTGGACCAGTTTTTCCAGATCTGCCGGATGTAAAACTAGGAAGCAGCTGTCAAAAGACAGGGTTGTGTCTTGACTATCCATGTCAGTGGAAAGGAGAGGCAAAAGACCCCAGTCCCCTGATTAATGAGGCAAGATTAGAAAAAGAAAGTTCAAAGAGTTATTCACCACCAGGGGATTCCAAGCAGTGAATGGACCTGCCTTGATTCCAACTTTCTTTTATACCCTGGAGAAAGGCACTTGCCAATGACTTATGATCTGAATATTTAGGACATGTACTTAAGAGGTACTTAGGAGGAAGTGGGAGTTAGTGTCACCTCCAATATCTATGGAAACTTATTAAAAACGAAAACAAAAGAGGTGTTATCTCTAATGAGAACATGTATCCACCTTATTACTAGCCACTACAAGAGTCCTCAGGTGTCAACTCTCAATCTTGAAGCTCTGATAAAACCTTTGGAGATTTTACAAGTTGTCAATAGTAGCTATGAAATGCTGATTTGATTTGGGCAAAATATGGCCTCGAGCTAACACAGAATGTGGTTTTCTACATATTTCTTATTAAGATAATTCTGGTAGAACAGATCCTAATTTGATGAAGAGCCACTTTGCCTTTCTAGCTAGCTGGAACATTCTGTGCTGGTTGTGGGCCAGTCCTGTGAGAAATTCTGAGAATCCATCATGGCACCTGTAAGTCCCACGGGGATTGCACTCTTCACTGACCCTATTGCACTAAGACACACCTCCTCTAGAAGCTCAGCCTGATTGTGTGTGAGCAGAGAATCTAACTTGCCATAGAGAAATGCTGATTTCCCAGGAACTGCTATTTTATGCTTGTTTCAACTTCTTTCTTCCCCTTCTAAGCAACTTGCTCATGCTATGACTAAAGTACTATGATTTCTTTTTAATTGGAAAAAAATAAACCTAAAAATTTTCTAAAGTTGTGACATTTCAGTCTCTTGCAAGTAAAATTAGGTGAACTTCTGGCAGTGCCCTTCCAAAGTTTAGATCTTATTCAGAGAGCACTAGCCTCCACCTTTTCCCATGAAGCACTATGTGCACATTGCTGAGATTCAGGAAAAAAAAAAAAAAAAAAAGATAGCTTCCCAACTAATTAGAATGAGAGTTTATAAATCAGCAAAAATTATGAAACTGTTTATGTCAAGGAATCAGTTCATCTGTACTTGTGATGATTCTTTCAAAATTATGTATTTAGTATTTTATTTTGCTAATTACGAGTAAAAATAATTTTAATACTTCGTTTTAAAATATTAGTTTCAAATTCTCTCATTTTCTCCCCACACCCCTAAATAAAAACACAAGCAATTTGATATTTGTTATATATATATATATATATATATATATATATATATATATATATATATATAGTCATTTAAAATATATTTCCCTATTTGTCATGTTTTAATAGCACCTACCCCACTAAGGAAAAAAAAACTAGAAACATAAAGTTTTAAAGATATGTTATGACTGAGTCTTTTCCTATAAATCTTTCCAGCATTTTGTGGGAAAATGATCATTTCCTTGATACCATACTGTTCCAGCACAATCATATGCCACAGCTTCTTCAGACGTTTCCAAATTAATTCAATTTCCCTTTTTTTTCCTTGCAAAGGAGTTATTATAAACATTTTGGTACATATGGGTCCTGTCCTTTTTTGACTTTTACTCTTTTGGGGCATACAGATGTAGTGGCAGTTCGCTAACTCATAGGGCATGCTTCGCTTTATAGG
The DNA here is from genome assembly GCF_048593235.1 of Sminthopsis crassicaudata. NCBI lineage: Eukaryota > Metazoa > Chordata > Mammalia > Dasyuromorphia > Dasyuridae > Sminthopsis > Sminthopsis crassicaudata. The sequence goes on along the minus strand of NC_133621.1, from coordinate 42,840,598 downwards.
CCTTTGAAAATAGGTTCTATCTACTTTGCATAACCATTTCATCAATTTATTACTCCCTTCTTCTCTCTCAGCCTTTGCCATTTTCTTTTTCCATCCTATTAGCTAATCTAATGGGTGTGATATACAACCTGAAAGATTTGTTTTTAATTTTAACAAAAAGAGTGAGAATGCTATGTTGGGAACCACTCCCACTTTCCACAGCCCTCTCTCTGGCTGGAGGTGGCTCTCTCTATCCCAGGACCATTGGAACTGGTCTGAAACATCTCACTGTTGCACAGAGCCATGCCCATCAGAATTGAGCATCTTCACTAATGTGTCTAAGTGTGAGGGATGTAGAAGACCATTACCCAAAATTACTACTCAGAGATCACTCAGTAGAAACCACAAAATTTGTTTATTGAAAACCTCCGGAGGATGAGCCATCCCATCTCAAGATAAGAAAGAGACAGTTCAAGGTAGGAGGGCTAAAGAAGTTACACAGCTTTTATACAAGAGATTACATCACAGGAAGTGAGCATTGAGAAGGGGAGGGGGAGGCATCTCATTGGTTGTTGCTATTTGGATCATAAGTTGGGGAGCATTGAGAAATAGGTGCCCTCTCCCCTTCATTGAATGTTGGACATGGGTGCCAACAGACACTCACAATTTAGATTGCAAAGCTAACAGCATTCAACGAATAGTCTAAATATTGATAACACTGAATAGTGACAAATGTCATCATTTCAGATCAAGTAAATATATCTAAAGTTTCACTAAATATTGGCAAACACGCAACATATTATGCAGGTCACAGAGACATAGAAATAATGAATAATAAAAGACAGAAAAAGATTTTAAACATTCCTCTAAGTTCTTCACCTAATCCCTCCATTCCTCACAATAGAAATGGGTGTTTTATTCAGAAAAGGCTTTTTCTGCATTTGTTGATACAATCACATTTCCCATGATTTTGTTATTCTTATGCTCCAGTTTTTTTCTTTTGTTGTGTTTTTTCCTGAAAGACTCTTGTTCAGGATTTCTGTGCTTTTGTTTTTGTTCTTTTCTTATTTTATTTTTTATTTATACTTTTTTTTTATTTTCAAAATATGTACATATCTAATTTTTGACATTCCCCTCTACAAAACCCTCTATATTCATTTTGCCTTCCCTTCCCCCCACCTCCTCTCCCAGTCAATAACTGAGCCAGTATATGTTAAACATGAGCAGCATTTTTATACCCCAACAATATTGCATACAATTGATATACATCAACTAGTTTTGCCAGTGCCCAACAGAGAGGAATCCTCTCTGTTCTAGTTGATCAGCAGCACAAAAAGAAAGAGTTGTTGTAAATGATTTTGTTCAAATAAGTTTATTTACCATTCCTTGTTTAAACTTTTTAGGAGATGGACCAAGTTCTGTAAATCAGCCATTTTTCCAAATGAGAAGACTGAATGTTAGGAAAAATAATTTTTCCAAGGTCAGATAGGAGTGCCATGGCTGAGATCTGAGTGTTAATGGTTAAGGACCAGAAGGAGCATTGGAGCTCCTCTCGACCATCCACCACTAACGAGTAAACAGTGAACCAGAGAAGCAAGTTCATGGTTCTTTGCAGCTTTTCACAACCAGCGATCCAGCTATCTTTTTCCACTTTAATTTTTCACAAGTGTCATGGCTCCATGTTGCTTTAAGTGACCCAATGTTAGACAATATTTTAACACTTCATAGGCGATATTCTTATGCTCTCCAGGTACACTTCTTTCTACTTCTCCAGAAGGAATTGCAACCTGGCCCCTACACCAGATTTCACAGACCAGCCCTCAGTCATTCTCTGCACACTCTTGCAGTCCACCCCCTGCTCTCCCTTCAGCAAGTGTGGAAACCATAGCTTGAATTTCTTCCTCTCGTTTCGAAACCAGTTCCAGACCTGCTTGGGGGAGAGGCCCAGCCGAGAGGACAAGTCTTCCACATCCTTGGTGGTGGGGTTCCTATTCACCTTGAAACGCTGCATCAGTGCTTGCCTCTGGTAAGGGGAAAAGCGCACCCACTCTCTCTTCTTCGTCTTCAAAGGATTAGGAGCTCCGTCTTCTACCTCTTCCCTAGCATCAGGCATGGGACAAGGCAATGGGTCTGGGCCAGGGGCTTCACAGGGGAGCTTCTCTGTCGTGGACAAGGAGGGACCTTGGACTTCTTGGGGAGGAAGGCCATTTCCGCAAAGCCTTTGATCTTGGGCCTGCCTTTCTTGCAAGAACTCCAAGCCCTCATCTGGCAGGACGAGAGAGTCTTCAGAAGGAAACCTCTTCTTGAATTTCTTCCTCTCTCTTTCAAACCACTTCCGGACCTGCTTAGGGGAGAGACCCAGCTGAGAGGACAAGTCTTCCACATCCTTGGTGGTGAGGTTCCTATTCACCTTGAAACGATCCATCAGGATTTGCTTCTGGTAAGGGGAAAAGCGCTCCCCCTTTCTCTTATTCGTCTTCACAGGACCAGGAGCTCCCTCTTCTGCCTCTTCCCTAGCTTCAGGCATGGGACAAGGCAATGGGTCTGGGACAGCAGCTTCACAGGGGAGCTTCTCTTTTGTGGACAAGGAGGGACCTTGGACTTCTGGGGGAGGAAGGACATTTCCACAAGGTCTTTGCTCTTGGGCCTGCCTTTCTTGCAAGAATTCCAAGAACTCATCTGGCAGGTCAAGAGAGTCTTCAGAAGGTAAGGGACCTGCAACATCCACTTCAGGCTGGGTTGCTAAAGTCTCCGGAGAGGTCTCTGTCAGTCCTGGGGGGTCCCCATTCTCTTCCATGTTGGGACATGGAAAACTGGTCCATAGCTGTTCCAGTTTTTCCAGATCTTCGGGATTAAAATCTAGGAAGCAGTTGTCAAAAGACAGGGTTGAGTCTTGGCTATCCATGTCAGTGGAAAGGAGAGGCTAAAGTTCCCAGTCCCCCTGATTAATGAGGCTAGCTTGGAAAAGAAAGTCGACTAGGGGATTCACCAAGAGGGGATTAGAAGCAGTAAATGGACCTGCCTTGATGCCTACTTCCTTTTATACCCTGGGGAAGTGCAGTTGTTGACATTTGATCACAATAGGTAAGACTAGTACTTAAGAGGTACTTAGGAGCAGGTGGGAGTTAATTGTAACCTCCAATATCTATGGAAACTTGTTAAAAATAAAAACAAAAACAAAAAAACCAAAGAGGTGCTAACTCAAATGAGAACATGTATCCACCTTATTACTGGCCACTACAAGAGTCCTCAGGTGTCAACTCTCAATCTTGAAGCTCTGATAAAAACTTTGGAGATTTACAAGTTGTCAATAGTAGCTATAAAATGCTGATTTGATTTGGGCAAAATATGGCCTGGAGCTAACACAGAATGTGGTTTTCTACATATTTCTTATTAAGATAATTCTGGTAGAACAGATCCTAATTTGATGAGGAGCCACTTTGCCTTTCTAGCTACCTGAAACATTCTGTGCTGGTTGTTGGCCAGTCCTGTGAGAAATTCTGAGAATCCAACATGGCACCTGTAAGTCCCACGGGGATTGCACTCTTCACTGACCCTATTGCACTAAGACACACCTCCTCTAGAAGCTCAGCCTGATTGTGTGTGAGCAGAGAATCTAACTTGACATAGAGAAATGCTAATTTCCCAGGAACTGCTATTTTATTCTTGTTTCAACTTCTTTCTTCCTCTTCTAAGCAGCTTGCTCATGCTATGACTAAAGGATTATGATTTCATTTTAATTGGAAAAAACAAACCTAAGGATGTTCTAAAGTTGTGACTTTTCAGTCTCTTGCAAGTGAAATTAGGTGGACTGCTGGCAGTGCCCTTCCAAAGTTTAGCTCTTATTCAGAGAGTACTAAGCTCCATCTTTTCCCATGAAGCACTATGTGCCCATTGCTGAGATTCAGAAAAAAAAAAAAAAGATAGCTTCCCAACTAATTAGAATGAGAGTTTATAAATCAGCAAACATTATGAATCTGCTTATGTCAAGGAACCGGTTCATCTGTACTTGTGATGATTCTTTCAAAATTATGTATTTAGTATTTTATTTGCCCAATTATGAGTAAAAATAATTTTAATACTTCGTTTTAAAATATGAGTTTCAAATTCTCTCATTTTCTCCCCACACTCCTCAATAAAACACAAGCAATTGGATACTGATCATATATATATGCAGTTATGTAAAATATATTTCTCTATTTGTCATATTTTAAAAGAATCACCCGCACTAAGGAATAAAAAAAAAAAAACTAGAAAAATGAAGTTTAAAAGATATGTTTTGACTGAGTCTTTTCCGATAAATCTTTCCACCATTTCGTGGGGAAATGATCATTTCCTTGACACCGTACTGTTCCAGCACAATCATATGCCACAACTCCTTCAGACATTCCCAAATTGATTGAATTTCCCTTTTTTTTCCTTGCAAAGGAGTTACTATAAACATTTTGGTACCTGTGGGTCCTGCCTCTTTTTGTTTTTTACTCTTTTGGAGCAAACAGATGTAGTGGCAGTTTGCTAACTCTTAGGGCATTACTCGTTTTATAAGCCTTTGGACATAGGTTCTAACTGCTTTGCATAACCATTACATCAATTTATAACTCCCCCAATACGATTTGTCCCAATGTTCCTTTCTTCTCTCTCAGCCTTTGCCATTTTCTTTTTCCATCCGATTAGCTAATCTAATAGGTGTGATATACAACCTCAAAGATTTGTTTTTAATTTTAACAAAAAGAGTGAGAATGCTATGTTGGGCACCACTCTCACTTTCCACAGCCCTCTCTCTGGGTGGAGGTGGCTCTCTCTATCCCAGGACCAGGAAGGGAGCATTGAGAAGGGGAGGGGGAGGCATCTCATTGGTTGTTGCTATTTGGATCATAAGTTGGGGAGCAATGAGAAATAGGTGCCCTCTCCCCTTCATTGAATGTTGGACATGGGTGCCAACAGACCTTCACAATTTAGATTGCTCAGCTAACAGCATTCAACGAATAGTCTAAATATTGATAACATTGAATAGTGACAAATGTCATCATTTCAGATCAAGTAAATATATCTAAAGTTTCAGTAAATATTGGCAAACACACAACATACTTATGCATGTCACAGAGACATAGAAATAATGAATAATAAAAGACAGAAAAAGATTTTAAACATTCCTCTAAGTTCTTCACCTAATCCCTCCATTCCTCACAATAGAAATGGGTGTTTTATTCATCAAAGGCTTTTTCTGCATTTATTGATACAATCATATTTCTGTTGATTTTGTTATTCATATGCCCCAGTTTTTGTTTTGTTTTTTATTTGTTTTTTCCTGAAAGACTCTTTTTCAGGATTTCTGTGCTTTTGTTTTTGTTCTTTTCTTATTTTATTTTTTATTTCTACTTTTTTTTTATTTTCAAAATATGTACATATCTAATTTTTGACATTGCCCTCTACAAAACCCTCTATATTCATTTTGCCTTCCCTTCCCCCCACCTCCTCTCCCAGTCAATAACTGAGCCAGTACATGTTAAACATGAGCAGCATTTTTATACCCCAACAATATTGCATACAATTGATATACATCAACTAGTTTTGCCGGTGCCCAACAGAGAGGAATCCTCTCTGTTCTAGTTGATCAGCAGCACAAAAAGAAAGAGTTGTTGTAAATGATTTTGTTCAAATAGGTTTATTTACCATTCCTTTTTTAAACTTTTTAGGAGATGGACCAAGTTCTATAAATCAGCCCATTTTACAAATGAGAAGACTGAATGTTAGGAAAAAAAATAATTTTTCCAAGGTCAGATAGGAGTGCCATGGCTGAGATCTGAGTGTTAATGGTTGAGGACCAGAAGGAGCATTGGAGCTCCTCTCGACCATCCACCACTAACGAGTAAACAGTGAACCAGAGAAGCAAGTTCATGGTTCTTTGCAGCTTTTCACAACCAGCGATCCAGCTATCTTTTTTCCACTTTAATTTTTCACAAGTGTCATGGCTCCATGTTGCTTTAAGTGACCCAATGTTAGACAATATTTTAACACTTCATAGGCGATATTCTTATGCTCTCCAGGTACACTTCTTTCTACTTCTCCAGAAGGAATTGCAACCTGGCCCCTACACCAGATTTCACAGACCAGCCCTCAGTCATTCTCTGCACACTCTTGCAGTCCACCCCCTGCTCTCCCTTCAACAAGTGTGCAAACCATAGCTTGAATTTCTTCCTCTCATTTCGAAACCAGTTCCAGACCTGCTTGGGGGAGAGGCCCAGCTGAGAGGACAAGTCTTTCACATCCTTGGTGGTGAGATTCCTATTCACCTTGAAACGCTGCATCAGGGCTTGCCTCTGGTAAGGGGAAAAGCGCTCCCCCTTTCTCTTCTTCGTCTTCACAGGACCAGGAGCTCCCTCTTCTGCCTCTTCCCTAGCATCAAGCATGGGACAAGGCAATGGGTCTGGGACAGCAGCTTCACAGGGCATCTTCTCTGTTGTGGACAAGGGGGAACTTTGGATCTCTGGGGGAGGAAGGCCATTTACAAAAAGCCTTTGCTCTTCGGCCTGCCTTTTTTGCAAGAATTCCAAGCCCTCATCTGGCAGGACAAGAAAATCTTCAGAAGGTAAGGGACCTGCAACATCCACTTCAGGCTGGGCTGCTAAAGTCTCCCTGGAGGTCTCTTTCATTCCTGGGGGGTCCCTATTCCCTTCCAAGTTGGGACATGGAAAATTGGTCCATTGCTGGACCAGTTTTTCCAGAGTTTCAGGATCTAAATCTAGGAAGCAGTTGTCTAAAGACAGGGTTGTGTCTTAGCTATCCATGTCAGTGGAAAGGAGAGGCAAAAGACCCCTGTCCCCCTGATTAATGAGGCAAGATTCGAAAAAGAAAGTTCAAAGAGTTATTCACCATGAAGGGATTCTAAGTAGTGAATGGACCTGCCTTGATTCCAACTTTCTTTATACCCTGGACAAAGGCACTTACTGACATTTGATCACAATCCTTAGGACTAGTACTTAAGAGGTACATAGGAGCAGGTGGGAGTTAGCTGTCACCCCCAATACCTATGGAAACATATTAAAAAAAAACAAAAGAGGTGCTAACTCAAATGGGAACATGTATCCACCTTATTACTGGCCATAGGAGAGTCCTCAGGTGTCAACTCTCAATCTTGAAGCTCTGATACAAACTTTGGAGATTTTACTTTGTCAATAGTAGCTATAAAATGCTGATTTGATTTGGGCAAAATATGGCCTCGAGCTAACACAGAATGTTGTTTCCTACATATTTCTTATTAAGATAATTCTGGTAGAACAGATCCTAATTTGATGAAGAGCCCCTTTGCCTTTCTAGCTACCTGAAACATTCTGTGCTGGTTGTTGGCCAGTCCTGTGAGAAATTCTGAGAATCCAACATGGCACCTGTAAGTCCCATGGGGATTGCACTCTTCACTGACCCTATTGCACTAAGACACACCTCCTCTAGAAGCTCAGCCTGATTGTGTGTGAGCAGAGAATCTAACTTGACATAGAGAAATGCAGATTCACAAGGAAATGCTATTTTATGCTTCTTTCACCCTCTCACTTCCCCTTCACTCTTCTAAGCAGCTGGCTCATGTGATGACTAAAGTACTATGATTTCATTTCAGTTGGATAAAACCCACACCAGGCAACAGTGCCCTAAGAACTTTCTAAGTTATGACTTTTCAGTCTTTTACAAATGAAATTAGGTGGACTGCTGGCAGTGCCCTTCCAAAGTTTAGCTCTTATTCAGAGAGTACTAGCCTCCATCTTTTCCCATGAAGCACTATGTGCACATTGCTGAGATTCAGAAAAAAAACAAAGATAAATTCCCAACTAATTAGAATGAGAGTTTATAAATCAGCAAACATTATGAAACTGCTTATGTCAAGGAACCGGTTCATCTGTACTTGTGATGATTCTTTCAAAATTGTGTATTTACTATTTTATTTTCCCAATTACAAGTAAAAATAATTTTAATACGTCTTTTTAAAATATTAGTTGCAAATTCTCTCATTTTCTCCCCACACTCCTCAAAAAAACACAAGCAATTTGATATTCGTTTTATGTATATATATATGTATGTAGTCATTTAAAATATATTTCCCTATTTATCATGTTTTAAAAGCATCAACCCCACTAAGGACGAAAAAAACAAGAATCATAAAGTTTTAAAGATATATTATGACTGAGTCTTTTCCAATAAATCTTATGCAGGTCACAGAGACATAGAAATGATGAATAATAAAAGAGAGAAAAAGAATTTAAACATTCCTCTAAGTTCTTCACCTAATCCCTCTATTCCTCACAATAGAAATGGGTGTTTTATTCATCAAAGGCTTTTTCTGCATTTATTGATACACTCACATTTCTCTTGATTTTGTTATTCATATGCCCCAGGTTTTTTTTGTTTTGTTTTGTTTTGTTTTTTCCTGAAAGACTCTTGTTCAGGATTTCTGTGCTTTTGTTTTTGTTCTTTTCTTATTTTATTTTTTTATTTATACTTTTTTATTTTCAAAAGATGTACATATCTAATTTTGACATTCATCTCTACAAAAGTCTCTATTGTCATTTTCCCTTCCCTTCCCCCCACCTCCTCTCCCAGTCAATAACTGAGCCAGTACATGTTAAACATGAGCAGCATTTTTATACCCCAACAATATTGCATACAATTGATATACATCAACTAGTTTTGCCGGTGCCCAACAGAGAGGAATCCTCTCTGTTTCTAGTTGATCAGCAGCACAAAAAGAAAGAGTTGTTGTAAATGATTTTGTTCAAATAGGTTTATTTACCATTCCTTGTTTAAACTTTTTAGGAGACGGACCAAGTTCTATAAATCAGCCCATTTTACAAATGAGAAGACTGAATGTTAGGGAAAAAATAATTTTTCCAAGGTCAGATAGGAGTGCCATGGCTGAGATCTGAGTGTTAATGGTTGAGGACCAGAAGGAGCATTGGAGCTCCTCTCGACCATCCACCACTAACGAGTAAACAGTGAACCAGAGAAGCAAGTTCATGGTTCTTTGCAGCTTTTCACAACCAGCGATCCAGCTATCTTTTTTCCACTTTAATTTTTCACAAGTGTCATGGCTCCATGTTGCTTTAAGTGACCCAATGTTAGACAATATTTTAACACTTCATAGGCGATATTCTTATGCTCTCCAGGTACACTTCTTTCTACTTCTCCAGAAGGAATTGCAACCTGGCCCCTACACCAGATTTCACAGACCAGCCCTCAGTCATTCTCTGAACACTCTTGCAGTCCACCCCCTGCTCTCCCTTCAGCAAGTGTGGAAACCATAGCTTGAATTTCTTCCTCTCATTTCGAAACCAGTTCCAGACCTGCTTCGGGGAGAGGCCCAGCCGAGAGGACAAGTCTTCCATATCCTTGGTGGTGGGGTTCCTATTCACCTTGAAACGCTCCATCAGTGCTTGCCTCTGGTAAGGGGAAAAGCGCACCCACTCTCTCTTCTTCGTCTTCACAGGACCAGGAGCTCCCTCTTCTGCCTCTTCCCTAGCATCAGGCATGGGACAAGGCAATGGGTCTGGGCCAGGGGCTTCACAGGGGAGCTTCTCTGTTGTGGACAAGGAGGGACCTTGGATTTCTGGGAGGGGAAAGACATTTCCACAAGGTCTTTGCTCTTGGGCCTGCCTTTCTTGCAAGAATTCCAAGCCCTCATCTGGCAGGACAAGAGAGTCTTCAGAAGGAAACCTCTTCTTGAATTTCTTCCTCTCTCTTTCAAACCACTTCCGGACCTGCTTAGGGGAGAGACCCAGCTGAGAGGACAAGTCTTTCACAACCTTGGTGGTGAGGTTCCTATTCACCTTGAAACGATCCATCAGGATTTGCTTCTGGTAAGGGGAAAAGCGCTCCCCCTTTCTCTTATTCGTCTTCACAGGACCAGGAGCTCCCTCTTCTGCCTCTTCCCTAGCTTCAGGCATGGGACAAGGCAATGGGTCTGGGACAGCAGCTTCACAGGGGAGCTTCTCTGTTGTGGACAAGGAGGGACCTTGGATCTCTGGGAGGGGAAGGACATTTCCACAAGGTCTTTGCTCTTGGGCCTCACTTTCTAGCAAGAATTCCAAGAACTCATCTGTCAGGACAAGAGAGTCTTCAGAAGATAAGATACTATCAATGTACACTTCAGGTTGGGCTGCTAAAGTCTCCGGAGAGGTCTCTGTCACTCCTGGGGGGTCCCTATTCTCTTCCAAATTGGGACATGGAAAACTGGTCAATAGCTGTTCCAGTTTTTCCAGATCTTCCGGATCAAAATCTAGGAAGCAGTTGTCAAAAGACAGGGTTGAGTCTTGGCTATCCATGTCAGTGGAAAGGAGAGGCTAAAGTTCCCAGTCCCCCTGATTAATGAGGCTAGCTTGGAAAAGAAAGTCCAAAGAGTTATTCACCACCAGGGGATTCGAAGCAGTGAATGGACCTGCCTTGATTCCAACTTCCTTTTATACCCTGGAGAAAGGCACTTACTGACATTTGATCACAATAGGTAAGACTAGTACTTAAGAGGTACTTAGAAGGAGGTGGGAGTTAGTTGTCACCTCCAATATCTCTGGAAACTTGTTAAAACGAAAACAAAAGAGGTGTTTACTCAAATGAGAACATGTATCCACCTTATTACTTGCCACTACAAGAGTCCTCAGGTGTCAACTCTCAGTCTTGAAGCTCTGATAAAAACTTTGGAGATTTTACAAGTTGTCAATAGTAGCTATAAAATGCTGATTTGATTTTGGCAAAATATGGCCTCGAGCTAACACAGAATGTGGTTTTCTACATATTTCTTATTAAGATAATTCTGGGAGAACAGATCCTAATTTGATGAGGAGCCACTTTGCCTTTCTAGCTACCTGAAACATTCTGTGCTGGTTGTTGGCCAGTCCTGTGAGAAATTCTGAGAATCCAACATGGCACCTGGAAGTCCCACGGGGATTGCACTCTTCACTGACCTTATTGCACTAAGACACACCTCCTCTAGAAGCTCAGCCTGATTGTGTGTGAGCAGAGAATCTAACTTGACATAGAGAAATGCTAATTTCCCAGGAACTGCTATTTTATTCTTGTTTCAATTTCTTTCTTCCTCTTCTAAGCAGCTTGCTCATACTATGACTAAAGTACTATGATTTCATTTTAATTGGAAAAAACATACCTAAGGGTTTTCTAAAGTTGTGACTTTTCAGTCTCTTGCAAGTGAAATTAGGTGGACTTCTGGCAGTGCCCTTCCAAAGTTTAGCTCTTATTCAGAGAGTACTACTTTTCATCTTTTCCCATGAAGCACTATGTGCACATTGCTGAGATTCAGGGAAAAAAAAAGATAGCTTCCAAACTAATTAGAATGAGAGTTTATAAATCAGCAAATATTATGAATTTTCTTATGTCAAGGAACCGGTTCATCTGTACTTGTGATGATTCTTTCAAAATTATGTATTTAGAATTTTATTTTCCCAATTACGAGTAAAATAATTTTAATACTTCTTTTTTAAAATATGAGCTTCAAATTCTCTCATTTTCTCCCCACACTCCTCAAAAAAACACAAGCAATTTGATATTCGTTATATATATATGCAGTTATGTAAAATATATTTCCCTATTTGTCAGGTTTTAAAAGCATCACTCGAACTAAGGAATAATTTAAAAAAACTAGAAAAATGAAGTTTAAAAGATATGTTTTGACTGAGTCTTTTCCTATAAATCTTTCCAGCATTTTGTGGGAAAATGATCATTTCCTTGACACCATACTGTTCCAGCACAATCATATGCCACAACTTCTTCAGACATTCCCAAATTGATTCAATTTCCCTTTTTTTTTTCCTTGCAAAGGAGTTACTATAAACATTTTGGAACATATGTGTCCTGTCCTTTTTTGCTTTTTACTCTTTTGGGGCATACAGATGTAGTGGCAGTTTGCTAACTCTTAGGGCATTCCTCGTTTTATAAGCCTTTGGACATAGGTTCTAACTGCTTTGCATAAACATTTCAACAATTTATAACTCCCCCAATAGGAATTGTCCCAATGTTCCTTTCTTCTCTCTCAGCCTTTGCCATTTTCTTTTTCCATCCGATTAGCTAATCTAATAGGTGTGATATACTACGTCAAAGATTTGTTTTTAATTTTAACAAAAAGAGTGAGAATGCTATGTTGGGCACCACTCTCACTTTCCATAGCCCTCTCTCTGGGTGAAGGTGGTTCTCTCTATCCCAGCACCAGGAAGGGAGCATTGAGAAGGGGAGGGGGAGGCATCTCATTGGTTGTTGCTATTTGGATCATAAGTTGGGGAGCATTGAGAAATAGGTGCCCTCTCCCCTTCATTGAATGTTGGACATGGGTGCCAACAGACACTCACAATTTAGATTGCTCAGCTAACAGCATTCAACGAATAATCTAAATATTGATAACATTGAATAGTGACAAATGTCATCATTTCAGATCAAGTAAATATATCTAAAGTTTCACTAAATATTGGCAAACACACAACATACTTATGCAGGTCACAGAGACATAGAAATGATGTATAATAAAAGAGAGAAAAAGAATTTAAACATTCCTCTAAGTTCTTCACCTAATCCCTCTATTTCCCCAAGAGAAATGGGTGTTTTATTCATCAAAGGCTTTTTCTGCATTATTGATACAATCACATTTCTCTTGATTTTGTTATTCATATGCCCCAGTTTTTTTTGTTTTGTTTTGTTTTGTTTTTTCCTGAAAGACTCTTGTTCAGGATTTCTGTGCTTTTGTTTTTGTTCTTTTCTTATTTTATTTTTTTATTTATATTTTTTTTAAATTTTCAAAATATGTACATATCTAATTTTGACATTCACCTCTACAAAAGTCTCTATTGTCATTTTCCCTTCCCTTCCCCCCACCTCCTCTCCCTGTCAATAACTGAGCCAGTACATGTTAAACATGAGCAGCATTTTTATACCCCAACAATATTGCATACAATTGATATACATTAACTAGTTTTGCCGGTGCCCAACTGAGAGGCACCCTCTCTGTTCTAGTTGATCAGCAGCATAAAAAGAAAGAGTTGTTGTAAATGATTTTGTTCAAATAGGTTTATTTACCATTCCTTTTTTAAACTTTTTAGGAGATGGACCAAGTTCTATAAATCAGCTCATTTTACAAATGAGAAGACTGAATGTTAGGAAAAAAAATAATTTTTCCAAGGTCAGATAGGAGTGCCATGGCTGAGATCTGAGTCTTATTGGTTGAGGACCAGGAGGAACATTGGAGCTCCTCTAGACCATCCACCACTAACGAGTAAACAGTGAACCAGAGAAGCAAGTTCATGGTTCTTTGCAGCTTTTCACAACCAGCGATCCAGCTATCTTTTTTCCACTTTAATTTTTCACAAGTGTCATGGCTCCATGTTGCTTTAAGTGACCCAATGTTAGACAATATTTTAACACTTCATAGGCGATATTCTTATGCTCTCCAGGTACACTTCTTTCTACTTCCCCAGAAGGAATTGCAACCTGGCCCCTACACCAGATTTCACAGACCAGCCCTCAGTCATTCTCTGCACACTCTTGCAGTCCACCCCCTGCTCTCCCTTCAGCAAGTGTGGAAACCATAGCTTGAATTTCTTCCTCTCATTTTGAAACCAGTTCCAGACCTGCTTCGGGGAGAGGCCCAGCTGAGAGGACAAGTCTTCCACATCCTTGGTGGTGGGGTTCCTATTCACCTTGAAACGCTGCATCAGGGCTTGCCTCTGGTAAGGGGAAAAGCGCACCCACTCTCTCTTCTTCGTCTTCACAGGACCAGGAGCTCCCTCTTCTGCCTCTTCCCTAGCATCAGGCATGGGACAAGGCAATGGGTCTGGGCCAGGGGCTTCACAGGGGAGCTTCTCTGTCGTGGACAAGGAGGGACCTTGGATCTCTGGGAGGGGAAAGACATTTCCACAAGGTCTTTGCTCTTGGGCCTGCCTTTCTTGCAAGAATCCCAAGCCCTCATCTGGCAGGACAAGAGAGTCTTCAGAAGGAAACCTCTTCTTGAATTTCTTCCTCTCTCTTTCAAACCACTTCCGGACCTGCTTAGGGGAGAGACCCAGCTGAGAGGACAAGTCTTTCACAACCTTGGTGGTGAGGTTCCTATTCACCTTGAAACGATCCATCAGGATTTGCTTCTGGTAAGGGGAAAAGCGCACCCCCTTTCTCTTACTCGTCTTCACAGGACCAGGAGCTCCCTCTTCTGCCTCTTCCCTAGCTTCAGGCATGGGACAAGGCAATGGGTCTGGGACAGCAGCTTCACAGGGGAGCTTCTCTGTTGTGGACAACGAGGAACCTTGGACTTCTGGGGGAGGAAGGACATTTCCAAAAAAACTTTGTACTTGGGCCTGCCTTTCTTGCAAGAATTCCAAGAACTCATCTGGTAGGAAAAGAGAGTCTTCAGAAGGTAAGGGACCCTCAACATCTTCTGCAGACTGGGCTGCTAAAAGCTCTGGAGAGGTCTCTTTCAGTCCTGGGGGGTCCCTATTCTCTTCCAAGTTGGGACATGGAAAACTGGTCCATAGCTGGACCAGTTTTTCCAGATATTCGGGATCCACATCTAGGAAGCAGCTGTCAAAAGCCAGGGTTGAGTCTTGGCTATCCATGTCAGTGGAAAGGAGAGGCAAAAGTTCCCAGTCCCTCTGATTAATGAGGCTAGCTTGGAAAAGAAAGTCCAAAGAGTTATTCACCACTAGGGGATTCGAAGCAGTGAATGGACCTGCCTTGATTCCAACTTCCTTTTATACCCTGGAGAAAGGCACTTGTTGACATTTGATCACAATAGGTAGGACTAGTACTTAAGAGGTACTTAGGAGGAGGTGGGCTTTAGTTGTAACCTCCAATACCTATGGAAACTTGTGCAAAAAAAACAAAGGATGTGTTAACTCAAATGAGAACATGTATCCACCTTATTACTGGCCACTACAAGAGTCCTTGGGTGTCAACTCTCAATCTTGAAGCTCTGATAAAAACTTTGGAGATTTTACAAGTTGTCAATAGTAGCTATAAAATGCCCATTTGATTTGGGCAAAATATGGCCTGGAGCTAACACAGAATGTGGTTTTCTACATATTTCTTATTAATCTAATTCTGGGAGAACAGATCCTAATTTGATGAGGAGCCACTTTGCCTTTCTAGCTACCTGAAACATTCTGTGCTGGTTGTTGGCCATTCCTGTGACAAATTCTGAGAATCCAACATGGCACCTGTAAGTCCCACAGGGATTGCACTCTTCACTGACCCTATTGCACTAAGACACACCTCCTCTAGAAGCTCAGCCTGATTGTGTGTGAGCAGAGAATCTAACTTGACATAGAGAAATGCTGATTTCCCAGGAACTGCTATTTTATTCTTGTTTCAATTTCTTTCTTCCTCTTCTAAGCAGCTTGCTCATGCTATGACTAAAGGATTATGATTTCATTTTAATTGGAAAAAACAAACCTAAGGATTTTCTAAAGTTGGGACTTTTCAGTCTCTGGCAAGTGAAATTAGGTGGACTGCTGGCAGTGCCCTTCCAAAGTTTAGCTCTTATTCAGAGAGTACTAAGCTCCATCTTTTCCCATGAAGCACTATGTGCACATTGCTGAGATTCAGAAAAAAAAAAAAAAGATAGCTTCCCAACTATTTAGAATGAGAGTTTATAAATCAGCAAATATTATGAATTTTCTTATGTCAAAGAACCGGTTCATCTGGACTTTTGATGATTCTTTCAAAATTATGTATTTAGTATTTTATTTTCACAATTACAAGTAAAACTAATTTTAATACGTCTTTTAAAAATATGAGTAGCGAATGGTTGGGTAAATTGTGGTATATGAAGGTTATGGAATATTATTGCTCGGTAAGAAATGACCAGCAGGAGGAATATAGAGAGGCCTGGAGAGACTTAAATCAACTGATGCTGAGTGAAATGAGCAGAACCAGAAGATCACTGTACACTTCAACAACGATACTGTATGGGGATGTATTCTGATGGAAGTGGAAATCTTCAACATAAAGAAGATCCAACTCACTTCCAGTTGATCAATGATGGACAGAGGTAGCTGCACCCAGAGAAGAAACACTGGGAGGGGAATGAAAATTGTTAGCACTAATATCTGTCTGCCCAGGTTGCATGTACCTTCGGATTCTAATGTTTATTGTCCAACAAGAAAATGATATTCGCACACATGTATTGTACCTAGACTATATTGTAACACATGTAAAATGTATGGTATTGCCTGTCGTCGGGGGGAGGGAATAGAGGGAGGGGGGGTAAATTGGAAAAATGAATACAAGGGATAATATTATAAAATATATATATATATATATATATATATATATATATATATATATATATATATATATATAATAAAAAAATTTAAAATAAAAAAAAAATATGAGTAGCAAATTCTCTCATTTTCTCCCCACACTCCTCCAAAAAACACAAACAATTTGATATTCGTTATACATATATATGTGTATATATATATATGTAGTCATTTAAATATATTTCCCTATTTATCATGTTTTAAAAGCATCAACCCCACTAAGGAAGAAAAAACTAGAATCATAAAGTTTTAAAGATATGTTATGACTGAGTCTTTTCCTATAAATCTTTCCAGCATTTTGTGGTTAAATGATCATTTCCTTGATACCATACTGTTCCAGCACAATCATATGCCACAGCTTCTTCAGACGTTTCCAAATTAATTCAATTTCCCTTTTTTTTCCTTGCAAAGGAGTTATTATAAACATTTTGGTATATATGGGTCCTGTCCTTTTTTGACTTTTACTCTTTGGGGAATACAGATGTAGTGGCAGTTTGCTAACTCATAGGGCATGCCTGGTTTTATAGGCCTTTGGACATAGGTTCTAACTACTTTGCAAAACCATTTCATCAATTTATAACTCCCCCAATAGGAATTGTCCCAATGTTCCTTTCTTCTCTCTCAGACTTTGCCATTTTCTTTTTCCATCCTATTAGCTAATCTAATAGGAGTGATATACAATCTCAAAGATTTGTTTTTAATTTTAACAAAAAGAGTGAGAATGCTATGTTGGGAACCACTCCCACTTTCCACAGCCCTCTCTCTGGCTGGAGGTGGCTCTCTCTTTCCCAGGACCATTGGAACTGGTCTGAAACATCTCACTGTTGCACAGAGCCATGCCCATCAGAATTGAGCATCCTCACTAATGTGTCTAAGTATGAGGGATGTAGGAGACCATTACCCAAAATTACTACTCAGAGATCACTCAGTAGAAACCACAAAATTTGTTTATTGAAAACCTCCGGAGGATGAGCCATCCCATCTCAAGATAAGAAAGAGACAGTTCAAAGTAGGAGGGCTAAAGAAGATACACAGCTTTTATACAAGAGATTTCATCACAGGAAGTGAGCATTGAGAAGGGGAGGGGGAGGCATCTCATTGGTTGTTGCTATTTGGATCATAAGTTGGGGAGCATTGAGAAATAGGTGCCCTCTCCCCTTCATTGAATGTTGGACATGGTTGCCAACAGACCTTCACAATTTAGATTGCTCAGCTAACAGCATTCAACGAATAGTCTAAACATTGATAACATTGAATAGTGACAAATGTCATCATTTCAGATCAAGTAAATATATCTAAAGTTTCAGTAAATATTGGCAAACACACAACATACTTATGCATGTCACAGAGACATAGAAATGATGAATAATAAAAGAGAGAAAAAGATTTTAAACATTCCTCTAAGTTCTTCACCTAATCCCTCCATTCCTCACAATAGAAATGGGTGTTTTATTCAGAAAAGGCTTTTTCTGCATTTATTGATACAATCACATTTCTCTTGATTTTCTTATTCATATGCCCCAGTTTTTTTTTTTTTTTTGTTTTGTTGTGTTTTTTCCTGAAAGACTCTTGTTCAGGATTTCTGTGCTTTTGTTTTTGTTCTTTTCTTATTTTATTTTTTTATTTATACTTTTTTTTATTTTCAAAATATGTACATATCTAATTTTGACATTCACCTCTACAAAAGTCTCTATTGTCATTTTCCCTTCCCTTCCCCCCACCTCCTCTCCTAGTCAATAACTGAGCCAGTATATGTTAAACATGAGCAGCATTTTTATACCCCAACAATATTGCATACAATTGATATACATCAACTAGTTTTGCCGGTGCCCAACTGAGAGGCATCCTCTCTGTTCTAGTTGATCAGCAGCACAAAAAGAAAGAGTTGTTGTAAATGATTTTGTTCAAATAGGTTTATTTACCATTCCTTGTTTAAACTTTTTAGGCGACAGACCAAGTTCTGTAAATCAGCTCATTTTACAAATGAGAAGACTGAATGTTAGGAAAAAAAATAATTTTTCCAAGGTCAGATAGGAGTGCCATAGCTGAGATCTGAGTGTTATTGGTTGAGGACCAGAGGGAACATTGGAGCTCCTCTCGACCATCCACCACTAACGAGTAAACAGTGAACCAGAGAAGCAAGTTCATGGTTCTTTGCAGCTTTTCACAACCAGCGATCCAGCTATCTTTTTTCCACTTTAATTTTTCACAAATATCATGGCTCCATGTTGCTTTAAGTGACCCAATGTTAGACAATATTTTAACACTTCATAGGCGATATTCTTATGCTCTCCAGGTACACTTCTTTCTACTTCTCCAGAAGGAATTGCAACCTGGCCCCTACACCAGATTTCACAGAGCAGCCCTCAGTCATTCTCTAAACAGTCTTGGAGTCAGTCCCCTTCTCCCCATCCAGCAAGTGTGGAAAGCACCTCTTGAATTTCTTCCTCTCATTTCGAAACCAGTTCCAGACCTGCTTCGGGGAGAGGCCCAGCCGAGAGGACAAGTCTTTCACATCCTTGGTGGTGAGGTAACTATTCACCTTGAAATGATCCCTCAGGGCTTGCCTCTGGTAAGGGGAAAAGCGCACGCACTCTCTCTTCTTTGTCTTCACAGGACGGGAAGCTCTCTCTTCTGCCTCTTCCCTAGCTTCAGGCATGGGACAAGGCAATGGGTCTGGGACAGCAGCTTCACAGGGCATCTTCTCTGTTGTGGACAAGGAGGGACCTTGGATCTCTGGGGGAGGAAGGCCATTTCCGCAAAGCCTTTGCACTTGGGCCTGCCTTTCCTGCAAGAATTCCAAACCCTCACCTGGCAGGAAAAGAGAGTCTTCAGAAGGTAATGGACCAGCAACATCCACTTCCGGCTGGGCTGCTAAAGGCTCCAGAGAGGTCTCTTTCAGTCCTGGGGGGTCCCTATTCTCTTCCAAGTTGGGACATGGAAAACTGTTCCATAGCTGGACCAGTTTTTCCAGATCTGCCGGATGTAAAACTAGGAAGCAGCTGTCAAAAGACAGGGTTGTGTCTTGACTATCCATGTCAGTGGAAAGGAGAGGCAAAAGACCCCAGTCCCCCGATTAATGAGGCAAGTTTAGCAAAAGAAAGTTCAAAGAGTTATTCACCACCAGGGGATTGGAAGCAGTGAATGGACCTGCCTTGATTCCAACTTTCTTTTATACCCTGGAGAAAGGCACTTGCCAATGACGAATGATCTGAATACTTAGGACTAGTACTTAAGAGGTACTTAGGAGGAGGTGGGAGTTAGTTGTCACCTCCAATATCTATGGAAACTTATTAAAAACGAAAACAAAAGAGGTGTTATCTCAAATGAGAACATGTATCCACCTTATTACTGGCCACTACAAGAGTCCTCAGGTGTCAACTCTCAGTCTTGAAGCTCTGATAAAAACTTTGGAGATTTACAAGTTGTCAATAGTAGCTATAAAATGCTGATTTGATTTGGGCAAAATATGGCCTCAAGCTAACACAGAATTTCTACATATTTCTTATTAAGATAATTCTGGTAGAACTGATCCTAATTTGATGAAGAGCCACTTTGCCTTTCTAGCTAGCTGAAAGATTCTGTGCTGATTGTTGGCCAGTCCTGTGAGAAATTCTGAGAATCCAACATGGCACCTGGAAGTCCCACGGGGATTGCACTCTTCACTGACCCTATTGCACTAAGACACACCTCCTCTAGAAGCTCAGCCTGATTGTGTGTGAGCAGAGAATCTAACTTGACATAGAGAAATGCTGATTTCCCAGGAACTGCTATTTTATGCTTGTTTCAACTTCTTTCTTCCTCTTCTAAGCAGCTTGCTCATGCTATGACTAAAGGATTATGATTTCATTTTAATTGGAAAAAACAAACCTAAGGATTTTCTAAAGTTGTGACTTTTCAGTCTCTTGCAAGTGAAATTAGGTGGACTGCTGGCAGTGCCCTTCCAAAGTTTAGCTCTTATTCAGAGAGTACTAGCCTCCATCTTTTCCCAAGAAGCACTATGTGCACATTGCTGAGATTCAGGAAAAAAAAAAGATAGCTTCCCAACTAATTAGAATGAGAGTTTATAAATCAGCAAACATTATGAATCTGCTTATGTCAAGGAACCGGTTCATCTGTACTTGTGATGATTCTTTCAAAATTATGTATTTAGTATTTTATTTGCCCAATTACGAGTAAAAATAATTTTAATACTTCTTTTTTAAAATATGAGTTTCAAATTCTCTCATTTTCTCCCCACACTCCTCAAAAAAACACAAGCAATTGTATACTGATCATATATATATGCAGTTATGTAAAATATAATTCCCTATTTGTCATATTTTAAAAGAATCACCCGCACTAAGGAATAAAAAAAAAAAAAACTAGAAAAATGAAGTTTAAAAGATATGTTTTGATTGATTCTTTTCCTATAAATCTTTCCAGCATTTTGTGGGAAAATGATCATTTCCTTGACACCGTACTGTTCTAGCACAATCATATGCCACAATTTCTTCAGACATTCCCAAATTGATTCAATTTCCCTTTTTTTTTTCCTTGCAAAGGAGTTACTGTAAACATTTTCGTACATATGAGTCCTGTCCTTTTTTGCTTTTTACTCTTTTGGGGCATACAGATGTAGTGGCAGTTTGCTAACTCATAGGGCATGCCTCGTTTTATAGGCCTTTGGACATAGGTTCTAACTGCTTTGCAAAACCATTTCATCAATTTATAACTCCCCCAATAGGAATTGTCCCAATGTTCCTTTCTTCTCTCTCAGCCTTTGCCATTTTCTTTTTCCATCCGATTAGCTAATCTAATAGGTGTGATATACTACGTCAAAGATTTATTTTTAATTTTAACAAAAAGAGTGAGAATGCTATGTTGGGCACCACTCTCACTTTCCACAGCCTCTCTCTGGGTGAAGGTGGTTCTCTCTATCCCAGGACCAGGAAGTGAGCATTGAGATGGGGAGGGGGAGGCATCTCATTGGTTGTTGCTATTTGGATCATAAGTTGGGGAGCATTGAGAAATAGGTGCCCTCTCCCCTTCATTGAATGTTGGACATGGGTGCCAACAGACCTTCACAATTTAGATTGCTCAGCTAACAGCATTCAAGGAATAGTCTAAATATTGATAACATTGAATAGTGACAAATGTCATCATTTCAGATCAAGTAAATATATCTAAAGTTTCAGTAAATATTGGCTAACACACAACATACTTATGCATGTCACAGAGACATAGAAATGATGTATAATAAAAGAGAGAAAAAGAATTTAAACATTCCTCTAAGTTATTCACCTAATCCCTCCATTCCTCACAATAGAAATGGGTGTTTTATTCATCAAAGGCTTTTTCTGCATCTATTGATACAATCATATTTCTGTTGATTTTGTTATTCATGTGCCCCAGGTTTTTTTTGTTTTTTGTTTTTTATTTGTTTTTTCCTGAAAGACTCTTGTTCAGGATTTCTGTGCTTTTGTTTTTGTTCTTTTCTTATTTTATTTTTTATTTCTACTTTTTTTTTATTTTCAAAATATGTACATATCTAATTTTTGACATTCCCCTCTACAAAACCCTCTATATTCATTTTCCCTTCCCTTCCCCCCACCTCCTCTCCCAGTCAATAACTGAGCCAGTACATGTTAAACATGAGCAGCATTTTTATACTCCAACAATATTGCATACAATTGATATACATCAACTAGTTTTGCCGGTGCCCAACAGAGAGGAATCCTCTCTGTTTCTAGTTGATCAGCAGCACAAAAAGAAAGAGTTGTTGTAAATGATTTTGTTCAAATAGGTTTATTTACCATTCCTTTTTTAAACTTTTTAGGAGACGGACCAAGTTCTATAAATCAGCCCATTTTACAAATGAGAAGACTGAATGTTAGGAAAAAAAATAATTTTTCCAAGGTCAGATAGGAGTGCCATGGCTGAGATCTGAGTGTTATTGGTTGAGGACCAGAGGGAACATTGGAGCTCCTCTCGACCATCCACCACTAACGAGTAAACAGTGAACCAGAGAAGCAAGTTCATGGTTCTTTGCAGCTTTTCACAACCAGCGATCCAGCTATCTTTTTTCCACTTTAATTTTTCACAAGTGTCATGGCTCCATGTTGCTTTAAGTGACCCAATGTTAGACAATATTTTAACACTTCATAGGCGATATTCTTATGCTCTCCAGGTACACTTCTTTCTACTTCTCCAGAAGGAATTGCAACCTGGCCCCTACACCAGATTTCACAGACCAGCCCTCAGTCATTCTCTGCACACTCTTGCAGTCCACCCCCTGCTCTCCCTTCAACAAGTGTGCAAACCATAGCTTGAATTTCTTCCTCTCATTTCGAAACCAATTCCGGACCTGCTTAGGGGAGAGGCCCAGCTGAGAGGACAAGTCTTCCACATCCTTGGTGGTGGGGTTCCTATTCACCTTGAAACGCTCCATCAGGGCTTGCCTCTGGTAAGGGGAAAAGCGCACCCACTCTCTCTTCTTCGTCTTCACAGGACCAGGAGCTCCCTCTTCTACCTCTTCCCTAGCATCAGGCATGGGACAAGGTAATGTGTCTGGGACAGCAGCTTCACAGGGCATCTTCTCTGTTGTGGACAAGGGGGAACTTTGGATCTCTGGGGGAGGAAGGCCATTTACAAAAAGCCTTTGCTCTTGGGCCTGCCTTTTTTGCAAGAATTCCAAGCCCTCATCTGGCAAGACAAGAAAATCTTCAGAAGGTAAGGGACCTGCAACATCCACTTCAGGCTGGGCTGCTAAAGTCTCCCTGGAGGTCTCTTTCATTCCTGGGGAGTCCCTATTCCCTTCCAAGTTGGGACATGGAAAACTGTTCCATTGCTGGACCAGTTTTTTCAGAGTTTCAGGATCTAAATCTAGGAAGCAGCTGTCAAAAGACAGGGTTGTGTCTTAGCTATCCATGTCAGTGGAAAGGAGAGGCAAAAGACCCCTATCCCCCTGATTAATGAGGCAAGATTCGAAAAAGAAAGTTTAAAGAGTTATTCACCATGAGGGGATTCTAAGCAGTGAATAGACCTGCCTTGATTCCAACTTTCTTTATACCCTGGACAAAGGCACTTACTGACATTTGATCACAATCCTTAGGACTAGTACTTAAGAGGTACTTAGGAGCAGGTGGGAGTTAGCTGTCACCCCCAATACCTATGGAAACTTATTAAAAAAAAAAAAACAAAAGAGGTGCTAACTCAAATGGGAACATGTATCCACCTTATTACTGGCCATAGGAGAGTCCTCAGGTGTCAGCTCTCAATCTTGAAGCTCTGATACAAACTTTGGAGATTTTACTTTGTCAATAGTAGCTATAAAATGCTGATTTGATTTGGGCAAAATATGGCCTCAAGCTAACGCAGAATGTGGTTTCCTACATATTTCTTATTAAGATAATTCTGGTGGAACAGATCCTAATTTGATGAAGAGCCCCTTTGCCTTTCTAGCTACCTGAAACATTCTGTGCTGGTTGTTGGCCAGTCCTGTGAGAAATTCTGAGAATCCAACATGGCACCTGTAAGTCCCACGGGGATTGCACTCTTCACTGACCCTATTGCACTAAGACACACCTCCTCTAGAAGCTCAGCCTGATTGTGTGTGAGCAGAGAATCTAACTTGACATAGAGAAATGCAGATTCACAAGGAAATGCTATTTTATGCTTCTTTCACCCTCTCACTTCCCCTTCACTCTTCTAAGCAGCTGGCTCATGTGATGACTAAAGTACTATGATTTCATTTCAGTTGGATAAAACCCACACCAGGCAACAGTGCCCTAAGAACTTTCTAAGTTATGACTTTTCAGTCTTTTACAAATGAAATTAGGTGGACTGCTGGCAGTGCCCTTCCAAAGTTTAGCTCTTATTCAGAGAGTACTAGCCTCCATCTTTTCCCATGAAGCACTATGTGCACATTGCTGAGATTCAGAAAAAAAACAAAGATAAATTCCCAACTAATTAGAATGAGAGTTTATAAATCAGCAAACATTATGAAACTGCTTATGTCAAGGAACCGGTTCATCTGTACTTGTGATGATTCTTTCAAAATTGTGTATTTACTATTTTATTTTCCCAATTACAAGTAAAAATAATTTTAATACGTCTTTTTAAAATATGAGTTGCAAATTCTCTCATTTTCTCCCCACACTCCTCAAAAAAACACAAGCAATTTGATATTTGTTTATATATATATATATATATATATATATATATATATATATATATATATATATATATATATATATGTAGTCATTTAAAATATATTTCCCTATTTATCATGTTTTAAAAGCATCAACCCCACTAAGGACGAAAAAAACAAGAATCATAAAGTTTTAAAGATATGTTATGACTGATTCTTTTCCTATAAATCTTTCCAGCATTTTGTGGGAAAATGATCATTTCCTTGACACCGTACTGTTCTAGCACAATCATATGCCACAATTTCTTCAGACATTCCCAAATTGATTCAATTTCCCTTTTTTTTTTCCTTGCAAAGGAGTTACTGTAAACATTTTCGTACATATGAGTCCTGTCCTTTTTTGCTTTTTACTCTTTTGGGGCAAACAGATGTAGTGGCAGTTTGCTAACTCTTAGGGCATTCCTCGTTTTATAAGCCTTTGGACATAGGTTCTAACTGCTTTGCATAACCATTTCAACAATTTATAACTCCCCCAATAGGATTTGTCCCAATGTTCCTTTCTTCTCTCTCAGCCTTTGCCATTTTCTTTTTCCATCCGATTAGCTAATCTAATAGGTGTGATATACTACGTCAAAGATTTGTTTTTAATTTTAACAAAAAGAGTGAGAATGCTATGTTGGGCACCACTCTCACTTTCCATAGCCCTCTCTCTGGGTGAAGGTGGTTCTCTCTATCCCAGCACCAGGAAGGGAGCATTGAGAAGGGGAGGGGGAGGCATCTCATTGGTTGTTGCTATTTGGATCATAAGTTGGGGAGCATTGAGAAATAGGTGCCCTCTCCCCTTCATTGAATGTTGGACATGGGTGCCAACAGACCTTCACAATTTAGATTGCTCAGCTAACAGCATTCAAGGAATAGTCTAAATATTGATAACATTGAATAGTGACAAATGTCATCATTTCAGATCAAGTAAATATATCTAAAGTTTCAGTAAATATTGGCTAACACACAACATACTTATGCATGTCACAGAGACATAGAAATGATGTATAATAAAAGAGAGAAAAAGAATTTAAACATTCCTCTAAGTTATTCACCTAATCCCTCCATTCCTCACAATAGAAATGGGTGTTTTATTCATCAAAGGCTTTTTCTGCATCTATTGATACAATCATATTTCTGTTGATTTTGTTATTCATGTGCCCCAGGTTTTTTTTGTTTTTTGTTTTTTATTTGTTTTTTCCTGAAAGACTCTTGTTCAGGATTTCTGTGCTTTTGTTTTTGTTCTTTTCTTATTTTATTTTTTATTTCTACTTTTTTTTTATTTTCAAAATATGTACATATCTAATTTTTGACATTCCCCTCTACAAAACCCTCTATATTCATTTTCCCTTCCCTTCCCCCCACCTCCTCTCCCAGTCAATAACTGAGCCAGTACATGTTAAACATGAGCAGCATTTTTATACTCCAACAATATTGCATACAATTGATATACATCAACTAGTTTTGCCGGTGCCCAACAGAGAGGAATCCTCTCTGTTTCTAGTTGATCAGCAGCACAAAAAGAAAGAGTTGTTGTAAATGATTTTGTTCAAATAGGTTGATTTACCATTCCTTTTTTAAACTTTTTAGGAGACGGACCAAGTTCTATAAATCAGCCCATTTTACAAATGAGAAGACTGAATGTTAGGAAAAAAAATAATTTTTCCAAGGTCAGATAGGAGTGCCATGGCTGAGATCTGAGTGTTATTGGTTGAGGACCAGAGGGAACATTGGAGCTCCTCTCGACCATCCACCACTAACGAGTAAACAGTGAACCAGAGAAGCAAGTTCATGGTTCTTTGCAGCTTTTCACAACCAGCGATCCAGCTATCTTTTTTCCACTTTAATTTTTCACAAGTGTCATGGCTCCATGTTGCTTTAAGTGACCCAATGTTAGACAATATTTTAACACTTCATAGGCGATATTCTTATGCTCTCCAGGTACACTTCTTTCTACTTCTCCAGAAGGAATTGCAACCTGGCCCCTACACCAGATTTCACAGACCAGCCCTCAGTCATTCTCTGCACACTCTTGCAGTCCACCCCCTGCTCTCCCTTCAACAAGTGTGCAAACCATAGCTTGAATTTCTTCCTCTCATTTCGAAACCAATTCCGGACCTGCTTAGGGGAGAGGCCCAGCTGAGAGGACAAGTCTTCCACATCCTTGGTGGTGGGGTTCCTATTCACCTTGAAACGCTCCATCAGGGCTTGCCTCTGGTAAGGGGAAAAGCGCACCCACTCTCTCTTCTTCGTCTTCACAGGACCAGGAGCTCCCTCTTCTACCTCTTCCCTAGCATCAGGCATGGGACAAGGTAATGTGTCTGGGACAGCAGCTTCACAGGGCATCTTCTCTGTTGTGGACAAGGGGGAACTTTGGATCTCTGGGGGAGGAAGGCCATTTACAAAAAGCCTTTGCTCTTGGGCCTGCCTTTTTTGCAAGAATTCCAAGCCCTCATCTGGCAAGACAAGAAAATCTTCAGAAGGTAAGGGACCTGCAACATCCACTTCAGGCTGGGCTGCTAAAGTCTCCCTGGAGGTCTCTTTCATTCCTGGGGAGTCCCTATTCCCTTCCAAGTTGGGACATGGAAAACTGTTCCATTGCTGGACCAGTTTTTTCAGAGTTTCAGGATCTAAATCTAGGAAGCAGCTGTCAAAAGACAGGGTTGTGTCTTAGCTATCCATGTCAGTGGAAAGGAGAGGCAAAAGACCCCTATCCCCCTGATTAATGAGGCAAGATTCGAAAAAGAAAGTTTAAAGAGTTATTCACCATGAGGGGATTCTAAGCAGTGAATAGACCTGCCTTGATTCCAACTTTCTTTATACCCTGGACAAAGGCACTTACTGACATTTGATCACAATCCTTAGGACTAGTACTTAAGAGGTACTTAGGAGCAGGTGGGAGTTAGCTGTCACCCCCAATACCTATGGAAACTTATTAAAAAAAAAAAAACAAAAGAGGTGCTAACTCAAATGGGAACATGTATCCACCTTATTACTGGCCATAGGAGAGTCCTCAGGTGTCAGCTCTCAATCTTGAAGCTCTGATACAAACTTTGGAGATTTTACTTTGTCAATAGTAGCTATAAAATGCTGATTTGATTTGGGCAAAATATGGCCTCAAGCTAACGCAGAATGTGGTTTCCTACATATTTCTTATTAAGATAATTCTGGTGGAACAGATCCTAATTTGATGAAGAGCCCCTTTGCCTTTCTAGCTACCTGAAACATTCTGTGCTGGTTGTTGGCCAGTCCTGTGAGAAATTCTGAGAATCCAACATGGCACCTGTAAGTCCCACGGGGATTGCACTCTTCACTGACCCTATTGCACTAAGACACACCTCCTCTAGAAGCTCAGCCTGATTGTGTGTGAGCAGAGAATCTAACTTGACATAGAGAAATGCAGATTCACAAGGAAATGCTATTTTATGCTTCTTTCACCCTCTCACTTCCCCTTCACTCTTCTAAGCAGCTGGCTCATGTGATGACTAAAGTACTATGATTTCATTTCAGTTGGATAAAACCCACACCAGGCAACAGTGCCCTAAGAACTTTCTAAGTTATGACTTTTCAGTCTTTTACAAATGAAATTAGGTGGACTGCTGGCAGTGCCCTTCCAAAGTTTAGCTCTTATTCAGAGAGTACTAGCCTCCATCTTTTCCCATGAAGCACTATGTGCACATTGCTGAGATTCAGAAAAAAAACAAAGATAAATTCCCAACTAATTAGAATGAGAGTTTATAAATCAGCAAACATTATGAAACTGCTTATGTCAAGGAACCGGTTCATCTGTACTTGTGATGATTCTTTCAAAATTGTGTATTTACTATTTTATTTTCCCAATTACAAGTAAAAATAATTTTAATACGTCTTTTTAAAATATGAGTTGCAAATTCTCTCATTTTCTCCCCACACTCCTCAAAAAAACACAAGCAATTTGATATTTGTTTATATATATATATATATATATATATATATATATATATATATGTAGTCATTTAAAATATATTTCCCTATTTATCATGTTTTAAAAGCATCAACCCCACTAAGGACGAAAAAAACAAGAATCATAAAGTTTTAAAGATATGTTATGACTGATTCTTTTCCTATAAATCTTTCCAGCATTTTGTGGGAAAATGATCATTTCCTTGACACCGTACTGTTCTAGCACAATCATATGCCACAATTTCTTCAGACATTCCCAAATTGATTCAATTTCCCTTTTTTTTTTCCTTGCAAAGGAGTTACTGTAAACATTTTCGTACATATGAGTCCTGTCCTTTTTTGCTTTTTACTCTTTTGGGGCAAACAGATGTAGTGGCAGTTTGCTAACTCTTAGGGCATTCCTCGTTTTATAAGCCTTTGGACATAGGTTCTAACTGCTTTGCATAACCATTTCAACAATTTATAACTCCCCCAATAGGATTTGTCCCAATGTTCCTTTCTTCTCTCTCAGCCTTTGCCATTTTCTTTTTCCATCCGATTAGCTAATCTAATAGGTGTGATATACTACGTCAAAGATTTGTTTTTAATTTTAACAAAAAGAGTGAGAATGCTATGTTGGGCACCACTCTCACTTTCCATAGCCCTCTCTCTGGGTGAAGGTGGTTCTCTCTATCCCAGCACCAGGAAGGGAGCATTGAGAAGGGGAGGGGGAGGCATCTCATTGGTTGTTGCTATTTGGATCATAAGTTGGGGAGCATTGAGAAATAGGTGCCCTCTCCCCTTCATTGAATGTTGGACATGGGTGCCAACAGACCTTCACAATTTAGATTGCTCAGCTAACAGCATTCAAGGAATAGTCTAAATATTGATAACATTGAATAGTGACAAATGTCATCATTTCAGATCAAGTAAATATATCTAAAGTTTCAGTAAATATTGGCTAACACACAACATACTTATGCATGTCACAGAGACATAGAAATGATGTATAATAAAAGAGAGAAAAAGAATTTAAACATTCCTCTAAGTTATTCACCTAATCCCTCCATTCCTCACAATAGAAATGGGTGTTTTATTCATCAAAGGCTTTTTCTGCATCTATTGATACAATCATATTTCTGTTGATTTTGTTATTCATGTGCCCCAGGTTTTTTTTGTTTTTTGTTTTTTATTTGTTTTTTCCTGAAAGACTCTTGTTCAGGATTTCTGTGCTTTTGTTTTTGTTCTTTTCTTATTTTATTTTTTATTTCTACTTTTTTTTTATTTTCAAAATATGTACATATCTAATTTTTGACATTCCCCTCTACAAAACCCTCTATATTCATTTTCCCTTCCCTTCCCCCCACCTCCTCTCCCAGTCAATAACTGAGCCAGTACATGTTAAACATGAGCAGCATTTTTATACTCCAACAATATTGCATACAATTGATATACATCAACTAGTTTTGCCGGTGCCCAACAGAGAGGAATCCTCTCTGTTTCTAGTTGATCAGCAGCACAAAAAGAAAGAGTTGTTGTAAATGATTTTGTTCAAATAGGTTGATTTACCATTCCTTTTTTAAACTTTTTAGGAGACGGACCAAGTTCTATAAATCAGCCCATTTTACAAATGAGAAGACTGAATGTTAGGAAAAAAAATAATTTTTCCAAGGTCAGATAGGAGTGCCATGGCTGAGATCTGAGTGTTATTGGTTGAGGACCAGAGGGAACATTGGAGCTCCTCTCGACCATCCACCACTAACGAGTAAACAGTGAACCAGAGAAGCAAGTTCATGGTTCTTTGCAGCTTTTCACAACCAGCGATCCAGCTATCTTTTTTCCACTTTAATTTTTCACAAGTGTCATGGCTCCATGTTGCTTTAAGTGACCCAATGTTAGACAATATTTTAACACTTCATAGGCGATATTCTTATGCTCTCCAGGTACACTTCTTTCTACTTCTCCAGAAGGAATTGCAACCTGGCCCCTACACCAGATTTCACAGACCAGCCCTCAGTCATTCTCTGCACACTCTTGCAGTCCACCCCCTGCTCTCCCTTCAACAAGTGTGCAAACCATAGCTTGAATTTCTTCCTCTCATTTCGAAACCAATTCCGGACCTGCTTAGGGGAGAGGCCCAGCTGAGAGGACAAGTCTTCCACATCCTTGGTGGTGGGGTTCCTATTCACCTTGAAACGCTCCATCAGGGCTTGCCTCTGGTAAGGGGAAAAGCGCACCCACTCTCTCTTCTTCGTCTTCACAGGACCAGGAGCTCCCTCTTCTACCTCTTCCCTAGCATCAGGCATGGGACAAGGTAATGTGTCTGGGACAGCAGCTTCACAGGGCATCTTCTCTGTTGTGGACAAGGGGGAACTTTGGATCTCTGGGGGAGGAAGGCCATTTACAAAAAGCCTTTGCTCTTGGGCCTGCCTTTTTTGCAAGAATTCCAAGCCCTCATCTGGCAAGACAAGAAAATCTTCAGAAGGTAAGGGACCTGCAACATCCACTTCAGGCTGGGCTGCTAAAGTCTCCCTGGAGGTCTCTTTCATTCCTGGGGAGTCCCTATTCCCTTCCAAGTTGGGACATGGAAAACTGTTCCATTGCTGGACCAGTTTTTTCAGAGTTTCAGGATCTAAATCTAGGAAGCAGCTGTCAAAAGACAGGGTTGTGTCTTAGCTATCCATGTCAGTGGAAAGGAGAGGCAAAAGACCCCTATCCCCCTGATTAATGAGGCAAGATTCGAAAAAGAAAGTTTAAAGAGTTATTCACCATGAGGGGATTCTAAGCAGTGAATAGA
The DNA here is from genome assembly GCF_048593235.1 of Sminthopsis crassicaudata. NCBI lineage: Eukaryota > Metazoa > Chordata > Mammalia > Dasyuromorphia > Dasyuridae > Sminthopsis > Sminthopsis crassicaudata. The sequence goes on along the minus strand of NC_133621.1, from coordinate 42,809,436 downwards.
CCTGCCTTGATTCCAACTTTCTTTATACCCTGGACAAAGGCACTTACTGACATTTGATCACAATCCTTAGGACTAGTACTTAAGAGGTACTTAGGAGCAGGTGGGAGTTAGCTGTCACCCCCAATACCTATGGAAACTTATTAAAAAAAAAAAAACAAAAGAGGTGCTAACTCAAATGGGAACATGTATCCACCTTATTACTGGCCATAGGAGAGTCCTCAGGTGTCAGCTCTCAATCTTGAAGCTCTGATACAAACTTTGGAGATTTTACTTTGTCAATAGTAGCTATAAAATGCTGATTTGATTTGGGCAAAATATGGCCTCAAGCTAACGCAGAATGTGGTTTCCTACATATTTCTTATTAAGATAATTCTGGTGGAACAGATCCTAATTTGATGAAGAGCCCCTTTGCCTTTCTAGCTACCTGAAACATTCTGTGCTGGTTGTTGGCCAGTCCTGTGAGAAATTCTGAGAATCCAACATGGCACCTGTAAGTCCCACGGGGATTGCACTCTTCACTGACCCTATTGCACTAAGACACACCTCCTCTAGAAGCTCAGCCTGATTGTGTGTGAGCAGAGAATCTAACTTGACATAGAGAAATGCAGATTCACAAGGAAATGCTATTTTATGCTTCTTTCACCCTCTCACTTCCCCTTCACTCTTCTAAGCAGCTGGCTCATGTGATGACTAAAGTACTATGATTTCATTTCAGTTGGATAAAACCCACACCAGGCAACAGTGCCCTAAGAACTTTCTAAGTTATGACTTTTCAGTCTTTTACAAATGAAATTAGGTGGACTGCTGGCAGTGCCCTTCCAAAGTTTAGCTCTTATTCAGAGAGTACTAGCCTCCATCTTTTCCCATGAAGCACTATGTGCACATTGCTGAGATTCAGAAAAAAAACAAAGATAAATTCCCAACTAATTAGAATGAGAGTTTATAAATCAGCAAACATTATGAAACTGCTTATGTCAAGGAACCGGTTCATCTGTACTTGTGATGATTCTTTCAAAATTGTGTATTTACTATTTTATTTTCCCAATTACAAGTAAAAATAATTTTAATACGTCTTTTTAAAATATGAGTTGCAAATTCTCTCATTTTCTCCCCACACTCCTCAAAAAAACACAAGCAATTTGATATTTGTTTATATATATATATATATATATATATATATATATATATATATATATATGTAGTCATTTAAAATATATTTCCCTATTTATCATGTTTTAAAAGCATCAACCCCACTAAGGACGAAAAAAACAAGAATCATAAAGTTTTAAAGATATGTTATGACTGATTCTTTTCCTATAAATCTTTCCAGCATTTTGTGGGAAAATGATCATTTCCTTGACACCGTACTGTTCTAGCACAATCATATGCCACAATTTCTTCAGACATTCCCAAATTGATTCAATTTCCCTTTTTTTTTTCCTTGCAAAGGAGTTACTGTAAACATTTTCGTACATATGAGTCCTGTCCTTTTTTGCTTTTTACTCTTTTGGGGCAAACAGATGTAGTGGCAGTTTGCTAACTCTTAGGGCATTCCTCGTTTTATAAGCCTTTGGACATAGGTTCTAACTGCTTTGCATAACCATTTCAACAATTTATAACTCCCCCAATAGGATTTGTCCCAATGTTCCTTTCTTCTCTCTCAGCCTTTGCCATTTTCTTTTTCCATCCGATTAGCTAATCTAATAGGTGTGATATACTACGTCAAAGATTTGTTTTTAATTTTAACAAAAAGAGTGAGAATGCTATGTTGGGCACCACTCTCACTTTCCATAGCCCTCTCTCTGGGTGAAGGTGGTTCTCTCTATCCCAGGACCAGGAAGGGAGCATTGAGAAGGGGAGGGGGAGGCATCTCATTGGTTGTTGCTATTTGGATCATAAGTTGGGGAGCATTGAGAAATAGGTGCCCTCTCCCCTTCATTGAATGTTGGACATGGGTGCCAACAGACCTTCACAATTTAGATTGCTCAGCTAACAGCATTCAAGGAATAGTCTAAATATTGATAACATTGAATAGTGACAAATGTCATCATTTCAGATCAAGTAAATATATCTAAAGTTTCAGTAAATATTGGCTAACACACAACATACTTATGCATGTCACAGAGACATAGAAATGATGAATAATAAAAGACAGAAAAAGATTTTAAACATTCCTCTAAGTTCTTCACCTAATCCCTCTATTCCCCCAAGAGAAATGGGTGTTTTATTCATCAAAGGCTTTTTCTGCATTTATTGATACACTCACATTTCTCTTGATTTTGTTATTCATATGCCCCAGTTTTTTTTTTTTTTTTTGTTTTGTTTTGTTTTCTTTTGTTTTTTCCCGAAAGACTCTTGTTCAGGATTTCTGTGCTTTTGTTTTTGTTCTTTTCTTATTTTATTTTTTATTTCTACTTTTTTTTTATTTTCAAAATATGTACATATCTAATTTTTGACATTCCCCTCTACAAAACCCTCTATATTCATTTTCCCTTCCCTTCCCCCCACCTCCTCTCCCAGTCAATAACTGAGCCAGTACATGTTAAACATGAGCAGCATTTTTATACTCCAACAATATTGCATACAATTGATATACATCAACTAGTTTTGCCGGTGCCCAACAGAGAGGAATCCTCTCTGTTTCTAGTTGATCAGCAGCACAAAAAGAAAGAGTTGTTGTAAATGATTTTGTTCAAATAGGTTGATTTACCATTCCTTTTTTAAACTTTTTAGGAGATGGACCAAGTTCTATAAATCAGCCCATTTTACAAATGAGAAGACTGAATGTTAGGAAAAAAAATAATTTTTCCAAGGTCAGATAGGAGTGCCATGGCTGAGATCTGAGTGTTAATGGTTGAGGACCAGAAGGAGCATTGGAGCTCCTCTCGACCATCCACCACTAACGAGTAAACAGTGAACCAGAGAAGCAAGTTCATGGTTCTTTGCAGCTTTTCACAACCAGCGATCCAGCTATCTTTTTTCCACTTTAATTTTTCACAAGTGTCATGGCTCCATGTTGCTTTAAGTGACCCAATGTTAGACAATATTTTAACACTTCATAGGCGATATTCTTATGCTCTCCAGGTACACTTCTTTCTACTTCTCCAGAAGGAATTGCAACCTGGCCCCTACACCAGATTTCACAGACCAGCCCTCAGTCATTCTCTGCACACTCTTGCAGTCCACCCCCTGCTCTCCCTTCAGCAAGTGTGGAAACCATAGCTTGAATTTCTTCCTCTCATTTCGAAACCAGTTCCGGACCTGCTTAGGGGAGAGGCCCAGCTGAGAGGACAAGTCTTCCACATCCTTGGTGGTGAGATTCCTATTCACCTTGAAACGCTGCATCAGGGCTTGCCTCTGGTAAGGGGAAAAGCGCACCCACTCTCTCTTCTTCGTCTTCACAGGACCAGGAGCTCCCTCTTCTGCCTCTTCCCTAGCATCAGGCATGGGACAAGGCAATGGGTCTGGGCCAGGGGCTTCACAGGGGAGCTTCTCTGTTGTGGACAAGGAGGGACCTTGGATCTCTGGGAGGGGAAAGACATTTCCACAAGGTCTTTGCTCTTGGGCCTGCCTTTCTTGCAAGAATTCCAAGCCCTCATCTGGCAGGACAAGAGAGTCTTCAGAAGGAAACCTCTTCTTGAATTTCTTCCTCTCTCTTTCAAACCACTTCCGGACCTGCTTAGGGGAGAGACCCAGCTGAGAGGACAAGTCTTTCACAACCTTGGTGGTGAGGTTCCTATTCACCTTGAAACGATCCATCAGGATTTGCTTCTGGTAAGGGGAAAAGGGCACCCCCTTTCTCTTATTCCTCTTCACAGGACCAGGAGCTCCCTCTTCTGCCTCTTCCCTAGCTTCAGGCATGGGACAAGGCAATGGGTCTGGGACAGCATCTTCACAGGGGAGCTTCTCTGTTGTGGACAAGGAGGGACCTTGGATCTCTGGGAGGGGAAGGACATTTCCACAAGGTCTTTGCTCTTGGGCCTCACTTTCTAGCAAGAATTCCAAGAACTCATCTGTCAGGACAAGAGAGTCTTCAGAAGATAAGATACTATCAATGTACACTTCAGGTTGGGCTGCTAAAGTCTCCGGAGAGGTCTCTGTCAGTCCTGGGGGGTCCCTATTCTCTTCCAAATTGGGACATGGAAAACTGGTCAATAGCTGTTCCAGTTTTTCCAGATCTTCCGGATCAAAATCTAGGAAGCAGTTGTCAAAAGACAGGGTTGAGTCTTGGCTATCCATGTCAGTGGAAAGGAGAGGCTAAAGTTCCCAGTCCCCCTGATTAATGAGGCTAGCTTGGAAAAGAAAGTCCAAAGAGTTATTCACCACCAGGGGATTCGAAGCAGTGAATGGATCTGCCTTGATTCCAACTTCCTTTTATACCCTGGAGAAAGGCACTTACTGACATTTGATCACAATAGGTAAGACTAGTACTTAAGAGGTACTTAGAAGGAGGTGGGAGTTAGTTGTCACCTCCAATATCTCTGGAAACTTGTTAAAACGAAAACAAAAGAGGTGTTTACTCAAATGAGAACATGTATCCACCTTATTACTTGCCACTACAAGAGTCCTCAGGTGTCAACTCTCAATCTTGAAGCTCTGATAAAAACTTTGGAGATTTTACAAGTTGTCAATAGTAGCTACGAAATGCTGATTTGATTTTGGCAAAATATGGCCTCGAGCTAACACAGAATGTGGTTTTCTACATATTTCTTATTAATATAATTCTGGGAGAACAGATCCTAATTTGATGAGGAGCCACTTTGCCTTTCTAGCTACCTGAAACATTCTGTGCTGGTTGTTGGCCAGTCCTGTGAGAAATTCTGAGAATCCATCATGGCACCTGTAAGTCCCACGGGGATTGCACTCTTTACTGACCCTATTGCACTAAGACACACCTCCTCTAGAAGCTCAGCCTGATTGTGTGTGAGCAGAGAATCTAACTTGACATAGAGAAATGCTGATTTCCCAGGAACTGCTATTTTATTCTTGTTTCAATTTCTTTCTTCCTCTTCTAAGCAGCTTGCTCATGCTATGACTAAAGTACTATGATTTCATTTTAATTGGAAAAAACATACCTAAGGATTTTCTAAAGTTGTGACTTTTCAGTCTCTTGCAAGTGAAATTAGGTGGACTTCTGGCAGTGCCCTTCCAAAGTTTAGCTCTTATTCAGAGAGTACTACTTTTCATCTTTTCCCATGAAGCACTATGTGCACATTGCTGAGATTCAGGAAAAAAAAAGATAGCTTCCCAACTAATTAGAATGAGAGTTTATAAATCAGCAAATATTATGAATTTTCTTATGTCAAGGAACCTGTTAATCTGTACTTGTGATGATTCTTTCAAAATTATGTATTTAGAATTTTATTTTCCCAATTACGAGTAAAATAATTTTAATACTTCTTTTTTAAAATATGAGTTTCAAATTCTCTCATTTTCTCCCCACACTCCTCAAAAAAAACACAAGCAATTTGATATTCGTTATATATATATATGCAGTTATGTAAAATATATTTCCCTATTTGTCATGTTTTAAAAGCATCACTCGAACTAAGGAATAATTTAAAAAAACTAGAAAAATGAAGTTTAAAAGATATGTTTTGACTGATTCTTTTCCTATAAATCTTTCCAGCATTTTGTGGGAAAATGATCATTTCCTTGACACCATACTGTTCCAGCACAATCATATGCCACAACTTCTTCAGACATTCCCAAATTGATTCAATTTCCCTTTTTTTTTTCCTTGCAAAGGAGTTACTATAAACATTTTGGAACATATGTGTCCTGTCTTTTTTGCTTTTTACTCTTTTGGGGCAAACAGATGTAGTGGCAGTTTGCTAACTCTTAGGGCATTCCTCGTTTTATAAGCCTTTGGACATAGGTTCTAACTGCTTTGCATAACCATTTCAACAATTTATAACTCCCCCAATAGGATTTGTCCCAATGTTCCTTTCTTCTCTCTCAGCCTTTGCCATTTTCTTTTTCCATCCGATTAGCTAATCTAATAGGTGTGATATACTACGTCAAAGATTTGTTTTTAATTTTAACAAAAAGAGTGAGAATGCTATGTTGGGCACCACTCTCACTTTCCACAGCCTCTCTCTGGGTGGAGGTGGCTCTCTCTATCCCAGGACCAGGAAGTGAGCATTGAGATGGGGAGGGGGAGGCATCTCATTGGTTGTTGCTATTTGGATCATAAGTTGGGGAGCATTGAGAAATAGGTGCCCTCTCCCCTTCATTGAATGTTGGACATGGGTGCCAACAGACACTCACAATTTAGATTGCTCAGCTAACAGCATTCAACGAATAATCTAAATATTGATAACATTGAATAGTGACAAATGTCATCATTTCAGATCAAGTAAATATATCTAAAGTTTCACTAAATATTGGCAAACACACAACATACTTATGCATGTCACAGAGACATAGAAATAATGAATAATAAAAGACAGAAAAAGATTTTAAACATTCCTCTAAGTTCTTCACCTAATCCCTCTATTCCCCCAAGAGAAATGGGTGTTTTATTCATCAAAGGCTTTTTCTGCATTTATTGATACACTCACATTTCTCTTGATTTTGTTATTCATATGCCCCAGTTTTTTTTTTTTTTTGTTTTGTTTTGTTTTCTTTTGTTTTTTCCCGAAAGACTCTTGTTCAGGATTTCTGTGCTTTTGTTTTTGTTCTTTTCTTATTTTATTTTTTATTTCTACTTTTTTTTTATTTTCAAAATATGTACATATCTAATTTTTGACATTCCCCTCTACAAAACCCTCTATATTCATTTTCCCTTCCCTTCCCCCCACCTCCTCTCCCAGTCAATAACTGAGCCAGTACATGTTAAACATGAGCAGCATTTTTATACTCCAACAATATTGCATACAATTGATATACATCAACTAGTTTTGCCGGTGCCCAACAGAGAGGAATCCTCTCTGTTTCTAGTTGATCAGCAGCACAAAAAGAAAGAGTTGTTGTAAATGATTTTGTTCAAATAGGTTGATTTACCATTCCTTTTTTAAACTTTTTAGGAGATGGACCAAGTTCTATAAATCAGCCCATTTTACAAATGAGAAGACTGAATGTTAGGAAAAAAAATAATTTTTCCAAGGTCAGATAGGAGTGCCATGGCTGAGATCTGAGTGTTAATGGTTGAGGACCAGAAGGAGCATTGGAGCTCCTCTCGACCATCCACCACTAACGAGTAAACAGTGAACCAGAGAAGCAAGTTCATGGTTCTTTGCAGCTTTTCACAACCAGCGATCCAGCTATCTTTTTTCCACTTTAATTTTTCACAAGTGTCATGGCTCCATGTTGCTTTAAGTGACCCAATGTTAGACAATATTTTAACACTTCATAGGCGATATTCTTATGCTCTCCAGGTACACTTCTTTCTACTTCTCCAGAAGGAATTGCAACCTGGCCCCTACACCAGATTTCACAGACCAGCCCTCAGTCATTCTCTGCACACTCTTGCAGTCCACCCCCTGCTCTCCCTTCAGCAAGTGTGGAAACCATAGCTTGAATTTCTTCCTCTCATTTCGAAACCAGTTCCGGACCTGCTTGGGGGAGAGGCCCAGCTGAGAGGACAAGTCTTCCACATCCTTGGTGGTGAGATTCCTATTCACCTTGAAACGCTGCATCAGGGCTTGCCTCTGGTAAGGGGAAAAGCGCACCCACTCTCTCTTCTTCGTCTTCACAGGACCAGGAGCTCCCTCTTCTGCCTCTTCCCTAGCATCAGGCATGGGACAAGGCAATGGGTCTGGGCCAGGGGCTTCACAGGGGAGCTTCTCTGTTGTGGACAAGGAGGGACCTTGGATCTCTGGGAGGGGAAAGACATTTCCACAAGGTCTTTGCTCTTGGGCCTGCCTTTCTTGCAAGAATTCCAAGCCCTCATCTGGCAGGACAAGAGAGTCTTCAGAAGGAAACCTCTTCTTGAATTTCTTCCTCTCTCTTTCAAACCACTTCCGGACCTGCTTAGGGGAGAGACCCAGCTGAGAGGACAAGTCTTTCACAACCTTGGTGGTGAGGTTCCTATTCACCTTGAAACGATCCATCAGGATTTGCTTCTGGTAAGGGGAAAAGGGCACCCCCTTTCTCTTATTCCTCTTCACAGGACCAGGAGCTCCCTCTTCTGCCTCTTCCCTAGCTTCAGGCATGGGACAAGGCAATGGGTCTGGGACAGCATCTTCACAGGGGAGCTTCTCTGTTGTGGACAAGGAGGGACCTTGGATCTCTGGGAGGGGAAGGACATTTCCACAAGGTCTTTGCTCTTGGGCCTCACTTTCTAGCAAGAATTCCAAGAACTCATCTGTCAGGACAAGAGAGTCTTCAGAAGATAAGATACTATCAATGTACACTTCAGGTTGGGCTGCTAAAGTCTCCGGAGAGGTCTCTGTCAGTCCTGGGGGGTCCCTATTCTCTTCCAAATTGGGACATGGAAAACTGGTCAATAGCTGTTCCAGTTTTTCCAGATCTTCCGGATCAAAATCTAGGAAGCAGTTGTCAAAAGACAGGGTTGAGTCTTGGCTATCCATGTCAGTGGAAAGGAGAGGCTAAAGTTCCCAGTCCCCCTGATTAATGAGGCTAGCTTGGAAAAGAAAGTCCAAAGAGTTATTCACCACCAGGGGATTCGAAGCAGTGAATGGATCTGCCTTGATTCCAACTTCCTTTTATACCCTGGAGAAAGGCACTTACTGACATTTGATCACAATAGGTAAGACTAGTACTTAAGAGGTACTTAGAAGGAGGTGGGAGTTAGTTGTCACCTCCAATATCTCTGGAAACTTGTTAAAACGAAAACAAAAGAGGTGTTTACTCAAATGAGAACATGTATCCACCTTATTACTTGCCACTACAAGAGTCCTCAGGTGTCAACTCTCAATCTTGAAGCTCTGATAAAAACTTTGGAGATTTTACAAGTTGTCAATAGTAGCTACGAAATGCTGATTTGATTTTGGCAAAATATGGCCTCGAGCTAACACAGAATGTGGTTTTCTACATATTTCTTATTAAGATAATTCTGGGAGAACAGATCCTAATTTGATGAGGAGCCACTTTGCCTTTCTAGCTACCTGAAACATTCTGTGCTGGTTGTTGGCCAGTCCTGTGAGAAATTCTGAGAATCCATCATGGCACCTGTAAGTCCCACGGGGATTGCACTCTTTACTGACCCTATTGCACTAAGACACACCTCCTCTAGAAGCTCAGCCTGATTGTGTGTGAGCAGAGAATCTAACTTGACATAGAGAAATGCTGATTTCCCAGGAACTGCTATTTTATTCTTGTTTCAATTTCTTTCTTCCTCTTCTAAGCAGCTTGCTCATGCTATGACTAAAGTACTATGATTTCATTTTAATTGGAAAAAACATACCTAAGGATTTTCTAAAGTTGTGACTTTTCAGTCTCTTGCAAGTGAAATTAGGTGGACTTCTGGCAGTGCCCTTCCAAAGTTTAGCTCTTATTCAGAGAGTACTACTTTTCATCTTTTCCCATGAAGCACTATGTGCACATTGCTGAGATTCAGGAAAAAAAAAGATAGCTTCCCAACTAATTAGAATGAGAGTTTATAAATCAGCAAATATTATGAATTTTCTTATGTCAAGGAACCTGTTAATCTGTACTTGTGATGATTCTTTCAAAATTATGTATTTAGAATTTTATTTTCCCAATTACGAGTAAAATAATTTTAATACTTCTTTTTTAAAATATGAGTTTCAAATTCTCTCATTTTCTCCCCACACTCCTCAAAAAAAACACAAGCAATTTGATATTCGTTATATATATATGCAGTTATGTAAAATATATTTCCCTATTTGTCATGTTTTAAAAGCATCACTCGAACTAAGGAATAATTTAAAAAAACTAGAAAAATGAAGTTTAAAAGATATGTTTTGACTGATTCTTTTCCTATAAATCTTTCCAGCATTTTGTGGGAAAATGATCATTTCCTTGACACCATACTGTTCCAGCACAATCATATGCCACAACTTCTTCAGACATTCCCAAATTGATTCAATTTCCCTTTTTTTTTTCCTTGCAAAGGAGTTACTATAAACATTTTGGAACATATGTGTCCTGTCTTTTTTGCTTTTTACTCTTTTGGGGCAAACAGATGTAGTGGCAGTTTGCTAACTCTTAGGGCATTCCTCGTTTTATAAGCCTTTGGACATAGGTTCTAACTGCTTTGCATAACCATTTCAACAATTTATAACTCCCCCAATAGGATTTGTCCCAATGTTCCTTTCTTCTCTCTCAGCCTTTGCCATTTTCTTTTTCCATCCGATTAGCTAATCTAATAGGTGTGATATACTACGTCAAAGATTTGTTTTTAATTTTAACAAAAAGAGTGAGAATGCTATGTTGGGCACCACTCTCACTTTCCACAGCCTCTCTCTGGGTGGAGGTGGCTCTCTCTATCCCAGGACCAGGAAGTGAGCATTGAGATGGGGAGGGGGAGGCATCTCATTGGTTGTTGCTATTTGGATCATAAGTTGGGGAGCATTGAGAAATAGGTGCCCTCTCCCCTTCATTGAATGTTGGACATGGGTGCCAACAGACACTCACAATTTAGATTGCTCAGCTAACAGCATTCAACGAATAATCTAAATATTGATAACATTGAATAGTGACAAATGTCATCATTTCAGATCAAGTAAATATATCTAAAGTTTCACTAAATATTGGCAAACACACAACATACTTATGCATGTCACAGAGACATAGAAATAATGAATAATAAAAGACAGAAAAAGATTTTAAACATTCCTCTAAGTTCTTCACCTAATCCCTCTATTCCCCCAAGAGAAATGGGTGTTTTATTCATCAAAGGCTTTTTCTGCATTTATTGATACACTCACATTTCTCTTGATTTTGTTATTCATATGCCCCAGTTTTTTTTTTTTTTTTTGTTTTGTTTTGTTTTCTTTTGTTTTTTCCCGAAAGACTCTTGTTCAGGATTTCTGTGCTTTTGTTTTTGTTCTTTTCTTATTTTATTTTTTATTTCTACTTTTTTTTTATTTTCAAAATATGTACATATCTAATTTTTGACATTCCCCTCTACAAAACCCTCTATATTCATTTTCCCTTCCCTTCCCCCCACCTCCTCTCCCAGTCAATAACTGAGCCAGTACATGTTAAACATGAGCAGCATTTTTATACTCCAACAATATTGCATACAATTGATATACATCAACTAGTTTTGCCGGTGCCCAACAGAGAGGAATCCTCTCTGTTTCTAGTTGATCAGCAGCACAAAAAGAAAGAGTTGTTGTAAATGATTTTGTTCAAATAGGTTGATTTACCATTCCTTTTTTAAACTTTTTAGGAGATGGACCAAGTTCTATAAATCAGCCCATTTTACAAATGAGAAGACTGAATGTTAGGAAAAAAAATAATTTTTCCAAGGTCAGATAGGAGTGCCATGGCTGAGATCTGAGTGTTAATGGTTGAGGACCAGAAGGAGCATTGGAGCTCCTCTCGACCATCCACCACTAACGAGTAAACAGTGAACCAGAGAAGCAAGTTCATGGTTCTTTGCAGCTTTTCACAACCAGCGATCCAGCTATCTTTTTTCCACTTTAATTTTTCACAAGTGTCATGGCTCCATGTTGCTTTAAGTGACCCAATGTTAGACAATATTTTAACACTTCATAGGCGATATTCTTATGCTCTCCAGGTACACTTCTTTCTACTTCTCCAGAAGGAATTGCAACCTGGCCCCTACACCAGATTTCACAGACCAGCCCTCAGTCATTCTCTGCACACTCTTGCAGTCCACCCCCTGCTCTCCCTTCAGCAAGTGTGGAAACCATAGCTTGAATTTCTTCCTCTCATTTCGAAACCAGTTCCGGACCTGCTTGGGGGAGAGGCCCAGCCGAGAGGACAAGTCTTCCACATCCTTGGTGGTGAGATTCCTATTCACCTTGAAACGCTGCATCAGGGCTTGCCTCTGGTAAGGGGAAAAGCGCACCCACTCTCTCTTCTTCGTCTTCACAGGACCAGGAGCTCCCTCTTCTGCCTCTTCCCTAGCATCAGGCATGGGACAAGGCAATGGGTCTGGGCCAGGGGCTTCACAGGGGAGCTTCTCTGTTGTGGACAAGGAGGGACCTTGGATCTCTGGGAGGGGAAAGACATTTCCACAAGGTCTTTGCTCTTGGGCCTGCCTTTCTTGCAAGAATTCCAAGCCCTCATCTGGCAGGACAAGAGAGTCTTCAGAAGGAAACCTCTTCTTGAATTTCTTCCTCTCTCTTTCAAACCACTTCCGGACCTGCTTAGGGGAGAGACCCAGCTGAGAGGACAAGTCTTTCACAACCTTGGTGGTGAGGTTCCTATTCACCTTGAAACGATCCATCAGGATTTGCTTCTGGTAAGGGGAAAAGGGCACCCCCTTTCTCTTAGGAGCTCCCTCTTCTGCCTCTTCCCTAGCTTCAGGCATGGGACAAGGCAATGGGTCTGGGACAGCATCTTCACAGGGGAGCTTCTCTGTTGTGGACAAGGAGGGACCTTGGATCTCTGGGAGGGGAAGGACATTTCCACAAGGTCTTTGCTCTTGGGCCTCACTTTCTAGCAAGAATTCCAAGAACTCATCTGTCAGGACAAGAGAGTCTTCAGAAGATAAGATACTATCAATGTACACTTCAGGTTGGGCTGCTAAAGTCTCCGGAGAGGTCTCTGTCAGTCCTGGGGGGTCCCTATTCTCTTCCAAATTGGGACATGGAAAACTGGTCAATAGCTGTTCCAGTTTTTCCAGATCTTCCGGATCAAAATCTAGGAAGCAGTTGTCAAAAGACAGGGTTGAGTCTTGGCTATCCATGTCAGTGGAAAGGAGAGGCTAAAGTTCCCAGTCCCCCTGATTAATGAGGCTAGCTTGGAAAAGAAAGTCCAAAGAGTTATTCACCACCAGGGGATTCGAAGCAGTGAATGGACCTGCCTTGATTCCAACTTCCTTTTATACCCTGGAGAAAGGCACTTACTGACATTTGATCACAATAGGTAAGACTAGTACTTAAGAGGTACTTAGAAGGAGGTGGGAGTTAGTTGTCACCTCCAATATCTCTGGAAACTTGTTAAAAGGAAAACAAAAGAGGTGTTTACTCAAATGAGAACATGTATCCACCTTATTACTTGCCACTACAAGAGTCCTCAGGTGTCAACTCTCAATCTTGAAGCTCTGATAAAAACTTTGGAGATTTTACAAGTTGTCAATAGTAGCTACGAAATGCTGATTTGATTTTGGCAAAATATGGCCTCGAGCTAACACAGAATGTGGTTTTCTACATATTTCTTATTAAGATAATTCTGGGAGAACAGATCCTAATTTGATGAGGAGCCACTTTGCCTTTCTAGCTACCTGAAACATTCTGTGCTGGTTGTTGGCCAGTCCTGTGAGAAATTCTGAGAATCCATCATGGCACCTGTAAGTCCCACGGGGATTGCACTCTTTACTGACCCTATTGCACTAAGACACACCTCCTCTAGAAGCTCAGCCTGATTGTGTGTGAGCAGAGAATCTAACTTGACATAGAGAAATGCTGATTTCCCAGGAACTGCTATTTTATTCTTGTTTCAATTTCTTTCTTCCTCTTCTAAGCAGCTTGCTCATGCTATGACTAAAGTACTATGATTTCATTTTAATTGGAAAAAACATACCTAAGGATTTTCTAAAGTTGTGACTTTTCAGTCTCTTGCAAGTGAAATTAGGTGGACTTCTGGCAGTGCCCTTCCAAAGTTTAGCTCTTATTCAGAGAGTACTACTTTTCATCTTTTCCCATGAAGCACTATGTGCATATTGCTGAGATTCAGGAAAAAAAAAAGATAGCTTCCCAACTAATTAGAATGAGAGTTTATAAATCAGCAAATATTATGAATTTTCTTATGTCAAGGAACCTGTTAATCTGTACTTGTGATGATTCTTTCAAAATTATGTATTTAGAATTTTATTTTCCCAATTACGAGTAAAATAATTTTAATACTTCTTTTTTAAAATATGAGTTTCAAATTCTCTCATTTTCTCCCCACACTCCTCAAAAAAAACACAAGCAATTTGATATTCGTTATATATATATATGCAGTTATGTAAAATATATTTCCCTATTTGTCATGTTTTAAAAGCATCACTCGAACTAAGGAATAATTTAAAAAAACTAGAAAAATGAAGTTTAAAAGATATGTTTTGACTGATTCTTTTCCTATAAATCTTTCCAGCATTTTGTGGGAAAATGATCATTTCCTTGACACCATACTGTTCCAGCACAATCATATGCCACAACTTCTTCAGACATTCCCAAATTGATTCAATTTCCCTTTTTTTTTTCCTTGCAAAGGAGTTACTATAAACATTTTGGAACATATGTGTCCTGTCTTTTTTGCTTTTTACTCTTTTGGGGCAAACAGATGTAGTGGCAGTTTGCTAACTCTTAGGGCATTCCTCGTTTTATAAGCCTTTGGACATAGGTTCTAACTGCTTTGCATAACCATTTCAACAATTTATAACTCCCCCAATAGGATTTGTCCCAATGTTCCTTTCTTCTCTCTCAGCCTTTGCCATTTTCTTTTTCCATCCGATTAGCTAATCTAATAGGTGTGATATACTACGTCAAAGATTTGTTTTTAATTTTAACAAAAAGAGTGAGAATGCTATGTTGGGCACCACTCTCACTTTCCATAGCCCTCTCTCTGGGTGAAGGTGGTTCTCTCTATCCCAGCACCAGGAAGGGAGCATTGAGAAGGGGAGGGGGAGGCATCTCATTGGTTGTTGCTATTTGGATCATAAGTTGGGGAGCATTGAGAAATAGGTGCCCTCTCCCGTTCATTGAATGTTGGACATGGGTGCCAACAGACACTCACAATTTAGATTGCTCAGCTAACAGCATTCAACGAATAATCTAAATATTGATAACATTGAATAGTGACAAATGTCATCATTTCAGATCAAGTAAATATATCTAAAGTTTCACTAAATATTGGCAAACACACAACATACTTATGCATGTCACAGAGACATAGAAATAATGAATAATAAAAGACAGAAAAAGATTTTAAACATTCCTCTAAGTTCTTCACCTAATCCCTCTATTCCCCCAAGAGAAATGGGTGTTTTATTCATCAAAGGCTTTTTCTGCATTTATTGATACACTCACATTTCTCTTGATTTTGTTATTCATATGCCCCAGTTTTTTTTTTTTTTTGTTTTGTTTTGTTTTCTTTTGTTTTTTCCCGAAAGACTCTTGTTCAGGATTTCTGTGCTTTTGTTTTTGTTCTTTTCTTATTTTATTTTTTATTTCTACTTTTTTTTTATTTTCAAAATATGTACATATCTAATTTTTGACATTCCCCTCTACAAAACCCTCTATATTCATTTTCCCTTCCCTTCCCCCCACCTCCTCTCCCAGTCAATAACTGAGCCAGTACATGTTAAACATGAGCAGCATTTTTATACTCCAACAATATTGCATACAATTGATATACATCAACTAGTTTTGCCGGTGCCCAACAGAGAGGAATCCTCTCTGTTTCTAGTTGATCAGCAGCACAAAAAGAAAGAGTTGTTGTAAATGATTTTGTTCAAATAGGTTGATTTACCATTCCTTTTTTAAACTTTTTAGGAGATGGACCAAGTTCTATAAATCAGCCCATTTTACAAATGAGAAGACTGAATGTTAGGAAAAAAAATAATTTTTCCAAGGTCAGATAGGAGTGCCATGGCTGAGATCTGAGTGTTAATGGTTGAGGACCAGAAGGAGCATTGGAGCTCCTCTCGACCATCCACCACTAACGAGTAAACAGTGAACCAGAGAAGCAAGTTCATGGTTCTTTGCAGCTTTTCACAACCAGCGATCCAGCTATCTTTTTTCCACTTTAATTTTTCACAAGTGTCATGGCTCCATGTTGCTTTAAGTGACCCAATGTTAGACAATATTTTAACACTTCATAGGCGATATTCTTATGCTCTCCAGGTACACTTCTTTCTACTTCTCCAGAAGGAATTGCAACCTGGCCCCTACACCAGATTTCACAGACCAGCCCTCAGTCATTCTCTGCACACTCTTGCAGTCCACCCCCTGCTCTCCCTTCAGCAAGTGTGGAAACCATAGCTTGAATTTCTTCCTCTCATTTCGAAACCAGTTCCGGACCTGCTTAGGGGAGAGGCCCAGCCGAGAGGACAAGTCTTCCACATCCTTGGTGGTGAGATTCCTATTCACCTTGAAACGCTGCATCAGGGCTTGCCTCTGGTAAGGGGAAAAGCGCACCCACTCTCTCTTCTTCGTCTTCACAGGACCAGGAGCTCCCTCTTCTGCCTCTTCCCTAGCATCAGGCATGGGACAAGGCAATGGGTCTGGGCCAGGGGCTTCACAGGGGAGCTTCTCTGTTGTGGACAAGGAGGGACCTTGGATCTCTGGGAGGGGAAAGACATTTCCACAAGGTCTTTGCTCTTGGGCCTGCCTTTCTTGCAAGAATTCCAAGCCCTCATCTGGCAGGACAAGAGAGTCTTCAGAAGGAAACCTCTTCTTGAATTTCTTCCTCTCTCTTTCAAACCACTTCCGGACCTGCTTAGGGGAGAGACCCAGCTGAGAGGACAAGTCTTTCACAACCTTGGTGGTGAGGTTCCTATTCACCTTGAAACGATCCATCAGGATTTGCTTCTGGTAAGGGGAAAAGGGCACCCCTTTCTCTTATTCCTCTTCACAGGACCAGGAGCTCCCTCTTCTGCCTCTTCCCTAGCTTCAGGCATGGGACAAGGCAATGGGTCTGGGACAGCATCTTCACAGGGGAGCTTCTCTGTTGTGGACAAGGAGGGACCTTGGATCTCTGGGAGGGGAAGGACATTTCCACAAGGTCTTTGCTCTTGGGCCTCACTTTCTAGCAAGAATTCCAAGAACTCATCTGTCAGGACAAGAGAGTCTTCAGAAGATAAGATACTATCAATGTACACTTCAGGTTGGGCTGCTAAAGTCTCCGGAGAGGTCTCTGTCAGTCCTGGGGGGTCCCTATTCTCTTCCAAATTGGGACATGGAAAACTGGTCAATAGCTGTTCCAGTTTTTCCAGATCTTCCGGATCAAAATCTAGGAAGCAGTTGTCAAAAGACAGGGTTGAGTCTTGGCTATCCATGTCAGTGGAAAGGAGAGGCTAAAGTTCCCAGTCCCCCTGATTAATGAGGCTAGCTTGGAAAAGAAAGTCCAAAGAGTTATTCACCACCAGGGGATTCGAAGCAGAGAATGGACCTGCCTTGATTCCAACTTCCTTTTATACCCTGGAGAAAGGCACTTACTGACATTTGATCACAATAGGTAAGACTAGTACTTAAGAGGTACTTAGAAGGAGGTGGGAGTTAGTTGTCACCTCCAATATCTCTGGAAACTTGTTAAAACGAAAACAAAAGAGGTGTTTACTCAAATGAGAACATGTATCCACCTTATTACTTGCCACTACAAGAGTCCTCAGGTGTCAACTCTCAATCTTGAAGCTCTGATAAAAACTTTGGAGATTTTACAAGTTGTCAATAGTAGCTACGAAATGCTGATTTGATTTTGGCAAAATATGGCCTCGAGCTAACACAGAATGTGGTTTTCTACAAATTTCTTATTAAGATAATTCTGGTAGAACAGATCCTAATTTGATGAGGAGCCACTTTGCCTTTCTAGCTACCTGAAACATTCTGTGCTGGTTGTTGGCCAGTCCTGTGAGAAATTCTGAGAATCCATCATGGCACCTGTAAGTCCCACGGGGATTGCACTCTTCACTGACCTTATTGCACTAAGACACACCTCCTCTAGAAGCTCAGCCTGATTGTGTGTGAGCAGAGAATCTAACTTGACATAGAGAAATGCTAATTTCCCAGGAACTGCTATTTTATTCTTGTTTCAATTTCTTTCTTCCTCTTCTAAGCAGCTTGCTCATACTATGACTAAAGTACTATGATTTCATTTTAATTGGAAAAAACAAACCTAAGGATTTTCTAAAGTTGTGACTTTTCAGTCTCTTGCAAGTGAAATTAGGTGGACTTCTGGCAGTGCCCTTCCAAAGTTTAGCTCTTATTTAGAGAGTACTACTTTTCATCTTTTCCCATGAAGCACTATGTGTACATTGCTGAGATTCAGAAAAAAAAAAAAAAGATAGCTTCCCAACTAATTAGAATGAGAGTTTATAAATCAGCAAATATTATGAATTTTCTTATGTCAAGGAACCTGTTAATCTGTACTTTTGATGATTCTTTCAAAATTATGTATTTAGAATTTTATTTTCCCAATTACGAGTAAAATAATTTTAATACTTCTTTTTTAAAATATGAGTTTCAAATTCCCTCATTTTCTCCCCACACTCCTCAAAAAAACACAAGCAATTTGATATTCGTTATATATATATGCAGTTATGTAAAATATATTTCCCTATTTGTCATGTTTTAAAAGCATCACCCGAACTAAGGAATAATTAAAAAAAAAAAAACTAGAAAAATGAAGTTTAAAAGATATGTTTTGACTGATTCTTTTCCTATAAATCTTTCCAGCATTTTGTGGGAAAATGATCATTTCCTTGACACCGTACTGTTCCAACACAATCATATGCCACAACTTCTTCAGACATTCCCAAATTGATTCAATTTCCCTTTTTTTTTCCTTGCAAAGGAGTTACTATAAACATTTTCGTACATATGTGTCCTGTCTTTTTTTGCTTTTTACTCTTTTGGGGCATACAGATGTAGTGACAGTTTGCTAACTCATAGGGCATGCCTGGTTTTATAGGCCTTTGGACATAGGTTCTAACTGCTTTGCATAACCATTTCATCAATTTATAACTCCCCCAATAGGAATTGTCCTAATGTTCCTTTCTTCTCTCTCAGCCTTTGCCATTTTCTTTTTCCATCCGATTAGCTAATCTAATAGGTGTGATATACTACCTCAAAGATTTATTTTTAATTTTAACAAAAAAAGTGAGAATGCTATGTCGGGAACCACTCTCACTTTCCACAGCCCTCTCTCTGGGTGGAGGTGGCTCATTTTTTAAATCTTGAGTTCCGTGAGTGTGGTTCACAACATAGTATTTTCACTCCCTTTTTTTTTTTGTTTTGCTTGCATTTTATTTTGCTTCTCTTTTTTTCTTTATGTAAATTGTATAATTGTATAAATAGGTATACATATATTGGATTTAACATGTATTTCTACCTTGTATAAGATATATTGGACTACTTGCCATCGAGAGGAGGGCATGGGGAAGGGGGTGGAAAATGGAACACAAGGTTTTGCAAGGGCTAATGTTGAAGAATTGTCCACGCATATATTTTTAAAAATAAAAAGCTTTAATAAATAAATGAATGAATGAATCTTGAGTTCCGGATTCTCTCTCTCCCCACAGTCTTAATTCAAAAGGCAAGCAATTTACAAGTGTAGTCATGTTAAAATATATGTCCATCTTAGTTATATTGTAGAAGAAAACAAGCAAACAAAAAACAAGAAAATTAAGAACGTTTTAAAAAGTATGCTTTGACTTTACACCAATTCTTGTAAACTTTCCATTTCTTTAGCACAATAGTGTTCTGTCACTGTCATATACCATACAATTTGTTCAACGAATTTCCCAATTGATGGACATTCCTTCGATTTCTATTTTTTTTTTTTTTTTTTTTTTTTGCTTTTATAAATAGCTGCTATAAATATTTTGGTACCTATAGGTCCTTTTAATTTTTTTTTTTAATTTCTTTTGGGATACAGACCTAATAGTGGTAGTGCTGAGTCACAGAATATGCATGGTTTTATAGCCCTTTGAGCATAATTCTCTACTACATAATTGCTCTACATAATCATTATATCAATTTAAAACACAATCAATCATGAATTAGTTTCTCATTTTTCCCATATCCCTTTCAACATTTGTCATTTTCTTTTTCTGTCTTATTAGCCAATCTAATATATGTGAGCTAATACCTCAGGGTTCTTTTAATTTGCTTTTCTCCAATCAATAGTTATTTGAAGCATTTTTTTTTCTTATAAGCATCCATTGTTGTTATGGGCCAGAATTTGAAACAAGGCATTAATGCTTATGTATTTAGTTCACACATTCACACCTTTAGAGAGCATATATAAGGAGGATTTCACAAACCCAATAGAGGACAAACCTACTCTTGGACTTTGGGAGATTCACAAGTCAGAAACCCACAAGCCCACTCTCTTGGAGGCAAAGTCAGATTCATTCCAACTTGCACCTTTTTGCTAGCTGGGAACTTCGGGAGATTCAGAACCAGGATAATATAGGGGAGGTTCACAAGTTGGGCAGAAAGAAGGAAGACAGAGAAGTGGTGGCAGGCTGTCCTGTGGAGAACACTGAAACCAAGATCCAGATGGCCTCCAGAAAACTAGCCAAGCCCCAAGTGAAGGAGATAAGATTTGGAAAGAGTCAGTAAAAGATTTGGACTTTAACTCCTGGCTGCCTTTGGGGTGATTATTGAACTGAACTGAAAGTAAGGCTGCCTCCAGAAGCTCCCCAAGAAATCTACTTCCAGAGAACATTACAATTTAGAGAACATTACACATAGTTTTGATTACTTTATCTGAAAACTGACTGTTCATATCTTTTGATTATTTATCAATTGGGGAATGACTTTTGTTTTTATAAATTCTATTCAATTCCCTGTATATGTGAGTAACTTTATCAGAGAAACTAGCTTATTTTTTTTTCATAATTGTGATTGCTAACTGTAGTTCCCTCCATCCTATTAAACCTCCCTCCTCCATTTTATATTCTATTCTCTTTCTTTTCACCCTGTACCTCCCCAAAAATGTTTTGTTTCAGACTATTGCCTCCCCCGATTCACCCTCCTTTCTATTGGCTCCCACCCACCCAAACTTCTCTTATGTTTTTTGTCTCCCACTTCCTTATAGGGTAAGATTGATTTCTATACTCAAATGAATGTGTTAAGTTATTCCCTCTTTGAGTCAATTCTAATGAAAGTTTAAAGCCACCTTCCTCATCTTCCCCTCAACTTTAAAAGTTCTTTCTTGTCTCTTTTATGTGAGATAATTTCCCCCATTCTATCTCTCCTTTTCTCCTTCACAATCCTTTTTCTCACCAGTTAATTTTATTTTTAGACCTCATTCCAGCATATTCAAGTCATACTTACACCCTCTGTTCCAATAATGAGAAAATTCTTATGAAGTTATTTTATTGAGTCCTTGATGATTTCCTTTTCCTGTTTACTTTTTGTGCTTCTCTTGAGTCTTGTAACTGAAAGTTATATTTTCTGTTAAGCTCTGGTCTTTTCATCCAGAATGCTTGAAAGTCTTTATTTCTTTGAATGCCCAGTTCTGCCGATATCTCCCCTTCTACCTTTCACTTCAGATTGTACTCTGTTTTGCTAGACAGGTGTACTTCTTTTTGACATTTGATCTATATTGTCTTTTAAGGAGTTATGTTCTTCAAATTTTTTTGTGCCTCCTTTACTAAGATGTAGATTTTCTTGCATCACTCCCATTTCTCTTCCCAATTTTTTTTTCTCTGCCTCTCTTGATTTTAAAAAATCTTTTTTAAACTCTTCCATGGTCTGAGACCAACTAATAACTTTTTCTTTTAGGCTTTGGTTGTAGAAGTTTGATGAAGTAATTGAAGAATTGAGAGCTCTTAGTCCATCCCTTCATTAAATATCTGCCAATTTGTGTTGCTTTTTAGTGGTCAGGAAAATACCATATTTAAGATGATGCAGAGACTCCCTTTTTGGCTTTTTATCACCAAAAAAAGAATCACTGACTTTGATTTATTGATTATTCATTAGGCTAATTAATAAATTGATTTGTTTCATATCCAGAACACTTTCTCTTGGTATTTTATACACCACAGGAAGATTAGATTTATTAGTTTGGCCTCAAAAGGCAGAACCAAGGATGATGAATGGAAGTAATATAGAGTTAAAATAAAGGCTTAATCTAAATGAAAAAAAAAAACCAATTAGATATATCCTAAAGGGGAATGGGTTGCCTCCAAATGGAGTGAAACAAAGCTTTATGGGCCACCTAACAGGTAGGCTGTAGAAGGTATCTTTATTTAGGGATTTCTTGGATTAAATGGGCTCAGAGGCTTTCTCCACCTCTTAAGTTTTGCAATTGCATACAAATATTGTTGAGAATCCAGGAAACTTTAACTTCTTTAACTTCTTTGTATCTCTGTTTCTTCATTAGTAAAAGGGGTCTGTAGTATCACTGTCTATATGTACACAAAGTTCACAGCATTATCATAAGGATGCTTTAAAGTATAAAGTATCATAAAATATATAGTAATCACGATTATTATTATTATGGTTTATTTTGAGGTGAAGAGAACAGCTGTTTTCTCCTAGTTCTTCCAAGTTCCCTAAAATCAGGAATAGAAATTTCCATTTGTTATGTGCTCAAATGCAAGAATGATTTGAAATGCATCAGATCTTCTGCTCTGGGAGTCACAGCCTCCTCAGTTCCTCAGCTTCAAAGGAAATGGTAATACATTAGAATTCCCCAGAAGCTCTCCTGGGTAAGGTCTGTTCCCCCCTCTAAGGTTCCATGTTTTTATAAAAGACAGGTTTAATATTTGATAGCCAAGTGATAATCAGGAATTGCTTTTAGCAGAGATTCACTAAAGCCATGCCATCCATGGAAACAGAAATGGATGACGGGTAAGAGGACACTGACAGTCCTGAAGTGAGAAGTTACTGCTCTTACCTACTCTGGGTAAAAAAAAGAAATATATATTTTTTTTCTGCTGGAGAAATATTCTGAAGAATAGGGGGAAGGTTCAGGATATGAGTGCTGTGTTCTGAGAAGCTTTCCACATATAAAATCAAAATGAATAAAACAATTTCAAAATCAGTTTTCTGAGTTAAAGGCAAAATAGTATCCATGAATTTATAGCTAAAAGGCATTGAGTAGAGTATTAGATTTGAAGTAGAAAATAGTCCCGGATTTAAAAAAAAATAATGTAAAAGGAGGAGGAGAGCAAATCCCCTTTCTAATGAAATTAAAGATTCTTAGGTACTAGAAAAAATTATTTTGTTACAAGGGACCAACTGGAATATTTTAAAAATCTGGATGTTCTCATGACAATCCACAAAATTACGAATTGCTCTTTGTGAATTGAACAATAAAACAGATGTTGAAGGGGGAGGGGAGAGAAAGGAGAAGAAGGAGGGGAGGGAAAGAGAGAGGAGGGAGAGAACAAAATAAGGGAGAAGAAGAGAGGAAAACAGAAAGAGACAGAGACAAAAACAGACAGAAGGGAAAAGGAGAGGGAGAGAGAGAAGGGGGAAAGGATAGGGGAAGGGGGAAAGGATAGGGAAAAGGGAAAAGAGAGAAAGAAAGAGGGGAGACAGGGAAGGAGAGAGAAAGAGAGAAGGAAATAGGAGAGAGGGAGAAGAAGGGACAGGGGAGAGAAAAAGAGGGGTAAAGAAAAAGGAGAGAGGGAGAGAAGAGGGAGAAGGAGAGGGGGAGGGAAGAGGAGAATAAAGGGAAGGAAAGGGAGAGGGGAGAGGGAGAGAAAGAGGGGGAGGGAGGGGAAGAGAGAGGGAGGGGGGACAGAGATAGAGACAGACACAGAGACAGACACACAGAGTCAGAGACAAAGAGGGAAAGAGAGGGACAGAGATAGAGAGAGACAGAAACAGACAGACAGAAAGAGAGACAGAACCTAGAAAAAATAACAACAAAATTCATATGGAAGAACAAAAGGTTGAGAATTTCAAGGGAATTAATGAAAAAAAAAAATCAAATGAAGGTGGCCTGGCTGTACCTGATCTAAAACTATATTATAAAGCAGCAGTCACCAAAACCATTTGGTATTGGCTAAGAAATAGACTAGTTGATCAGTGGAATAGGTTAGGTTCACAGGACAAAATAGGGAATAACTATAGCAATATAGTGTTTGACAAACCCAAAGATCCCAACTTTGGGGATAAGAATTCATTATTTGATAAAAACTGCTGGGAAAATTGGAAATTAGTATGGCAGAAATTAGTCATGGACCCTCACTTAACACCATATACCAAGATAAGTTCAAAATAGGTCCATGATTTAGGCATAAAGAATGAGATCATAAATAAATTGGAGGAATAAAGGATAGTTTACCTCTCAGACTTGTGGAGGAGGAAGGAATCTGTGACCAAAGGAGAACTAGAGATCATTATTGATCACAAAATAGAAAATTTTGATTACATCAAATTAAAAGGCTTTTGTACAAACAAAACTAATGCAAACTAGATTAGAAGGGAAGTAACAAATTGGGAAAACATTTTTACAGTTAAAGGTTCTGATAAAGGCCTCATCTCCAAAATATACAGAGAATTGACTTTAATTTATAAGAAATCAAACCATTCTCCAATTGATAAATGGTCAAAGGATGTGAACAGACAATTCTCAGAGGATTAAATTGAAACTATTTCCACTCATATGAAAGTGTTCCAAATCACTACTGATCAGAGAAATGCAAATTAAGACAACTCTGAGATACTCCTACACACCTGTCAGATTGACAAAGATGACAGGAATAAATAATGATGAATGTTGGAGGGGATGTGGGAAAACTGGGACACTGATGCATTGTTGGTGGAGTTGTGAAAGAATTCAACCATTCTGGAGAGCAATCTGGAATTATGCCCAAAAAGTTATCAAACTGTGCATACCCTTTGATCCAGCAGTGCTACTACTGGGCTTATATAGCAAAGAAATACTAAAGAGGGGAAAAGGACCTGTATGTGCCAAAATGTTTGTGGCAGCCCTTTTTGTAATGGCTAGAAACTGGGAAATGAATGGATGCCCATCAACTGGAGAATGGTTGGTTAAACTATGGTATATGAATGTTATGGAATATTATTGTTCTGTAAGAAATGACCAGCAGGATGAATGCCTCTGTATTGGAGGCCTGGAGAGACTTACATGAACTGATGCTGAGTGAAATGAGCAGAACCAGGAGATCATTGTACACAGCAACAGCAATACTGTATGAGGATGTGTTCTGATGGAAGTGGATATCTTCGACAAAGAGAAGATCTAATTCAGATCCAATTGGTCCATGATGGGCAGAATCAGTTACACCCAGAGAAGGAACATTGGAAAATGAGTGTAAACTGTTTGCATTTTTGTTTCTCTTCCCAGGTTAACCCTTTTGAATCCAATTCTTCCTGTGCAACAACAACAAAACAAAAATTCGGTTCTGCACATATATATTGTACCTAGGATATACTATAACATATTTAACATGTATGAGAATGCCTGCCATCTAGGGGAGGGAGTGGAGGGAAAAAGGGGAAAATCTGGCACAGAACGGAGTGCAAGGGATAATGTTGTAAAAAAAAAATTAACCGTGCATATGTACTGTCAAAAAAATGTTAAAAATAAAATAAAAATAAAAATAAATAAATAAATAAAAATCTTTTTAAAAAGAAAGAAAGAGAGACAGAGAGAAAGATAAGAGACACACAGAGGGAGGGAAGGAGAGAATAAAAGAAACAGAAATAGAGAGAGAGAAAGAAAAAGAGAAATAGAGAGAGAAAGAAAGAAAAAGAGAGTGAGTTAGAGAGAAAGCCAGAGATTAAGAGAGCGCTTGCCTCTTTTTCTTTATTTAGTTCCCCCTCCTCCTCCAAAATGCCTAAGCAGTGTTTACTCCTAACATCTTAAAGCTCTTGGGTATAAGATAAGACAGGGGATGGCACTTTGAAAACAGTTAAGTGCTATCCCAACCTAAGTTCTTCTTAGTCCTGTTGCTTAAACAAGCAATGAGACACAGCCAGGACTTGAATCAAAGACATCCAAAAGATTTGCTTGGCATATAAGTAGCCAGGCAAATGGGTTTTTATTCTAAGCCAATACAGCAAGTGGAAAGTCTTACAGGAGAATGGGGGGATGCTATAAAGTGGGAAGAATACTGGATTTAGAGTTAGAAGATGGTCTTGCATCTCAACCCTGCCACTTCTTGGCTACACAGCTTTCAGAAAGTGAACCCCTTGCCTTTGCTGGGTCTTGGTTTTCTCATCTATAAAATGATACAGTTAGACTAGATGATCTCTTCCCAGAATCCTGTAAGGTAAGGATGCAAATATCAGGCATGATGATAACCCAATGGTTCAGAAGTTGCTGCTGGTTATTCCTCAGCTTCTTTTTCATAACAATGTAAAATTAGAATCAATTTTAAAGATAAAGGGTAGTGATCTTCCAGCCCTGCTGCAGACACGCCAAAGAATATGTCTAGAAAAAGTGGGGACATTCAGTCAGTAAGCTTTAATTAGGTGATTACTATGTGGCTGGCACTGTGCTAAAGCACTAAGAACACAAAGCCTGGGGCAGCTAGGTGGCCAAGTGGATAGAGCACCAGCCTTGAATTTGGGAGGACCCGAGTTCAAATCTAATCTCAGACACTTAACACTTCCTAGCTGTGTGACCCTGGGCAAGTCACTTAACCCCAGCCTTAGGGGGGGAAAAAAAAACAAAACACAAAGACCTGAAGGAGCTATCTAATGGGGAGACAAAAAGTAAATATTTACATCTACAACCATGATACATAAAAGATCAATTCCACCACAAAGAGGAAAGACATGAGCATTTAAAGAGATCAGGAAAGGTTTCCTGTAGAAGGTGAGATTCTCAAAGTTGAAGTAAGCCAGGAAGGTTAATAAATGGAGATAAGAAAGGAGAAATTTATGAACATGGGGAAAAAATCCCCAGTGGATCAGGAACTGGGAAAAATCATAGAATAATCATGCTTAAGGGAAGGAATGCTTTCTTTTTGTAACTGTATCCTAGAACCTAGAAGCATCTGCTACATAGTTAAACACTTAAATGCTGGCAGGTTGATTATTTCTTCAATATGATTTTTCACTTGACACTGACTAATAATGATGACAATAGAGATAGGCAGAGGGATTAGATCTGTAATTGCACTGATGCAGGGAACTCCTGAACAACAAAACTCTCTCTGATAAGGTCTTGACAGTTGCAAAACCTTTTGTTCCAACTTTTCCCCTCCTTCCTCCACCCCTTCCCCCAGATGGCAGGTAGACCAATACATATTAAATATGTTAAAGTATATGTTAATCTATTTCATGTTTACCATTCCTGGTATCTATTGTACCTCTTCATTTTGTTGTAATGTCTTTTCCTAAATAAATCTACCTGTTGCCAAAGACAATGACCATTGTAAATTCTTCATAGGACAGAATTTGGTGCCT
The DNA here is from genome assembly GCF_048593235.1 of Sminthopsis crassicaudata. Lineage (NCBI taxonomy): Eukaryota > Metazoa > Chordata > Mammalia > Dasyuromorphia > Dasyuridae > Sminthopsis > Sminthopsis crassicaudata. Next base: position 42,782,266 of record NC_133621.1, on the reverse strand, counting down.
ACAATCTCATCATTTGATGCTGAGCCCCAAACCCATCATTTAGGACCAAGAACTGCTCTCCTAAATCATAGCATTTGGTGCCAAAAATGCCTGCTCCTAAACAACATCATTTGTCTCTTTAAATCACATCATCTCCACCAATAAAAAAGTCAGCACTTACTCTGAAACTCTTAATCTTAAAGAGATGTCTGAGAGCAAACACTGAGTGGTTTAATGACTTACCTAGAGTCATATAGATCTTTTGTGTCCAAGGCAGGACTTAAATCCCCAGCTTCTCGGCCAATCCTCTTATCATGCTGCCTCAAGTAATTTCTTAGATTGAATTCAAGTAGAAATGCTTCTAAATTAAAATTAAAAAGGCACTAATTAAACAAAGGGTGCCTCTTTCAAGGGACCAGCTTAACCCCAGCATGAATTAAAAGCAAGGAGATACAGAAAATCATTCAATAGCTAAGATGCATTTAAAGTGAATTTGATTACAGAAAGTTCTTTAAGTTTGAACCCACTATTCCCAGGGACCAAAATACAAAGTGGCCCCCAAGTGTTGGGAAGAAATGTTATGCTTCTATTCTTGCTATATCTTCAAGTCAGTATCCCTTTGCCAAAAACAAGACAAAACAAAACAAAAACAACTTTTTTTTTCATTTTTTAATTAATTTTATAATTATATATATTTTTGACAGTATGTATGAGTAATTTTTTTTATAACATTATCCCTTGTATTCATTTTTCCAAATATTCCCCTCCCTCCCTTTACTCCCTCCCCTAGATGGCAGGCAATCCCATACATGTTAAATGTGTTACAGTATAACCTAGATACAATATATGTGTGTAAAACCAAATTTCTTGTTGCACTGTAAGAATTGGATTCTGAAGGTATAAGTAACCTGGGTAGAAAGACAGTAGTGCAAACAGTTTACAGTCAATTCACAGTGTTACTTCTCTGGATGTAGCTGATTCTGCCCATCATTGATCACTGGAACTGAATTAGATCTTCTTTATGTTGAAGATATCCACTTCCATCAGAATACTTCTTCATACAGTATTGTTGTTGAAGTGTATAATGATCTCCTGATTCTGCTCATTTCACTCAGCATCAGTTGATGTAAGTCTCTCCAAGCCTCTCTGTATTCATTCTGCTGGTCATTTCTTACAGAACAATAATATTCCATAACCTTCATATACCATAATTCACCCAACCATTCTCCAATTGATGGACATCCATTCATTTTCCACTTTTTAGCCACTACAAAAAGAGCTGCCACAAACATTTTGGCACATACAGGTCCCTTTCCCTTCTTTAGTATTTCTTTGGGATATAAGCCCAGTAGTAGCACTGCTGGATAAAAGAGTATGCACAGTTTGATAACTTTTTGGGCATAATTCCAGATTGCTCTCCAGAATGGTTGAATTCTCTCACAACTCCACCAACAATGCATCAGTGTCCAAGTTTTCCCACATCCCCTCCAACATTCATCATTATTTTTTCCTGTCATCTTAGCCAATCTGACAGGTGTGTAGTGGTATCTCAGAGTTGTCTTAATTTGCATTTCTCTGATCAATAGTGATTTGGAACCCTTTCTTTTTTTTATTAATTTTTATAATTATAACATTTTCTTTGACAGTACATATGCATAGGTAATTTTTTTATAACATTATTCCTTGTACTACCTTCTGTTCTAAGTTTTTCCCCTCCTTCCCTCCACCCCCTCCCCTAGATGGCAGGCATTCCCATACATATTAAATATCTTATAGTATATCCTAGGTACAATATATATGTGCAGAACCGAATTTTGTTGTTGGTGGTGGTGCAAAGGAAGGATTGTATTCGGAAGGTAAAAATAATCTGGGAAGAAAAACAAAACAAAACAAAACAAAAAAACAATGCTCACAGTTTACACTCATTTCCCAGTGGAACACTTTCATATGAGTGGAAATAGTTACAATTTCATCATCTGAAAATTGTCTGTTCATATCCTTTGACCATTTATCAATTGGAGCAAAAAAAAACTTCTTAATTAAATAAAACAATAATAAATATTGGCGATTGATTTGGGGGAAAACACATTGGAATAGGAGCTTGAATTGAAATAGAAAATCAGTCCCAATCCCTCAAAAGTACTCCAAGAATCATGAGAAGGTGTAACTTGGATGAACAACACAATTTTCAACTTCCCAGACATTAAAATAACTAGATGTTACATAAACCTAATGTTTTATCTTTTTCCCAAATATTTCATATCTATTATATAATGTAATTCTCCCAATAACGTCAATTGGTAAAGGAAAATTACCATTAGTCCCATTTCCTGATGCAGAAACTGAACCACAAAGAGGTTAAATGTCTTATCTGACCCAGTGAGTGGTATATTCAGCACTTGTCCCCAGGTCTTTTGATTCCTAAGTTGATGCCCTTATGAACCTCGTCCATTTCCCTTACTGAAGATCTGCAGTGAAAATATATTTATTCTGTACTTCCTTTTGAGCTCAACTTGAGGAATCTATCATAATTTGTTATGATAGATTTTTGCATCCACAGCCAGATCGGCAAGCTGTTTTTAAAAGAGAAAAAAAAATCTTAATAAAACATAAAGAGGAATAGGACAGATGGCATATCTACAGCAGTTACACAGATCAACTTTTAGCAGGGAGGTGTAGGAAAATGGATGAAATATGAAATATTCATATTATTTGGTGAAGCCTCAGAAGGGAGATAAGTTTTGGTTTCATAAAAGATGCAATCATTCAATATTAATAAGATAGAAATACAGGCCAAATTCAAGCTTCTATGGCATGAATCAAATCCATCTCCTCTACAACTACAGATTGCAAACATCAGAGATCACAGAAACTTATGGAAGACTGCTGCCTGCTTATTAAAGGATTGCCATTAACATAAGTGAATTAATACAGCATTTCAATGTGAGGTCACTGTCAGATCACTTATTATTTAGAAGTTCCAAGCAAAAAGATTGATGGGAGCAAATTTAATGGTAGATATTGCAAAGCATAATCATTAGTAACTATTGCTTGTAACTGGCTAAAATAGATGGGCATTTCAATAAAGTTAGATGAAAAAAACTGAACTGGGAGTGAGGAGACATGCTTTCTAGTCACTGGGGATGAGAAGTTGGGATGTCATCTCCTTTCTCTTTATCTTGATTTCACCATCCTAAAAACAAACAAACAAAAATTCTCCTCACCTACATCAAAGAAATTATTCTAGGACATTGTGTTGTTATAGAAAGAGCACCAAATACAAACTTGGGCTCAAGTACCAGGTTGAGTGTCAATGCAATTTACCATTTGCAGAATTATCCTCTGTAGGACTCAGTTTCTTAATCTGTTACTAGACTAGTTCCAGCTCTAAATCTGTGATTGCATAATCCTATCATTAGATAGTCTCTGAGAGCCCTCCCAGCTCTTTATCTATGAGCTATCAACTATAAGTCTTATTATTATCATAAGTTCCATATTGGTAGTATAAACTGAGAGCAAGACTAGTGCAGAAGATTTGGGGTAAATTCCACCAGGTCCCATGATTCAATATATCCACACAATCCACACAAAGTTTCTATGGGTTCAGTGTTTCAATGATAGACATCAGTCTATCATCCCCTTCTCCATATAACCAATCCCTATCATCTTTGTCTCTGTCTCTCCCTCTCTCTGTCTCTCTCTGTCTCTCTCTGTCTCTCTCTCTCTGTCTCTCTCTCTCTCTCTCTCTCTCTCTCTCTCTCTCTCTCTCTCTCTCTCTCTCTCTCTCTCTCTCTCTCTCTCTCTCTCACACACACACACACACACACACACACACACACACACACACACACACACACACACACACCTTACCTCAATATACTCTCACCCTGGAACCTGCCTCAGCCTCTAGGGCTCCAATTTATTGGGGTAAGGTATAAAAGCATCAATTATACATCTTTGTTCCCTCACCACAATCAAGTGCATTTATACATCTATCTATGTCTCTAAAAGTCTAGAGCTCAAATCTTTCACTGAAAAGAGGCAAGGGTGCTTGAAGAATAGTGATCTATGCTATCAACTCTGGAACAAAAAGGCATCATGATGAAGTACCAACTAGAATTATTACATTTCAAGCAAAGAAAGAATCCGAACAGAATTAGAGTCATCAGTAAGAATGGAGAGCAAATCAAGAGCCAGAGACCAAAAATGTCTTCTTTGAAATGTTCTCCTTTTTCTCTTTTGTCCACAATAATTCTCTGTTGGCAGGACTTGCCTAGCCCTGGGGTGCCCTGGAACAGTTCAGCACTTCATATAACAATTGGCTTTTTAGAGAATCAAGGCTTCAGTTTAATAGGTCTCTTCCTGGGAACTGTGCAAAGATCTAGTGAATCATATCAGTGCCTAATGTTTAAGTCGTGCTATTTTCTGGCCACTTGAAGCTTAATGTAATCACTAACCCACATTCTCCAAGGCAGGTGAATGACCAGCACAGAATCCTAGAATGTTAAAGGTGGAAGAGCCCTAAAAAATCATATTGTCTAATCTATTTAAAATCCAGATAAATGTGTAATAAATACTTTATCAAAGAACTGTCAAAGAGATGATTTGCTAAAGACAGCATAGTCTTAGTGGTCAACATTTCAACTCTGATCTCCTAATTTCCAATTCAATGTGTTCCCCCCCCCCATAGACATTACCTGATATAGGATTCTCCAGAATTCTAGTCATTTTAATCATTCTAATCATTATCTGATTTAGAATTCCCCAGAATTCCTTCAGGTATCATCATCCTTCCATTCTCTCATTTAATTACAAGAATAATAGCATCAGATGCATAGAAGGACAATATCCAGTTTTCCCTAACTCCTTAATACCACAACCAAAATTATTTTCCTGTTACATAGATGTAACCTCTGTGTTGGAGACTCCCTTCTGAAAAGAAGGACCTAGTTATAGTTTGGGAGTCTTCTTACTTCCTCGGCTCCTTGATACCACCCAAATGATCTGAATAGTTCATTATTTGACATACGCATTGACTCACAGAGATCAAAAAATGAAGAGTGTTACTTACAAATTAATGGAAAGGGATAGGACTCAAACCTGAGCCCATAAAAAGTAATGTCTATCAGTGAATAATTTTCTTCAGAGACCTTTAGAGTTTCAATTACTTACAATACTGCTTTGGGTAGGGTTCTAGCAGAGGGTTACAGGGATTGCTCCCAGGTGAGCCTCCTTTTTAGTTCTATCAGCATTCTTCACTTTTGGCAGCTGCCTTCCTCTATCATCAAGTTTCCTCAGTCATTGTTCTCATCCCTAACCAGCACTTTTGTGCTTCTGGCACTGCATTTAGCCCCAAGTCCATATTTCCTTTCCCAACAGGTAGTTCTTTAATCATTGGTCATGTTTGCTACCCTCTGTATGCCATTCTCCTCTGGATGAAGGAAAGATAATGAGGGAGGAAAGAAGTAAGAAAAAGGAGAGGGAGACAGAAAGGGAAAGGAGGGAGGGAGGGAGGGAAGGAAGGGAGGGAGGGAGGGAGGGAGGGAGAAAGGAAGAAAGGTAGGGAAGGGAGGGAGGAAGGAAGGATCATTTACATCTCCCCAGTTCAATCATAAATCCTTAGGGTCTGTACACTTTATCTCATATGCTTTTTTTTTTGTATACAGTTACATGATCATAATTTTTTAGTTGTTTACAATCATGTACCACACTTCATGGTTCCATTTAGGGTTTTCTTGGCAAAGATACTGGAGTGGTTTGTCATTTCCTTCTCTAGCTCATTTTACATATGAAGAAACAGAGGCAAGCAGAGTTAAATGACTTGCCCCAGGTCATGCAGTTTTGGAAGTGTCTCAGTAGGACCCTGGACTTAGAGCTGGAAGAGATTATTAGAGGTCATTAAGTTCAACACCTTCATTTTCCCAGGAAAGGAAGGAAGGGGAGGAGAGAGGCCCCAAATCCCAGGTGATTTGTTTCATATCATCAACCCCCTAGGAGATTGGAATAAGCATCTCATTATCCCTAATTATTTTTCTTTCCTTCCCATCCACAGGGTAATTGTGCCAGGTTATTCAAATTACTGAGGCTCCTTCACATCCTGGTTCAAAAGGTATATTAGGAAGAGAGAAATTTGTAACTTAAGTTGCTCAGAATTTAATTCTGCATCAAAATCTCTTAAGAACCTTAAATGGTTCCCTTTTATTACAAAATAAAAATTCAAACTTCTTTGCTTAGCATTCAAGGCTCTCCCATCTGTCCTCAACCTACTTCTTTAGTTTTTAATTCCCAATTACTCTACACAATCCAATCCTACAATTCTAATCATGCTCAAGGGACAGCTAAATGGTACAGTAGATAGAGGATTGATGTTCTTCCTGAGTTCAAATCTAGCCTCAGACACTCTGAATTCTAATTCTAATTCTGTGGCCTGCTTCCTCAGATTTTCTAAACACTAAATCCTGAACTCTTCCCATTTATACCCATTTCCTCTTTTTGATATTGATACAGGATCTTTTTGTTCTTCCAATGTTCATAACATGTGAACAAATATTGTCTGGTTCTTAGTAGAACCATGGAGAGAGGTGGAAGAGATATTAGTGGTTCATTAAATTCAACACCTTCATTTTTCCCATTGGGGAAACTGAGGCTGAGAAAGGTTTAGTGACTTGCACAGTATCAAAGAGCTAGTGAATAGCTATGGTGAAATTTGGAATTAGGTCCTCAACTCCAGATACAACATCCTATGCTACCATATCACCAGGTACTAATGAATAAAGTTAAGATCAGCTCACTTCCCACTATGACAATATATAAACATGGCTGTGGGAATGGAAAGAATACCTTCTAGCCTCGGAGACCAAGATTAAATCCTGGCTCTGTTATTTGCTCATTATACCATGACAAATAAATCATTTAAATTCTCTGAGTGCCAGTGTTCTCACTTCTGCAAAAGAGAGTTTATCTAGTAGTAGGAAAATGTTTAGCAGACCTTAAAACACAATATAGTTTAAAGCAGTGATATCAAACTCAGATAAAAGTGAAGACCAATGAATTCTACATATTTGCCCTTTTGCTTTGTAGATAATTACTGCTAAGAGGCAGGTAGATGGGGCAGTGAATAGAGGACTGGACCTTGAGTCAGGAATATTCAAGTTCAATTTAGGTGTGTGATCAGTAAATGGAAATAATAAGAGCGATCACTCTTCTAAGATTGTTATAAGAATCAAATAACAATAACCAAATAAATGCTTTGTAAATCTTAAAGTGTTCTATAAATGTGAACTGTTAGTGCTATTGATGGAAGTGAATTTTAATGATTTCATATACAATCTTCTTTTGTTGAACTCCATTTTGAAATGCTTATATTTGTTCATTTAGGATTCATATTTTAAAAATGTTTAAAGTTCATCTTAAGTAGATATTGATCTAGACAAGAAGAATAATTGGGCACGAGACTAATAAAACATGAATTGGAGGATGTTAAATTATTTTTTTCATTATATAGAATGGTTTATCTTGTTATATCTGCTAACCCTGTAGAAGTTATTTGCCAATTCAATAAAACTGGTGAGTTGATTCATTGTGCCATGTATTTCAGGATAGATTAGGTTTGGGAATACAGCCTAATGCTAGGCATTTGCGCTGAATCCTTTCCTGGGTGTTTTGTTTTCCATTTTCAAACTATCCAACACAATGGGGATTCTCCTTTCTAAATAAATCAGAAAAAATCTCTCATAGATCAATTGTCAGGAAATTAATCCAGATCCATGATAGGTAAGTTGTTTTTGGCAGGAGAGCTTCCTTACTATTTCTGGATATTATGCAGAAAAACAAGAAAAAGAAATTTAGATAAATAGAAAAGGGCTTGAAAGGATGTTTCTAAAATAGCGAGGGATAGCGTACTTTTGACATAGTTAATAGGGAGGGAAAAAATGAGATGTAAGCCTGGAAAACCAGAGAGAGCCTAGTGTTCGTTCAGAGCTGACCTTCTAATAATTGAAAGGTTGGATGACAGATGTTGGAGGCAAGGGGAGGGGAAGAGACAAAACTCAAATCACATTTATAGCTTGGCTAAATGGAAAGTTGGGTATTGGGAAGGAGGAAGAAATAACTATGTCCCAGTAATGGGAAAGCAGTTTGATGTAGTGAAAAGAATACTCAGAGGAGCTTGGTTTGAGTCCTAGTTCAGTGATTTACCAGTAAATTCTGGGCAAGCCATTATCTTAGAGACCTAGTTTCTGCATCTATAAAAAGGGGACTGTACTCCCCCCCTCCCCCCCCCCCCCGAGGCTGGGGTTAAGTGACTTGCCCAGGGTCACACATCTAGGAAGTGTTAAGTGTCTGAGGCCAGATTTGAAATCAGATCCTCCTGACTTCAGGGCTGGTGCTCTATCTACTTCGCCACCTAGCTGCTCCCAGGACTATGCTTTTAATGAAGCTATGACTTTATCATTAAAGATCTCTTGAAGGTAATGAGTTCCCTATTACTAGAAGTATTTAAGCAAAAGGATTTGACCTGCTTGGTGTGCAAGAGAATGAGTTCTTGCTCAAATACAGGTTGGATTAGGAATCCTGCAAGACTTCCTTTATCTCAATTCTGTGATACTCTCTCTGTCTATGGAGGTTATAACTTTCCATGCCTTCTTGGGCTGGGCTTGGGATCTTTGTTTTTTAATCATGTTTTCCTAGAAATCCTCCTTTGAGGATTCACTTGCAGTAGAATGTTGATATATTTTCTCTCCATAATAACAGTAAAATAATAATAGCGTTTGTGTAGAGTTTTAAGATATGCGAAGCATTTTGTATATCACTGTCTTGTTTAATCCCCATAGCCACTCTAGAAGGTAGGTGCTACTATTTTACAGGGAGGAAACTGAGACTCAGATAGATTAAGTGATTTATTCAGGATAGCAAGTATGTAAAGTGGTATTTCAACTCAGGTTCTTCCTAGGTGTCTATCTCAATTTATACATAGTCGTGGGTGAAAACAACTTGGGGAGATGAAAGAAGAAAGAAAAAAGGGATTATCGTGCAAGGAGAAAACAGTGGAAACTGAGAAAAATGAGAATTGTGGAAGATCATGTTTCTAATCTTGCATAGGAGTCTCGCTCTGTGTGTGTCTCTCTTGCTGTCTGTCTGTCTGTCTCTCTCTCTGTCTCTCTCTCTCTCTCTCTCTCTCTGTCTCTCTCTGTCTCTCTCTCTCTCTCTCTCTCTCTCTCTCTCTCTCTCTGTCTCTCTCTCTCTCTCTCTCTCTCTCTCTCTCTAACCCTAACCCTAATCTTCTAACTATGTCTTTCTGTCTGTGTTTTTCTCAGCCTCTGGTTCTCTGTATGTATATGTGTCTCTCTCTATCTCAGTCTCTCTATGTTTCTCTCTCTTTCTCTCTCTGCCCATCTCCATTCCTGTCTGTCCCTCTCACTCACACATATTCGCTCTCATTCTCTCTCTGTCTCTCCTCACTGTCTCTCTGTCTCTGTTTTTCTTTGTGTGTCTCTGTATCTCTGCCTCTCAACACTGAATCTCAGGAATTCATCTTCTCTTTAGAAAGAGACAGAATAATAATTCTTTCAAAGATACAAAGCATTTAAACAAGACAGTCAGGTAAGGTCACAGTGACATTTAGTGACAATGAAATCAATCTCAGATAAAGCCATGACCAAGATATTGTAATGTCATAAAATAATAGTTCAATCAGTGAAGCTTTTAATTATATTAAAATTCAGCCTCTGGACTGGAATAGTATTTCATATCAGCTTCTACAGGGGAGTCTGAGACTTGTTGATTCCTTCAGCTAAAGTAAGCAAAAACCAATCATCTATCCATCCCTATGTCCTTCCCCAATATGGTGACTCCACAGGGGCAAGCAAGGGGCCACCAGATTATGGAAAGCTTCTGATTGGCAGTGTGGTTGTACTCACGAGTTATACTTCTAGCCTATGTGAGATAAGGAGACTCAGTTTAAAAAAATCCTCCCAAAGAAAAAGAGCTAACAATGGGGACAAAAACTATCAATGAGATATTTCAGGGGGAAAAATTGAAATTTGGTAATTTGGTAAATTGAAATTTGGTAACACTTTACCAGCCTCTCCCCACCCCACCTCTCTTTTGATCTAGCTCAGACACAGATTTGTAGGACGAGTTTCCAAAATGTACTTGCCCTAAATAATGACATAAATGACTACATAGTCATCTGACCCCAAAATCAGATTTTTCCCTGTTTTTTTCTCCATATTGCCTTTATCATTTCATTTCCCCCTTATTCTTTTTTTTCCACATTCTCACTACGAACTCATATGTTCCCACCACCACCAAACTTCCTTTGAAAAATGATCACCCTTTGCCAACTCTTCTGACCTAAAAAGGAATCTTAATCATTGTACCCATATAGGGATTTTGCTCAATTAAAACACTGCCCTGGATTCTAGAGACAGGGTAAAATGGTGGAAAGAGTGCTTACTGTTCTTGGAGGAAGAATACCTGTGTTCAAATGCTGATAGGGATACTTACGAGGTGTGCTATTCTGGCACTTCTTGGGTCTTGATTGTCTCATCTATATCCAGCTTCTTAAATTGTAGTCTAAGACTACATATACCAGAGGAGAATCTCATAATTGAATGTGGGGGTTGCAAAATTATTATTTATCATCAGTAAATGTTTGACTTGTATTCCTATTTTATGTATCTATATACCTGGGGTTACATAAAATTTATTGGGCAAAAAGGGGTAACAAGTGGGAAAAGTTTAAGAAGTCCTGATCTATAAAATGGGAACATTGATACTTGTACTTATTTCTTACTTGTACTCTAGATATCACAAGAGCAAATTTATTGGGCAAAATTCTTTGTAATAACAACTCAAATACTTATAGTACTTTATGGTTTCACAATGCTTTTGGGAGATCCAAGGTCTCCCTATCTCCCTTGTCTTGCTCAAGCTAGTAGTGGTCATTCATGGATCAATCCTACTGATTCATACAGAGGTTTTGATTTGCTTTCTCTGCAATCTCCAGACATCATAAGAATAACTGACTCTAAAAAGGTAAGGAGGTGAAGAATTGACCTATCTATAGCAAGCATTCTTAACCCAGGGTCTGCAAATTTGTTGGTTTTTTTCCCAATATTTTGATAGGTGTATCAAAATTGGTTTCCTTTGTAATTTTTGATATGTCCATTTTATATATATTTAAAAGTATTATGGGAGGCATATGGGGAGTAAAGGCAGAGATTCACCTGAGCTCTCCTCCAAACCCCTCAAAACACCTTTAAATGATGACTCCAAACAAATTCTAGCACAACATAAAACACAAAAAGATGGCGTAAAGCAATTTTCCAGCCCAAGATAACTTAGGTCAATAGAAAAGGTCTGTTGCACTAGGGTGTGAGGGGAGCACAGTCCAATATAGACCAAGTCAGCACAGTCCTGGCCCCAGCAAATCAGGAGGTCTTGGAAGCTACTAAATCTACAATGGCTGCTTCCAGATCTCTCAGCCCACAGATGGTAAGAGGGTCAAACAGCTGGTCAGAAGGAGATTACAGGGGTCTTTTTTGCTAGTAGTAGGCAGGACTCTTGCTTTACCCATATTCAGATCTGGTATACAATCCTGGATCACAGTTCCACAGTGAGAAGGAATACTAGCACTAGAACTACTGTAGCTTACAGCCACAGTAGAACTAGAACCCTCCTAGGGAAGAAAAGAGTCTTTGTGTTCACTTACAGACCAGAGTATAGACCAGGAAAAGAGTAAGTGTGTTTTATATTGTGCTAAAATTTGTTTGGAGTCATCATTTAAAGGTGCTTTGAGGGGTTTGAAGGAGAGCTCAGGTGAATCTCTGCCTTTACTCCCCATCGTGGCTTTGCCTCCCATAATACTTTTAAATGTATAAAATGGACACATTGATCCTTGGTTCATAATACCTTGGAAAAACAGAAAACTTACAGGTTCCTACAAAAATTTCTGAAAACAACTGCAGAAAATCCCTGAAGCTTGGAATGTTGCACTTTGGAAGCAGAGCCCTTGTTTAACAAAGTGTTTAATAGTAAAGTAATAGGCTGAGAAAATGAGAAATGAGAAAGAATCTGGCCAGAAAAATTACTACGCTGACAAGGAAGATCAAAACATACACTCAGAAGAGATAACAACAGTGCTTACTGTCCTATATCCAAAATCTCCAAGAAAAATAATAATTGGTCTCAGGCCATGGAAAAGCTCAAAAGGGATTTAAAAATCAAGTAAGAGAGGTAGAGGGAAAATTGGGAAGAGAAAGGAGAGTGATGAAAAAAAAGAAGTACAAAAAGTCAATGAGATATTTATGCACTGTTGGTGGAATTGTGAACTGATTCACTGATTTATAGCCAAAGAGCTATAAAACTATGCATACCCTTTGATGTAGTAATAGGACTGCTAGGGAAGAGGGGAAAAAAGGAAGAGGACCTTTTCTCAGGGCAAAGAACTGGAAATTAAGTGGAAATTGGGGAATAGCTGAAAAGTTATGGTATGTGAATATAATGGATAATTATTATTCTAGAAGAAATGATGAGCAGGCTGATTTCAGAAAAGTCTATAAAGACATATGAATGATGCTAAATAAAGTGAGCAGAACCAGGAGAACATTATACATAGTAACAGCAAGATTGTGTGATGATTTAAGATGATCAACTTAGCTCTTCTCAGCAAAACAGTATTCCAAGACAATTTCAATAGATTTGGAATGAAAATGTCAACTGTACTCAGAAAAAGAATTGTGGAGACTGTGAATTGAATCATAATATTTTCACCTTTTTTTTCTTTCTTGTGTTCCCTATTGTTTTGATTTTTCTTTCACAACATAAATAGTATGGAAATATGTTTAAAATTATTGTACACATATAACATATATGAGATTGTTTGCTATCTTGTGGAGAGGGGAAATAAGGGAGAGGGAGGAAAAATTGGAACTTAAAATCTTATAAAAATGAATGTCGAAAAGTATTTTTACATGTAATTGGAAAAAAAAAAATACTGTTAAATGAAAAAAAATTCTGAAAAGGCTTCTTTGGATTGACAAAGGGATCCATGAAACAAAAATTCATAACTCTTGATCTAGAGAGAGATTTGAAAACTATATATGTCCATGTGGGTGCAAAAATTTACTTTCAGTGGATCTCTTAATGATCATATTGAGTGTTCATAAGTTAACAAATATAAACCTCTTTTAGAAGTTGAAGCATCATGCTTGACCTTTTACCTGGCCTATTTTGTTATCCTGTGTTGTGATTTAAGTCCCCTTGTCATACAGCAGAAATAATTACAGTAAGGACCACCTGAAAGACAGCCTTAACATCACAAATGTATCCTCAACTGTGATATATAAATTCACAACTTCAGAAAAGTCTTAGGGCAGTGTAGAATAATTTCTTTTTTTAAAACTAAAATGAAATCATTGTACTTTAATCTGAGCAAGAACACTCTGCTAAGAAGAGAGAAGGTGAAACAAGCATAAAATAGTAGTTCCTAGGAAATCAGCATTTCTCTATGTCAAGTTAGATTCTCTGCTAAGACTCAATCAGACTGAACTTCTTAGAGGAGGCGTGTCTTAGCCCAATAGGGTCAGTAAAGAGTGCAAGCGATATGGAATTTATAGGTGCCATGTTGGTTTTCAGACTTTCCCACAACTGGCCAAAAATCAGCACAGAATCTTTCAGCTGGTTCATTGCTAGAAAGGCAAAATGGCTCTTCATCAATTTAGAATCTAATCTACCAGAATGATCGTAATAAGAGATATGTATAAAACCATATTCTTTGTTAGTTCCAACCCATATTTTGACCAAATCAAATCTGCATTTTATACCTACTATTGACAACTTGTAAAATCTCAAAAGTTTTTGTCAGAGCTTCAAGATGGAGAGTTGACACTTGATGATTCTCCTAGTGGCCAGTAATGTAGAAATAAGCTGGATACATTTTCTCATTAACACCTCTTTTGTTTGTTTTTTTTTTTTAAATAAGTATCCATAAGCATTGGAGGTGACAACTAACTCCCACCTCCTCCTAAGTACCTCTTAAGTACTAGTCCTAAGTATTCCCATAATTTGTCAACAAGTGCCCTCCCCCAGGGTATAAAAGAAAGTTGGAATCAAGGCAGGTCCATTCACTGCTTCGAATCTCCTCGTGGTGAATAACTCTTTGCACTTTCTTTTTCCAAGCTTGCCTCATTAATCGGGGGACTGGGGCCTTTTGCCACTCCTTTCCCCTGACATGGATAGCCAAAACACAACTCTGTCTATTGACAAGTCCTTCCTAAATTTTGATAGGGAAAACTATGTTCAGCTATGGACCAGTTTTCCATGTCTTAACATGGAAGGGAATAGGTATCCCCCAGGACTGAGAGAGACCTCCCTGGAGACTTTAGCAGCCCAGCCTGAAGTGGATATTGCGGGTCCCTTACCTTCTGAAGATTCTCTTATCCTGCCAGATGAGTGCTTGGAATTCTTGCAAGAAAGGCAGGCCCAAGAGCAAAGGCTTTGCAGAAATGGCCTTCCTCCCACAGAGATCCAACATCCCACCTTGTCAACAACAGAGAAGCTGCCATGTGAAGCCCCTGGCCCAGACCCATTGCCTTGTCCCAAGACTGAAGTTAGGGAAGAGGCAGAAGAGCGAGCTTCTGGTCCTGTCAAGACGAAGAAGAGAGAGTGGGTGCGCTTTTCCCTTTACCAGAAGCAAATCCTGATGGAGCATTTCAAAGTGAATAGAAACCTCTCCACCAAGGATGTGGAAGAATTGTCCTCTCAGCTGGGCCTCTCCCCTAAACAGGTCCGGAACTGGTTTCAAAACGAGAGGAAGAAATTCAAGAAGAGGTTTCCTTCTGAAGACTCTCTTGTCCTGCCAGATGAGTGCTTGGAATTCTTGCAAGAAAGGGAGGCCCAAGAGCAAAGGCTTTGCGGAAATGTCCTTCCTCCCCCAGAGATCCAACATCCCACTTTGTCCACAACAGAGAAGCTCCCCTGTGAAGCCCCTGGCCCAGACCCATTGTCTTGTCCCGTGCCTGAAGCTAGAGAAGAGGCAGAAGAGGGAGCTCCTGGTCTTGTGAAGATGAATAAGAGAAAGGGGGTGCGCTTTTCCCTTTACCAGAAGCAAATCCTGATGGAGCGTTTCAAAGTGAATAGAAACCTCACCACCAAGGATGTGGAAGCCTTGGCCTCTCAGCTGGGCCTCTCCCCTAAGCAGGTCCAGGACTGGTTTCAAAACGAGAGGAAGAAATTCAAGAAGAGGTTTCCTTCTGAAGACTCTCTTGTCCTGCCAGATGAGGGCTTGGAATTCTTGCAAGAAAGGCAGGCCCAAGAGCAAAGGCTTTGCGGAAATGTCCTTCCTCCCCCAGAAGTCCAAGGTCCCTCCTTGTCCACAACAGAGAAGCTCCCCTGTGAAGCCCCTGGCCCAGACCCATTGTCTTGTCCCGTGCCTGAAGCTAGAGAAGAGGCAGAAGAGGGAGCTCCTGGTCTTGTGAAGACGAATAAGAGAAAGGGGGTGCGCTTTTCCCTTTACCAGAAGCAAATCCTGATGGAGTGTTTCAAAGTGAATAGAAACCTCACCACCAAGGATGTGGAAGCCTTGGCCTCTCAGCTGGGCCTCTCCCCTAAGCAGGTCCAGGACTGGTTTCAAAACAAGAGGAAGAAATTCAAGAAGAGGTTTCCTTCTGAAGACTCTCTTGTCCTGCCAGATGAGTGCTTGGAATTCTTGCAAGAAAGGCAGGCCCAAGAGCAAAGACCTTGTGGAAATGTCTTTCCCCTCCCAGAGATCCAAGGTCCCTCCTTGTCCACGACAGAGAAGCTCCCCTGTGAAGCTGCTGGCCCAGACCCATTGCCTTGTCCCAAGACTGAAGTTAGGGAAGAGGCAGAAGAGGGAGCTTCCAGTCCTGTCAAGCCGAAAAAGAGAGAGCGGACGCGCTTTTCCCCTTACCAGAAGCAGGTCCTGATGGAGCATTTCAAGGGGCATGAAAAACTCACCACCAAGGATGTGGAAGACTTGTCCTCTCAGCTGGGCCTCTCCCCTAAGCAGGTACGGGAATGGTTTCGAAATGAGAGGAAGAAATTCAAGAAATGGTTTCCACTCTTGCTGAATGGAGAGCAGGGGGTGGACTGCAAGAGATCATAGGACATGAATGAGAGCTGGTCTATGAAATCTGGTGTAGGGGTCAGGTTGTAATGTCTCCTGGAGAAGAAGAAAGAAGTCACATAAAGCAACATGGAACCATGACACTTGTGAAAAATTAAAGTGAAAAAAAGCTGGAGTGCACATTTTGAAAAGCTGAAAAGGACAATGAATTTGCCTCTTTGGTTCATAGTTTACACTTCAATGCTGGATGGTCTAGAGGGCTCTCAAGTTCCTTCTGGTCCTCAATCACTAATACTGTGAATCATGAGCTTAAATCTCAATCATCCTATTCCTATGGCTTGATCTTGGAAAAATCTTTTTTTTTTTTTTTTTTTTTTTTTTTTTCCTGTCTAACATTCAGTCTCCTCATTTATAAAATGAGGTTGTTTACAGTACTTGGTCTGTCTCCCAAAAAAAGTTTTTATTTTTTTATGTTTTTAAAATTTTTTTTAATTTTAATTAATTTTATAATTATAACATTTTCTGACAGTACATATGCATAGGTAATTTTTTTTTTACATTATCCCTTGTATTCCCTTCTGTTCCGAATTTTCCCCTCCTTCCCTCCACCCTGTCCCCTAGATGGCAGACTTTCCCATACATATTAAATATGTTATAGTACCAAATTTTGTTGTTGTTGCAAAGGAAGAATTGGATTCAGAAGGTAAAAATAACCTGGGGAGAAAAACAAAAAATGCTCACAGTTTACACTCATTTCCCAGTGTTCCTTCTCTGGGTGTAGCTGATTCTGTCCATCATTGATCAATGAACTGAGTTAGATCTTCTTTATGTTGAAGATATTCACTTCCATCAGAATACATCCTCATACAGTATTGTTGTTGAAGTGTATAATGATCTTCTGGTTCTGCTCGTTTCACTCAGCATCAGTTGATGTAAGTCTCTCCAAGTCTCTCTGTATTCATCCTGCTGGTCATTTCTTCCAGAACAATAATATTCCATAACTTTCATATACCATAATTTACCCAACCATTCTCCAATTGATGGACATCCATTCATCTTCCAGTTTCTAGCTACAACAAAAAGAGCTGCCACAAACATTTTGGCACATACAGGTCTCTTTCCGCTCTTTAGTATTTCCTTGGGATATAAGCCCAGTAGTAGCACAGCTGGATCAAAGGGTATGCACAGTTTGATAACTTCCAAAAAATTTTTAAAAAGTAATGGTCAACTACACCCAGAGAAGGAACACTGGGAAGTGAATGTAAATTGTTAGCATTACTGTCTATCTACCCAGGTTACTTATACCTTCGGAATCCAATACTTAATGTGCAACAAGAAAATGGTATTTACACACATATATTGTATTTAGGTTATACTGTAACACATGTAAAATGTATGGGATTGCCTGTCATCAAGGGGAGGGAGTAGAGGGAGGGAGGGGATAATCTGGAAAAATAAATACAAGGGATAATGTTATAAAAAAAATTACTCATGCATATATAATGTCAAAAAATTATAAATAAAATTAAAAAAAAAGAAAACAGCAAATTAAAAAAAAGTAATGGTAAATGAACCTATTTGAATAAAACATTTACAGCAATTCTGTTTTTTTTGTGGTGGTGATGAACTAGAAACAGATAGGATGCCTCTCAATTGGGGAATGGCAAAACTAGTTGGCGTATATCAATTGCAATATTATTGGGCTATAAGAAATGCTGCACATGTTTAACTGGCTCATTTGCTTACTAGGAAAGGAGGTGAGGGGAAGGGAAGGAAAAAAATTAGAAAACAGGATGTTTTAGGGATGAATTTCTTTTTTTTATTTTATTTTTTTTAATTCATTTTTCCAAATTTCCCCTCCCTCCCTCCACTCCCTCCCCCCGATGACAGGCAATCCCATACATTTTACATGTGTTACAGTATAACCTAGATACAATATATGTGTGTAAATACCATTTTCTTGTTGCACATTAATTATTAGCTTCTGAAGGTATAAGTAACCTGAGTAGATAGACAGTAGTGCTAACAATTTACATTCGCTGCCCAGTGTTCCTTCTCTGGGTGTAGTTATTTCTGTCCATCATTGATCAACTGGAAGTGAGTTGGATCTTCTTTATGTTGAAGATTTCCACTTCCATCAGAATACATCCTCATACAGTATTGTTGTTGAAGTGTATAATGATCTTCTGGTTCTGCTCGTTTCACTCAGCATCAATTGATGTAAGTCTCTCCAAGCCTCTCTGTATTTTTCCTGTTGGTCATTTCTTCCAGAGCAATAATATTCCATAACCTTCATATACCATAATTTACCCAACCATTCTCCAATTGATGGGCATCCATTCATTTTCCAGTTTCTAGCTACAACAAAAAGAGCTGCCACAAACATTTTGGCACATACAGGTCCCTTTCTGCTCTTTAGTATTTCTTTGGGATATAATCCCAATAGCAGCAATGCTGGGTCAAAGGGTATGCACAGTTTGATAACTTTTGGGGCATAGTTCCAAATTGCTCTCCAGAATGGCTGGATTCTTTCACAACTCCACCAACAATGTATCAGTGCCCCAGTTTTCCCACATCCCCTCCAACATTCATCATTATTTGTTCCTGTCATCTTAGCCAATCTGACAGGTGTGTAGTGGTATCTCAGAGTTTTCTTAATTTCCATTTCTCTGATCAGTAGTGATTTGGAACACTCTTTCATATGAGTGGAAATAGTTTCAATTTCATCATCTGAGAATTGTCTGTTAATATCCCTTGACCATTTATCAATTGGAGAATGGTTTGGTTTCCTATAAATCAGGGTCAGTTCTCTATATATTTTGGAAATGAGACCTTTGTCAGAACCTTTACTTTTAAAAATATTTTCCCAATTTGTTACTTCCCTTCTAATCTTGTTTGCATTAGTATTGTTTGTACAGAAACTTTTTAGTTTGGTGTAATCAAAATCTTCTATTTTGTGATCAATAATGATCTCTAGTTCTATTCTGGTCATAAATTCCTTCCTCCTCCACAGGTCTGAGAGGTAGACTATCCTCTGTTCCTCTAATCTATTTATTATCTCATTCTTTAGGCCTAAATCATGGACCCATTTTGATCTTATCTTGGTATATGGTGTTAAGTGTGGATCCATATCTAATTTCTGCCATACTAATTTCCAGTTTTCTATAGGGATGAATTTCAAAAATTAGTTATGTATACATTTTGAAAATAAAGTATAAATAAAGAAGAAAAAAGAAAACACTCAACAAAACAACAGAAATCCTAAGGAAGAGGATTTCAGGGAAAAAAAGTGGGGCATATGAATAACAAAATCAAGAGAAATTTGATTGTATCAATGGATTCAGGAAAAGCCTTTGATGAATACAGCACCCATTTCTATTAAAAACATTGAGGATGATCGATTCTGATGGACATGCTCTTTGCAACAATGAGATGATTCAGACCAATTCCAATGGTCCTGTGATGAAGACAGCCACATGCACCCAGAAATGGAAAATGTGGAAAATGAATGTGGTTCACAATATAGCATTTTCATTCTTTTTGGTGTTATTTCCTTGCATGTTATTTCATTCTCATTTTTTTCCTATTTGATTTGATTTTTTCTTTTGCAGCATGATAAATAAAAAAACATGTATACATATATTGCATTTAAATAAATATTTCTACCATGTTTAACATATATTAGGCTACTTATCATTTAGGGGAAGGGGTGGAAGAGGTAGGGAAATGGAAGACAAGGTTTTGCAATGGTTAATGTTGAAGAATTATCCATGCATATGCTTTGAAAAATAAAAAAAAATAACGAAGAAAGCATTAGTGAGCATAGGAGTAAATGGAATTTCCCTTAAAATGATAAGGAGTATCTATTTCAAACCCTCAGCAAACATTCTATGCAGTGAGGAAAAGCTTATCAAGGGTAACACAATGGCCCCTATCACCAGTACCATTTCAATATAGTACTAGAAATGATAGCTTTAGCAATAAGGGGGAAAAGAAATGGAAAGAATTAGAATAGTCAATAAAATATAAAACTATCCCTTTTTGCAGATGATACAATGGTATACTTAGAGAGTCCTAGTGAATCAATTAAAAACCATTTACAATAATTAACAATTTTATCCAAGTTGCACAATAATAAGTAAACCCACATAAATCAGGGGCATTTCTCTATGTTACCAAGAAAGCCCAGCTTCAAGAGAAAGAAAGAGAAATCCCATTTATAATAATTGTAGATAATAAAAAATATTTGGGTGTCTGCTTGCCAAGGGAAACCCAGGAATTGTATAAACACATTTACAAAACACTTTTCATATAAACAAAGTCATATCTAAATACCTGAAAAATATCAATTGCTCATGCATAGGGCAAGCTAATACAATAAAATGCCAGTTCTACAAAGTAAATTTATGTATTCAATCTAACCAAAAAAATGTTAGAAAACTAGAAAAAATACAAAAAAAATCATCCATAAAAACAAAAGGTCAAAAATATCAAATGAAGTGATGGGAAAAATGTAAATAAGGGTGTCTAGCCATAACAGATCTAAAATTATATCAAGAGGAAGCAAATATCAAAACTTGTTGGTACTGATTAAGAAATATGTAGTGGATCAGTGGAATAGCTCATGATACAAAACATAATAGTCAATCACTATAGAAACTTATTGTTCCATAAACCTAAAGACTGGCTTTTGGGATGAGAACTCATTATTTAATAAAAAGTAATAGGAAAATTGGCAGAAACTAATTGATATCTAACATCTTTCACTCTATACCAAAATAAGGGCAAAAAAAATGGTACATGATTTATACATAAATTATAATAAGCAAATTAAAAGAGCAAGGAATAGTTGACCTGTAAGATCTATGGAGAAAGGAAGAATTTATGCCCAAACAGGATAGAGAGAACATTATGAAATGCAAAATGGATAGTTTTGATTACATAAACTAGCTTTTGCACAAATAAAACCAATAAAACTAAGATTAGAAGGAAAACATCATGCTGGGAAACAACTTTTATATGCAGTGTTATAAATAAAGGCCTCCTTTCTAAAATGTATGTAGAACTTATTCCAATTTAAAATTTATTCCCCAGTTGAGAAATGGTCAAAGAATATGAACAGGCAGTTTTCAAAAGAACAAATTAAAGCTATGTAAAGTGGGAAAAATGCTATAAATAAAGATTTATTATAGAAATGCAAATTTAAAAAAATTGGGGTGCTACCTCACACCTATTAAATTAGCTAATAAGATGGGAAAAGAGAATGACAAATTTTGAGGGGAAAGAACGAAAACTGAGACAATTACTATTGTAGAATTATAAATTATGTAGAGCAATTAGAAACTATGTCCAAAGGGCTATAAAATCAGGCATGCCCTTTGAGTCAGCAAACTTCTACTAGATCTGTGTTCCACAGAGTATATAAAACAAAAAGGGAAAGGACCTGTATTACCAAAATATTTATAGTGACTCCTTTGCAAGGAAAAACAAAAAGTGGAAATTGAAGGGATGTTCATCCATTTGGAAGTTGTGGAATATGATTGGGCTGGAATAGTATCATGGCAAAGAAATGAAGATTTTTTTCCACAAAAAGCTAAAAATGCCAAATCCAAGCATATCTTTTATTGGTTTTGTTTGTTTGTTTGTTTTGTTTGTTTGTTTTTGGTGGGGGTGATGTTTTTCCAACATGACAAATATGGAAAGAGTTTTGCATGACTACATATGTGTAACCAATATCAAATTGCTTGCCTTTTTAAATTAGGAGTGTGGGGAGAAAGGGAGAGAATTTCAAATTCAAAATTTTTTGAATGAATGTTAAAAATTCTTTTTACATATAATTGGGAAAACAAAATACTAAATCAATATTTTTGAAAGAATCATAAAAAATACAGGTGAACCAATTCCTTGACATAAGCTGATTCATAATGTTTGGTAATTTATAAACTTTCATTCTAATTAGTTGTGAAGCTAGCTTTTCTATTTCTGAATCTCAGCAACATTTACAAGTGCTTGATGGGGAAAGATGGATGCTAGTACTTTTTGAATAAGAGTTAAAATTTGAAAGGGCATTGCCAGAAGTCCATCTAATTTCACTGGAGTGAAAATTCACAACTTCAGAAAATTCTTAGGGCAGTGTAGCATAATTTTTTTCCAACTAAAATTAAATCATTGTATTTTGAGCATGAACACTCTGCTTAGAAGAGAGGTGAAACAAGCATAAAATAGTAGTTCCTAGGAAATCAGCATTTCTCTATGTCAAGTTAGATTCTCTGCTAAGACTCAATCAGACTGAACTTCTTAGAGGAGGTGTGCCTTAGCTCAATAGGGTCAGTGAAAAGTGCAAGCGATATGGAACTTATAGGTACCATGTTGGTTTCTCAGGCTTTCCCACAGGACTAGCCAACAACCAGCACAGAATCTTTCAGCTCGTCCATTGCTAGAAAGGCAAAGTGGCTGTTTACCAATTTAGAATCTAATCTACCAGAATTATCTTAATAAGAGATATGTATAAAACCATATTCTGTGTTAGTTCCAGCCCCTATTTTGACCAAATCAATTCTGCATTTTATACCTAGTATTGACAAATTGTTAAATCTCCAAAGTTTTTGTCAGAGCTTCAAGATTGAGAGTTGACACCTGTTGACTCTCCTAGTGGCCAATAATAAGCTGGATACATTTTCTCATTAGCACCTCTTTTTTTTTAAATAAGTATCCATAGGTATTGGAGGTGACAACTAACTCCCACCTCTTCCTAAGTACCTCTTAAGTACTAGTCCTAAGTATTGTGATCAAATGTCAGTAAGTGCCCTTCTCCAGTGCATAAAAGAAAGTTGGAACCAAGGCATTCACTGCTTCAAATCCTCTTGTGAATAAATCCTTGCATTTTTTTCTAAGTATGCCTTGGAATATACACACTTTAAAGTTGTAAGCATAATATATATTTTCCACCTAAGAACCTAGTATTAAACATTTACCACTATACCCATGAGCAAATTAATAACCAGATCTATCCTGATTTCTGATGGAAGAAATTCATCATACAAAGCATGCCATAGACACAAGAGATGTGATTTTATACATTTTTATGAACAGAATAGGAAAGTACCCTGACACCAGAGCTTTCGTATATTTTATTTTTATTAATTGGGCACCAAGGTTTGGAAAAGTTAAGAATGAAAAGTAGGTTTAGGATTTAAAAGACTTGTGTCCCCCAAATCCAAATCTATCAAATACTAGTTAAGTGACTTGGGGCAAGTCACTTGCCCTACTTGGAGTTCATTGTCCTCCTTTTTAACATGAGAGAGCTGGCCTAAGGTGCCTGGATCTAAGACTTATAATTCTGTACAATCCTACATTTCAAGACCAGTTTATTTTTAAAAGCATTAAGCTTTCTAACTTTCTAGGCGAATTTTTAAATATCGGAGGAAGTGCCAACACATCAACATGTGTAAAAATGTTCTTCATCTTTTAAATAAGAAATAGAATCCCCCATGACCATTTCAACATCTCCACATCTCCTCTTCTCATCCACTTTTGAACCATTCAAATGAACGGTGATATACCAGCTTTTGAGTGTGTCCCAACAATGAGGACTCAATGCATGATTCAAAGGTCAGAGAAGAAAGTTCACCTGAAAAGTCGGCAAATAATGTTTTCCCACAGTGCTCAATTCCCAGAGAACACAAGTTCAGCAAGTAAAGATTAAAAATGCAAGTAACCATACTTTATCACCAGCAGCCCAAGAAATGGACAAAATCCATTAAAAATTGTTTGGATAATTCCCCCAGGTTTTCATATGAGCTGCATAGTCGATTCAGTCCCGTCACTGACCAGTAATCGGCTCCTGAAAATTAGGTCCCATATTGACTTATTATAAAACAACGGGTGAAATGAAAAACCAAGTGAGAGGAAAGGCTGCTCTCATACTGGATGTTTTGGAAGGAGAATGAAAGCTTAATCAGCTTGGGAAGAAAAAAGGGACAACAAGCTGAGACTGCATCACATTTATAAAAATGTGCCTCAGTTTCCTGGCTTTTAACCCTGTTGTGGATCACTTTACACCCACTGGCTTCTTTAAGAAATAGTGAGATGTCTGATTACTCAGCATCCCATAATGGCATGATCAAATAACTCTCAAGCTCACTTACTCTCACTTACTCTTGATTATCCTTTCTCACCTCTTCCACTAAAAGTAAGAAAAAAAAAGGAAAATAGGAAAAGGGGAAAAGAAAGAAGAAGAAAGAAAAGGAATGGAGAGGAGAGGCAAGGGGGGAAGAGAACAGGACAGGAGAGAATTGAAGAGGAAGTAGGAAGGGAAGGAGGGAGGGACAAAGGAAAGGAAGGGCAGGGAAGGGAAGGGAAAGGAAGAGAAAAGAAAAAGAAAAGGTGTTAGGATTATCAGGTGAGAACTCAGGTTGTCTGGACAGTGATAAGGTGAGAACTCAGGTTGTCTGGACATCCTGAGTTCTCACCTGGTAATCCTAACAAAAAGGGAAAGGGAAGGGAAAAGGAAAGAGAAGGGAAAGGGAAGTGGAGGAGAAGGGAAAGAGAAAGGGAAAGAGGAGGGAAAGAGAAAGGGGAAGGGAAAGACAAAGGGAAAAGGGGGAGGGAAAGGAGAAGGGAAAGGAAAAGGAAAGAGAAAGGAAGGGAAGGGAAGCTCTTTGGGGTCCTCAATTTTTTAGAATGGAAAAGAGATCTGAAATTTAGATGTTTGAGAACCATCCCCCCTACAACCATGAAGAATCCTCCAAAGACCATTTTGAAGGAAAAAAAAAAAGCTTTCTGGACCCTAAAAATGAAGCTACAATGGATAAATTGAGAAGTCTGAGAGCAAGGGACTCTGCAGACAGTACTCAAACCATGATGTTTAAACAAATCAGGCTGCTCTGACCCTTATCAGATCCCTGTGCCCTTGGGTTTCTATTCACCTGCTAGTAGCTGGATTTGCTGAGGGGCAAGAGGAAGTTGGTGTTATGGGCCCCCCAACACACTTCCCCCACCTAACCTCATTCTTTCCACACAGATTTTTATATTGTAAAAAAAAGAATAATAATTCAAATTTCTAGAATACTCTGAAGTTTTCAATGTGTTTTCCTCACAACCACCCAGTGAGATAGGTAGTATAATTACACCCACATTTAAAATATAGTATTATTTTATGTTTTAAAATTAACAAAATGAAATTAGAGCAAATTTTATTAAAATAAGATAAGGGCAGTCAGGATGACAAAGGATTTTGAGTTCATAACATAAAAGGATTGGTGGAAGGCATCAGGAGTATTAAAGCAAAAAAGGAGGCTGGGGAATGTTGGCTGTCTTCAGATATTTAAAGGTCTATGAGATGGAACTGAGATTGGGTTTTTCTGTTTGTCCTCAAAGGACACAATGAATAAATGTTGAAAAGATTCTATCATTGAACCTTGAGTAAAGAAAATTTCCCCAACAGTTAAAGATGTGTAAAAGATGAAAGAGCTTCCCTCTGAGTCTTCAAGCAAAGACTAGATGATCAATTGTTGGGTACATTGTAGAGGAAATTCCTGGGTAGTTGTTTAGAATAGATGACTTACAAGAGTCTATGATTCTATTATTTTGTACATGAGAAAATTGAGACCAAAATAGGTCAACTGAATTTCTCCTGGTCACCCAGTTAAGGTAAGATTTAAATGTAGGTCAGCTTATCACAATTCTACAGATGTCCATCCATTATTACCCAATGCAATTGGATTTTGACCTGACCAGAAAACCATTTATTATAGTGTTCCATACAAATTGTGTGAGTATAAGCTAATCAACTGGTTGTCCATGCCATTTCTTTCTGAAACAGAGGAGAGGTGTCAAAAAGAAAAATGTGAAGGAGAGGAAGAGGAGGAGACAACAAAGAGAGTGCTCAAAGAGGGCTTTGTCATTGGGTACCAAGAAAGAAAAAACACTCATTAAAAAAACCACCTGAAAATTCTCATCATAAACTTAAGATTTTTATCCCTCTTTAGGCTGTACTCTTGACTCTCATAGACTTAAGCACCATAAACTCTCATCCTCATATAAATGAACATTTTAATTATGAAAGGCTTGACAAATAACAATGAAATCATCAATATTCAATAGTAACTAACATGGGAATTTTATTATTTTTACTTTGGGAATATGTGTGCTTTCATCTAGTAAACTAAAAAGGATCCATCAACAGAGAATAAATTGTTCTCATTGTTTGAGGCTTTCAAAAAAGGAAGACTTTGGAGCTGTTTGGGGCACATGAAATTATACATAATAAGTATGCAATAAATAACAAGCCTCTATTTGTTCTCTTGTTTTTCTTGATTTTCCTCTCTAGTTCTCTTTATTTTCTGATTTTCTCTGTATTTGTGACCATAATCAGGACTCAATGTGGGGTCCAAATTGTATGGAGAGATAACAGCAAATGAAGGAGAGGAAGAAAGTGTCCTTTTCATCCCACCAATCATTGTAATTTTCAAAGGCTGCCAATTTCTAGCCACTATTCTGATCTTGCCTCTAAATTATTTTTGTTCAGTTGTTTCAATCAGATTCAGACCCTCTTTGTTACTCCAGAGATATATAGTAGTTCCCCATTTCCTTTTCCAGCTCATTTTACAGATGAGGAAACTGAGGCAAATCAGGTTAATTGATTTGGTCAGGATCACACAGCTAGTAAGTGTCTGAGGACAGATTTGAACTCCTGATTCCAGGCCTAACTGCCCTTTGTTTCTAAATACTGATTCCTAAATAACTCACCTTCTAAACCTAACTCATCTCTGAGTGTTGATTTCTATCATCTCAAATAGAGGAATGGACAATTGCCAATGGTAACCCAGGAACCTAATTCCTAGAGTCAACAGCCTTGTTAGAATATTTGTCTTTGGCCAAGTCATTTAAACAAGCACTTATGAAGTGCTTACTTTGTGCCAGGCACTGTGCTAAGCACTGAGAATACAAATACAAGCAGAAATAAAGACAACTGTTGCTTACATTCTGATAGCAGAAGACAAGACAACATGACACATAAAAGGGGAGTTAGAAAGGGGAAGAGGGAAGATCTGAGGTAACCAGTATGAGGATCATTGTACAGAAAGTCTATGAGACTCAAGAGTACAGCCTGAAGAGGGACAAAAATCTGACTTGCTTGGGTTCTTCCCTAAAATTGCAACTCTAGGACAAAAAAATCAATGTGATGAAGCAGCTAAAGAGGGTGAATAATACTTCTGATATATTTAATTTAATAACTCTCTTCTCCCTGTTCCCCACACACACAATTAAAAAATGTCTCTAAAAGGAATAATAGGAAACTTTGAAATCTGCACTTTTCACCATCTCACCAATTTGTTCCCCCCTAAAAATTTCCAGGAGCCCTTAACTCCTCATGAAGAGGAAACATGATTATATAAGAACCTGCTCCAATAATAACAGATATTCATAGGATACTTTAAGGCTTATAAACCACTATATAATTTGTTTTACTACCACCAATTGCAGTGTATGTTTACATTGCTTAATCAGTCCTCCCTTCTCATCTATGTCTTTTGTATCCTTCCCTGTCACTTCTCATGCAATGTAAAAAAGATTTCTGGACTGTGGGGACTGAGTGTGGATCACTTCCACTATAAAAGCTTTTTCTTTCAAGCCTCTTTTATGTGAGATAATTTTTCCTATTTTACCTCTCCTTTCCCCTGTCTACCAGGGCAAGAGCATTCCTCTGTCTCGCCCCTTATTTTATTTTTTAAAAAGCATCCCATCTTGGGCAAGTCACATTCATGCTCTCTGTCTGTTTACTTCTTTTAACTATCCTAAAAATGATATTAGGAGTTGCAAGTATCATCTTCTCATATAAAAATGTTAACAGTTGAGCCTTATTGAATCCCTTATGATTTATCTTTTCTATTTATCTTTTTATGTTTCTCTGGATTCTTGTATTTGAAAGTCATATTTTCTCTAGAGCTCTATTTTTCTCACCAGGAATGCTTGAAAGTCCTCTATTTCATTAAATATCCACTTTTTCCCACTGAAGGACTTACACTTGATTTTATTGACTAAATGCTCCTTAGTTATAATCCTAGCTCCTTTACCTTCCAGAATATCATATTTTAATCCCTCTGCTTTTTAACAAGAAAGCTACTAAATCTTGCATGATCCTGGTTGTGAATTCCACAATACTTGAATGGTTTCTTTCTGATTGCTTGAAATATTTTCTTTTTGATTTGGGAGCTCTGTAATTAATTTGAATATAATATTTCTGGGATGTTCATTTGGGGATCTCTTTCTAGAGGTGACTGGTAGATTGTTTCAATTTCTATTTTCTCCTTTGGTTCTAGAATATTAAGATAATTTTTATTGATTTATTGAAATATTAAATATAGGCTTTTTTCAAATCATGGTTTTTAGGTAGTATACTAATTCTTGAATTACATCTCCTCAATCTCTTTTCCAGATCAGTTGTTTTTCCAATGAAATATTTCACTTTAAATTTTTTTCATTCTTTTGATTTTGTTTTGTTGTTTCTTGATGTTTTATAGAAATATTAGGTTCCACTTTCCCAAATATAATTTTTAATGATTTTTTTTCAGTGAACTTTGTATTTTTTTTTTTTACTTGGGCCAATTCCACTTCATAAGTAGTTCTACTCTTTTTATCATTTTTTCAATTGTGTTTTTAATGTATTATTTTTTTCAATAAAGTATCATTTCTTCTGTGCATCTTTTCTCATGTGGTTGACTCTCTTTACATAGTTTTCTTGCATTATTCTAATTTTTTTTTCTATTTTTTCTTTTACTTCCCATATTTGATTTTAAAAATCTCATCTGATACAAAGGACAAAAAAGGGTACATCTATAGCAATCTAATCTTTGACAAACCCAAAGATTCCAACATTAGGGATAAAAATTCATTATTCGGAAAAAACTGTTGGGAAAACTGGAAATTAGTATGGCAGAAATTAGATATGGATCCACACTTAACACCATATACCAAGATAAGATCAAAATGGGTCCATGATTTAGGCATAAAGAGGGAGATAATAAATAGATTAGAGGAACAGAGGATAATCTACCTCTCAGACTTGTGGAGGAGGAAGGAATTTATGACCAGAGGAGAACTAGAGATCATTATTGATCACAAAATAGAAGATTTTGATTACATCAAACTAAAAAGTTTCTGTACAAATAATACTAATGCAAACAAGATTAGAAGGGAAGTAACAAATTGGGAAAATATTTTTAAAAACAAAGGTTCTGACAAAGGTCTCATTTCCAAAATATATAGAGAACTGACCCTAATTTATAAGAAACCGAACCATTCTCCAATTGATAAATGGTCAAAGGATATGAACAGACAATTCTCAGAGGAAGAAATTGAAACTATATCCACTCACATGAAAGAGTGTTCCAAATCACTACTGATCAGAGAAATGCAAATTAAGACCACTCTGAGATACCACTACACACCTGTCAGATTGGCTAAGATGACAGGAACAAATAATGACAAATGTTGGAGGGGATGTGGGGAAACTGGGACACTAATACATTGCTGGTGGAGTTGTGAAAGAATCCAGCCATTCTGGAGAGCAATCTGGAATTATGCCCAAAAAGTTATCAAACTGTGCATACCCTTTGACCCAGCAGCGCTACTACTGGGATTATATCCCAAAGAAATACTAAAGAGCAGAAAGAGACATATATGTGCCAAAATGTTTGTGGCAGCTCTTTTTGTTGTAGCTAGAAACTGGAGGATGAATGGATGTCCATCAGTTGGAGAATGGTTGGGTAAATTGTGGTATATGAAGGTTATGGAATATTATTGCTCGGTAAGAAATGACCAGCAGGAGGAATACAGAGAGGCCTGGAGAGACTTAAATCAACTGATGCTGAGTGAAATGAGCAGAACCAGAAGATCACTGTACACTTCAACAACAATACTGTATGAGGAAGTATTCTGATGGAAGTGGAAATCTTCAACATAAAGAAGATCCAACTCACTTCCAGTTGATCAATGATGGACAGAGGTAGCTGCACCCAGAGAAGAAACACTGGGAGGGGAATGAAAATTGTTAGCACTAATATCTGTCTGCCCAGGTTGCATGTACCTTCGGATTCTAATGTTTATTGTGCAACAAGAAAATGATATTCGCACACATGTATTGTACCTAGACTATATTGTAACACATGTAAAATGTATGGTATTGCCTGTCGTCGGGGGGAGGGAATAGAGGGAGGGGGGGTAAATTGGAAAAATGAATACAAGGGATAATATTATAAAATATATATATATATATAATAAAAAAAAAAAAAAAAAAAAAAAAAAAACATTCACCAGCATCTCCTGAGTTCAACCTAATAAATTATTATACAAATAGAAAAAAAAAAAAAAAAAAAAAAAAATCTCATCTGAGCTCTTCCAAGACTTTTTTTTGAGAGGGAAGTGTCAATTCACATTTTTCTTTGAGGTTTTGGATGCAACTATTTTGAATTTTTTGTCTTCTTTTGAGTGTGGATTGCTCTGGATTCCTGTCACCATAGTAATAACTTTTGTTTTTGTTTCTTCATTTTTCCAGACCTTTTTTTGACCTTTAACTTTATTTTACAATTGAACTGTACTCCTGCAAAGGTGAAGAGAGGAAGAAAGGAATACTGTCCCAAGTTTCATGTTTTTTATGCTGCTGCATTCAGTCCTGCTTCTGAAGTTCTACGTTTTCAGTTCTTCCAAAGTTGTATGACATAAGGAGAGGTATAATAACTGATCTCCTGCCTTCTGCTCTTCTTCACCATAGGATTACTATTCAGAACTGCATATGGACAATGCAACAAATCCTTCCTGCCAATGTTCTAACTTGTCTTGGGCTAGAAAATTGTTTCACCCCAATCTTTTGTTGGTCCTGATGCTCTAGAATTTGATTAGAGGCATTATTTTAAAGTAGTTTGGAGGGGAATTGAGATAAGTTCAGACAAGTTCCTGTCTTTACTTTATCATGCTAGCTCCATTGCCCCTCCCACATTTTCAAATTGAGAGTATTGCCAACTCTTTTCTCTCCCTCAACCCATATATCCAGTCAGTTGCCAAATCCCAGCAAATCATCAAAATCTATCAATTCTTCCTTCAAAATAGCTCTTCCATCCATCTCCTTCTCCCACTCACAAGCCTATGGCCTCATTCAGGAATCATCCCCTCTTTTCTAAAAAACTTCAACTGCTTATGGAAGATCTGGGTTGTAGTCTCCTCTCCAATTCAACCTCTACACAGTTACCAAAACCAGTTCTCTTAGGCACAGATCTGGCCATGTTATTTCCATTCTCAAAACTCTTCAGTGATTCCATTTCCTCTAGAAAAAACCTCTCATTCTGACATTTACAACTGTCTACATTTCAGTCTTCTAGTGTAATTCCACCTATTTTTCTCATCTTATTTCCTATTATTTCTCTTCCTGTATTTTCTATCCTATTCAAACTGACTTGTTCACTGTTTCCCATGCAAAACACACTGTGCCTTTGCTAAAGGAAAAAATGATTAGAAAAAGCAGTTGGTACAGACTACATAGACACAGATGATTCCTGGGCTGCAGGTGACACAGTTCTGAAGGCATTGTGATGTTAATTTTCAATATATTTAGGAAACTATAGCAGATGCTTGCAAAAATTCATGAACCATTTTATTATCCAAAAAAGAAAAAGAAAAAAGGAAGAGGGAACCTGGAAAAATACCTACAACTACTAACTTATATGCCTATTTTTCCATCTCTAGAAAAATCATTACTAAAATAATCCATGCAGAGGGCATCCATGAAGATGGCAGAAGAAGAGCCATGGAATAAGAAAAGTATAAGAAAACTTTTACAAATTATATTCTACAATAGGCCAAAGAACAATGTTTTTTTAAAACATATATGGCAGGGTAGAATAAGCTAGAACATATTATTGATGAAGATTTGTATGTGTCATAAATAGTTCCATTAGAGCATTATAGACCAGAAATGGAAGTGGTCCTTTTATTTAGCAAAAGTCAGTGTAGTACCCATACTATCTAGACTCACTACTTTAACTCACTTCACACTGATAATTTGGGTCACCAGAAGGCAATGCCTACTGTTTCCCTCAAAGTTTTAGAAATAACTTTGAGGGGTTTGGATTTTTAGTACTGCTGCTCATGAACCCTACCCCATCCAGTATGTTCACCATTATCAATTAACCAGTAGAACTTAGCTTCTAGAAAAAGGATTTGCTAAGAAAGCATACCAAAATAATACCTATGAAATAATTTGCTCAAACCAGAGGTATATTCTACTCTTGTACACACTGGCTAGAGAGAGTTTAGACCTAAAATACAAAGGTAGCCAGGCATATATAGAGAGAATATTTGGATTTTGCATAATTTCATATGTATAATTGATATTAGATTGTTTGCCTTCTCAAGGAATAGGAGAGGGGCAGGAGATGAAGAGAATTTGGAATTCATTTTTAAAATGAATATAAAAAAATTGAATGTAACTGAGAAATATTTAACAAAATAAAAAATGTATTAGAAAATAAGTGAGAAAACCTCTGGAAGAATTTTTCTCTCTTTATGGAATCTCATGAAGTTCGTCTTAGCTGCAGCTGTTTTCTGCAAGGCTTTCCACATTGAAAGCACTTAATAAATAAGTGATCATTCAGTCAAGCATTTTACAAATCTTAAGGTGTTATACAAATATAAGGTACTCTATTTTTGGTTTTTTATTTACATGAGACTAGTTAGCTATAATTTAATGAGAATCACATCCTTAGAGTTTCTATTTCTTTGGATCAACTCCCTTATCTGGTCTCTCAGGTTACTTCTATCTTTTTTTTTAATTATAGGAGCACATAAATTTGGATATAAGTGTAAGGATCCAAAAGAAAGATCTTAACTCAATCTTAACATTATGATGCTAAATGATCCTAAAATGTCTCTATTAAAATATAATATGTTTAAGAGTGGGAATTATTCTGAATTTTGTCTCCCTAGATACTTAGCACAGTGCCTAGTACAGAAGAGGTGCCTAATAAATGTTTATTTATATCGGAAGTCTTGTTCATATTGTTTAATAAAACTCAGATTGTACTTATCCCATATATACACGCTCCTCCCATTCTTGCCTAATTAAAGTTTCCAAATCATGCTGTAGGATACCAAGCGTATCTGAATAATGGGGATGGAGGGGGGAAAAAAAAGGAAAAATAATTCTGCCAGAGATTTGGAAGGATTCCCAAAGGGAGTCTCTATCCACAGCCTCCCAACAAGCACATGAAATATTCATGTCTATGCAATTACAAAAGATTCCATTATTTATCGTGTCCAGCAATTCTCAGCCCATTGTACACAGCTGCTTTTCTTCTGGGACCAATTTGCAGTTCCTTCCCAGAGTTTGTGTGAGACTTGATCTCTCCAGTTCTCAACTCTTTTAACTTAGGAGTATGTGTGTGAATGCTGGAAAATATCTGACCTGGGTGCCCTTGATCAATGATAAGAGAAAGCAGGGAAATTTATTTTTCCCTAATATTTTATTCTCAACAACTTTAGGATGTTCCAGGTCATTATGGCATCACTATCTAAAGCGTGTCCCTTATTTACAATATATTTCATGTTTCTATAGGCATATTGGTTCAAAAATGAGCCTTGAATATCAGTTGTATCCCCAGAATAAGAGATTTTTTTGGGTAAAACAATGAAAAATAATGCCTTTTACTTAACAAACTTAAATGACTCTCCAAAGAACTTCAAGGATCATATACAAAATTATTCCTTTGATGTTTAACATCCTTCTCAACTCAGTTCCTCTTTACCTTTCCAGTCTCTGTATACCTCATTTCCCTCCACTACTCTATGCTCCAATTACGCTGCATTTCTTGCTGTTCCTTGCCTGATACTTAACACCTCCTACCTCTGTATTTTTTTTGCTGAGGCAATTAGGGTTAAGTGACTTGCCCAGGGTCATATAGCTAGAAAGTGTTAAGTGTTTGAGACCAGGACTGATGCTCTCTATCCACTGCACCACCTAGCTGGCCCCATCTCCATACATTTTAATGGGCCATCTCTCATACTAAAATGTCTTCCCTCCTCCTCCTCCTCCTAGCTGCCCCAGATTTCTTCAAAACTCTTCTCAAATTCTACCTTTTGAAAGTTTTTTTCCCCCTCAACCTCCCACACTATTATCTTCTCTTGGAAATTACATCCCATTTACACTGTATATATCTAATACCTAGTTGTCTACCTTGCACATAGTTGATCACATTTTGTCTCCCTCAGTAGAATGTGAGCTCCTTGAAGATAGGAATGGCATTTTTGGCATTTTTTTGTAACCTCAGCACTTAAAATATTTCCTGATAGACAACACTTAATAAATGCTTGTTGATTGGATGATTATAGGCAACTAAGTGGCGCAGTGGATATTGTTGTAGAAGATACGTTCCAGTCTTGCTTCAGATACTAAATAGTTATTGTACTCAGGGGATATCCCTTTATTTTTCTCAGCTTTCATTTTCTCACCTGTTCAATCCAATGGCTTCTAGGGTCCTTTCAAGCTAAGTAATAATAATAACTACAACAATAATTAATATATTAATATATGACTTTCACATTTGCAAAGGACTTTATATGTTATCTTACTTGATTCTTGCAACCTTGCAAGATAGGTATTATTCCCATTTTATAGGTGATGAAACTGAAGCAGATGAAACTTAAATAAATGATTTGTTCACAAAGCAAGTAAGTTTTTCAGGCAGGATCTGCTTTCCCAATTCCAAGTCTAATGCTCTATGATCCTACAAGCTGTTCTCAAGTTTTCTCCAAACCATATTTGGAAGAAAGAAAATCATGTGTATTAATATAAAATGTGATTTTATTCAAGGAACCAAAGAACAAGCTTCAGACTCTCTCAGTATAGCAGTAAAGGCAAGACTTGAACAAGAACAAAGATAAAAGATTCAGGGTTGTCCTGAATCTCTATCCCCATCACGAACAAAATTGTTTTAAAAAGATATTACAGGAAAAGGACTTGGATCAGACAAGTAGAAAAATTAGTCAGTACAAGAATGAAATATTAAGAGAAATCTAGATTCTTCTTTAACATTTGGCTTAAAAATCCCAATTCTGTCACCTACTATGTGATTGCAGGCAAGTCACTTCATCTTTCTGGGTCTCAGTTTCCTCATCTGTAAAATGGGGTGGGTTGGATTACAGGACTCCTTGCCATTCTTAATCTATGATCCAATGGCTGACAATTCTTTGTGATCCTTCAAAATACTGAAAAACAAGATAGATACCATTTGCCTTAAATGGGATGGTTTTTATGTCATTCTGCTGTTTAGAGGCAGGGCAAGAGAATCAATGTCTTATGAAGTGTTTTGTTTTTGTTTTTGTTTTTTTCAGTCCATTGAGCAGAGTTCTTAACCTGGAGTAAACAAACACACATACCACAAAGGGGACTTTGGATAGATTTCAAAGAGTCCATGAAATTGAATGGGAATTGTTTAAATCATATTTATCTCTAATTGAAATTTAGTATTAAATATATATATATATATATATACACATATATGTGTGTATATACACACATATATGTACATACATACACATATTTTTGTCTAATGTTAGCTTTCTCTAGGGCAAAGTGGGGAAGGAAGAAGAAAAAAGGCACAGAAAAGCACAAAAAAATTTTAAAGCACATAAAAGCAGAGTAACAATCCTAGCTTTTGGGATAAGAATTCACTATTTGACAAAAACTGCTAGGAAAACTGGAAACTAGTATGGCAGAAATTAGGCATTGATCCACACTTAATACCATAATCTAGATATAAAGAATAAGATTATAAATAAATTAGAAGAACACAGGATAGTTTACCTCTCAGACCTATGGAGGAAGAAGGGATTTGTGACCAAAGAATTAGAGATCATTATTGATCACAAAATAGAAAATTTTGATTATATTAAGTTAAAAAGTTTTTGTATAAACAAAACTAATGCAGATAAGATTAGAAGGGAAACAATAAACTGGGAAAACATTTTTATATTCAAAGGTTATGAAAAAGGCCTCATTTCTAAAATATATAATTGACCCAAATTTGTAAGAATTCAAGCCATTCTCTAATTGCTAAATAGTCAAAGGATATGAATAGATAATTTTCAGATGAAGAAATTGAAACTATTTCTAGTCATATGAAAAGGTGCTCCAAATCACTATTAATCAGAGAAATGCAAATTAAGACAACTCTAAAATTACACACCTCTCAGATTGGCTAAGATAATAGGAAAAAATAATGATGAATGTTGAAGGGTATGTGGGAAAACTGGGACACTGATATATTGTGGGTGGAACTGTGAATGGATCCAACCATTCTGGAGAGCAATTTGGAACTATGTTCAAAAAGTTATCAAACTGTGCATACCCTTTGACTTGGCAGTGTTTCTACTGGGCTTATATCCCAAAGAGATCTTAAAGGAAGGAATGGGACCCACATGTGCAAAAACGTTTGTGGCAACCTTTTTTGTGGTGGCAAGAGAATGGAAATTGAATGGATGCCCATCAGTTGGAGAATGGCTAAATAAGTTATGGCATATGGATTTTATGGAATATTATTGTTCTGTAAGAAACGACCAGCAGGATAATTTTCAGACAGGCCTGGAGAGACTTTCATGAACTAATACTAAGTGAAGTGAGCAAAACCAGGAGATCACGGCAACGAGAATACTATACAATGATCGATTCTGATGGATGTGGCTCTCTTCAACAATGAAATGATTCAAACCAGTCCCAATTGTTCAGTGATGAAGAGAGCCATCTATACCCAGAGAGAGAACTCTGGGAACTGAGTGTGGACCACAACATAACATTCTCACTTGTTTGCTTGTATTTTATTTTCTTTCCCAGTTTTTTTCTTCTTGATCCAATTTTTCTTGTACAGCAAGATAACTGTATAAATATGTATACATATATTGTATATAACATACATTTTAATATATTTAACATGTATTGCACTACCTGTCATCTAGGGGAGGGGGAGGAGGTGAAGAGGGGAGAGGGGAGAATTTGGAACAGAAGGTTCAATGTTGAAAAATTACCCATGCATATGTTTTATAAATAAAAACTTTAATAATGAAATAATAAAAATAAATAAATATTAATAATTAATAATCTATAAATAAAAATTTAAAAATAAATAATAAAAAATAAAAGCAGAGTAACTTTGAAAATGACATGTAGTACTTACTACATAGTTTTGTTTTGTTTTTTTAAAGTAAACAGTGTGAAGTGGAAATTCACAGTTTTGTGCTGAATCTTCTTTTTGTGTTGTGCTTTGTATGGGGAAATGAGGGGTTTTTTGTTTTTATATATTTAAGTGAAAAATTAATTTAAAAAAATTTAAGAACCCTGGTCTAGAGCAGTGGCTCTCAAAACTTTGTTCTCAGTAACTTTATACTATTAAAAATGATTAAAGATCTGTCCAAAGTTGTTTTTGTTTTTTTTTGGGGGGGGAGGGTTATATTTATAGATATTTAGCAAATCATAAATAACAATTAATTTTGAATTTGTAGATCCTCTGAAAGGGTTTCTGGCACCCCCAAAATTCTTTGGACCACACTTTAAGAACCATTGGTTTAAAGGATGTTTAAAAAAAATTAGAGAGTTTGGTGAGGGAGAGAAATGAAGAAAAGCATTATTCTGGAAATCCCCTATGAGATACTTGAATAATGTTTATGTTGTTGTTAGTTCTAGAAACCTGGAGTCTAGAAAAAAAGGAGGAAGAACAGAGTAGGAAGCCTCTATCTTCACTTCAACATAAGGAGGTATGGCCCACACTTATTAAACAAAGTCACCAATGTTTTATTCATACTGTACTTGCATACAATGGGTGATTAATAAGATTTTAAGCCAGATTCTCAGAAAGAATCTAGACTTTTATTCCTTGTTGGTCTTACTACCAGTATTCTTTTCAAGAGAACCTTCAAAAGATTACAGACCTGGGATTTATGAGTCTAAATCTCAGATGTTCTTAATGTAATCATGATGAAAGTCTTTCCTTCCGGTGCTAACCAAAAATACTTCAGAAAGCCTCATGGAAAAGATCCTAGAGCAGGAGATAGATTCTTGAGGCTACCTGGAATTGTGGCTCAGATGCTCATTAACTATATAGCCAAGGGTGTATGCTAAAAGAAGCCATTCCCCATTTCCCCACCCACTGCTTCCATGAGTCACTACCCATGACTGCCCATACTCAATAGCATGAGGGAGGAAGTGGGGAGGAGGGGGGGAGGAATGAAGAATGAGAAGTCTTTTGAAAACTTTGAGAATGAACTGAGTATCAAATTAAACTCATATTTTTCTGAAATAATGTTTATTGTATAATCCTTTCTTGCCAGTTATTCAAAAGTGTATGTGACAATGTGGGGGGAGGTAGGGAATAGTAATTAGGATTTGATTGACTATATTGCCAAAAGCTCTCCAACATCATAAGTTTTCCTGATTGGTTAAGACTGAAACTGGGTTTTATAAAATGAAGAAATGAGGTTTGTCTGGAGACCCCAGGCTGTATGCATAATTTACTAAAGAATCACTGAATAATTCACTAAACTCTGCTCTCAGTAACCAAGCATAGATATATGTATTTATATGTATAAATGTGATGATTTGTGATCTGATGACTCTGAAGAGTTCATGTAGTTTTCCCAAAGGTTCTTTGTTCTCTTTAGGATTGTTTTATATGTTCAGTTCAATTAAATTCAGTTGACATATTTTACTCTTCTTTTCCCAAAAACATACTTTTGGAAATTATGAGAAAAGAGAAATCATTTGTAATTGACAGATATCTAGAAAGGCTTCTTTGAAGGAGAACATCTAAACTAAACCTTGAAAGAAGAGAAAGTTTTCAGTCGATGGGAATAAGGAGGAAATGCATTTCAAATTTGCATAAATACATAGAATCAAAGAACAAACAATAATCTATGTTGGCAGCAACACAGAGAGTGTGAGGGAGAGAGAGAATAATATGAAATAAGTTTAGAGAAGTAGACTGGAGATACATTGGAGAGCATCTTAGATGCCAAAATAAGGAGTTTGCATTTTACCCATGGGCCAGAGGTCTCCAAAGCCATGATAAAATCCCAAAGGGTATGTTCTTATGTATATTATTGAATTTGATCTTTACACAACTCTTTGAGGAAAGTGCTATTATTATCCTCATTTTTCAGTTGCAGAAATTAGGGCTGAGCCATGTTAAGTGATTTATCCAAGGTCATTTGGTAAACATCTGAAGCAGTATTTGAACTCCGGTCCTCCTGATTCTCAAGTCTGACACTATCCATACCTAGCTGCCTGCTAATTTTTAAATAAAAATACATATGTAAAGGTGGAGAGGGCATCCTCAATAATATTTTATTGGTAAAGATGCATGATCAAAAAGTTTAGAAGAGAATTAGCATTTATCAATTACCTACTATTTATTGGACACTTTATAAACATTATTATAATAGCATGAGTTCTTTGTATCAAATGACATAATTTATAAATTAGCAGGCCACTAAAAAGTCATGTAGATGGGAGAATATTTTTGTAGTTCCTTAAGAGATAATTTATAAAAGGAAGAGACTAAAGGGAGGAAGACAAGGTAGGGGGATGTTAAAATGGTCTAAGTGGTTTAAAAAAAAAAGGAATCTGAAATAGTCATAAAATACCTATGGGGTGCCCTGAAGTGGTATACCAGGGTTCTCCATTACTCATTACTAGAAAAAGCTCTTATTGGCCAGGCCTTCATTACAAAAACAATCAACTATAGAAAATGAAAGCCCTCTTCTTCTACCATCATGCAGCTATTCTAGAAGGAAAGAGTTCATCATGTTGATAGATTACCTGAAAGGTACTAGCCCTTAGTAAAATTGTGAAGCAGATCATCTTTACTCAGTGTTTCTTTATCCCATAATACCACCACCCCACCCCACCCCCAGTGCCTTCAAGCTGACATTCAGACTCCCAGAACTCCTACATTCTTTATTCTTTTTCTCTTTCTCACCCTGATCAAAACTGACCTAATATATCTCATTTCTTCAGGATGCTTTCTTTTTCTTTTTTAAAATAATAGCTTTTTTTTTCAAAATACATGCAAAAATGGTTTTCAACATTCATACTTGAAAAACCTTGTGTTCCAATTTTTTCTCCGCCACTTGCCCCAACTCCTTCTCCTAGATAGAAAGTAATCTAATACATGTTAAACATGTTCAATTTTTCTACATATATTTCCACATTTATCATAGTACACGAGAAAAAACAAATCAAAAAGGAAAAAAATGAGAAAACAAAAAGCAAGCAAACAACAAAAAAATGTGAAAATACTATGTTGTGATCAATATTCAGTCCCCATGGTCTTCTCTCTAGATGCAGATGGTTTTCTCCATCACAAGCCTTTTGGAATTGTCTTGAATCATCTCATTGTTAAAAAAAAAAAAAAGCCAAGTACATCACAGTTGATCATCATACAATATTCTTGTTGTTAATCTCCTGGTTCTGCTCAATTCACTTAGCATCAGTTCATGGAAGTCTCTCCAGGCCTCTTTGAAATCATCCTGCTGATCATTTATTATAGAGCAATAACATTACATAAGGTTCATATGCCATAATTTATTCAGCCATTCCCCAACTGATGGGCATCCACTCAGTTCCTTGTCACCACAGAAAAAGGCTGCCACAAACATTTTTGCACTGAGTTGTTTCAGGATCTATTTTCATATATGGATTGGCCAGCCAATACTTGGTAAGCACCTATTAAGTGACAGACATTGTCCTTATCACAAGGGATACAAAGACAGAAATGGAAAAAAAAAAGATGGAATAGTCCCTGATTTCAAGGAGTTTCCAATTTCTCAGTGGAATATCTGTCTCTGTCTCTGTCTCTGTCTCTCTCTCTGCCTTTCTCTGTGTATGTGTGTGTGTATAATCTGTGTGTATGTATATATACATACATATCTACATATATATATAGATATATAGATAGATAGATACATACATATATATGTGCACATGCAAAAAACATAAAATAAATAAAAATTAATTTTGTGACTTACAATGTCTAGAGTGATAGAATCAGAAAGACTCATCTTCCAGAAATCAAGTCTGGCCTCAGACACTTACTAGCTGTGTGCCTCAGTTTATTCATCTGTAAAATGGGGCCCAAAAGAGTCAGATACTACTGAAAAATGATTCAACAATAACAACAAAAATTTTGGAAAGAAGACAAAAAGTCAGATGCTACTGAAAAATGATTCAACAACAAGAAAAAAATTGGGGAAAGATGCTAGAAAAGTTTTTATTCAAGGAGTAACACCTGAAATATTTTTTGAAGAAGGGATTCTAAAAGATTTTAAGAGATAGAGGTCAAGAAGGAGTACATGTGGGACATGGAATATTGTGTACCAAAACAAACAAACAAACAAACAAAAAACAACACACACACACACACACACACACACACACACACACACACAGAAGACTAGTTTGGCTAAGCTCAAAAGGAAGTAATCCATGAAAATAAGACTTAAAAGGGAAATT
The DNA here is from genome assembly GCF_048593235.1 of Sminthopsis crassicaudata. NCBI lineage: Eukaryota > Metazoa > Chordata > Mammalia > Dasyuromorphia > Dasyuridae > Sminthopsis > Sminthopsis crassicaudata. The sequence goes on along the minus strand of NC_133621.1, from coordinate 42,740,651 downwards.
GGAACCAAGTTGGGAAGAGCTTTACATTCCAGAATAGTGTGTTTTTGATCAGAGAAGCAGTAAGGAAGGAGCTAATGAAACTTTTTGAGCAAAAGTAAAATGGTCAGACCTATACTTGAGGAAAATCACTTTAGTAACTTTCTGGTGGGTGGGTTGGAAGTGGGGAGATCCTTGAAGCTGGGCAAACAAATTAGAAGATTATGGAAAGCAAGATAACTATATAACTATGTATATATATATATATATATATATATATATATATATATATATATATATATATATATATATTTATATATGATTTAACGTATACTTTAACATGTTTAACATGTATGGGACTACGACTACCTGCCATCTAGAGGAGGGAGTGGGGTAAAGAGGGAAAAAGTTGGAACAGAAGGTTTTGCAAGGGTCAATATTGAAAAATTACCCATGCACATGTTTTGTCAATAAAAAGCTATAATAATAATAATAGTAATAGTAATAATAAAAGAAGATTATTGCAATAGTTCAGTTAAGGATAGTGGTTTTGACAGAAATAGAGAAGTTTAGAAAAGAAGTAGTTTGGGGGAAGAAAGATAATGAGTTCTATTTTGAACATACTTAGTTTGAGATACTTCTAGGGAGTGGCTAATAAACTAATTGGATCAGATTAATTAATTGTAACTAAAGAATTAGTGGTCAATAAACTTTTGATGCATTATCCTTTCCAGATGATATTTTTATTTTAATAGCTGCCTTGGAAAAGGGACTGCTGGTAAGAATTTGAGGTTACAAGGCTGACTTTTGTGGGGTGGGAGTGGCGCAGATGATATGGATTGGGAAGGAGGCACCACAAAAAGCATATGTGGGAGATCTACATGGGAATGGTGACTCCTGAATACAGAATAAGGCAGAATACATTGAGTAAGAGTAATAAAGAGCTTGCCCCCAAAGAAATACCATGAATGCATATTTAATTAACATATTTGGCAAATGCTTAATTATTCCTCATGTGGAAATAAAGTATTATCTTTTTAAAAACCATTGTAAAGAAAAAATAAGACAAAAATTTCTGTAAATGCTGGAGGAGAATTTGCTTTGTAACTCTAAATTAACTGAAAATCCTTTCAGTTTTTCTATTGAACATCACAAAATAATGAAGAATGTCTCCAAGATCCATCTAGGAGAGATATGGATCAGGTTTTTGGTTTTCACCCACCTTTCTGGGTTACCCAGTCTGAGGATGGTCATCTACCTAGCTACAAGGGAACAATATTCATCTCATTGGTTGGACTACTCTGCTGAGAAGGTAGATTATGACTTTGAACTTTAGTCAGTTTGCTTCTCTGTCTCAAAATTACATTTTCTGCCCCTTACTGACCCCATTTAGCCAATCCATCTTCTGAGTGATAGCAATTGTAGTGAGGGCATGATAGCATGAAAAGTGCCCTAAACATAAAACCATAAGATACAAAGGAAGTTCTACTCCCGTGGGACATTGGGCAAATCATTTAATCTTTTTAAGCCTTACTTGGAAAATGAGATTAAGATTGCTTGTGCTACTTATCTCACAAGGCTACTTGTGAGAATCTGTGAGATAATGTGAATGAAAGCTCTTATTTTAAAACTATAAAACAGTATTAAAAATGAAAAGTACCAGGTAAATGTCAGTTATTATTTTGGTTGGATTTAAAGATACTGGAAAACCAGCTCAAATTACATTTCTCAGTGGGCCCATTGCATCATCTTTTTAAAAAAATTTTAATAATAATAATAGCTCAACCTTCATAGAACATTTAAGGTTTGCAAAGCATTTTAGATATGCTATCTTATTTTATTTTCACAGCAATCTTGTGAAGTAGGTAAAATAGAAATTGAAAAAATACTCTGATACACTGCCTGAAAGAGATTCCAAAATGAAAACTCCCAGGAATATTATAGCCAAATTCTAGAGCTCCTTAGTCAAAGAGAAAATATTACAAAGAGCCATTAAAAAACATTCAAATATTGTGGAGCTACAGTCCTGTAGTAGAATCTTCCAAGCTTACATTGGACTGATCAGCCACATCTAAGCATATTTTGATCCTCTGAGAATGAAGAACAACAATCAACCATAAAGGAAAAATGAAGTAGAGTCACATTTGGGAAATGATGCAACACTTTCAAGTTGATTCAATTGATTCAACACCTTGCTCGCCTCCACAAAAGTCCATCTTTTTGACCCTCATCCCATCACTATTTCTTTTGGGGCAGTACATATGGTCCAAATCACAGGATAACAAGATCTCAAGAAGAATCTGAACAGCAGGTGACATAAGAGAAAAGAGGCCTGGATTGTAAGTCTAAACAGTTTTGAAGGACTCAAGAACTCTAATCAATACAATTACTGGTCACCATTTCAATGGGCCAAAGAGGTCCTCTGGAGGCAACTAGGTGGGGTTAGGTAATGCATGAATAGAGCACTAGGCCTGGAGTTAGGAAGACCAGCATTGATATCTGATCTTGGTTCATATCTGTTACCATGGACAAATAAATTACTTCACCTCTGATTTCCTCAGTTTTTTTCATCTGTAAAATGGAGATGAAATATTTCACCTGTTTCACAGAGTTATTATCAAGCTCAAGTGAGATGATATTTGTAAAGCAATTAGTATAGTGCTTGGCACATAGAAGTCATTTAATAAACTTACCCCAGTGATGAACATAACTCATCTCTTCACTGAGAAGTGATGGACTCAGAATGCAGAATGAGACATATTATGAGAGGCGGGGAAGGAAGGGAAGAATATGTCCAATGAGGGGATTTATTTTGGTCACCTGGGTATAGTAGTAACAGGGATTTGGATTTTTTTTTTAATGGAGGGAGATGGAAAGGAGAAAAATAAGATTTTTACTCATCAAAAACAATACAATTAAGTTTTCAAGTAGAATGAAGCTTAGCCAAGAGCAAGGATTTTGCATGAGAAGTACCCTCCATGTTTGGCCAGAAAAGAGGAAGTTTTGGCAAGCCTTGAGACTACATTGAACAGACTGCCTAAGGGTTGCCCAGTGGCCAATGAGAACACCAGCCCTGAAGTCAGGAGGACCTGAGCTCAAATCTGGCTTCAAACACTTAACACTTCCTAACTGTGTGACTCTGGGAAAGTCACTTAACCCCAATTACCTCAGGAGACAGAGAGAGAGAGAGAAAGAGAAAGAGTGAGAGAGTGAGAGAGTGAGAGAGAGAGAGAGAGAGAGAGAGAGAGAGAGAGAGAGAGAGAGAGAGAGAGAGAGAGAGATGGAGAGTATTAAAGAGAGAATGTGACAGAGACAGAGAGAGAAGCACATATGCACACATGGATACAGTGAGAGAGAGAGAGACAGACAGACAGAAAGAAAAGTAGCCAATGAGTCTGAGGTCCCTAATAGGTTGACTGAAGTCCCTATGGAAGATTCTCACAGTGGTGACTTCTTAGCATGAGGTGTGAATGAATGAGTTTGGACTGAACCAATGACCAGACCTTGAATTCCATGAACCCATTAACAGGCACGTGCAGTAAAGTTGTCAGCTCGTACACAACACTGTACTATCCAGTAAAATCAACCAACTTTCATTCAAGTATTCATTTATTTGTTTTCCCCGAGGCAATTAGGGTTAAGTGACTTGCCCGGGGCTTCAGGCTGGTGCTCTATCCACTGCTCCACCTACCTGCCCCTACCAAACAACATTTATGAATCACCTGTGACACTCCAGGCATTATGCTAAGTATTGGGAATACAGTTACTAAAAACAAAAATAGTGCTAGTTCTCTAAGACACTTACAATCAAAAGAATAAGACAATATATCCACAAAAGAAGGAGGCAGAAAAGCTAGAGGGAGGGAGAAAAGCAGATGGTACCTTGCCTGGAACCATCTTGTTCCATAGAACTGAAATCAGACAGAGCAGAAGGTGCAAAGTGGATCAAGTTCAGATGCTCTTTCTGTCAGCTATAAAGGAAGGTATTGGGAGGAAGTTAGTACTCTGCCCTCCAGCCTTCCAAATGGAGAGGAGAGGAGACGGAGGGAGGTAGTGTCAGTCAAGGCTTGGATTCACAGCATAGTGATTATAATAAAAAATGATGCTAAGTGGGAATATTAGTGGGAATACCCTTCCCTTATCCTGAGAAGAGCATCATCTTTTGTGGAGCTGAAACCAAGCAGAGCAGCAGATGCAAAATGGATGGTTCTATTCCTGTGTTCAAAACAGTAACATCCAGCTACCATTTCAAGCATTGTGGAGAAGGAAGAGGGGAGGGATTGCTTCCAGCATTATTTGTGCATAGATAATAACAGCTGACTTTTAAAGCTTGTAAAATACAAAAACACTTTATCATCTGAGCCACAGCATGTGAAGTAGCTGAGTCAGTAATCATTATTTTTGCAGGTAAGAAAATAAGAACCAAGTTGAGATTTGCCTGTGGTTATTCATCAGTAAATGTCAGAGGGTAAAACTGATCTTAGGCTTGTCTGACTCCAGTTCTATCAATCTGTGAAATTCACACTTAAGATCACTTTGGTAAATTTTTCTTTCCTTTTTTTAAAATTTTTTTAATTAATTTTATAATTATACATTTTTGACAGTATATATGCATGAGTAATTTTTTATAACATTATCCCTTGTATTCATTTTTCCAGATTTTCCCCTCCCTCCCTCCCTCCCTCTACTCCCTCCCCTAGATGACAGGCAATCCCATACATTTTACATGTGTTACACTATAACCTAGATACAATATATGTGTGTAAATCCAATTTTTTTGTTGCACATTAAGTATTAGATTCCAAAGGTATAAGTAACCTGGGTAGATAGACAGTAGTGCTAATAATTTACATTCACTTCCCAGTGTTCCTTCACTGGGTGTAGTTGTTTCTGTTCATCATTGATCAACTGGAAGTGAGTTGGATCTTCTTTATGTTGAAGATTTCCACTTCCATCAGAATACATCCTCATACAGTATTGTTGTTGAAGTGTACAGCGATCTTCTGGTTCTATTCATTTCACTCAGTATCAGTTGATGTAAGTCTCTCCAAGACATGCAAGTCTCTGTATTCCTCCTGCTGGTCATTTCTTACAGAGCAATAATATTCCATAACCTTCATATACCATAATTTACCCAACCATTCTCCAATTGATGGACATCCATTCATTTTCCAGTTTCTAGTCACTACGAAAAGAGCTGCCACAAACATTTTGGCACATACAGGTCCCTTTCCCTTCTTTAGTATTTCCTTGGGATATAAGCCCAGTAATAGCACTGCTGGATCAAAGGGTACACACAGTTTGCTAACTTTTTGGGCATAATTCCAGATTGCTCTCCAGAATGGCTGGATTCTTTCACAACTCCACCAGCAATGTATTAGTGTCCCAATTTCCCCACATCCCCTCCAACATTTGTCATTATTTGTTCCTGTCATCTTAGCCAATCTGACAGGTGTGTAGTGGTATCTCAGAGTTGTCTTAATTTGCATTTCTCTGATCAGTAGTGATTTGGAACACTTTCATATGAGTGGATATAGTTTCAATTTCATTATCTGAGAATTGTCCGTTCATATCCTTTGATTTGGTAAATTTTTCTATGAATTTTGTTCCAATGTCTTAAGAGAGAGGTGAGCCTGGATTCTCAAAGGCTCTGATCTAAAGTTATTGGAAGTCCTACCAAGCTACAAAGGTAGCTTGGAAATGGTGATGACATCTCCTCTGAGAACCAGCTTAGCTATCTAAAAAAGCTTATCACTAGAACATTGACTGCCATCCTGTAATTTTTTTTGGCTACAGCAACTTAGGAGAACTGTTCACTGCTGGTGGAATGGGGTTGGAGGGAGTAGAAAGGGGAGGGGAGTCATCATTGTATTTGTACCTTGTACACAATGAAAGTATAATCCTTTGGAAGTATTGAAATGAATAAGAAGAAAGTAATTTGTAACTTTAATCGGGAAGATAAATTATATTGTAATCAATTTTTAATTATTCATATGGTAATTTAGCCAGAAAAAAAATCTTGCTGTCAAATTCTATGGGAATAATTAAACAGGTTAATATAGAAAATCCTGAGTTTCCACAGTTTAATATCTCTCATTTACTTTTACTTTGTCATGCCCCCTGGCAACCTTTTGGGACTTCTTTAAGAAATGAAAACACTTAATTAGCCCCAACCCAGATGTGTGACAAACAAATATTGCTACTGAACTCAGAAGAAATGTCTGAGACACAGTGGAATTGAGGGCAGAATAATGAGCAGTGGTGAGAGGAAAGCAAGTCATTCTTCCCTAATCAACCTTTCACAACATAAGTTGAAATAGTCACTCTCCCAATGGTCACAGAAAAATTGGTTGCACTTTCAAGTTGAAAAAGCTTAAAGTATAAATCCACATTTTTATATATTACTATTAAAACTCATCAGGAAGATATAGAAAAAGAAATTCCATTTAAAATAATTGCAAACAAAATAGCATTCTAAATTAAATACTAAAATACTAAATGCAAAAACCGCCTGCCAAGGTAGGAGCTATATGAATACAAATACAAAATACTTTTCACACACATTAAAACATTTAAGCAATTGAATAAATATTAATGGCTTATGGGTAAACCAAGCCAAAATAATAAAAATGACAATATTACTTGAATTAATTTATTTATTCACTGATATACCAAACAAAAGAATTATTTTATTTTGTAAAGCTAGAAAAAAATAACAAAATCAATCTGGAGGAATAAAAAGTTAAAAATATCAAAGGAACTGATGAAAAAAATTGAAGACAGTCTAGTAATACCCAATCTCAAATAATATTTCAAAGTGATAATCATCCAAACAATTACTACTAGATAAGAAATAGAGAGGTTGCTCAGTGGAATAGAATAGGTACACAATATGTGGAAGTAAATGACCAGAGTAATACAAAATATCCTAGTAATTGAGGTAAGAATTCACTATTTGACAAAACCTGTTGGGAAAACTGGAAAGTAGTATGGCAGAAACTAGTTAATGAACAATAGCTCACACCATCTACTAAGCTAAGATCGAAGTTTTTTTCTTTTCCTTTTTTTTCTTCCTTCCTTTCTTTTATTTTGCTATGATAAAACTCCCTCTACCAATCCAGATTGGCACCTGGGTTTTTGAGAGCTGCCTAGGGCAACAGAGATTAAGGGTCACATAGCTCAGAGTCTCAGAAGCTGAACTGGAGACCAAAATGGATACATGATTTAGATGTATAGGGTAAAATCATAAGAAAATTCAGAGCAAGGAAAGATTGCTTGTTAGATATATGGATAAAGGAAGAGTTCATGACTAAATAAGAAATACAGAGGTTCATAGGAAATAAAACATAATTTTGACTTCATTAAATTAACATTTTTTTTACATAAACAGAAACAATGCAGCCAAAATTAGAAAGAAAGCAGAAAACTAGGGAGAGATTCTTATAGGAAGTTTCTTTGATAATGGTCTCATCCCTCAAATTTATAAGAAACTATGCCAAAATTATAAAAGTAAGAGCCATATCTCAATTGATAGTCAAAGGATATAATGGGCACTTTTCAGAAGCAGAAATCAAATTATCAATATGAGAAAATGCTCTAAATCACTAGTAAATAAAGAAATGTAAAGTAAAACAATGCTGAGTTACCATTTCATACCTATTAATCAGATTTGCTAACATGATAGAAAAGGAAAATGATAAATGCTAGAAGGGAATGTGAAAAAAATGAAACATTGTTGATTGAGTATGAACTAATCTAACCATTTTGGAGAACAATTTGGAATTATGACCAAAGGGTTATAATGAGAATTAAAACTATCTCACATATAATAAGAGAGACTGAGACAGAGATCTGAGCCAATGGCACTTATTAAAGGGTCTATGGTCCCCTCTTAATGAAGTGGACCTCAGATCTTCATCATGATCTGAGATGCCATATTCCTCCAGGGCCTTGTTTTTATAGGGTTAGGTGTCCGCTCATTCCAGAACAACTATACCAAATACAGAAGAATTCCATTGATTGACATGTGGTACATAAGTTAAACTTAGCAATATATCAACAGGATCACAAGGTGAGTGAGCAAGGAATATCTTCACATAAGATGGGCGGGCTTCTTCTTAATCTGGGCAAGTGGAAATGGTACAAGCTATCACAGTTAGTGGCCTAAATGATCATAAGATGGTCATCTGCTCTATTGATTGGACAAATAACTGGTCTGGAGGTACAAAAATATTTTGGGGGACCTTCCATGTAGTTGTGATCTCTGCTACACTGGGCCTAGCCACTGTGAGAAGGAAAAACAAGGGTAGAGGGCTTTTATTTAATTTCTTATAGTTAAGCCAGTGAACTTAGAATCTGCAGCTCACAGCTCTGAGGCCTTATATACAGAACTTTGATATAATCCTATCAAATTGATTAATACTGATTAGGATAGAGTAGGGGTCCAAAATGACTTACTTCTCTCACTATAAAACTGAGTATACCTGAGCAATACCATTACTAGGTCTGTATACCAAAGAAATTAAATAAAAAGGAAAATAACCTGTGTATACTAAAATATTTATGCAACTCATTTTATGATGACAGAGAACTGGAAACTAAGAGGATGCCCATCAATTGGGGAATTATTGAACAAGTTATGAATGTGATGTAAATGGTTTCAGAAAACTTGAGAAAATTTATGTGAATTGATGCAAAGTAAAGTGAGTAAAACTAGGAAAACATTGTTTGCAATAATAGCAATATTGTAACCATAGTGAACTGGGAAAGAACTGATCACTATAATGATCCATGATAATTTCAAAGGATTCATGATGAAAAAAGCTATCTACTGTCAACAAGAAAACTGATAGATTCCCAGTGCAGATTGGGTTTTTTTTAACCTATCTTGTTTATTTTCACAACATGGGTAATATACAAATATGTTTTATGTGACTTTACATGTATACTAGATACCTTATTTCTTGCCTTATCAATGAATGGGGGAAGTTAAAAGGAAGGAGAAAATTTGGAACTCAAAATGAAAATTTTTTTAATGATCTCAAGTGACAAGAGCATAAAATCACTGGAGCGTCTGACTCTGCCAGCAAGGGAAATTTGTAGAGGTTTATGGATAGAAAGACATGGCAACTATGTCCATCAGCTATAAGTTCTTAGACAAGTGATTTCACTTTACTAGGCCTAAATTTCCCCATCTGTAAAACTGAGGAAGTTGGTTAGAATGGTCTTGAAGGTACTTTCTAGATTTAAAAACTGATGACTTTAATAAATTAATTCCCTCTAACTCAGTTGGCAGTAGTTACCTGCTAAAGTTCAGTTTCTGAGTTTGCTAAGTAGCTTACTTAATATTCTGCCTTCAGTTGTGGATGTAAAAGGGAATGGAGAGCACACTAGCAACTCTTTATCAGCTTCCTTCTTTTTTCTTTCTCCATAAATGTGACAACCCATTCATGTAGTTCCTGGGTCACAAAATACTGGAGATCTGTCTGCTGTTTTTGGAGGAACAAAAAGGGGAAAATTTCCTGGAATATTTGTGTGGCAGAATCCTCTCCTTTGGAGAAAGAAAACACTGAGACCCAAAGAGATGAAAGCCACATAGCTACTAATATCTTGGACTTTCTCTTTTAGAGATGAGGTTATGTCAACCTTAGTGTTCAGAACAGTATCTAGATCCCTACTTTAAACATGCCTCTTTTTTCTCTAAGTTTTTTCTTTTTCTTTTTTTTTTATTCCTTCTTTTCTTTTATTTTGCTATGAGAAAACTCTCTCTACCAATCCAGATTGGCACCTGGGTTTTTGAGAGCTGCCTGGGGCAATAGAGATTAAGGGTCACACAGCTCAGAGTCTCATATCTAGTGTCAGAAACTGCACTGGAGACCAGGGCTTCCTGGATTTGGAGGCCAGCGCACTATCTATTACAATCGTTTATCTCTCTAGAATTAACTCAGAAATTCTTTACAAACAAACAAATAGGCCTAGTTACTCCAATCAACCTATGTGAACCATAACAGCCTTATGAAAAGATCTTTTAAAATCATTTAATCAATTGCTCTTCAACTCTACTACATTAAGTATTATAAATATTTGATTTAAAAATAGCAAAGAAGGTGAAGGCGCTGGACTATAATTCGCTTCACTTAAGTCCCTCCAGGAAAAGAACAAGGGAAATGTATAAGGCTTTCAAGTCCAAATATGTCACTGTCAGAGATCTATTCCACCTTTCCAAGATGCAAAGGGATACCAACTATTCCAGAGGCATTACAAGGCAAGCAGAGTGGATTGTGGAGGATGATCTAGACCAACTATAGGGGAAGGAAGGAAGGAAAGAAGGAAGGAAGGAAGGAAGGAAAGGGGGAGGAGGAAGGAAAGGGGGAGGGAGGAAAGAAAGAGGATAGGAAGGAAGGAAGGAAGGAAGGAAGGAAGGAAGGAAGGAAGGAAGGAAGGAAGGAAGGAAAGAAGGAAGGAAGGAAGGAAAGAAGGAAGGAAGGAAGGAAGGAAGGAAGGAAGGAAGGAAGGAAGGAGGATAGAAGAAAAGAAGGAGGGAAGGAGGAAGGAAGGAAAGAAGGAAGGAAGGAAGGAAAAGAGGGAGGGAAGGAGGGAAAGAGAAAGGAAGGAAAGAAGGAAGGAGGGAGGAAGGGAAAGAAGGAAGGAAGGAGGATAGGAAGGAGGGAAGGAAGGAAGGAAAGAAAGGAGGGAGGGAGGGAGGAAGGCAGGGAGGAAGGAAGGAAGGAAGGAAGGAAGGAAGGAAGGAAGGAAGGAAGGAAGGAAGGAAGGAAGGAAGGAAGGAAGGAAGGAAGGAAGGAAGGAAGGAAGGAAGGAAGGAAGGAAAGAAGGAAGGAAGAAAAGGAAAGAAGGAAGGGAGGGAGGGAGGGAGGAATTTATCAGAATTATTTGAAGGGCCTTCTTAAGTAAGAAGTGCTGGCCGCGGTGAGTTGGGAAGGAAAGAGAAGAAAAGCGGGCTAAGCTGCTTAGAAAGAAGAGAGAGGGAAGCTCGCAGCAGAGCCGAGGGGAGCGCACAGTGCGCAGCGAAGGCAAAGGGGCGGTCTGCAGCCGCCCCAGAGAGTGGCGTGAGGGAGCCGGGAGCGCAGAGCAGCGGAGCGGGGAGCAGCCCAGAGCGCGCAGGGAGAGGCGGACGATTAGCCGCAGGAAGCGCCCCGCCGCCTGCGCCAGAGGACCGTCCGGCAGCTGCCCCCCCGCCCGGGGCGTGGGCAATGGGGTTGGCGGAGCCCGGCAGGTAAGAGCGCCGCCTGCCCCCGCCGGTCACTTTCCCCTCTCTCAACTATTGGACCACAGCGCTGCTCCTGGCCTGTCCTAGAGCGGGACTCTAGGTGAGATGCTCTAGGTGATTCAGAACTCCGGGGACTCAGCCCGGATTCAAGGAAAGAATGAAGGTTCGGGGCGCTGCTGCCCCCCACTCTGGGGACTCCGCGTCTCCCCGTGGCCCCACTTTGACTAGAGCTGGGCTTTATCAGCGCTACGAGGCTTCGGCGCTGCTGTGAGGGCTGACCAATGGGTCAGTTTTCCTCAGCCTCCTCCAGGGGTTCAGGACCGCCCTGATCTGTGGCTCCCCTTGTTCTAGATGAAAAACCGCCCCTTTCACTCTCGAGCTACCCAGACGCAATCGGATTGGAGGGATAGGAGCGGCTGCCAAATTCAGGTGTTTGTTTAAGAGATCGATTACGTGCAGTCAGGGGAGTGTCCGGAAAACTGGAAATGGGTCCTGAAGGGAGGAAGGAGTGGGACCGAAGTTTTCTGTGAGCCTGCCCCACCTCCCCTCCCCTCCCCCACCCTCTCCCGATACGCACAGTAACCAACAAATGGGTACCCGGGCCAGGGAGCCGAAGCTGCTACGCTGATCTTAGCCATCGAACCCGGTACCTTGTATGTGGGAAGGGAGGCTGAGATAGCCCACGCATGCTTCCAAGGGGCTGCTTTCTGGACCCAATTCAACAATAACTCCAGCCCAGTACAAGACTTTATGGAGTGAATTTCAAAAGCCTCGAGCAGATGCTCCTCCACAATACTTAAGCCACTCTAGAGAGACGGGTGCCAGGCTCAGTCCTTCCTCAGACAGCCCTTTTAATGCAGGAGGAATGAAGCAGGGATGCCTTAGTGAGAGCCCACTGATACGCAAGAAGAGTTCCAGCAAACTAGGGGGGCTGGTAAGCTGACTGAGTGGATAGGGCAGAAAATTGGCTGCTGAATGAAGAAACTACACAGGACCCAAGAGCAGCCCTCCAAGTACCAGTAAGATGAAGGCTAGAAACTAGAACATTGGCCAAGGGGGCGATCCTCGCAATTGCAGCTAGGCAGAACCTTATCATCCACATAGTCCAATCTCCTTCCTTTTACAAATGAGGAAACAGGCCCGAGAAAATAAGTAATTTGCCCAGATTCACGCAGGTAGTGTCAAAAATCAGGATTTGAATCGGAATTCATTGGTTCTAAACCCCAGTACTCAAGGAATGATTCTTCCGAGTTACCTGAATGAATAGGGGGGGGGGGGAATTCATTTATTAAATCCTTACTATGGGTCATAAATTTACAGTTGGAAGAGACCTCAGAAGATCCAATCTAACTCCATTTTTCAGCTGAGGAAACGAATGTAGAGAAGGTTAAAAGACTTGCCAACACAAGTTTTTGTTCTTCAGTCATGTCCAATGCCTTTGTCACCCCATTTGAGGTTTTCTTGGCCGGGATACTGGAGTGGTTTGCTATTTCTTTCTACAAATTTTACATTTTACAAATGAGGAAACTGAGGCAAACAGCTGAACGCATTTGCCAAGAGTCTAATAAGTATCTGTGGTTGGATTTGAACTCAGGAAAAGGCGTCTTCCCCACCCCAACCCCATTACTCTATGGGTAATAGTGCCACCTAGCTGCCTTCTTGATAAAAGCATCTTATTTCAAATCTATGTCTGCCCCCCTTCCACTGTAGCTAATATCCTTACTACAACATTAGGAATACCTAATGTTGCCCAAATAAACTATACATACCTGTGAACACAAGGCATCCATAAAGCAAATACTTTAAGTGTCAGGCAGAGTACTCTATAAACACAAAAGGTACTTAAAATGACTTAATTATCCAGGTGAACATAGGCATTTTATCTAGACACATATTCTTTCCTTCCTTCCAGGACAATATCTGGGACTGGTTGGTGTTTTTTTTTTTTTTTTCTATAGATCTCTAATACCTTATAGGTGTAAATGACACATAAGCAAATATTTAATAAAGTCTGAACTAGAAGAAAGAATGAATAGAAGAGTACCTGCCCTAGGGAAGTGAACAAAATTCCTTAAATTCCTTGCTACCCTAAAGGTGGTGACTTGGGGACTAACTAACAAAAACTAACTTTGTCTTCTTTATCCTAAGTTCATTTCTCTGAGGGAAGAAAAACAAACATTATTGGCCCCATCTTATAAAAGATGAAAATGAAAGACAGATTAATAATTGTATATAGAACACTCTTTGATGATCCTGGTAAGCATCTGCAGATTCCTTCTACAAATTATTACTTCAGTTCTTCTAGACAGCTACTAGATGGCTGGGTAGCAAAGTGGGTAGAGCACTAGTATTGGACTCAGAAAGATCTGAGGTCTAGTTTCAACTCAGACACTAGCTATGTGTGATTCTGGGCAAATCACTGTAGTTTCCTTATCTGTTAAATGGAGATGACACTACTTCCCAGGATTATTGTGAATTAATAATGTGTGTTATCCTTCTCATAAAAATAAACTCACTCAGATTTTCCTATCTTTAAAACATGATAGTAACATCTATATTTGTTAATAAGCAAATCTTAAAGTATTATATAAATCTTAAATTACTATATAAATGCCAGCCATTATTATTACCTGGCCCTCAAATCTCCATCTTTATGAAGAAAGAACTTAAGATAAGGTCTTTACTCTCTGGGACCATCTAAACATCCACGAATGTCAAAGTCATCACAGTGTAACATGGACTGAATCCTAACAAGGTTCCACGAACATAACTGCTCGACTAGGATTCATGCCCTTAAGATCAAGAAGGAAACCCAAAAAGTGATCCTAAGTCCGAAATGCCCAACTTTCTAAAACTCATGCCTCATATTTCTCTCCTCAAAATTCACTTGCATCCCTAACAGATTCATTACTGAAAATACCTTATTTATTTACAAAAAAATCTCTAAAATGTATTCATCAAAATCCAGCTGACATTTATAGTCTCAATAGAAAAAGCGAGATGGGAGGGGAAGGCAAAGGGCACAGTCAGCAAACGAGAGGAGAGAAAGAAAACAAAAAGACAGGGAAAAATTCTGGCAGGAGAGGAGTTAACCAATTCTTAGATGGAGTATTCTTTTTTTTTTTTCTGGTGGCCATTTTCCTCTGAGAGTTAAATTAATTTGTTCTGACCCTATAGCATCTCACTGAGCACGTGTTGATCCCCTATCTGCGTCAGCACTGTGTCAATAGATGACTACTACCGGCAGCAGGCTAGACTATTTAAGAGAAAGCTTTTCCAAACCATCATAACTTCTCGAACCTGGACACTCATCACATCTCTCTGGGTCGAAATAGGAAGCTTCCATCATATTAAAGGTAGGAAATTCTGAATTAGCTCATTTTTTATAAGAGGGATCATATTGTCATTTACAACTATAGGAATGCTTATTGCCATGTATGTTGGTGATCTATTATTTCCCAAGTCTTGTGGTTTTAAATCTATTTAGCTATATTTTAAACTATTCCATTTTTTTCAGGCTTAGTCAAAGTGAGAAATTGTGACCTTATTTTAAAGAGCATTTTTAGTGACAGTTATTAGTAAGCTATTACTAACTTATGTTAGTAATTAACTTGTTAATAGGTTGATTTTTCTCTGTGGATCTCTAATATCTTCTAGGGTCAAATTGACATGTTTTTGAAGAAAAAAAGTTTAGCTTTCAAGGTATTTTTCATCTTCTTCCCTCATAGGTATAATCAAATACTACAAAAGCTGTCCTTTAAAACAGGACTGAAATCATTCAGAGAAATATCATGCAGGGCTGGGCAAGCTCTTAAAATCTTTTCAAATAAAATTGCTGAAAGATACCAAGGTTTAAAGTAAGTATGGAAATACCATTTAGCTCTTTAATGCAGGAAAGTGAAAATCTCCTGTTTACCCAGGACCAGTGTAGACCATTATGTTCTCTTCTTGTATGTGCTCTCATCTCTAGTGAGAATCTCTAAGTCTTTCACATTTCTAACAAAAATGTGGCTTCTATTATGATTACAATTCAATGCTAAACCGTGTGTATTGCTTGTAAAAACTCTTATAAATGGAATTTTCCTGTGGTTTGGGGCTGCTTTTTAAAATATACATTTCCTCACAATTCAGTCCAATATAATGATTTTTTAACTAAGGGGGAAAATAAACTTTTTGTTTCAAAATTAGACAATGAATAGAATCATTTCAAAAAGAATTCGCTTTCCCTTCATTGAAGGTTCTGCTGTCCTGTCTTTGACTCCCTGACTAACAGCTAGTCTAGTGCACTCAAGCCAGTTAAGGATGTTTTATTCAAATTCAATGTTTCCTCCCAAAGATAAAGATAAAAGTTTTTCTCGTGGTGGCAGGATGGAGGGGAGCAGGGGGATCACGCACCTTTTCATAAAGTGTATTTTATAAAAATGTCAAGAATGAGAAAATATGGGAGTATAGATAAAAGCATGCTAGAACTCTGAGCCAAAAAATCATAAACTTATAACATCATAGATCAAACTGAAATTCTAATAAGGAATTTAAAGGTTATCTAATTCAACCTGCTCATATAGGAAGAACTGAGACCCATAGATGCCATGTGACTGAGCCAAGTAGTTACCTACATAGATATCACAGCAGTCCAGCTAGAATCTAAACTCTGCTTCTGAGGCTTTTCAATCAGTTTCTAGCTATGTAACAACTGGCAAGAAATTGAATCTTTCTGGTCCTCTGTTCATCTAAGAAATGGGAGCTTGGTCTAGATTGGAGTTTTTAACCTGATTTTTATAGATTCCCCAAAGAGAGTTCATGAGCTTAGATGGGGGGGGGGGAGAATCACACCTTTATTTTTACTAACTTCTAACTGGAGTTTAGAATTTCCTTCAATTAAAAAAAATCCATATTATTTTAAGAAGGGACCCATGGGTTTTACTGAAGTGACAAAGAGATTCATGACGCACAAAAAAGCTTCAGAACCCCAATGCTAGTTACTTTAGTCAGTCTCCTTGCGTTCCCTAAATATATGTATGTATGTGTATATATACATACATATATATATATATATTTCACTGAAGAAAGAAAAAGCAAAAAACATGGTTTGTTCTCATTTATTTCTGAGATTCTTTCTACTTGGAAATCCAATGATGCCATTAAAGAATCAGTAAATTCATTCAAATAGCAATAAAAGACACTTTTATAGGTAAAGGATCTGTCTCATATCATCACCTGAAAATGTCCCCAAATGCTTTGTGTGCTTGCCCCCAAGCTCCTTTAGAGTATAACCAGACATGATCATATTTCTTACCTGGGATGACCTCCCTCCAGCTTCCTCTATTTTATACTGCTCATCCAGTTTAGCAGCCTTCTCTCCCCTAACTGCCTCTGGATTCCTTCCCTCCTCTTGCAGCTATGTACAGTAGTCTCAGCATCTTCCTGCTCCTTGCTGTCCTGTCAGCAAGCTCCTTGGGACAGCAGCCAAAAGAATCCAGCCATGTCAACCCAGGGCTTCCTGAGTTTGAGCAGAGCCTGGCTGCCCAGCACCGGCATGCCCGTGCTCCTGCCTCCCCCAGCCAACTGAAGCCTCTGCAGAGAGCTGATGGAAATACGGATTCCAGGAACAGCTTTGGGGCTTTGCTGGCCAGGTACATCCAGCAAGCCAGGAAAGGTAACAAAACCCCTCATCTTCCTCATATCTTGCAAACATTGCTACAAGGTAGTGTCCATTAGAAAAACTCAGAAGTAAATATATTTATGGAAATGGAAATTCTTTTTTATCTTTCCCTCAATACATATTTTGCAAACAACAAAATTTATAACCATTAATAGCATTCTAAGTGCTGAAATAATAATAATTAGTGATAATAGTGATAATGGCAGCTGATATTTTGTAGTGCTTTAAGGTTTCACAAAAATAGTATGTGCTTTATTTTAAAGCAAGGTAAACCCAGTGAGTAAAATCCTATTTATTATTCTCATGTTACAGATGAAAAAAAATTGAGACTTGGAGTGCTACAAAGGTTTTGACATTTAGCAGTGGTTCTTAATCAGGGAGTCATTGGATACCTTGGGGGTTTGTGAATAAATTTCAAGAGGATCTGTGAACTCCGATGGGCATTTTCACTTTTCATTAGTCTTTGGTTTCTTACTTATTTTATTTTATGTATAAAAACATTGTTTATTTCACAGACTGCTAAAGCCATCTGTGATATTTTTTAAAAGCCCCTATTCTAATTGATATCATATTGCTTGCTTTCTCAATGGGTAGAGAAGGAGTGGAAGGGAGAGAGAGAATTTGGAACTCAAAAATTTTCAAATAAAATTTTCAAAATCGAATGAATGAATGAATAAAAGGGAGAAAGGAAATACAAAATAAGAATTTTTGCAGCTCTGTTCTACATAATGCTCAGTGGCTATTAGACAGCCATTTTAGAAGAGCCATTTCAGAAGCCACTAATTCCTTTTCTCATGTTGACAGTGTTCATTACTTGAGGCTCCAGGTCTTTCTCTGAAGATATTAATATTTCTTCAATAATTCACATATAGCACTGAACTAATCTAATTAATTATTCAGCTAATTAAAATAGGGTAGAATCATAAGGAAATGCCTAACCCTAATTTTTTTTTTTTTTTAATATTTCTTTTTTTTTTATTCATTTTTCCAAATTATCCCCTCCCTCCCTCCACTCCCTCCCCCCGATGACAGGTAATCCCATACATTTTGCATGTGTTACAATATAACCTAGATACAATGTATGAGTGTAAATACCATTTTCTTGTTGCACATTAATTATTAGCTTCCGAAGGTATAAGTAACCTGGGTAGATAGACAGTAGTGCTAACAATTTACATTCACTTCCCAGTGTTCCTTCTCTGGGTGTAGTTATTTCTGTCCATCATTGATCAACTGGAAGTGAGTTGGATCTTCTTTATGTTGAAGATTTCCACTTCCATCAGAATACATCCTCATACAGTATTGTTGTTGAAGTGTATAGTGATCCTCTTAACCCTAATTTTTTAAAACAAATATGATCAGTATGGTGCAGTGGAAAGGATGCTAAAGCTGGTGTTTCTGGCTTGAATGTTGAGCTTACCTTTTAAGACCCATAAAACAAGTCACTTTGTCTACCCTGGACCTCTAATTCCTCATCTGTAAAGTGAAGGATTCCATTTAGATGACCTCCAAGGTCCCTTGATCATACAATCCCTATGCATTTTGACTTAAAATCATTGAGTAAAATGTGAACCATAATAAACTCACAAGATTTGATAGAAATAATGGCCCTTAGAACATTAAACTGTCCTATGTCAGAGTTCACCAAAGCAAGAATTAGAAATAAATGCTTTAAGTTAAATGAATGTTCCTCTGCCTCACTGTCATGTCAAGTGATTAACTCAAGGTCTCTTAGATGGGAAGTAGAAATATAATGAATGATTCAAGCCTAGGACCCCTTCACTGGACAAACCGGGGAAGATGTGGCTAAACCATATTTCACTTGATAAGGATCTGTAGGTCTGAGTGGGCCACAAGCTCAACATGCATCATAGCAGCAAAGGAGGAGGAAAAAGATAATGCAATTTGGGGCAAAATTCCAAAGGGCATAAGAATAAGGAGCTGATCTGTCTGTTTAATTCTGAGTTATATCTGGAGTAACATGTTCAGTTTGGGACCCTGAATTTTAGGAAATGCTTTTGATAATCTAGGAAACATCCAGAGATGGTTAAAAAGTCCTTGAGATAGTGCCACAAAAGAATTAATTGGAGGAACTGCGAATCTTATACTGGAGAAGAATTAGGGGATATGGGATCACTATCTTTAAGTATTAAAAAAAAGACTGTTTTATGAAAGAGGTACTTTTCTTGGCCCCAAAGGGTAGAATTGAGTCACTGGTAGAAGCTGTACAAAAGCAAATTTAGGTTAAATACAAGAAATTAAAAAATGCCAACAATGAAAGCTATTAAAAAGTGGAATGGGCTGTCTCTGGAGGCAATTAATGACTCCCTCCTTATTGAAGGTCTTCAAGTCAAGATCAGATGTTGGGTCTATTGCAGAGGGTACTTATTCAGGAATGGACAGAATTGATCCCTTGTAGCTCCAAGTCTGTGATTCAGAATCCAATGAGGAATCTCTCCCTACATCACAACCATAACCCTACCATATGACCCCCATTAGGTTAAAAAACCCAGAGGATTTGCTCTTCCTCGAATTTTCTTAATATTTCTCATTAATTGCAGCCCTATTAGCCAACAGTGAGTCAAAAGGTGAAGCTAGATTGCACTTTAGCAGATTTTCTTCCTCTTTCAGAAAATTGGTCAGAGTGCTAATTTTCCTTTCCTCTAAGCCATTTAGAAACTAGAAATCAGAGGGCAAGAGTTGCATCGACTCTTTAATGATCTTCAAAGCTTCATTAAATTAGCTGTTACAAGTTTTTTGAGATTCTTGCTAGCTATGTGACTATGAGCAAGTCATTCTGGTCCTCAGGTTCCCCATCTCTGAGATGAGAAGGTTGGACTAGAGGCTCGTCCAAAATTCTGTTTTCCTCTTACTCCTCTTTCCTTTATGTGGAACTTCATTCACAATCTTTTTTGACTTAAGGCTGGAAGCTCTTCTTTGCAAATCATTGATCCCATTTGCAGTAAGAGTAAGATCATTTTGTAAGACCAAATAAAATGTCAAATGCCTCTGTCACACAAGCTGCCTATATTACTAGGGTGACACTCAACAACAAATTAAGCTTTCCTTCCTAATTAATATGGAACATCAACATTTTACTCTCATTCAGTTCCTGTGAATATTTTGTATCTCCTGAGATGGTTCACATTTCAGGCTTTAAGTTGCATGTAAAGTGAAATATGAGTTTACAATTAAGCAAAGTATGTCTCTGATAGTTATCAAATATCTCTCAGATAAAAGGCCTGAAAGTATTCTGTCTCCCATCTGTACCTGCCTGGTCTGTGTGATAAAGTCTAGATGAGTTGCACCTTTGGGAACTCTTTCATAACTCTTGCCACCAGGACCACGGCAATATTAAAATTCCCCTGCTGGCTTCCTGGCCTTGCCCCCAAATCACTGAGTCCATTTTCCTATTATAAAGTATTTTCTTTGCTTGAATCAACAGCGATGTCACTAAGGATGTTGTGATTTGCCAGCCTTCTATTGGAGGGGCATTCATCCTAACTATAAATATCTATTTACAAAGCAAATCTCAGGCTCATATATGTTACAGCTAAATTGTGAAATTTGGCTAATATTGACAGGGAGCTGCATATTTATAGATCTGACTGTGTTGACCATCTGTTCTCAACCTGATGTTTTATTTATGGAACAAATAAACATTATGATCTGTTAGTATAGCTAAGAGAAACAGCAATGGCGTAGCTGATAAAAGGCTGACCTTAGGTCCAGAAACTCCAGGGTCAAGTCTTGCCTCTGAAATGTGACCATGGAAAAGCTGTTTAAGTTCTCAGTGCCATGCTCCACCAAATAAAAGATTGCATTGCTGATCAGCATAGTGGAGGGCATTTTCAGTTCAATTGTTTGCAGTCATGTTTGACTCTTCATGACCCTTTTGGGGAGTTTTCTTGGCAGTGATACTGGAGGGGCTTGCCATTTCCTTCTCTAGCTTTTACAGATATTTACAGATGAGGAAACTGAGGTTAAGTGACTTGCCCAGGATTAAGCAACTTAAGTGTCTGAGGCTGGATTTGAACGCCTGACGCTACGCTTTGCACTCTTTGCACTATGGCGCCACCTAGCTGCCCTTGGCACAGAGTAAATACTTAATAAATAATCATTGAACTGACTTAGATTGAGCTCCTCAAGGTCAGGGACTGTCCTTTGCCTTTCTTTGTCTCCCTTTAACACAGCGCCTGGAATATAGCAGGTGGTTAGTTAATACTTATTGATTGACCCTCTCCCACAGATGAAATCAGATACAAACAACCAAAAAAAAAATCAGCATACTTAAATAGGATGAAATGTGTTGGAATTTTTTTTTTAACAAGACTAATTGGGAAGGGATTTATTTGTTGGCAGGTTGTAATAGGGGAAAGAATATGTCTCTCTCACATACACACAAACAGTAAGATTAATAGCTTCTCAATTGCACCACAGAAAGGTATTAGGCTGATTTATTCAGCTTGCATCCATTTATATTGATCAATAGAGTTACAACAAAACTGCTTTGATTGGAATATGGAAATTTTCAAATCCAACATGATATCTTTAATCCTTTGAAGAAATAATCAATATATGTTAGGAAATGCAATTTACTATCTTCTGATCAATACTCTTTGTATACTATTTACTAAAATTTAGAGAAATAATGCAATGAAATCAGGGGTATTTTGATAAAATACGATAAAATACAAAGCTACTGCATGGAACCACTATGGAGTGAACATGGAGTCAGGATTCAGATCTGAATTTAAATCCTGCATTAGATATTCATTGTGTGACTGATCAAGTCTTTTTCCCTTCTGTCTGACTCAGTTTCTTCATCTGTAAAATGGGAATCATAATAACACCTACTTCCCAGGACTGTTGTGAATAGCAGATGATTGATAACATATATGTCACTTTATAAAGCTTAAAATGCTATATGAATGCAAATTATCATTCTTGTTTTATGCTCTTATCATCATTGAGTTCTCCAAAATCACAGGATCTGATTGGAGCTTCTTAGTAATCTGGGGGGTGAAAAAAGTTAGAACCATCTTATTTACAATATTTTGAGGTAGAAAGAGCCTAGAATTAGAGTAAGGAGAGCCAGGATATTCAGTCTATAACATTTAAAAGTCATTAAAAAAATCTCAGTTCATTCTACTGAGACTAGTTCCTCATCTGCAAGATGGAGCTAATATGTTTGCTTTAAGACTCTTCCAAGGTTGCTAAGAAGAAAGCATTTTACCAAGCATCATGTAAATGAGAGATATTACATATTCTCTGGAGAAACCATATTTTCATCCACCCATTCAGTATTTTGAATTCTGTACTGGAATCTCTGAGCTCCTTCGAGTCTAACTCAGATCTTTAAAAGATTTTTTCTACCTTCCCCTTTCATTTTTACCATTTGGTGGAATTTTTTTTTTTAATTATATATATATATATATATATATATATTTTATAATATTATCCCTTGTATTCATTTTTCCAATTTACCCCCCCTCCCTCTCATTTGGTAGAATTTAATGACTAAAGTGGATAATTAAAAAAAAAGTTTATAACTTCCCTATTGACTTTATTGTGAATGTTATTAGCATGATTGAGCTTTTCATTTTACATTATATTTTTAAAACCCCCTTTTTTCAGAAAAGAATTGTATCCATTATGATAAGATTTTTTTAAATGGTGTTTATCCAGCTGAGGAGTTTAATTCTACTGGGAAGCAATCATCCCAATATTAGAATATTTAAAGTGCATTAGCTTAATCATTATGACTTTTAGGATTAGCCAAGCATGTTGAAGAATCTTAAGGGGTAAAATTAAGAAAAGCCTAATTACCAGCCAACTCATATTGAGTAGCCACTATGTTTGCTGTCCTTGTAGGGAGGGGGCAGTTGAGAGCAACTATTCCTGTGCTGGAGAATGAATGAGCAAAGAAACATAAACCCTAATAGGGGAACTTCACTCTATTTTGAATTGTGGCCCCTTTGGCAGTCTAGTGAAGCCTGTGGTTCTCAGAATAATGTTTTTAAATGCATAAAATAAAATCCATAGGATTACAAGGAAAAAACTATAATGAAATACAGTTATTTTTATTTTTAATTTTAAGAAACAAGTTTCTGGATCCTAGCTTACTAACCGCTGCAATTAAAAAACAAACAAACAAACAAACAAGCAAACATAAAACAAAGGCATAGAGGACGTAACAACTATAATAATTATAATTTCTACGGTGCTTTAAAGTTTGCAAAGTGCTTATTAAATATTATCTCATTTGTAAGCTCAAAAGCAAGCAGGAAAGCAAGAATTGTTATTATTCCCATTTTACTGATAAGGAAAATAAGGCAGACTTGCTTGTGATCACACAGCTAGTTAAGTGAGGCTGGATTTGAAATCAGGTGTTCCTGGTTCAAAGGGTATAGAGTGGGGTAGGGAATATTCTATCCACTGGGCCAAATGAGGTACTTTATACATATACATACATACATATATACATATATATGTATATATACATATATATGTATATATATGTGTGTGTGTGTATATATATATATATACATATATATATATATACTTTAAAATATCCAGAAATATTGCAGAAATGCAAGGGATAGAAAGCTAAAATGTAGAGATTTGAAATTAAAATCTTACTACTGATACTTAATAGCTACATGACTATTATTTTAATAAAATAATAGCTACATAACCCTGGATAAATCACAACCAAATCCTAAAACAATCCCCAATAAAAATATTGTTTAATTAATGTAGTAACAACCTCTTTTTTGATTCACTCTCCCCCTTCCCCCAACTTACATTTGAATTATATTGTGTCCTACTGGAGAGGCAAGGCTATCATCTCCAGCTGGTATCTTCTACTTACAAAACATTTAATAATTATGTTTAGTTAATAGAGTTGGGTTTTTAAAATCATAATAAGGATAGCCAAAATCTTATAAACTGTAATCTAGCACCAAAGATATTTAGATAAACAGGACCAAGTGAGCCTAAAAGCCCCAAATTAGACTTTGTAATTTGTCCCTAAAGGCAACAAAAGAGCATCTACTGTATTTTGAGGGGGAAAAAATGGAGTTTAAGGGACCTCCCAGAAATTGAAGTGATTCTTTCCTCTGGGTGGGTAGTGGATCAGAGAGACTATATCTACTAAAGCCAAAAAGAGATTGTTACAAGGGTTCCAGACAAGAAATGTCAAAACCCAGGGCAAGACTAAAAAAAAAATTGAGGAGGAAAAAACCCTTAAAAATGGAAATATCTATTTATTTTGCTGCTTTAAAATAATTTTATTTTGGTTTTTGAAAATCTATAAAAAACACATACATACACAGAAATAAGTTATAACTCTACTTTAACAGTTTTAATTAAGGGTGATAATCCAAGGGATCTTATCAGCATAGCCCATGGAGATTTAGATGAACTATGAACCTGAAAGACCAGTGTCTGGAGGCCTCGGAATGATGGAGTGCTTTGCCCTGGGCTACATTCATAGCACAATTTTATGAAAACCTGCCTTAAAGAGTCAGTGATGTCCATTCATCCAGATTGCCATGCTTGGTTCCCAATAGACTTTAAGTCTTGCAATAGAGATCTTTCTTGGAAAGATGCAGCTTAGAAACATGAGTATTAACCATGTTCTAGGTATTTCTTATTTGAAGTAAGTATTGGTAACATCCTCGTTGCCATCCGTGTCAGATTTTGGAAGGGCTGGGACCCCCAAAAGTGACTATGTGGGCAAGAGTTGACATTTGTTTTACAGAGATGCACACAGACAAGTACAGAGATCTTGAGATATTTATAGAGACTTCCTCCAGTTCTAGAAGCTCAAAGCAACCTTCTTACTGCTTCTCACATACAATCCCTCACAATCTCCCATTCTGTGCCTTTGCACAGGCTCTCTCCTCCTCACCTTCACTTCTTAGAATTCTTAGGTTTATTCAAAGTTCATCCTAAGAACCAATTTTAACATGAATTCCTTCCTTGACTCCCTCCAGATGCTAAAGTCTTCCCCTTCCCTATTAACTTTTATTTACTATATATATATAGTTTAGAATATCTTTACTCATGTACAGATGATGACATTGATTCTCCCTGAGAATGAAGGATGAATAACAGTCTCCCTCATTAGAATGCAAAATTCTTGAGGGAAAGAACTATTTCATTTTTGCCTGTATCTCCAATATCTTAGCACAATCCCTGGCATACAGCAGGTGCTCCCTAAATGTTTTTTGGATGATTGACTGACTGAAAGTTGAGCCAAGGAAGATGTCATCTTGCTGATAATTCAAATTAAGTGTTTTACCATGATGTATACAGGGTATTTCAAAAACCTAAGTACAGTTTAATGCCATTACAGATCCGATACTGGGTTTCTTTCTTTGTCTTTTTAAAAAATAGTTTAAATGTATGTATGTCAAAAAGAGATGTAGTAGTTGACATTGTGGACATACATAGGTATGCAAGTTCACCCACAAATACTCATCCGTAATACTTCACCAAGCTTCCAACCTGGGTCCTCAGAGCCTATTAAAAACTTAAGTAAGGTAAATTGTTATATTCAAGCATTAAGGTGATATTCCCATTTCTCAATAAATTATCTACTTCTCCAATGCAAGATTTTGCTACTAATAATTGAGCCATAGACTTTATAGAAAGCTGTGGGCTAGCTACAGATAGATAAAAGAGTCCACAATGGCCCTCCCAAGGATAATGACTTGCAGTTCTCTATTTGACTGTTAGTCCTTTGAGTATTTGAAGAATGTAGAAATTTGCTATCTTTGGGAGCTAGAGAGTGGGAAGACTCTGTGCTGGTGGATGGCTAACAATCAGGTCTCTGTAAACCCACCATACATCTTCAAATTTGATCTGCACTGTTTAAATTTTTTTCAAAGATTTCTCAAGTCTTGACAACCAACAAAACAATAACAAGCTCTCATGTGTAGCATTTTCTGATTTCACACTGAAAATGTAAGCTGTTAGAGCTGGTTCCAGCACACACCCCTGGAATTATAGAAAAGCTTGCCTCTAGATCAGGGCTTCTTGACCTGGAGTAATGTGTTTTTTTAAATTATTGTTTCTAGTGTTTTTAATAGTATTTTAAGATAATTTTAATTCTAGTTTATTTTCTGTATTTAAAAACCAGACACAGCCACAGGAGTCCATGACCCAGTAGAAGTTCAGAATCCCTAATCCAGTTTATGGACATTTATATAATATAGAGGCAAAATCAGACCCTTTTTTGTTTTTGTTTTTTGAGTGAGTAATTTCTGAAATTGGAAGCTTGACACCTCATCAAGAGGATACAGTTGGTGTTTTGGTGACATACAAAACTAACTTGCTGGGAAATGATCGTTCTTTGCCATATGTGGTTTCTGAAATTGAGCCAAGAAGATGCTGCAATTCCTATAAATGGTGATCAAAAGAACTTCGTGTTTAGCAAACTTATGTTCACTTTAGATTGCTGATTTTAAAAAAAGACAAACTGTGACCTACAAAGAAAGAAACAAAGAAAGAAAAATCTAGTATTGAATCTGTAACCAAGGTGAGATGATCAGGGCTTTGTCCCAAAATATGGAATCTAGATAACACTGGATTTAAAGGTGGTATAAAGAATAACAATTCTTTGGCAGATTAATTAGCAATGAAATCTACCCCATATCTTCCTGATCACTTTTAATCAATGTTCTAGGTTCTCTATCTTCTGTCACTCCCAACTCCTACTCAATTAAGGGAGTACTTTTTGCCACTTGTCCTTTATACAAAGGTTCTTGTTAAAGGCCAGTGTTTTCATTATTAGACTCATATTCTCAATCTGTTAGTGCATACCCACTTTAGTTTAGTACCAATGACCAGCCTTTAGAAAGTAATGATTGGTTGTTTATTAGAAAATTTAGAAGAAAGTTGATTAAAATTGAAGACCAGATACTCTTAGCTCCATTTCATATATTTTCAAACTGTTCTAGGTCTCTGTTATACACATGAAATACAAGATTTTAATTCAGGAAAGAGTCCGAAGGAATATAAGACCTTCTAATTCTGGACACCAACAATAACATAACCAGTATTATTTAGTATGACTTCAGTGGGAGTGCAAGCTGGGAAACTCTGGGCCACCAATTCCAAGTCTTGAATCCTACAAAAAAAAAAATAATTGCATTCACAGAATCAACAAACTCTGTTACTTCATGTATAATCTAAGCATTTAAAGGCAGGGACTATCTCATTTTTTACTGTATTCCCAGCACCTCGTATTGTTCATGGTATAAATGCTTATTGATCGATGGTTTGATTTGATTTCACTTTTTTCCCTCTCCTCATCTATTAGGTTCTTCTGCTCGAATGCCTGTCATCAAAAACCTCCAGAGCATTGACCCCAACCACAGGATAAATGACAGAGATTACATGGGCTGGATGGATTTTGGGCGCCGCAGTGCTGAGGAATATGAATATTCCTCTTGAAGAGGGTCAGAACCTAACTGAAATCTAAACTCACCATTCTCCATAGAAAAATAATATTAACAAGACCAATCATTTGTCATCTCTACAAATTGCTGTTTTAAATATACATCATATATATTTAAGTATTTGATGTAAAAAAAGAAAATCTGCCTGTAAAACTGTATGATGTAATATACATATATACAGAATTTTCCAAAACAGAGGAAAAAAATCCATGATTCCTTTCTCTATGATTTCTGGTCCTACACAGTTGATATGATATTAAATCTCATTCACTCCTCTTAGCCTGGTGGTGTTGACTGTTTGGCAATGAACTACATCAAGTTGTGTGTTAAGGAAGATCAATAACCAAGCCTAAGGATTGCATGTTAAGATCCTGTATGATCATTTTAGTGATCGAGGGTACGGGGGAGCCCAGCCCAAATCCTGGTTAAAATGGTTATCTTTTACCATGGCTATGTATGCTGTCCTAGAATCAGTAGTCCATAAGATTCAGCTCTGCCTAGAATTATATATACTTAGTCTAAGGCTTTTGGCAACTCCTGCCATTCATGGCTCTCCTTTCTCTTTTCCTTTCCAATTGCAAGTTAACCTATGAGACATCTGCTAATTGCTATAATTCATGGAATAAATCAAATATTCTCTGGCTTATGGTGAGTTATGCTTTTGTCTTATGAACCAGTCATGGGGAATGACCGCCTATGGGAGATGAATGGTAACAAACCAAAGAACAGTCTGTTTAAATTGTCCTTGAAGGAAAGGACGCAGAATTTACTAAAACACCCATACATTATTTTTGTTCCTAGCTCACTTTCCTTTAATTTCTTAGCCTGGTTTATATAGGAAGTAACCCAAATGAAGCTCTGGATCTATTGGATCTTATTGGAAACAGTGATATGTTTTTTCTCTAAGGATTAAACTGGGTAACAGTCTCCCAGGATTCTAGATAGAAGGCTTTTGCTCTATTAGAATTAATTCTTGAGAATGGAGTAACAATAATGCTAACATAGACATAGCACTTAAAGGTTTGCAAAACCTTAAAATATATTATCTTAATTAATTATCATAGCAACCTTGGAAATTGGATGCTATTATTATCCCTGTTTGATCGATAAGGAAACTGAGGCAGGGAGAAGTTAAGTGACCTGCCTAGGATCTCACAATTGGTATCTAAGGCCAAATTCAAATTCCATTGTGCCTCTCGTTGACCTGTGTATAGTGAACTAAAGTGGGTTTATCGTAATTTGTCCTTCCTCTTCAAAGGGGACCAATGCTATCAGTTGGATGATGTCCTGACTTGCAAATGAATTGGATTTAAGTGAAACAGAACGTGCAAAGTCATCGGCCCCACTTTCTCTTCCAGAGTTATTAGTGTCAAATGGCAAGACATAGGTCAAGATGATTGGAGATGGCCCCAGAATGCAGTGGAGGACACTGGCTTTTTAAGCTAAAGTCTCTTTCCCAAATCTCAGTTTGTCTGGGGCAACACCCATTCAGAGAATAAAGGTTAGGTGGAAGATGATCTAGTTTGACTTCCCAAAAGAATCACTCTGGGAGGGAAAAACCCTCAAAATCTCTGGCCAAAACAGAAACAAATGTTACTTACAGTCATTTGGAGATGGCAAAACTCGAAAAATGAAAAGTGTGGCTTGGGCTGGATTGTATTATTGGCCACTCAATGAAAGCCAAAATGATTTGGGTTTAAAGACATACTTTTTTGAATTCCAGTGAACTTGGCTGACCAGAGCTATATTTCAAAAAGCATGAATGAAAACTACATGAGCCAAAAGAGTTAATTGTCCCAGTTTTTTTTTCAAAAATAAGCAAAAAAAACCAATGATAAATACATAGAAAAGGGAAAGAATTTCTAGCCCCCAACCCCAAGATATCTTGTGAAGTATGAGTGATTGAAACTATATATATGTAAGAATATGACTCCCCTTGTGAACAGAAGGAAGAGGAAGAGCTTCCAACTCTGACTCTTCCTCCCTCTGTCAGTTCAGTGAGTTTATAAAGTGCAAAGAAAGAAATCAGGTTTAAAAGCAGCATGGAATCCAGTTTCTAATAAGGAGGCCTAGCTGTGGATTTGATGGTCAATAACCACAGCCAAGGGAGCTGACCAGCATGCAGCAATGATGACATGCTTTTTCTAGCAGAGAATTCAGGTCAACTGCAGAGCAAATGGTGACAGGCAATAGCACGGGCTCTATCTGCTGGTGTGCTGGTTTCCTTGGGCTCACTTGATCATAGGCAGCACTGACTGAAGTGCTTTTCTCCACTATGGAGGCAAAAGAGGGAAGATGGAAATCTCATCCTTAGGAAAATTGGAAGGAAGAAGAAAAAGTAATCCAGGACTTCCATTTTTTTTAATTAAAGTTTCAGCTATCAGCAAATCTGGTTTTGTAATGGGAGATGTTTGATTATCATCATTTGTGATCTCTGTGGTTTAGAAATGAAGCTATGATAATGGGAATTCCTGAGTGGGCAAACTGCCATTGTTATTGGAGGGAGGACACTTCTCTGCAACTTAGATCTTAGACTTGCTGAGTGCCCTGAGAAGGTAAATGACTTACCTAGAATCACACAATCAGTAAATATCTTAAGACCTGAATCTGAATCTTTCTGTCTCCAAGACTGACTTTCAATTTTATGTATCAAATTGTCTCCTTGAAATCTTTATCCAGTTTAATTTCTATAATTTTGTAATGTGTCTTAACATCAACATTGAATCTCCATTTTTTTGTTTTGTTTTTAAGTCCAGATTGATGCTTTTTGGTATTCTTCACTCAAAGGGCTCTTTTTCTTCTATTGGAAAAGCCATTTTGATGATCAATGAATTGGATAACATCTTTCAAACTACTTGGGGCCCAAGGTCTAGAAACTAGGAAGGAAACTAGAAACTTCACTCTTGCTCTAAATGCATGAGTTATACATTTTAAAAAGAAAAGTTGCATGTTCTTTTAAATATTTGAACTGCTTGAGATTTAATCTCTGAGATATAGACCTCAGGTTCCAATTTAGGCTCCAGGCTTTTTCACCGCTTCAGAATTCTGCAAATATCTTTCCATTGAACCTGTGACAAAACATTAGCTTCTTATCCTTTATTGACATAGCCCACTCCACATGGAGTTTGAACAGAGTCCCACAAGGCTATCACCTCTGCCTTTCTGAAAGGTATTCCTATCTTAATATACATATTGTCATTTTTGAGTCATTTTTCATTTTGTCCTATTGTTTGTGAATCCATTAGACAAACATACTGGAGTAGTTTGCCATTTCCTTTTCCAACTTACTTTACAAATGAGCTAACTGAGACAAATAAGGTTAATTGATTTGCCCATAGTCACCCAGCTAGTGTGTCTGAGGTCCGATTTGAACTCAGGAAGATGAAGCTTCTTAATTCCAGATCTGGGATGCTACTTACCTAATAGCCACACAGTATAATATACACACATATATATGGGAAAAAATCTACTGGATAGAGACAATCCCACCTTTGAAATACACTGATTGTGTGACTCTGGACACAAGATCCAGACCCCTCACAGTGCTCCAGGAAAGTCACCGTGATCAAAAATTGCAGAGAAAGTGCCACCTTGGGGTTGGAACAGAGAGTTTCCTATACCAGCAAAATCAGAGCTGACTAGCTGAAAGCAGATGAGTTACAGAAAAAACAATTATCATCCCGACCAAATTTATCTCTTCCTCAACCCATATACTTTTTCTTCCCTTAAGTTTGTGCTCCCACCTGTGTCAGTTTTCTCCACAATCCCACATCCCTTTCTAAAAATACCCTATCGTAGAAAATAAAAATAAATTATACACTGATAAAGAGCACATTAACAGCTTTAATCAGACATGTTGGCCTAAAGGGTTGGGATCCCCACATATACTAAAGAATCCTAGATTTTGGCTCATATGAACTAGATGGGGTATCCAGGGCAAGTATCCTAGGGGATGCGTTCAATCTTTTTTTCTCATTTTCTCTGGCTAATTAACTCAAGGTACTCTGATAATAATCTTTTAAACAAAGCTTAAGTTTGACTCCTGCTTAGACCTGGCTAACTTCTAGCATGGTCTTCAATATACAAAGTGGATTAGGTATAGGACAGCGATTTATTTCTTCTACTGCAAAAGAAATGCTTAAGTACAAAGGTTCAAAACCATGCCCATTTAAGTCACAATACAAATTCTTAAAGCATAGACAGACATGACACTTTTACTTAAGATCTGTTACATGGCCAACTCATTGATACAGCCCTATATTTTTTTTCTGGGGAGGGTGGAAAGAGAGAGAGGAGGAAAAAAGGAAGTTGATATGGGAACCAATTAGAATCTTCTAGTTAGCAAGGTGCCCAGAATATGCTCAGCTTCAGGGGAAATGCCTTAAGTCAAACAGATTGGAAAGGATAGAAGTTCCTTGAATACACTTGTTATACATACATCTCTCTCTCTCTCTCTCTCTCTCTCTCTCTCTCTCTCTCTCTCTCTCTCTCTCTCTCTCTCTCTCTCTCTCTCTTAAAGTTATATCCGTGGTTTATTCCTTCTTTTTTAATTTTTAAAGCTTTTTATTTTCAAAACATATGCATGGATAATTTGTCAACACTGACCCTTGCATAGCCTTGTGTTTGAGATTTTCCCCTCCTTCCCCCACCCCCTCTCCTAGGTGGCAAGCAATCTAATATATATTATACATGTTAAAATATATGTTAAATCTAATATATATATAAACATATTTATACAGTTATCTTGCTGCACAAGAAAAATCTGCTCAAAAAGGAAAGTAATGAGTAAGAAAATAAAATGCAAGCAAACAACAGAAAGATTGAGAATGCTACGTTGTGATTCACATTCAGTTCCCACAGTCCTCTCTCTGGTATAGATGACTCTATTCATCACAAGATCATTGGAATTGGCATCAGTCATTTCACTGTTGGAAAGAGTCACACCCATTAGAATTGATCATTAACATACATGTCATTTTAAATACATTCAAAAGATAGTATTTTGAATTGATGAAATTCATGAAGAGATTTGGTCAATTTTATTTATTTTAAATAGTATTTTTTCCAAATACATAAAGATAATTTTCAACATTCAGTTTTGTAAAACATTGTGTTCTATTTTTTTCCCTTTCTTCTTTACTTTCCCCCTTTCCCAAGAGAACAAGCAATCTGATGTAGGTTAAATATATGCAGTCCTTTTAAACATATTTCCATTTTTGTCATGTTGGGGGAAAAAATCAGACCAAAAGAAAAAAAAAAACATGAGAAAGAAAAACAAAAAGATAAAAACATTATGCTTTGATCCACATTCAGTCTACACAGTTCTCTCTGAATGTGATTGCCATTTTCCATCAGATTTGGTCTGTTTTAACTTGAAGCAGAGTTATCCTTAAAATACAGTAGAGAACCTAGTTCTTCTGACTCCAAATCAAGTTTAGTAAATTAGAGCAACTGCTCCATTCCCTGGGCTTTGAGAAGACCGTGTTGCCATGGAGATCAGGAGCTGAAATTGTGCAGTGATGTAGACACGCAGGAAGCCAAAAACTGGGAAAGTGGTATTTCTAAGAGCTAGTGTCACAGTACCAATGGTCTAGAAATATAGAATATAGAGTGAGAAAGAATCTTGGTAGCCATCTAATCCAATCAATATACAACATGCCCAAGATATGAGGATCTTTGCACACACAAAAAAATCACATAAAAGTGAACAGCAAAAATACCATAAAGGCAAAAGTCTCCTATCTTTCAAATCATTGCTGTTAAAGACTCTCATTTTCTGGCTTGTCTCTGTCCCGTGATAATTTTGACTTCTGATACCTAGGACCTAGCCAGAGGGGACCTTAGAGATCACCTAATCTGACCCCACTCATTTTACAGGAAAGGAAACTCAATCCAAGAGAAAGATAAATGATTTGTCTACACAGGTAGTGAATGATGGCATCAGGTTTTAAACCCAGGACTAATTCCAAAGTCAGTATTCTTTCCACTTGTGATATACACTTTCTTGTCTATCAATCCTGGGGTCTCTGGGGTGTTCCAGAAGGACTAGAACCTTTGGTTTCCTTCTGGGGATTGTTCATTCATCTTCAGTATCCCCCATCACCCAGCTCACCTGTGGCTCCAAGAAATTGTAGCATGTATAGTAGCCAAATTCTAGCCATGGAAAATAATCTAAATCCATCAACAAGTTGGGGGATGTCTGCCCAAAACATGTGAAGACTTCCCCCTATGGAATGGGCCAATGGGAACAAGTTATCCCAACAGCCACAAAGGAGGCTCAAGTAGGCACTGTGGAGTGCTTAGAGCTTGGTCAGGCTCTGAAGGTCATTCACTGCATCCTGGGCTAAACCCAATCATCCTAATTTTTGTTTTGCTTTTGGATTTCAATGACCCAGGAAGATAGAGTGAAGTTGATGGTTCTGTGCAACTTTGCTTCATACAAGACACAAGATATCATTGGTCCTCTTTGAAATCGAGGACAAACAACAGTAAGAATTAGCTCTACTATTTATATAGCCAAATTCTCAGTCCTGAGGCCTTCTGTCCAACCCTGTTCTGCTGCTCCTCATCAACCCAAATGCCAACAAGTAAAAAAAAAATCAGTATTTGATCCATGAAGTTCACCATACAGGAGTTTTTGCTGATTGGCAACAATTCCATAAAGCAAAGAGTATCTATAATCTCATTGAATTACTCTTAATCTATTTGTTGTGTGGATCAAACTCCTGAGTCAGTCATCAAGCATTTATTCAATGCCTATTATTTCCCAGATTCTGGGAATACAAAAAAAGATAAAAAATTAGGCCCCATTCTTATGGAGTTCACAAAATTAATGGGATAAAGTATATAAAAGTTCTTTGCAATGGGGCAGCTGGGTGGTGCAGTGGACAGAGCACCAGCTCTTAAGTCAGGAGGACCTGAGTTCAAATCTGGTCTCAAATACTTTCTTCTTCCTAGCTATGTGACCCTGGGCAAGTCACTTAACCCCAACTGTCTCAGCAAAAAATTTAAAAAAAAAGATTTTTGCAAATCTTAAATCTGTATACTAATTTCAATCATTATTATTATTATTAATTAATTTACAGCATTTCTACTGTTGTGTTGACCACTGGTTCTAGTGATAATCTTTTACCAACTGTACTAAGAAAGCAAAACCAACTGACCAAAAATAAAAACATGGACATCTAAATGTACTTCTTCTCAGGAGTCATCCCATCTACTTCAGATTTTGAGGGCAGAAGTTAATTCTTTTTGACATTGCTTACTTAGGTAGGTTTCTAATTTCCCCTAGACTTTCTGTCTACCCAGCAAACTCTTCCTAGCCATAGAAACAAAAAGTAAAGAACTGTTACTTTAGATGTGTGATGTCATGGAAAAACCATTGGACTTATCAACTTTGACAATTAATATTCATGTGACTCTGGGCAAGTCATTAGTAAGACACATAGGTTAGACTAGATAACCTCTAAGGTCTCTCCTAGCCTCAACTCTAGGATTTGTTAAAATAGTAGCTTCCTTTCCCCTTGCTTTCTAGAATCTGAAATGTAGATGTATTGCAAATATGACAGAAAGGATATTTACATTAGGAAAAGAAATCCTTCTCTCCTTCCCACCACACCCCAAAAGAAATGTTTTTTGTTTTTTTGTTTTTTACCTCTGTAGAATAAACAAACTTCAATTTCATTATCACTTTTACACTAATATGAAGTAAATTTAGCATAAATACAATATTAAATCTGTAGTAATAGCCTGAGAGGAGAAATAATCAATCAACCAACAAGTATTTATGTCTTAACCTGTATTTGTAGCATGTTTCACAAGTATGAAACATGCTCATGGACAGGATTTCATTTGCTCTTCACAATCTCAGTGTGAGGTACAAGGTAAATGATCACATGATCACATAATCACAGGTCCTGGTGATGGTTAAGGGCATTGATAAATGCAGCAAAAACATGACCACCTTCATGACCTGTGACAGTGTTGTCATCCTGCGTCTCTCCAAGAAAATGGCAAAAACAAAGATGGAGAATTCGATCAGCCTGGATGTGGACAGCCTCCTCCAAAATGCCTTTCAATTCCATTAAGACCTAGAACAGTCAGTCTATCATTCTGTTACAACAATAATGTTGAATACTGAGTATCTTATTCAGAGCCCTATAGAGTTCAACGCTGGGGAGGGTGTGCTTGAAAGTTAAGCAAGACATGTTTAAAATTTGATCTGTATTCTTAACATTCTTCTCTATTGCTTTCTTAAGTCTTAAATCAACAAAGCAATAAAATGGTTCTTGACTTACAGCATTTGATGATTTCTGAAGTATGACTGCTCATACTGATCACTTAACAATAGGCTGTCCTGATCCAGTTTTGAGCTGGCTCCAGCAGCCCCAGAAAATGAGACTCTTATCTTCGTGATCTACAGAGCTAGACCATTCAACATAACCAAATAGGGGCATTAAAGAGCAACAAAATAGTTATGTGAGGACCACTTAATACATTCTCTCTCTCTCTCTCTCTCTCTCTCTCTCTCTCTCTCTCTCTCTCTCTCTCTCTCTCTCTCTCTTTTCTGTCTTTCTTTATCTACTTTTTCTCTGGCTCCTTCTGACTCTTTCTCTCTCTGTCTCTTTTTCTCTGAATCATCTCTCTGTCTGTTTCTGTCTGTATGTGTGCCTTTATTTGTCATTGTCTCTGTTATCTCTGACTTTGTGTCCCTCTGATTCTGTCTCTGTCTCTCTGTCTCTTTCTGTTTCTGTTTTTCTGTGTGTGCGTGTCTCTGTGTCTCTGATCTCTCTTTGTCTATCTCTCTCTTTCTCTCTTTCTCATTTCTTCCTTCTCTCCAACACCTGTTGGACTTGAATGTCACTCCTTAATAGAGTGAGTCTGAGAACTAGTTTAATTAAGCCAATCTTTAAAAAAGCAGAAATATTATGTGAACATTATGGAAGAGGTATTCTCTCACAGTAAACAAAGAAAATGAGGAAATTGAGGTCACTAAGATTGATGGTGTGCAGAGAGTAAATACTTAATAAAGATTGATGAGTTATGATTGCACATATTCGCTATTTTTGGAGAAATTTCTGTCTTCTGGGGCTTGATGCTAATATGAAGTAAATTTAGCATAAATACAATATTAAATCTGTAGTAATAGCCTGCAAGGAGAAATAATCAATCAACCAACAAGTATTTATGTCTTAACCTGTATTTGGTGTTTTGTTTTACAGGAATGAAACATGCTCATGAACATGATTTCATTTGATCCTCACAATCTCAGTGTGAGGCACAAGGTAAATAGAATAAATACCCAACTCTCTTAACTCCAAATTCAATCCCATTGGACCACACAATCCCAGCTCCTTTGCCTCTATCTCATGTCCTTTGTGTTGTATTTATCTCCCCTCGTATTATGTGTTTGTGTATTTGTTACCTTTGTCTTCCTAGTATGATCTAAGTTCCTCAATTGTGTCATTCCTTATTTTTATAGTCCCAATCCACTCCAGGTTCAATCCACAAGGGAGATGTGAGCCAAATTGAAAACTACAATGATGAATGAATAAATGAAGGCAGGTATTGTTATCATCATCTGACAGATGAGGAAAGGGACATATGAATGCTGGACTTGGAATTACAAAGATCTATGTTCAAATACACTCTTTGATACCTTTCTTTATAGAGGACTCAGAACTTTCCAGGAAACCTTATTTTCTATCAGCAGCTCTGCTTGGTTTCCAATCTATAGAATATCAGGCCCTTTGGAACACAGTGAACTCCTTCCAGCTTCCTTTTGTATATTGTCTTCCTCCAGTTTGATTGATAATGCCTTACATCAAGTGATGTATTTTCCTTTTAAAATAAGCCTTCACAGACTTATGTCAAAGGACGGACACTTTGGAGATGGGATTTTAGAAATAGAAATTTACTTCAAAGGCCACGGGTTCAACTTCTTCAATCAATCAATCAACTGATGGCAAATAAATATCTACAGAGTAAATTATTTACAAGATAGATAGAAAATAACTAAGAAGGTACTGAGATTAAGAAAAATTGGGAGACTTCCTGTAGCATGTAGGATTTTAGTTGGGATGGGATCTAAAGGAAGCCAGGGAGGTTAGCAGTTAGAACAAGGGATGGAGTGCATTCTAGGTGTGGAGACAAGAAGAGAACACATCTGAGGCTTAGAGATGAAGTGTTTTATTTGTGGGACATCCAGGAGGCTGGTGTCCCGGATCAAAGAGTATGAGTCAGGGAGGAAAGGTGTAAGATTTGAGTGGTAGAACAGAGAACCCCTAGAATCTATTGAGTAGGGGAGTGACCTGATCATATATACTTTTAGGAAAATCACTTTAGTGGTTGAATCTCCCATCTTCAAATGCTTTTCAGGTATCTTAAACTAAGTAAACATCTTAAACTCAATATGTCCAAAACAAAACTCATAATCTTTCCCCCTAAACCCTTCCTTGTGACTAGTGAGGACATCCTGCCAGACCATCGGGTTCACGACCTAGGAGTCATCCTGGATTCCTCACACTCTCTCACCATCCCTCCCGCCTTTCATATCCAAGCTGTTGCCAAAGCCTGTTGACATCACCTAGAAAAGGGTAAAAACATCTCCTGACTACCTCCTCCCTTTTCTCCTCTGACCCTGACATTACTTACACTTGCATTATCCCAATAGCTTCTGATGGATCTTTCTGCCTCAAGTCTTTCCCCACTCCAAACCATCTTCCATTATATCACAAGGAATGGGAAAATGAGAACAATGGTTAGAATTTGGCATCAACCCAGGGTTATTTCTACTAAACCCTGTAATAATCTAGCTATTTGGTAGAAAGAAAAAAATTTAAGGAAATTAAAAATGCTCGTGCCGTTGGGTGTGTCTGTGTGGGTTGTTCTTAGAAGAACATAAAAACGCAGACATCACCTTCCCTAGTTCTATATAACAGTAGTCCTCACATTGCCCCATTTCTCCACCAACCTTCCGACACATTTGCCAGCTTTTTCCATTATTCACTAGTTCTTCTGCCTGTCTCATCTCACCTCTTTGAGATTGCTGAAGTCATTTAGACTTGGTGATAAATGAATGGAAGAGATTCCCAGAGGGTGTACAATGATTCATCTGTGGTTTAAATGAGGTTTCAGGAACATATTACTCCTATTAACTTACCCCTTATTAAAGTGCCCTCCAGGAGCTGGGACTGAATCAGACTCTATCACTTGTTTTCTGAATTAATCAGCCCAGGTCTCTAAGAGGAGGAGAAGCTTTGGAATGCTGCTCCTTGCACCCAGGAGGCAGGATGGCTGAGCCCTCCATCTATCAGTGAGTAGGGGTCTTTAGAAACTTTTATGAGAATAATCTGTATGTATATGAAGATGTCTTCGGTGAAAACACAGGGAGAGAAAAGACAGGTTTTCTCAGTAGCGGACCATCTCTTTAGTTCAATTGATCATACAGAGAACATAACAGCCAGCTGTGTTGATGTTTCATCTCTTTTTTTTTTTTTTAATGAACACGCATTTGTTTTCTGTCCCTCTGCACTCCCCAAAAAAAACCCTTTGTAACAAATATATATAGTCTGAGTTCTACACTGAGGATAGGAAAACGAATTTCTTCATCGTCCAGAACTGTTTGTCTCATACCATCGTAGCACAGAATCAAAAATCATCAGTCCTGAGGCAACAAGGTGGGACAGTGACTAGGTCACTGGCCCTGGGATCAGGAGGACCTGAGTTCAAATCCAGACTCAGACTATGACCCTGGACAAGTAATTGCTTCCCCCAAAAAAATCATCAGTCCTCTGGAATAATAATTGGTCATTGCATTGATTGGAGATTTTAAAGCTTTCAAAGTTATTTGTTTTAACACTGCTGTTGTTATCCAAATTGTTTTCTTGGTCTGCTCACTACACTCTACATCAATTCATAGAGGTCCATGTTCCTCTAAACCTGTCTTTTTCATCTTTTCCTATGACACAATAGCATTTTTTTTGATTAAAAAAACTGACTTCTAAGAGCAAAATACAGCTCTAAAGATCATCCTCTAATGAGGAATCTCTCCTGTATGTGTTAAGATCATGTAAGTCTGTTTGGTAAATGCGACCATAAAGATCATTGTGTTCTATCACCCTCCAATTATTAACAGAAAACAAGGCATAAAACAGAAAGATGTAATTTTCTAAAGGTGTTTGTGGTAATGGAGGATATCTTTAGTTCAATTCAATAAGCATGTTTAATCACCATTACTACACCACTAATTACATTCCTATTTTTTATAATCATTTTAGTATCCAACAATAATTTCTTCCAATTAACTATTCATCAGCTGGGGCAGATTCCTATAGTGGGTTCATCAAACAAGCACAAAACATTTATTAAGTATATATTATGTACCAGGCATTGGGGATCTAAAAAAAGGCAAAAGACCTTCTCTTTCTTTAAGAGGTTTACAATTTAATAAATATTTACAAAGCAAGCTATATAAAGAATGAATAGGAAATAATTATCATAGGGAAAGGTACTAGAATTAAGAGGGATTGGGGAAGCCTTCCAATAAAACAGTAGTTCTCAAACTTTTGTTCTCAGCATCTTTATACTATGAAAAAATTTTGAGGACCTGTCCAAAGAGTTTTTGTTTTAGGTGGCTTGTGTTTATAGACATTTACCATATTAGAAAAAAGAACTAATTTTGAATTCATAGAGCCTCTGAAAGGATTTCAGAGATCTCCAGTGAGAACCATTGCAATAAAAGATTGAATTTTAGTTGAGAGGTCAATAGTCTGAGTGGAGAAGGGAGAGTGTTCCAACCAGGGGACAACCAGAGAAAATGCCCAGAATGTCTTGTTCACAGAACAGCCAGGAGGCCGGTATCTCTGGGTCAGAAAATTCAGGCTCATGGATTTTTTCAATATGTCAGTAAACATTTAGGAAGCATCTGATATGTTTTATCTCTGAAAGGGCCTTTGGAGGTCCTCAAGTCCAAGTCATTTATTCTACAGTTGAAACCTAACTTGTTCAAATGTTCTAAAGTCATAAATTCAGGTCTTCTCATTCCAAATCCAGCTTTCTTTCTATTGTCACAAAGCTAGTAACAAAAGATGTCAACATCCCAGAATTTCACAGTTGAAAAGGACTTTAGAGATTTTCTTTTTTTTGTTCATTTTTAATAATTTATTTTATTTTTAAAAATAAGAAAACAGAAAACCAGAAAATGAATACAAAACAAAACAAAACATCGTTATGTGCCCAGCAGAACATCGGGGAGAATTCACAATATATAACAAATTACTAGTTTAAGAAAGTATATATATATATATACTTATATGTATGTATATAGAAGAAATTATATTCATGAGTGTTCATCTTTTCCTTACTTCCTTGTACCATGGTCTTTTGTTCTCAGCTACACACTTTTTAAATTTTAGTCTTTTCCTCTCTTTTCTTTTCTTCCTCACCTCCACTCCCAAGCAGGCTACAGTTAAGAAAGGATATATTTATGTAAACATATGTAGATAATTACATACACATACATGTAAAACACAGACCCCATCCCTCATATATACACATGCATATCTTTCCTATCCCTGCTGACACTTTGCTTTAATTCTGTTCCATAACTTGCCTTGCTATTACTTAACCTCCCCCCACCCATGAATCCCTCCCTTGTCTTCTTCCCTCACCCTTTGCTTCCCTATCCACCAATCCCTCCTCCCTTATTCCTTTATATATTTTGGAGGAGGCTATACTCTTCCTGATACATACAATTGTGTATTTAAACCATTCCTGATGTAAAAAAAATTCAGAATTATGAGCCCTCTTCCCCTCTCTAATGTCTGGGTATCTATTCTTCCTCTGCACCTTATTTGTATAGCATGATTATTATTTTTACCTTAAATCTGTCCCAATCTCTGTTTTGAACTACCTTATTCTTGATTGTATTTTTTTTTTTTGCTGAGACAATTGGGGTTAAGTGACTTGCCCAGGGTCACACAACTAGGAAGTGTTAAGTGTCTGAAAACAGATTTAAACTTGAACTTGGGTCCTTCTGACTTCAGGGCTGGAGCTCTATCCACTAAGCCACCCGGATGCTCCATTGAGCTACCCTATTCTTAATGTCAATCTTAAACACACAATATTCATTTCTCATGTAAAAAAAAAACAACATAAACAATTTGTTCATGTTGAGTTCCTTGAAATTGATCTTCAATATTGGCTCTTGTATGTTAAATCTTCTATTAAGTTCAAGTTTGGTTGATAGAAAGTTCTGAAAATCTGCAAAGTCTGTTGAATGTCCATTTTTTCTCATTCAATATTATAGATAATTTTGCTGGATATCATATTTTTGGCCACAGGCCTAATTCTTTATATTATCTAATTCCAGGATCTGAGGTGTTTTATTATGATTTCTGCTAAGTCCTGTACAATTCTAATTGTAGCTCCATCATATTTGAATTGTTTTTTTCTTGTTTCTTGCAAAATTTTCTCTTTGATCTGAGCATTTCAAAATTTTGCAACAATGTTCTTATGTATTTTCTACAAAGGATCTCATTGAGGTGGTGATCCACCTCAGGGAGGTGGAATTTTTCTATTTCTACTTTCCCCTCATGTTCTATCACTCCAAGATAATTTTCTTGGATTATTTCTTGCATTACTTTTTTTTTGGTCACAACTTTCAGGCAGCCCAATTATTCTTATATTTTCTCTTCTTGGTCTGTTCTCCAGATCTGTCATTTTCTTATGTTAAACATTCTGTTCTAGCTTTTCAATCTTTATAATCTGCTTTGGATAATAAACAATCACCCTATATATTTTCTACTTTTTGTAGCTAACTTTGAAAGGTAACTATGATAGGTACTTCCACTTTCTCTTCCCTACCTCTCTTCTCAACCTCTTGTAATCCAGTTTCCAATTTTAATATTCCACACCTGAAACACTTTCTTTCCTCTGTTATAGCTACTGACATGTCTGGTTTCTATTATGTCTAATTTAAAATCCTTCTTTTTATAGGAAACTTCCCTACTTCTCTTAATCCCAGTTCCTTTTTTCTATTAACTATTTTAAATTTATCCTATATATAATTTACTTTATACATAATTATTTTCATATTGTCCCTTTGCCCACCATCACCATCATTTGATTGTGAGCTTCTCAAGCAGAGACTGTATTTTTATACTTAGTGCTTAACAATATGTCTGACACATAATAGGCACTTAATAAATGTTTATTGACTGATTAATCACACTTACTATACAGGCACTATGCAACACATTTTACAAATATCATTTCATTCTATCATCACAACAAGCCTGGGAGGTAAATGTTACTTCTCTTCTCTTCTCTTCTCTTCTCTTCTCTTCTCTTCTCTTCTCTTCTCTTCTCTTCTCTTCTCTTCTCTTCTCTTCTCTTCTCTTCTCTTCTCTTCTCTTCTCTCTCTCTCTCTCTCTCTCTCTCTCTCTCTCTCTCTCTCTCTCTCTCTCTCTCTCTGTCTCTCTCTCTCTGTGTCTCTCTCTGTCTCTCCTCCTCTTCCTCCTCCTCCTCCTCCTCCTCTCCCTTTTCCTCTCCCTTCTTCCCTCTCCCTCTCCCCTCCTCCCTTCTCCTCTCCCCTCCTCCTTGCTCTCCTCCTCCAAACTCCTTCCCCCCTTCTTCCCTCCTCTTCTCTCCCTCCCCCAATCACACACACACATTCACACCACAACAGGCAATATGGCACTTTTTAACATAAAGGTAAACATCCCCACTCATTCCTGAAGTACCCAGGGATACAATTCATTGTTCAATTGTTTCTGTCTTTCAGCTCTTTAATCTCATTTGTGGTTTTTTTTTGGGCAAAGGTACTGGAGTGGTAAGTCATTTCTTTCTCTACCCATTTTACAGAGGAGGAAACTGATGCAAACAGGGTTAAGTGACTTGCCTGGGGTAAATAGCTAGGCAATGTCTAAGGCTAGATTTGAAATCACGAAGATTTCCAGCCCAGTTCTCTATTCACTGCACCTCTTAGCTACCCCAATTGTAAACTTGGCTAGAACTAATTAATGTCCATTGCTACTACTTAACAAACCCTATTCTCTTAAGCAGCAACTTCCCCAAGTGACAAGTGGTAATATAAATCCTTGGTTTGTCAATTGTATGGATCTGATGAAGCTAAATTATATCATATTTTAAAATAATTATCTACCTCTAGATGGTGTGTCTGTAAAGCAGGAAAATAATTTCAATATTTTCGTATTGATGTGAGGCTCCTTGAAAGTATTTGATGAATCTTTTCATAAGCTAGAAAGAAGCCAGGAGATTTCCCAATAT
Organism: Sminthopsis crassicaudata; assembly: GCF_048593235.1. Classification (NCBI taxonomy): domain Eukaryota; kingdom Metazoa; phylum Chordata; class Mammalia; order Dasyuromorphia; family Dasyuridae; genus Sminthopsis; species Sminthopsis crassicaudata. The sequence continues at coordinate 42,697,027 of NC_133621.1, read as the reverse complement.
GAGCACTGCTTTCTGTCAATTGCCCATAGTTCTTGGCATCCTACCTAAAAATCTTAGGTATAGATGTAAATGTCCCCATTGAAAATATAACAATTGATTCCTGGTGGTTCCTGCCTGCTCTAGCACATTAATTATAGACTTCCACTTTCAATCTCTGAAAAAGTCCACCCATTTAACTAGGACAAATAATACTAATTGCTTACATTTATATAGAACTTTGGGGGTCACAAAGTCACCTCACAATTCTATAAAGTGGGCAAAGCAAGGTTGTTGAGGGGGTTTTTGGTCCCATTTTACAGATGAGGAAAACTGAAATTTGGAGTGGTCAATCTATTCACTTAAAATGATCGAAATGATAATTACCAAAGTTCTCCTCATTATTAAGCATTTATTAAGTTCGAGGCACCACACTAAATTCTGAGGATATAAAAAGAGGCCAAAGATAATCTCTTACTTCAAAGATCTTATAATCTAATCAGAAAGTAGGGGCATCTAGGTGGTGCAGTGGATAGAGCCCTGCAGTCAGGAGGGCCTGAGTTCAAATCTGACCTCTGATACTTAACACTTCCTAGCTGTGTGACCCTGGGAAAGTCATTTAACCCTAATTGCCTCACTATATAACAAATACATAAATATATACTATCTGTATGTACATATTTATATATGTGCATCTATACAGATGTGTACATATATTTACATGCATATGTATGCATATATGAAGCCTCGATTCTGATTATATCTTGAACTTTTCCATTTACTTTCATGTTCCTACACCAAATAAATAGGAAATAATTAACAGAGGAAAGACATCAGAATTGGGAGGGGTTGGGAAAGGCTTCCTGTAGAAGATGGGATTTTAACTGAGACTAAACAGAAGTTGGGGAAGTGAGCAGGCAGGATCCAGAACTTTTCCCAGAGCAAGAGACTGCTATTCTACAGGAACAATTCCAGAACACTTAGAAATACACTACTCCAATGAAGATCTTACCTTCTTTGTAAGATTTTAGGGTCTTGCCTTCTGATCCCCAAACACAGATTTATTTTTTTTTAGAAACTAGAAGTTCAGATTTGTCCCTTCCCAAAGGCATCGCCTTGAGGTCGTCATTTCACCAGTTTTCTCACCTGTAAAATTAAAAACCTGATACAGTAGAAATTATCACCAGCTCTGCTTATTATACTTGCTAACTGTGTGACTTTGAGCAAGTAAATTAACTCCTCTCGGGCTCCACCTGCCTCTTCTTAAAAAAAAAAAAAAAAAAAAAAAAGTCACGACATTCTCCATGGTCCCATCCCTGTGATGCTCCCAACTTTGATAAGCTGTGATTCTCTAATTGGAGGCTCAGAGAAGCAGGTGTTTGCTCAAGGTTGCCCAGCGAGGGAATGGGAAAACATCAGACTGAAAATGGAAGCTGCCACTACGGTTGGACCACTATGGGCTGTCTTTGAATCATGTGCTGGTCTCCAAGTGCCCTCTGCTGGCAAGAGAAAAATGACAATTGATGTGTTCTCACAAGGCAGAAACAACTCTAAATTAGTGCAGATGCTTTCCAGTGATACACTGAATCACTAGAAACTTTGTTGCGGAGGTAGAATGATACAGGAAGAAGGATGTCATGTAGCTTCCCTTCCTGGGGCTCTCTGATGTGGTGGGATGTAGTTTTCACTGTAAATAGGAGGTGTTTGGGGAAGATGGGAGGGGGGGTCTTTTTTAGAATAGATACAAAGGTCTAAGTAGCCCAGAGGATGAGGAATCTTTTAGCCCCAATCCAAATGGACAAGGATGTGTAGAGGCAAGACATCATTCCATCAGCAAAATGTAATCCTTGTCCAATCTTAAGAGACCTGTTTCCTGGCTATATCTTACATGCTTCTATTTATTTCCACATTCTCACCTCCATTAATATGTAAGCTCCTTGGAATCAAGGATTGATTGCAGCTTGAGCATGTGTGTGTTGTGTATCTCTAGTGCTAAATATGGCATAGCGCTACCTGTTCAAATTTGAATTGGTGGGAATCATAATTTTAGTTGTTTTGATTTTTTAACATTTTAATTTTTTTTATTTTGAATTATAAAAGACTATCACAGAAAGGAGACACAAAAGCCCGAGGATATAACAAAGTAGAAGTGAGGTGAAAATGGGTCTCAGACTTCATGATAATGAAACGTTATTTTCAATATGTTTTTGTCTCACTAACCAATCACAACATGAATGAAACAGGTCATAATTAAGATAAGGGCATTTCCCAATACATGAATGAATTATATTTCTAATCAGTGGATCTATGAGATCACAAGAAAGGGCAAGACAGTAACAAGTGGTCCCCAAGATCCCACACTCCTTTCCTGTCATCCACTACTATATAACCTGTGCCTAACCTGATATTGATAAATTTTCAAGCTAGAAGGAACTATAGAGAGGGTATCCTAAATCTTTAGTTTACAAATATGTAAACTGAGGAAGAATGAAGAAAGTTGACTTATCTAAAGTCATACAATCATTAAGTAGCAGAGATTTTAAATCTCAGTTCCTCTGACTTTCATCCAGTGAAGGATGTCTTGACTAATCAGAAATAAAGAGGAGAGGATTCTAAGTGAGAGAAATTTTGGACAAGAAGTTCTCCTAGGTTCTTTACAACACTAAGACTCCATGCAGCATAAACTCCAGTCCTTTGCATCAGTAGGCTTTGAATATGCTTTTGTTGAATGGCTCTTTAGCACTTTAGATTCCCCCACAAACAACTTTTATTCATCTATTCACAGTCAAAGTAAGCTAAGACTCAGCACCTCCAGCCTCCTCTTTCTTTGTCCTAAGTGCAAATTCTGGCTCTGCTACTTGCTTTTTGTGTGATCCTGGACAAGTAATAATTTATCAAATGAGATAAAGTAAAAAAAAGTAAAAAAAAATTATCAAATGACATAGTTGGACTAGGTGACCTCTGAGGAGCTGTAAAGTCATGTAACAATTTCCTTCATTAGATTGTGAGCTACTTGAGGGCAGGACTAGTTTTTTGCTTCCTGTTGTATTCCCTAGCCCTTAGCACAGTACTCAGTGGGTTTCAATTGAGTCTGACTCTTTTTTGGTTGTCTGACTCTTCTTGACCTCTTTTTGGGGTTTTCTTGCCAAAGATACTGAAGTGGTTTACCATTTCCTTCTCTAGATCAATTTATAGATAAGGAAACTAAGGCAATCAATTAGGTTTAATAAATATTTATTTGTAAGGGTTAAAAAGCCTCTAGAAGCAAGGAATGCAGTTCAAGGCATGTGGGAGGACCTGAGGGATGAGAGGTTCCAAGGTGAAAGCGAGTCCTACGTGGAGGTGGGGCACAGCCCCAAGAGGTGGTGTCTGATTCCAGGTACCAGGCCTCCCTCCTTAGTGCTCTCAAAGCCTAGCACGCCTCCCTCCTTCTTCTTGGGTCAATCCCATTATGCCAGGTTCCTAGAAGACCTCCCTTTTCCCCCATATCATGGGGGGGAGGGTATAAATATATGTTATCTAAGAATAAAGTTCTCTTTCGCTTCATCCCTACCTCCTAATGCTCTGTCTCTATGGGATCCGGGTTGGTGCCCGAAGACGGGTAAGTGTGGCCTAGCTGTGCCGTCGACGGACGGGCATTAAGAGTAGCTCTAAGGGGAGCTACCAGGTTAGAGTAGTCCATAGGGGTGTAACATTTATTGATTGTAAATGAAATACAAAATGGCAGCTAGGTGGTGCAGTGGATAGACCACTGGATTTGGAATTGGGAAAATTCAATCTTCCTACATTCAAATCCAACCTCACTTATTACCTGGGTAACCCTCAGCAATTCCATAAGCTTGTTTGCCTCAGTTTTCTCATCTGTAAGACTAGCTAGAAAAGGAAATGAAAAATCTCCTCAGTATCTCACAAAGAATCAGAAACATGTCAACAATAAAAAAAAAATTGAGATGTATGGAGGTGGTCCCTCCCAGAGCTATATTTATATTTTAGGTCACTTGGTTCACAGATGGTACCCATTCAGGATCTTCACCCTTCATAGCTAGATTCACATTGCAATAGTCCAGTGGTTGGTCTCTCTGGCTAAAGTCTTCACCTCCCCAATCCATCTTCCACTCAGCTGCCAAACTGAGCTTCCTAAAGTGCAGATTTAATCATGTCACCACCCCAGCTGTTCCCACTCAATAAACTCCACTGGCTCCCTATTACCTCTAGGATCAAATACAAAATCCCCTTTCTGCTATATGGATGCTTGTTTACTGTCTTTCCTATTAGGAATTATTAGAATGTAAACTCCTTGAAGATAAGTACCATATTTTTGCCTTTCTTTGTAGCTCTAGTTACCAGTGCCTTTCACATAATAAGTGACTAATAAATGCTTGTTGACTAACTGATCTCCTTGAGCTTCGGTTTTCTCATTTGTACAATGAAAATCTGTGGAATAGAAAGATAAGGGAAAAACTTAAAGGAATGCATGAATTTTATTTTCCTGTATTTTATTTTCATTATTTCTGTGTTTCCCTTATGATCTGTATGATATGTGCAGGCCCATATTTACTTGAGCCTTGGCCAGCTATAAACATATTTACATAACCTGAGCTAATGACATTTATCAGTATTTGACATTTATCGATATTTAGTCTATGAGCTTGACCACTATCCCCTTGATTAAGCCTGAAGGCCTGATTTTCTGTTTCCTAGAAATCAGGTGATTTCTAGGAAACAGAAACCTTCCATTCCAATCTCTCTGAATAGCAACAACCAATTAGATGCCTCCCCTCCCCTTTTCAATGCTCTCTTATTTGTGATGTAATCTCTTGTATAAAAACTGTGTGTCTTTATTATTATTATTTCTTTTTTTAGCAAAAGTACTTCCTACCACAAGATTTCTCTCTTATCTCCTGATGGGAATCTCATCCTCCAGCTTTTTTAATAAACAACTTTTCTGCCTTCTATTGAGTGATCTCTGAGTAATCATTTTGGGTAAGGGTCTTCTACATCCCTCACAAAAAGGTTGGGCTAAATGATCCCAGAGATCCTTTCTAGCACAATATCTTTAACCACCTGTCAATGAATTTTTAAGTGCCTATTATATGTATCCTAGGCATTACATTAGTTAATGAATAAGCATTTATTAAGCACCTTCTAGATTCTTAATGTGTGCTGAGACCTGGAGAGAACAAAGGCAAAAGATAATCCTTGTTCTGAAACTCACAGTCTAATTGAGGAGACCACATGAAAACAACAGGTTACAAAAGAGATACAGAGAGGATAAATAGAAGATAATCAATATGTCATCAACCCTCTCCTCCCCCCTAACACACTATTTTTAGTGTTTGGTGTTTTAGCCCTTAGAAGCAGAAAAGATTACAATTGGTCATACAAATATTGGGATTCAAGTCCCATCTCCCCCAAATATTAGCTTGTTCCACTCAGAGTCACTTAGCTTATCATAAGTCTTCAAATTTGGTTATTTCCTTTGGGTATTCCTCTCTTCTATCCCCCCCACCATCTTCAAATTTTCTTTTTCTTCTCTTTACCTGATTTATCTTCTGAATTTCAACTTTAAATGGCATATACCCAGACATTCTGACATCCCACTGAAAGGATTGAAGAGGTATTAACCAGAAGTCATTGAGAAGAAGGTTAGAGCTGGAGAAATCTTCCAGATCATCTAGGCCAGATTTTTAATCTTCTTTATGTCATAGATTTCTTTGGCATTCAGTTTGATAAAGCCTATGAACCTATTCCCCGAATAATGGTTATAAATGTATAAAACAAAGCACATAGGATTAGAAAGAAACCAACTTTATTAAAATAGCTATCAAAATCCTAATAATAATAATAATTTTGTGGATCCTAGATAGAGAACCTCTGATCTGGTCATTTTTCCCCCTGAGGCAATCGGGATTAAGTGACTGGCCCAGGATCAGGCAGCTAGAAAGTGTTAAGTGTCTGAGATCACATTTGAACTCGGGTCCTCCTGACTTCAGGGCTGGTGCTCTGTCCACTGAGCCACCTAGCTGCCCCCTGATATGATAAATTTTAAGAGAAAAGAAAAAAAAACTAAGAAACAGAAAATTGGAGTGACTTTAAATCCAGATATCTATAAAAAGTAAATGGAACCAAGTGTGGGCCTAAAAAAAGAAAGCACCTCCCTCCACTTGTTAGATATAAAATGCTACAACCACAGTTTTGAAATAATATATAATATAATAAATATGTCAGTTTTGCTAAACAACTTTTCTTATTTTTCTTAAGGATTTCTGGGTATGGAAGGAGAGGAGAATGTTGCGATATAAAAAGTTTTAAACTAAAAAAAAGGTAATGGAAGAGTTAACCACTCTTTATATTTCTATAACTTCAATTCATTTCTCAAGGGCCTATGCTCTGAAAGGGGGATGCTGCTTAGAGCCACAATATCCGGGGGTATTGTGCTTCTGCTGTGCTTCTGCCGGGTCACCTTGGTTTCATATCCATCAGTGTATTTAAGTAGTAAATGACTTGCTTACACACAAAAGGGGACAAGAAGAATTCAGCATTTATGGCAGTCAGTGTCTTTTGATCAAGAACAATGGACAAATGAAATGGCATGAAATGAATATTTCAACATGTTACTGTTGTTGAGTCATTTGAATCATGTCAGGCTCTTTGTGATCTTTTTAGGGGGGGTTTTCTTGACAAAGATTCTGAAGTGGTTTGCCATTTCCTTTCTAGGTCATTTTACAGATGAGGAAACTGAGATAAACAGGATGAAGTAACTTACCCAGAATCACACACCTAGTATCTGAAGCCAGATTTGAATGCAGGAAGATCAGTCTTCCTAAGTCCAGTGTTCTGTCCACTGAAGCACTGCCTAGCTACTCATTTTACCATAGTTCATTATTTTTATATGAAATATTACATATATACACACACACAATGCACATACTTTTACTAATTTAGAAAAGTAAAACTGCATATACCATGTGCTGTTCTCAACATAGTTCCTCAGGAAAGAAGTTTAAAAAAAAAACCCACACATGTCTGAATATGACACCAGGTCACTCAAGCTTATTTTATTGATAATCATTAGATAAGAAAATTTTATTGTATCATTTGATGCATTTCCCAACACACCTTCTGGGAGTGGTTGTACAATGTCTACCATTTATTCTGTAGGCTAAAGTCTATTGCGCCTCCCAAGTGGATGATGTGTTATTCCTTTTTTAATTCCTTCGTGGTAATGCATGGTTGATTATTCATTTTGGGTATATAAAATGGTCCATTCAGTCTGTGGTTTTCCTGTTATCCTATCTAGCTACAGGTTTAAGATACATTCAAATTTTAAAAAAAGATAGTTAAGTTATCTGCAGTAAGTGCACACGTACAACAGCAAATCGAGCCGAGGACACGCTTTTACTAAAATGTCTTAGGTTTAGAGAATAAATAGGAATTTTAAAACATGAGCCGCGCTTGCTTGTATGCTTTCTCTCAAAGCATCCTAAGTGTCCATAACACTATGTGGACTCCCTTCAGGGACGGACAACTCTATCAGAGGGGCAAAGATGACTTATTTATGTGAAAGATCATCAGTACTAATTCTTCAAGTAGGAGGCTGGAAGAAATGGCAATGATCCTGCGACATAAAGTGTGATAACCAAATATAATAAATAAACTACCTTCTTGGAAGGAAACATTTTATAGAAATACAATTGGTGTGAAGAATAGGAAATGGTCTAGCTGAGGTTAAAAAGCAGATAAACTTATGTACAGAGACATACACACAATAGGGAATCAATAATAAAAGTAATTTTCGTAGGCATTATTTGACAAGATTGAGTATATTACAGTACACTCTTGTTGCTATGTCTGGACACGTAATACTAAGATGCTTCAACTTCAGGTTTGCAGAATTTTTGGTTCGTGTTTCTGAAATGTATCTTGAGGTTACTTGTAACTTTCACCTCAATGATTTACTCCTGTGTGTGCATATATATGTTTGTGTTTATAAATAAGACAGCTACTCTCCCAAATCACTCCACATTTGCAACACTCCACAGAACCTACCTTTTCATTTTTCATTCTTTCCGAAAGCAACTCCATCTTTTTTTTTTCCCAAGCACAGGACACAAAAGTAAACAGGAAATGGAAAAAACAAAAACAGCCCATAGGCTAGAAAATCACATTGATACGATGCCCTCTATTAAAGAGAGGGGGAAAATACATGGGTATTAAGTGGTCGCACCTTGGAGCTGCTCAAGTGTTTGGATTTCAAAAGTGGCTACTGAGAAAAAGGCAAGGATATGGAGCATATGAACATCCCACAGCCCTGCTTTTTTTGGAAATAGTCTGATATTCTGCAAGTGAAACCTAACAATCAAAATTCTATAGCCTCTCTCCTTCATATCACTGTTTTGCGGTGGGTTTTCTCTTACCAAATAATATGCTTTCTCCAGAAACACCCCAACATTTCCCCCTTTAGGCCCTCTGATTTAAGTAAGGATCTTTGGCTCGGATCATTAGACTATTTTTGCTTAGAGGCTGTGGTTCCCAGAAACCAGTTGCCATTTTCCCTGATGCAAGATGAAAATAACCTTGTGAAGTGTATATTTCAGTGCCATGAGAGCACGTGGTAACATGATGCTCAGCCAGCACCATTATGCAAAATGTGTTTGAAGGAAAAAAAGTGTTTTTTCTTCTTAAAAAAAAATCCATGCATCCTCATTCTTTCCAGACTTTTGGCCTACTTGTGGATTAAAAGAAATGGGATTTCAAGTTTTCTGCATAAGGAAAATCACAAACGTTTCCCTCCAAAGACACAATCTTTCATTCAGGCAGAGAAGCCATGTGGGCTTTAAAGAAACTGGACCACTGGCAGAAGCAAAATAAAATCAGGATGTCCCAACACGAATATGAAATTGGCTGCTTTGTTGTGTATATAGAAAAGGACCAGGCTTATGATACGTTCATCCAGCAGATCGAGCATTAATCCACCCAAAATGATGACACTGTGATTGGTATCATGTGCAAAGCCTTCCGTCCTTACTATAACCATCCCTACAATCACAGTCAGCAAGCCAAAGGATTTACTTCCCCCCTATCCACAGGATAATAACTGGTTTTTCAGTGCATCTTTAAATAAAAGAAAAACATTTTTAAAAGACCTGGCAAAGGTCAGCAAGTTAAATCCTTAAGATAGCGATTGCAGCGTTGGGCCATTTCTTATGATATCTGAAGAGTAATAAAATTAGATACAAGGTCTCTGATAAATATTTACATACTATACAAAGTTTACACTCTTCTCCCATTAGGCACAAGTTTGATTTGTCTACTCAGGAGGGATTGAGAGAGAGACAGAGAGAGGGACAGAGAGACAGAGGCAGAGAGAGACTGAGAGTGGGGGACGGAGTAAGAAGGGAGGTCAGAGGACTGGGAGGGTAAAGGAAAATATTGTTTTTTGTTTTGTTATTTTTTTTCTTAAAAAAAAAAAAAAAAAAAAAAAAAAGGAACCAAGTTCCTCTCATCGCAAGCTTGTCTGTTTTGGAAGCTTGGCACCCATCAGGATGCCGGAAGTAAGAGTCACAGGGGCTTTCATCTGCATGCTGGACCCCACCATGGTGGGGAAGCTGCGGTTCCTTCGAATCCCAGTGTTCAGCTGAAGGCCTCCAATGGCACTCGTGACAACAGGGCAGCCGAGGGGAAGGCCCTCAGGGACGAGGGCCCTCGCTGGCCCCTGGGCCCCTGGGCAGAGAAGAGGCCCCTGGTCTTCCGCCAAAGCGGGGGCATGGGTGCGCCCTGAGTTCACCACCTTGGCAATGCCGAACCGCTTGACTTTGTCCACAAGGTTGAGGTTGGAGACAGAAACCTCCGTCTGGCTCTCACTGTTCCTGATGTTCTTTTTCTCCCTCACCTCCTTCAGGATGGAGCTGGCGGGTTTGGAAGCCAAGAAGTTGTCATAAGGGGGACTGGTACATTTGAAGTCAAAGGGCGGCGGGGAAGACAACGGAGTCTGCATAGGCGAATTTGGAGGGGTGGAAGGGATCACAGCCATTTTAGGGGAGTAGGGGTTCAAGAAGGGGCTCCTGCCGGCCCGGTCCCAGCTCTGGGGATTGTACACGGCCGCCGAGATGCCCCTCTCCTTCAGCAGCCACACCAGCCCGAGGGACGTGCTCATCGTGGTGGTGGATTCCCGGAGGTTGGTGAAAGACTCGGCCAGACTCAGGCGCCGGGGGGTGCATGGCGTGCCCACTGGCGTGGACTTCAAGTTGCTAGAATTGCCACAAGCTGGAGTCGGTGCTGAGTTAAGGCTAAAAGGGAAAAAATTAGCTGTGGTTAGTCAACGTGAAACACTCTCAAAATCTGGGGGGAAATTAGTATATGAATCAATACCAATCTGCTCATAGTGGGTTGAACTGAAACAGTTTGATCTTAGGTACTATTTAAGCTAGGGGTTCTCAAACTGCGGCCCGCTGAGGACATTTATGCGGCCCGCCAGGCTATGGCAAATGGGCTGAGGGGCGGAGACAGAGTGTGAGCTTTTGTTTTTACTATAGTCTGGCCCTCCCACAGTCTGAGGGACAGGGAACTGGCCCCCTATTTTAAAAATTTGAGGACCACTGATTTAAGCAAAATTAAAAGTCCACTGACGTCTTTGGGATACCCAAAGTAAACCTACAGACAGAAGGTAAGCTCCATGAAGGCGGGGTCTACTTAATTTTTGTGTTTTTATCTCCAGTGCCTTGCCCAGAATTGTTGCTCCATAGTTGCTTCCAGAGTAAATGAAAGGATGCACTAAAGGCCAGTCCTGGACAAAACTGTAAAATCTATTACCTCCCACAACCTCTCTGTAAACTCAATTCTTCTTTCTCGTTACTATGTAATAGCCCTATAAGAAGGGTCCACTGCCCTTCATCCATCCAACAAAATAATAATAATAGAATAATAATAACAGTAGAAATAATTGGCACTCATAAATATTACTCTCAAGTTTACAAAGTGAATTATGTCTTATCTAATTTCAATTTCACAACAACACTTTGGGATAAGTAATACATTTATTATCCCCATTTTACAGATGAGGAAACTGAAGCTCAGAAATGTTAGGTATATGCCCAGGGTCACACAGTTACCAGCTCTTCCTGTCTGTCCAACATGCGACCACACCGTCAATAGCTTAAGGAAAAGTGATACATTGATTTAAAGTCACTCCATTGTCCAAAAAAGGATGAGATTTCGCGAGAGCAGACATTCCTCTTCAAAAAGGTAGATCACAAGCCTTCTAGTTCTTGGTAGTGATTAGAATCATTTAGTGGTCAAGCTTGTACAGGTAAAAAGATTTTTACCTTAGCTGACTGATGGATTCCTGGACAGCAGACAAAGACATACAGTTTTGTTACTGGGTCTGGGTTCAAAGCCTTTCCAGTGGATAAGGCCTAGCCAAAATGGTCCCCTGCGAGCTTAGCTTTTGAGAACACAGAATTATCCTTACATCACAATGAATCATCAGAAGAAAATTCTATCCAGACCAAATTATAAATGACCTCATTTATCACCGCAGTTTTTGATTGGGGGGAGAGAGTGTGGGGAAAAAAGATAAAGGAAAGGTACCACAAAACTGCAAGACGTCTTTTTAGATTTCCTGGATCCACATAAAATACTGTCAATTCTACCTATGCAAAGACTAGCCATGACAAGAATTGAAGCCATAAAATAAGGGTTGATTCCTCTTAATATCAGTCAAGTGGAGAAAATCATTAGGTAAAAGACTTCTCCTACTTGACTCAGTTCCTAATTTTCTTCTCTCCCACCCACTTCACACTAGTTCTTTTGTCCATTAAAAAGGAACAAAAATATGATGTTAAGGAAATACACTTTAGTCTGTGCTCGCCCGTGTAATAAGACTGACTAGCAACACACCCAGCTGTGCAAAAGTCAGAAAAATCTAGTATGTGATTCTTGCTCAAATAATACAAGTCACTCAGATGTGCAGATTTTCAGCACCAGAAAAGACCTGAATTTTAGTGCAAGTCACACTCCCTTCCCACTCTTAATTACCTTACTTAGAAACATGGAAACTAAGGAGCGACTTGATCTAAGCACAGACAGCACAGTGAAAGATCTGGCAACTTAAAATAGAAACCCTAATCCAGTGTTTCTTCTGCTGGGCAACACTGAGGGACCAGTCCTTCTCATATATGCCTTATTGGACCTGTTCATGGATATTGGCTACCAGAATAGAATTGGGCAAAGGGTTCAGGAAGGGGGAAGATGGATAGGCTGGGACAGGTAACAAAGGTTTTGTGATTTCTAACATAATACTAGAATGGAAGCTATATTTATTCATGTGTTTGTGCACACATATATTTATGGAATAGAGAATAAGATTAAGGAGAAAGCTATCAAGATTACTGATAATAGTGGAGGGGAGGAAACTCCTTTTAAATAGGAACATCAGATAACAGTGGCAAAAAAAAAAAAATCTGGAAAATTCAGGCTTAAATTGTGGCCACCACTACTAAGGTTAACGTAAATAACCAAGTAAGGAAGAGAAATAGTAGGTGGTTAATAAATGGGAAGAAGTGGAAAGAAAAGAAGAAAAGGGAAGGGATAGAGAGGAAAAATAAGGAAAGGAAGGAGGAGGAAGAGAAGAAGAAAGAGGAAGGAAGAAAGATAGGAGGAAGGGGTGAAGGAAAGAGGCAGAAAGGAAAAACAGGAAGAAGTGATAAGAGAGGAAGGGAAAAAAGAAGGAAGAAGAAAAAGCAAGGAAGGGAGGAGAAAAGGAGGAAGAGAATGGAATAAGGAAGACAATGAAATCAAAACCCTTCCATTGGAGTCCATAATACTGACAAACCTAGGATGACTATCATAATTTATTTCCTCATGCCACCTGGTGGACTTGTCTGTGACTGTCAACGCTATCTAGAGAAAGCTCCACTGAACAGCACGCCCACTGGGTCAGCCACAACTTAGTGAACGCTCGAAAAAAGCAGCTTCTACTGACTGCCCTTTCTATACTTCAGAGTCAATGAGAGAAAGAATCACATTATCCAAGAGAATTTTTGTTTGCATGCTCTGAAGAAATGGGGAGGACGGGAAAGCCAGGGATGAAAAATCCTTACAAATAAAAGATGTGTAAGCCTCAAAATTTAAGTTTAAAAACTTCAAATCAAAGCTGCATCACCTTCGGCTTGTTAGTCCGTGAGCCTGAATGAACAGCCAACATGCACACCATCTCATGAAACAAAGCATCATCACACAAAGGGAAAAAGGAATTATTTAAACACAGGCTAGAGAACCACAGCTGAGAGTTCTCATTCTGGTTTTGTTTTGTTTTGTTTAAGAGTAATGGAGGTGGATTTTAGGAATTGCATTCCACCAAAAATATGTTTTTAAAAATAAAATTTACCAAAAGAATTTCCAAAGTTTTAAACTTTTAACAAATTTTCTCATTCCCAGTTTTTCTATTTAATTTCTATCAGGTTACCAAAAATAAGATTACTCAACCAAATAAAAACAAAACAACAAACCCAACTTCATGACTGAGGACAAAGGACTCTTCTCTCTACTTAAACTCTTGGTTTAAAAAAAATGTGGTTACTGGTGCGCTACCAGGATTAAGGACCACAGCCATGGGAATAGAATACCTTCATGGACTCTGTTTCTTTGACTTAAAATAAAAATCTTGCTAATTGGGTTTACAGGGCAAGAAAGAAAGGTATCACAGGAAGAAAAAAAAGAAAGAAAAAAGTAAAATTTAAAACCAGAGTTTCATAATTGAAAGCTTGTTAATCTGGGGTCTGTGAACTTAAAAAAAAAACTATTTTGATAATTATACTTCAGTATAATTAATTTTCTTTGTAATCCTTTGCCTTTTATTCTATTCCCTAAAAAATTTCTGGGAAATGATCCATTAACTTTACTAGACTGCCAAAGGTTCCATGACACAAACAGTTAAAAGACCTTGGCCCAATTCCACCAAATGAGAGCTTTGGGGTTGAGTATCTATTAGTGTCAATGTCAGTTTCCTGTGAAGTTTGAGGAAGGAGCATCTTTAAATGTTAGGAACATGACCTGTTAGAATATTAGCTTGGGATGCCAACAAAATGGCCTTCAGCATCTAATCTTTCCAGGTTAGCCACACACACACACACACACACACACACACACACACACACACACACACACACATCGTACAAAACCCTGCAGGAACAAGTACTGCCAACAGCGTTGCTCACCCCCTGACCGACTGGGTCATACTGTTTGCCCTATATCTCCTTTCAGCATAACGTGACATAAGGCCGTTTCCTCCTCCTCCTCCTCCTCCTCACATGACCTGTGAAGAATTATTTACAGGTGAAAGAGCTCCTTGGTGAGAAGGGTCTCACGCCTCCCCTCCCTACCATTCAGGTCCACTTGAGGTCCATTCTGGTCCAGTCTGAATGGGCAGGAAGTTTTCTTCTTGGTCCCTAGAGCCACGGTGTAAATGTAATTTCCCTTTAGTTAAATTTCTGGGACCCTTGAGTAGGGTCATGTTGAGAGGTAGGTACAAGTGAAGGGCTCTCACCAGTATCCACTCACTGCACAGCTTCTCAGAGGAAGCTGAGGGGAGTGGGCCATAGGTTAGGAATGGGCTCTGCTTTTGGTCTTTGATCCCTCAACAAATTCCACCCATTTGAGTATCAATGAAACACTGAAGCTGTGTAAGGTAACAGTAGAAGGGGATCTCAGAGACCACCGATTCCAATTCCATTGTTTTACAAGTGAGAACACCGAGATGGGGAGAATGCCCTGGTTATAGTGTCTGATGTAGGGTTAGAATTCAGGTGTTCTTGGCTTCAAGACTGGCACTGTGCTAGTGACCTGGATGCCTGATGGTTTTGGACACAGTGAAAATCAATCCCCTTCTAAAAAATTTCACACTACCGTGAAATTTCAAAGCAGAGCTCCACAAGAAGGTCCTTGGAAGTCTCCATCAAGAAGTAGCTTAAGAACGCTTTCTGTTCATACTGTTGGATTTTTGGTCTCTCAATATAATGCAGAATTATACATCTGAGAGGCACTATGGGATGATGGAAGGAAGTTTGGCTTTGGAGTCAAAAGCTCACGTGCCAGCCTTGGTTTGGCTCATTGCGTAGGGCACTATGGACCTCAGTATTTCCTTGTTCATAAAGTGAGGAAGTTTGATTAGATGCTCTCTAAGACCTCTCTTGATTCTAAATCTATGAATTTACGATTTAAATCCATCCCAGAGAGAGAGATTATTGACAAAAAATTGGAAGGGACCTTAGAAAGTCCAACTTTTCATATTATAGGTGAGAAAACCAAGTTCCAGAGAGATCACATAGTTTAAAACTATTAAAATGATTTGAAACCAATTTTTCAGACTCCAAATCAGAGCTCTATCCCCTTCGTATGCTGAACTGAATCCCATGAGCAGCCTTCAAAAGGGAAAGCTGTCTATTCCAAACTGAGTGCTGGAGGGGAAATAAAAGGAACTTAATTCGTTAACCTTGGTCCTTCCAAACTGTTGATTGCCGAGTGCCTGATCTTCTTCCTTACTGAGTTACTTTGGTTTATGCTTTTGGCTATAAAGGCTGAGGGCTGCCAGCCATTTCTTGAAGTCACCCAAATGTGCACCCCAGGGCTGTCATCCCTTACCTTGGCGTGACCCTCGTGAGCTCATCGGAGGGGTGCAGGATGCGGCAGGTGGTAAAGGTGAAAGTGGAGTTGGTCTGCGACATACACTTCCCAGGATGATGAGCTACATTGGAGGAAGAAGGGGAAAACACACACAAAACAAATTCTTTGACATTTATAGATAAGTGAGAGAGAGAGACAGAGAGAGAGAGAGAGAGACGGAGAGAGAGAGAGAGACAGAGAGAGACTCCAGAGTCTTCAACAGATGCAAGAAGAGTGATGAGATACCTTTCAGTTGGATCTAGGCGAGGAAGGTGAAAACACAAACGTTCTTGGTTGTTGGAGGAGCTCTCAAAAACAATCGAAAATCTGAGGTTTGGCTGGTGAGTACCCTGATCATGCAGGGATGGATTCCAGGTTTCCTCCTGATCCAGGTAAAGGTATCCCATCATATTTCTTTTCAGTAGTGGATCCAGCTTGGGGGTAGGGAGGCCAATCTGCCTTGGATTTAAATTTGGTTCCTGGCTGTATAATGGGGGCTGCTTTCCTCTTTCAGCACTCCAGAAAGGTTCTCACACTCAAACAGATGCCAGAACTCCAAGCAAGAAAGGATAGGGAGCATTTGGGGGTGTATTGTCACGCCAGGGTTGTTTCAAGCATCGTTTCTCTAAGCTGCTCACCCAACAGGGGTTGGGGGGCTGTGGTAGGGGCAAGGGGGTGAGGAGAAGCCTTTTGCTCCCTTTTTCTTTCATGAAAAGAGGCTCTTAAAAGTTGGTTCCACTACTGCTCATCTGTAATTGTCATTGCAAGAGATGCAAAAACCTCAGTGGGACTTGACAACAACTTTACAAGGGCACACATTGATCAAGATTGATCTAGGTTGAAACCTCAACTCTGCCATTTTCTACATGGAGGATCTTGGGTAAGATTTCACCTCTGAAAGCTTCAATTTCTTCATTCAATCAAGGATGACCATGTTAAGAATGCTGAAAGAAAGCCTAACTAAAACACAACAGGTACAAGCATTGGCAGGACCACTGATTTCATGGATGATCTTTGAATGGATGAATATTGTTTGAAGCCGATGGCAACCATGTTGGTCAATTTGCCCAATTATTTTCCTTTCAAAGGTTTGGAAAGTTGTTGTCAAGTCCCCGGCAGATTAGGATCCACAGCAAAGGAAATCAGAAAGGTTAAGAGCCGTGCGTCGGAGAAGCTTGCTAAGGAATTAGTTTTACATTCTACTTAAGAGATCATGATTGCATAGGATTTCTTCACTCATAACTTAAAGGTTCTTTTTTCTTTAAAAAGAGACTGTTCCAAATGGCATGCACAACACATTCACAGAGATCCCCATCCCACTCAGCCCTCAGAGACCTCCTAGGAGGAGCAGACTTAACTTAGCATCATTGCCCCACTTGTCCAGTTTGTAAATTAAAAAGCTGTGGTGACCCTTTTAGAAAAGAGTCTTCCAGAAAAGCTCCCAGCTTGGGTCTAGAGCTCACTGGAGGGACTCCATTTTTTCTTCCATTTGTTAAAGGAAAACAGAAATGAAAACGTATGTTACAAATCAAACTGGATGAGGAAATCGGAGAACGGAGGCAAAAAAAAAATCCCAAATACATAATGGAAGATGAGATTAAGACCATGAGGACTGAGATGGGTTAATGGAAAATCAATGTGACATTGTTGATCACTTTAATACAACACATGGCTGCGTACCTGAAGTTTGTTGTGCAAGAGGTTGGTTGTTGTCTTTGCTACTGGAGCAAACTCTGAACCATAGGATCTTAGATTTAGAGTTAGACAGTCTTAGGGCTCATCTCTCATTTTACAGATGAGGAAATTGAGGCCCAGAGATGGTAAGTGACTTGCTCAATTCAACAAACAATAAGTGGAAAGGCAAGGATTTGAATCCATGATCTTTGGGTCCAAATCCAGGGCTCTTGCCACTATGCCATAAGTCATGACATAAAAGGCATCAAGGTGGGGAGCAGGGAAGAAATCAGGTCCAATCTCCATCATATTTTTTTCTCAACCAATGTAATGTATGATGGACTCAGCTAATTTAGAAACTATTGCAAACACATACACACACACAAATGGGAAAAGCTATGAAGGGAAGGGTAGCCTAGCAATCACGACTCTCTTATTGTGATAAGGCTTAAAAAGAAAAGCCACAGAAAAGCTGAGGAAAGGATCCCAAATAACAGACATGAGGTTATTTGGAAAGGAGAAAAGAAAATACAGTTATTAGAGATTATCAAGACACAACAGTTCTTTGCTAGATGACACACATGATTGAATGAAGCAATGCTGGATTTAAGATCAAGGGCATCCACCTTCTAAAACACATGGCCCAGATAGCCAAAGATGGGGGGAAGGGGATACTGGGGCACCATGTCACTTTCATCCTCCACCCTTTTTGGATTAGAATTGAATTGCAGTATCTTTTTTTAAAGTGGGCATTTGAAAGACATAGCTGCATTAGCAGAAGCAGAACCCATCACTGAAAAACGGGCCTTGGGGACAGGGAAAAGGCTGCTAAAAGTATAGAAGTCGTCGATCTCTCAAAGCCATGAAACCAAGGTAGAAGGTCAAGGGAAAGAGATCAAGATTCAAAGCCAAAAGATTCAACCCCATCCCAAATACCACTAGGAAAGCTTGGACCGGGTCTTCCTCCATCAGTCAATAGAGGCTGCCATGTCGCTGAAGGACTTTCCTTCCTTTAACAACAAAGACAGTAAGTGATCTCATATCACTGGACACTATGGAAGCACCTAACGTTTGCCAAAAAGCAAAATCTATGTCAGACCTAACGTTCAGAGCTATTAATAAGACAACACAACTTCCCATCCTGGGCATCTACACTCAATTTTGGCATTTCTTTTGTAGGGAAGCTAGACTTTTGAAGAAAATATAGTTTCCAAAATTCATTCCCTGAATCCTTCAACTGCAAAGGGGCACTTTCTTTGCCAATGAGGAATATGACATCCTAAATATAATCATCAGGGATTCATTTGTCAAAGAAATCATGAACCTTTGGGCCCACGATAGAAAGGCTAAATTGCTTAAAATATTATCTTTTTCAAGGAGACTAGGGAGCCAACTTCAAGGTGCATGAGAGATGGCCGATGGTTTGAGTTTAAAGGGCTTGGGCATATAAACGAAGGTGTTTCTAATGAGGATTTTATTTAAGAAATTTCACTTATGTTTAATGAAAACAAACAGGTATTTTTCTTTCTATACCCCCACCCCCATCTTCACTATTTGTGTGTGATCCCTATCCACCAATGGAAACCTTTAGGCTTTAGTCAAAATCCATGGGAATCTCTTCAACAAGAATAGATGTGAAAATTGGAATGAGGCATATCATATTTAAGTGACTTGCCCAGTGTCACAAAGGTCATCATCATTCAAACTCGGATGTTTGTTTGGTTTTTTGTTTGTTTGTTTGTTTGTTTTGTTTTTTTAACTTACAGCCCAACACTAGATCCATTAAACCATATTACTATTATTCAGTTTAGGGATTTTAGGGAGAGGGGTTTAAATCTACAGGATAAGGAATTCCTAATAATGCAGAAACCTCCCTCCATTAATGCAGAATGGCAATTGCTCTGTCATTTATAGTAATTTAAGAGAGTTAGTTACCTGGTGCACTAAGAGATCGATTGGCTTAATCACAGACATTATATTCAGAAGTTAGGTCTTTCTAATACCTTCTAGCTCTTTTTTTCTATTACTATATCATATATTCTTTCTTTCTTTTTAAACTATCTCTGTTTGGTACATATGGTCTTTTAACTATGATAAAGAAGTCTTTCAGCTCTGATTGACTTCTTAATTCACTTCTCCATCAAATTTGTGCCCTTTGATAAATTATAAGTGATTTAATTGTATATGTGGTTTCCCCAATTTCATTTCTTTTTTTAAAACTATCTCCTTTTCTTACATATGGTCCTTTAATTATGCTAAAGAAATGTTCAAGGACCCTTCCAGGTGATTGACTTTTTAATCCATTTTTACAACAAACTTGTACCCTTTGATAAATTATAATTTGGTTACACATTTAGTTTTCCCAATTTTATACTTCAATGGTTCTATGCAGACTAATCTAAGGTCATTAGAAGGGTACCACAAAAAGATGTCTCTGTTCTCTCTAGGACCAAAGTCCCTGCCTGGAGATAAAATCTTCAAGAGGCCTTCCAGAAAACCTCTCAAATATTAACTGTATTAATCCACTCACAGGCAATAGTTTTAGATCACTCTCCTACTAAAAGGTTCCTAGCAGGCCATGATACTTGATCCCAAATCCCATACTGAGCTAGGAGGTCCACCGTAGGTAAGTTGTCTCTTCTCCCAAAAGGACCCAGCTGGGTCACAGCACTATCAACACCTCCTGCGGCAAGTCAGGCTTTGGCAATGGGGACTCGGTCCTGGTCTACTTGATCTTCCTTCCCCAGATACCGACATGGAGCCAGTCCTGAGCCAATTTAGTCAATCCCATGAATGAACAGGCCAAAAAAGGCTGACAAGACATATCCCCCAAGTGGCCCAAATAAACATATTCTATCTACTAGGGTTTTAAGCACTAAGGACTTTCACTAAGAAAGGACACTATTACTACTGTAATCAAGCTCAAACACCTGCCTTATAAGATTGGGTCCTCTAATCTTTCTGTAGCTGTCTCCATGATTTTACTTCTTTCCTTTAAAGTTGCCTTGGAAAGAGCCTAAATGGATACCAAGAGGCAAATAGTTAAATGAAGAGTAGTGGGTTCATTCATCTTCCCCTAAGGAAGGAAAAGCTGAGGCATTTTTCAGGATCCAGTTAACAAAATGTTTAAAAGAGACTCATGGAAAAATAAAATGAGCTGAAAAAGTGGGAGTGAGGGAGAGAAGACAGTCATACAAAACACACAGACTAGATAATTATTTTATTCATAAGAATACTGGTTTTTCTTGAGATTTCAAAGAATTCCGCAAACACCTGAACAACTCTTGGGATATGAATATTGCCAATTCACATTTTTTTAAAAAGGAAGCTGAGGCACAGGATTGGCTACCCGAGACCCGTGGAGACTTCTCTCCTTTCCCCACCCTTGAACTAAGGGACAATTTTACACAGATGGAAAAATCCTCTGTACTTGAAAAGATGAATTGTGGGCAAATGCTACATGACTCTCTTCCTTTATCTCGGACCTTTAATAGGACTGTGAACTCTCCTATGATGTAGAAGGGCAAGACTGAGGCTGATGAGGGCTGGTTTTACTAAGGCAAGTCTGGTCAAGGCACTCAGATTGCAATTCCAGTCAGTGCCACCAAGGGGATTAATGCCATCAGAGTGGTCAGCTTTTTAACTATACTAAATCTTTAAAATGTTACTGTCAAAAAAATCCAAATTGCAGATACATAAAAGCCCATTTTGTTCTATGACAAAAATGGATCTAAATATATTCCAAATATACTTATTTTTTGCTGAAGAATTTAACTGTCATTTGCAAGTAGCCTAAGTATCTTAAAAACACATAGAAAGCGCCCTACTCTTAATGAGTCTCCTTGGCTTGGAACATGACCCAGTTAAATCTATAGGGAATCTTTTCCAATTTACCTATTGCTGCCAGAGATGATTCTTCTTATTCTGTCTTTTAAAATTTTTTCAAAAATAAGATAGGTCTTGAATCTGTGATTTCATTGGTCTAGGGAACTCCCATAAGAGAACAGTCCCTTTACCAATCTATACTGGCAACTTCCCTGAAACTCATGACCTTAGTTGCCTCAAGCCCCGAGAGATTAAGCAATTTGTTCAGGATCACACGGCCAATATGAGTCTGACTTGAAATCAGATTTTCCTGGCTCCAAAGCCCACATTCTATTCACTAGTCATTAAGAAAGAAATCAATAAATATGCTGTTGTTCAGTCATGTCCAACTCATGAACCAATTTGGGGTTTTCTTGGCAAAGATACTGGAGTGGTTTGGCACTTCCTTCTCCACATCATTTTACAGATGAGGAAACAGAAGCAAAGTGGTTTAAATGACTTGTCCAGGATCAACTGCTAAGAAGTGTCTAAGGCCACAAGGAAAATTCTTCCTGATTTTAGGCCTGGCATTCTATCCATTGTGTCACTTAGCTGCCCCCAAATCAATAAACAAATATATTCAAAATAATAGAGAGTAGACAAATCATACATATACATATATGTATATATATATATATATATGTGTGTGTATACATACACACAAATATAAATCTATGTACATACACATACACATACACACATCTTCCTTTTGTTCATCTCACTCTGGAATTCTGGCCAAATTTGCTCAGTAAAGATCAAATGCAATACTAGGGCAAGGAGGAATACATCTCTAGAACCTTTATGAGTTCTATTTAGCTAATACATCTGTAGTTTGAGCATGAAAATGAATGTCCTCTTTGGCATTAAGGAATTTCTGAAATGTGGTTCTTTTATGAGGTCTGAATGTTTTTCCAAAAATCCTGCCAGTTTGGCCTTTCAGATGGTGAGGGGTCCCGATACACTGGTCTCCAAATCTATAATGTTCTCGTGCAATACAGACACACAGCTTCCACTGTCCAGCTCCCAAAGGTTCCCCAAACTACCCTAGTAATCCTTCCTTCAGGGGATCCTAGGTAAGTGTCTGGTTGAGTTGACTTGGATCCAATGAACAAAGGCCTCTGCTTGGGTCTTGCATAGCTACCCTATGGCTATAAGCAATAGTCAAAGTATTTCCTAATACTGTATGAGTGTAGCAAAGATTTACTATTGGCTATTCTCTTCCATGGTAGCTCCTTCGCTTTTGCCACTGGCCTGTTCCTCTCAGTCATCAAGAATCTCGTGATGTTAAAAAAGCATAAGGATAAAGTGGTATGTGAAAGGAAATCTCACCTGTATGTGACCTGCTGGATAAATGAGCCTAGATTATAAAATCCTGGGATAACCTAATCAAAATGTTCTTTTTTCTTTCTTTTCTATTCATGGAAAGGACAAGTTAGTTCTCTTTGCCAGTTCTCTTTGAGCTTCCTGCTATGGAAGGTGACTGCTATTAGAGGGTGACTAAGTTAGTGGCTGTACAGTTATGGGTAAATAATACCAGTTACTAGTCTAAGTAGGAGAGCTAGGGAACTCTTCAATTATTTTTCCTTTCTGGCTTCTTCACCAATGGGTCTCCACCTTCTCCCTTTCCTCCACAATTCCTCTAAAACAAAACTGACCTTGGACAAATGAAGCAAAAATGGTTTATGAGGAAGACGGACTGAGATTTTTGGAAGAAAATAATATTATATAAATCATTTTAATACTAAGCAGAGAATTTTGAACTCCTTGTCTCTTCTTCCCCCTCCCCCAAGGATCAGGAGGGTTAAAATATATGCTCATTTTCTTATTTCTTTTACTTAGACTATTACACTGAGCAAATTACTTAATCTTCAGCCTCAATTTCCTCCTCTATTAAAAAGAGGAGGTTGACTTGATGGTCCCTAAAGTACTTTGAAGATCCAAACTATAAAACTGACAATTCTGGGGCAGCTAGACGGTGCAGTGGCTAGAGCACCAGCCCTGAAGT
This sequence comes from Sminthopsis crassicaudata, assembly GCF_048593235.1. Taxonomy (NCBI): domain Eukaryota; kingdom Metazoa; phylum Chordata; class Mammalia; order Dasyuromorphia; family Dasyuridae; genus Sminthopsis; species Sminthopsis crassicaudata. The sequence goes on along the minus strand of NC_133621.1, from coordinate 42,673,848 downwards.
CAGGAGTACCTGAGTTCAAATTTGATCTCAGACACTAACACTTCTTAGCTATGTGACACTGGGCAAGTCACTTAACCCCAATTGCCTCAGAAAACAAAATGAAACAACAACAAATGACAGTTCTCTAGCTCTTTTCCACATTAAGAAGCTGTCATAAATAATGATGTCATAATAAATAATAATAATGTCATAAAAACAGCTTTTCAATTCTCCATTCTGTTAATATGATCCTTCAAATGCAGTCTCTGAACTGAGATCTAAGCGTCCCACATATGTATACGTGATTCATTTCTCAACTGGCTACACTATTATCTTGGGGTTTCTCTGGCTATCTTCTATCATCCTGACCCCAAAAAGCTCGTTATTGGGATAATTTCATCATCAGCCCGAGGGATCCACTGCCTCTCTGATTGGATGGTGGGGCCACGAACTCCAATCCACCATTTAAAGAGAGATCTCCCCATGTCTTACCTAGTTGCACTATAGTGGAACTTCTCTGATTGACTCCCTCCCCCTCATGCCTCTGTATTGGGTATCTCCTCCCTCCACCCCAACTTTTTTTCCTTTTTTTTTTGTTTTTTTGTTTTGTCTTCCCTCAAGAGATAGTAAATTCCTTGCAGCCAGGGACTGTTTCTTTTTCAATATTTGTATCCTCAGTGCTTAGTACAGTGCCTGGCACATAGTATGCACTTATAACGAGTGTTTATTGACTTGTGGGCACAGCGAAAATTATAATTATTTTTCATAGGATTATAAATTTAGAATGAGAAGGGACCAGTGAGGTGAGCACAATCAACTCCATGTTATAGATGAAAACTGGATTCTCATTAGAAACATGAAAATAAACAAAATAAGAAACAGAAAACAAAATAAAACTTTAACCTAGAGATTAAAATTTTCGGTTTTAATACACATTAGTCAAAACATGAGACACAGACGCTTCCTTTGAAGAGGAGAATATTTTAAAATGCAGTGATATTTAAGAGAACACAGATAAAAATAATAAATCCTAAAAAGTGCTCAAAACTTTTACTCCAGTGGAGTCCATAGGCTCTCCAGAAACCTATTTGAGACATGCTTACAACACATCAGTTGCTAGGGAAGACTCCAGTAATCTTCATCTTATGGAGTCTCCAAAGCAGAAGCTACTGGTGTTTTGTAGCATGAAAAAAAGGAGAGTCACTAGTGGTGACCTAGTTCTCTGGCCTCCAGAGTAAAGAAAAGGAACCTAAAAGGAATCCCGAGTCAGACCCTCCTCAAGTCATCTTGGACATACATAGATACAATTCACTAAACCCATGTATATTGTTGGAGATTCCTACAAGTCAATTATTCAATATTTTAAAAAAAGAGAATAACTTACTTCTCATATTTCAAGACTTATGAAAGTCCCATTGCTACAAGAGGAGAGTCTGGTGAGTTATGTTTGGCAAGTCTCTTTTTAAAAGATGGGTCTGACCCAGGGAAATACACCACGGACACTTTAAGGACAACTGACTAGTCCATCCTTGAATTACCTTTGAGGTGATGGCTAATGTTTGAGTTCCAGAGAGATTAGTTCCTTCTTATTCCTAGTTCTCTGCCTTGATCCCTCAGCCAAGTTTTAACAATAGGTTTCTAACCACAGTCTCAGATGGAAGATAAAATTGTCTATATTTTGTTGTTTTAAGTTTGGGAGATGGAAGGGGGATTAAATGGTGTGGTTTTTATTAATTGCAGGAAGACTTTTTTTTTTACCCCAGGGAAAGTCCTTCTATAATTTCATTCATTAGCACTACACTTTCTCCCAGCTCCTCAATTACATGCTGACTTTGCTTATTTAGATTTTGCAGGATCATTTTGGGATTCATTCACATGAGAGTATTTGCAAAGGCAGCTATTATTTCATCAAAGCAATAAGAGATAATAGAATATAGGGTAGAGAAGAAGAAAGCTATCTTGTCCTGTGGGTAATAGTGAGAATGAGAAGCTAGAGGAATTCAGTGGTAAATTTTAGCTTCTCAAACTATGCAATGAGATCTGTCACCCATACATACATTATCTCATCTCTTAAAGATGTCAGGAAAGTCTCCAGTGAGAGAAATTCTCAGCACCATTATGGTTGTTTAAAAAAAAGTGTTCAAAGAGATTAGTCCTTCCCCCCATGACTCTTGTCTTAAAGTCAATATTCTGTCCTGAGTATAGAATCAAGAAATGATTCTATGAGAAAACAGCAACAGAATTAGGAAAGGAAAAGCCCTTTTGAAAGCAGGACAATGCGTTGGTGGTATAGTGGTTAGCACAGCTGCCTTCACATGAAAGCAGGACATTTCAGGATGACTTCCTGCCATGGATTTTGATTGCTGCTTTGTCACCTTTTCCCAATAATAAAAATAAGCAACAGCAGCAGAAAGAACATTGGATCTTTAGCCAGAGGAGCCGAGTTCCAATTTTTCCTCTGATGTCACCTTTGTGATCTTGGGCAAATGAACGAAACTTCCCAGGGCCTGAGTTTTCTCAGCTGTAAAATAAGATATAGTGAATTAATTGGCCCATGGGGTCCCTTCTAGTTAAGCTGTATGATCCTTCCATTTTCCTTTTTTCACTAGAAGGCTATTCAAGCAATAAAATAATATTGTCACTATGATAATGCCAAATTAAGCAATTTTTCCCCTGACCTCTTTCATCTCATGGGGATTTCTCCTTCCCAGCAGGAAAGAGTGCTGAGTAGTTTAAAGTAAAGCCCCATAATGCGAGCACTGTGGATTCATGGCCCCAGGGGCTCTGAGCACAAGATCTGACTACCTAGAACAGAAATAAAACTCCTGACCACGTGCCAATGGCCTGGTTAAACACATAGCCCAGGGGGGCTCAGCAGGCAGAGGTCTGTATTCTACTGAGTCAGCCCTTTACAGTAGCTCTCCTGGAGCATCAAATGAGAATGGAGTCCCCTTGGGCTCTGGGCAGGGGATTATGGCATGAAACAAGGGAATTAGCTCAAGATCTTGGGACTTAGGGAGTGTGTTGCTTCTGCACAGAAAACAGGAATAGGGAGAGTCCTGATTCATTTCTGGGAGAGGGGAGTACATGCACATGATCTACTACACAGAAACAGAGAACATACCACCACTGAAGGCATGCACATGTTATAGTTTCTATACTTGGGACTGGGTGCATGAGGATCGATGCTTGGATAGGCAGGGACACTGGAGAACTGAACAGACTGAGCCAAAGCTCACACTGAACAAATGGTTTGAATGCCTTAAGACCCAGCACCATGTTGCTTGAGAAGAGTCTCACTTCCTTGCAGCTATAACTTAGTTTAGACCATTTCCTATAATGATAGCTCGACAGCTCCTCTTGTGTTTTGATCTACACCCATGATTTCATTCATAAAGGGAACTCCACTTCACCAACGAGTATTAACAGCTATTCTACACTAATGTCTTAGCTATCTGGGGCACTGCGGGACTAGGGGACCTGCCCAGAGTCATACAACCACTTTATATCAGAGGCAGGATGATAGAAAGGCAATTAAAATCCAACCCCTTTGTTTTATACAAGAGTAAATTGAGGCACATATACTTTAAGTGATTTGCCAAGGGTCACACAACTCCATATGTCTTTGAGGTAGAATTTGAAAGTGGACCCACTGACTCTGAAGCTGGTTCATTATCTTACGCTGCTTCCCTTCAAAAATCCAACATTTACATAGAAAGATGATGTTAAAAATCTGTGATCCTGGGGTAGAGAGAACAGGGGATGAATGATCATTTTCCCTCCAAAAAATTTATATGAAAAGCTGGATCTGTAGAATTCATTGGTAATACTGAGCTTTCTTATTGTGAATTTGCTTCTGTAGTCTACAACGGCATATGTGTCCTGCTCAGTTCCTAAATTCCCAACCTTGCCTCCTCTTACTCTGAAAACTTCCCCATTGGCCCCTGATCGCTCCTTCCTGACTCGTGGTAGCAACATGGATCAATGAGGAAGAGCAGCCCTGGGGACCTCAGGGCCCACAATGAGCACTTCCATTTAGCAGCCTTTCCTTGTCCCACTAAAGGCAGCTCTGTTAGACCATGCACTTCCAAAGCTCAACAGATATCTAGCTGTTAAGAGACAGGACATTTCTGAGTTTGTTTTTAAGAACTCAAAAAAAAAAAATGGGAGTGCTTTTTAATCATCACCCAAACAGACGTGCTGAAGCTACACAGAAAGCACCACTAAGGATGGCACCCTGGAAAGATGTAAAAATGGCCCAGTATTCAGCATCCTGTAAAGGTGTCGAGTTTACAGGACTTAATGCGGTTCCCTCACCAGACCCCTCATCATCATCATCATCGGCCGCCGTCGGCTCCTGAATCTCCTCGGGGAATGCCTGAGACCGGCCCGGATAATTCTTGTGGTCTGAAAGAGTCATTTGTACTTGTGACCTCTCACCTGAGGTCTCTGAGTGCTGAACTGGCATGGAGGTAGCAAGGCCCTTGTAAGAAATGTCACCTGTCTCATCTTCTTCAAAATCGTTAAGGCAGTACACTTCGTCCAGGTCAACGTCCAGGGTCCGGAAGCCCTTAGTGACAACGCCGGGCCGGGGGTCCAGGATGCCCCCCAGGTGAGGCTGAGCCAACTGTTGCCAGTGGTGAAGTGTAGCAGAACCTTCCAAGGGAGAGCATCACAAGGAGGAGAAAGAGAGAAAAAAGATGGAGAGGAGAAGAAAGAGTTAGCATGGATCACCAAATAGTCTCTTTTGCCCAAATCCCCAATTCCTTTAGTGAAAAACCAAATGGATCCAACACACTAGAGATTTAGTATAGGTGCGGCAGGACTATCATTTCCCAGTATGCAATCCATTCTTGGATGCATCATAAACTTTGGGAATCAAATGCAATTTGTTTTGGGAAATGTCCCAGATGAATCTGTAGGGGCTGTTCATGGACTCTCTTCCTAGGCATAGAAAGGATAGCATAATCAGTACTATTTTTTAAAAGTAAACAGAGTATACCTCTCTAGTGGCAAACGTTTTGTTATGTTTACTTTTAAGATTGGAAAATCCGCCTACTATTTTGAGCAATAGAAGAACCCCCCTCCCAAAAAAAAGGGAAAAAAAAGAAAACAAAAGGAAGAAAACAAAAGAAAACAAAAAGGATAAACCAAAATAAATAGATAAATAAATAAATATATGAAGAAAGTTGTGTGAAAATTTCAAGTAAAAATGGCTTATTGATAGCTGTATAGAAGCAAATACATTGGGAATTATTCAAGTCAAAGGTAGTTTGGGAATAATGAGAAACTCAGCAAAACATATCTGTGCATATAGGTAACATATACAGAAACACACATGTGTCTGTGTATACATGTCCATATACACCTGGATGCACGTGTTTTATATTTCTTTGTGGATAAGGTATTATCTACACATAAAGAACAATTAAAAGACCGAATAACAGACTAACAGAAAGGGCTGAGATTTTCATTAGCTAAGCATATTGTACTGTACTTGTCAGCTCCATTCTTGGGTGACGGTATTTCAGGGATAGTACATGGGCAGAGGGGGAGGACAGAGAGAAAAGGAGGGATAAGTAGAAAGAGGGTAATTCTACACAAAGCAGGAATCAGCAGAGATGATTTATCAGGTGACCCATGAATATGGTTTGTAATAACCTCAGATCCCAGCAATAAATTCAATTAGTCAGTATCCATTAGTCATTGATGTTCTAAGGAAAGGAGGGAGTAAGTACCTTCTCTCTCATGTACATATACCAAACACCACTTTGTTCTCTTGTGTCAATAATTAATCTCACCTCCTTTACCTCTTTTAGAATACAAAGAAAACTGGAGACTTTTTAAATGGAGCAAATTAATTAATGCTAGGCCCTCGCTGGGCTAAGTCACATAACCCAAGGGTGAACAAAAATTTCCTAATCACTACATTCATATCGCATTTAGACACACATATTTCCTATCCAAAAAGAAATACAGGGCTGGTACAGGTGACCTTTAAATACAGTTTTTGGATGGAATGATTTCTATGCCTTATATTAAGACAAGACATCATGGTGGAGTAAATATCACATTGCTCTTGGATTTAGGAATATAATTTCTAGGCATTAGAGCATGTGAGCCCATATGAAGTTGCTTAACTTTAGTAAGCGTTTAAATTCTGTTTTGTGAGAATCTAAGTTCTATTTCTGACATAATCAGGTAGTTTGCCACTAAGCAAACTACTTATCTTCTCTATATTATGGGTAACTCTCAAATACTTTAAATTGCAGAGAAGATGCCAACCTGGAATGCTAAAGGGATTTTCCTTACTGGGAGTACCCCACATAGATTAAATCAAAGATCTGTATCCAGACCATATTTATGAATTAACTTTTGAAAAATGCCATCTGCATCCAGGAAGAGAACTGTGGAGACTGAATGTGATATTTTCAACTTTTCATTAGTTTTTTTTTTCCCTTGGTGCTTTTTCCCCTTCTGGTCTAATTTTTCTTGCAAAACATGACAAATATGGAAATATGTTTAAAAGGATTGCACATATCTAACCTATATCAGATTGTTTGCCATGTTGGGGAAGGAAGAGGTAAGAGAAAAAGGGAGAAAAATCTGGAACAGTGTCTGACAAAAAATGAACGTTGACAACTATTTTTATGTGTATTCTGAAAAATAAAATACTATTGAGGAAAAAAAGAAAAACAACTTATTTAGAAGCTGGGCACATTTCTATTATTTAAGATTTTCTATTTTCAAAGCAATTTATTTTATGTTATATTTTATCAGGACAGTTCCTTACATCTGTGAATTTGTAGATCAAAAAAGAAAGATATTTTGTTTCACTTACGGGAATATCTCTCAAATAATTTTACTCTGTAATCACAGAGCATGAGAAAAAAGAAAACAAAAAACTAGTCACTCGAGTAGCTAGTGAAGTTATAACAAGTCTCTCTGCTGTCATTAAATGGACAAGGTGGTAGACCAAGAGTTAGCAAGCTCTTAAGATCTGTAGAGTATTAGCAGGGTTGCCAAAGATTGGACCTTGTTTATAAAGAAAAGAGAAGGAAAAAGTGATAAGGTGACAATAGAAGGGACAGAGCAGGTTGAAAAAGAATCCAAAAAGGGGACAAGTACAGAGAAAAGTTGCCAAAGATAGGAAACAATGAAGGCTTATCAACTAACCCTCTCAATTGCCACTCAGTGACATTCATGCTATTACAGGCTGTTTGACCTTATTTTAGGAGATTCCCCTGGAACAACCTCACAGAACTAATACCTTGCCAGGGTGTAATCTTATTCCCCAGTAAACGGATAGGATCAAGCCAACTTTTTTCTGTGGGTCACCTGGCTTGTATGACAGTGGATCCCACTAACATTCTTGGCATCAGACCAGACTTCCTATTCCTGACATCAAAACTTGTTCATGCACTAACTTTTCTTGCACACATAAAGCCACCTAGCTCAGACTTATGTTGGCAGGGCACTCAAACCATTACCAGAAGTCACCGTATACAGCTTTACAGCTTCTCAATCCTTTTAGAGTATAGAGAGCGAGTATGGACCCTGCTTGGATTTAGGAATTCATGGACCAAGTTTGGTTTTTGATGTGTGCATGTGGTTTGGCACTGGGCAAAAGACTAAATTCTCTGAGTTAAGAGTAACTCTCTAAAATTTTAAGGTTCAGAGCAGATGCCAACTTTCTTGGGTAAAAGGGGTTTCCTGACAGGGAGTTCCCCACATGGATTAAATCAAAGATCTGTATCCAGATGATACTTATGAATTAACCTGTGATAAAGCAGGCCATTTCAAAACTGGGGAGATGTCATGTTCAAGTGGATTTTCTTGAATTTGGGAAAGTCAGAGAAATGACTATCTATTGACGGGGGAAAATGAACCAAGTCTGATAACAAACAAACACCATTTGCCTCACAGTCCAGAAAAGAAATATGGGATTAAGGCACAAAATATGGGATTTGGATTTCCCCAGTTCTTATGAAAAGTACTTGGTGAACCTAAAGGAAAAGATAATCTAATAGAGCTTTCAACTAAAAGAGAAGCCCTCTGGGCTCAAAATGAACTCATTGTGGAATCCTGACAAGCCTTCATGTTTCAGTGTGCCCATCTATATAGTGGGTGCACTTTTTTTTTTTTTTTGCAGTGGGTGAAAAAACCCTTTCTTTAAGTTCAGTGACATGCCTAGGGTCAAGAACTTCAAGGTTCTTTTTAGAACCTTGGCAGGTTCTAAGTTAAAAATTAGGCTGGAGAAAGTACTTAAAACTTTTAAATTACTATATAATTTCAAGTCATTAAAGCATGCGAGCCCATTGGATGTCACTTAACAAAGAAAATTTAGAAAATTTAGCCAAAATTTAGTTTCTGACACAAGTTTCAAAGGCATTTTTTTGTGGTATGTGATGTCCCTCAATCTTCCAACTGAATGCCACAAATGCATTCTTTGTTTACACAAGGAAGAGGGGAAATCCAGGCCATACACCCAGTAATAGAAATGAGGATGATAAAATCCCTGAAAAGCTTTTGTATTTTATACAAAAAAATTACTCTTAATTTGCCCTAAATTAAAAATGGCAAGACCTAGTTTAAAGATTTTAGCTACATACTTTGATGGGATATTACTCAAATTATCACTTCTTATGAGTTACAATTCAGTAAGAGACCTAGAGCTACCTAAAAAGAATCCTCAACATTTAAGACAACAGGCAATTCTGGTTTCTGAGGCAGAAGGAAAGGTATCATCCCATTCTGCCCTGCCACCATTTTTGAATCTTTACTAGATTCCTTGGATTATATCTGTTTTCAGTCTGTAAGCAAGTCTGTTTTACTGCCCCAATCATCACACCTCCTTTACACTGACCCCTCCTTGGGGACAAAAGCCTTGGGGGTGGAGACACTTGATAAGTAAGGTTCTACAAATAAATGAATCAGCAACCAGTCTGCATTGGCTCACCTCTTAGTCAACTAAGTACACAAGTCAGATTATCTCTGGGTTCAGCAAACAATGAAGAAGGAAAAAGAAAGTTTCTCCTCTCCCTTCCTACTAACAACTGGGTTTGATACAAAGGAATGAACAGGGAAGAAACATGGACATCTTTGTCAAGAGTCCCTCCTTTGTTTATCCTCCTTCCACACTGACTAGTTCCAGATAATATTGTGGCTGACACCTTAGTGAAGGAATGCCAGCTTACAGGTTTTGGAAAATTCATTTAAGCCAAAGCCCAAACATAGAAGTGCATCTATTTTCCAATATATAGCTTGAAAATATATGTCTTATCAATAATGATGTTTAAACTCCTTTGGAAATTCAATTTAGATTTTTAACTCTTTGGAAGGGCAGAAAGCCATAATTTTCTCCTTAATGTGTGAGTGTTTTCAAACTGAATGATGTATTCTTCATCTAGTCAAGATAATAGGGCAACATAAATCTAGGAGAGAGGAGCTAGTGGATAGATCTTCTGGCTTGGAGGCAGGAAGCCTCATCTTCCTGACTTCAAATCTGACCTCAGATATCTGCTACTTTTATGATCCTAGGTAAGTCACTGAACCCTGTTTCTCTCAGCTTCCTCATTTGTAAAATGAGCTGGAAAAGGAAATGACAAACCAGTCCTGTATCTTTGCCAAAAAAAAAAAAAAAAAAAAAACCACAAAAGGGGTTGCAAGAGTTGGACACAACTAATCAATGCAACAAAAAATAGGAGAAAATCGACAGGCTTGTTATCTGTCTATGGTGGCTCTCCAAAATGAAACTTTCCAAAGGCATGGGTGAGAAGGATGATGGATTATCTAATATGACCTTACCCAAACTCTCCCAACCCTCTAAACCATAACGCATGCTCTCTAGGTTTTTTACCTGAGAAGTGCTAATGGGAGGAGGAAAGATACAGACAAAGACAGAGACAGAGACAAGATAGAGACAGAGAGAGAGACAGAGAGAGAGAGAGAGAGACAGAGAGAGAGAGACAGAGACAGAGAGAGAGAGACAGAGAGACAGAGACAGAGACAGAGAGAGAGAGAGAGAGACAGAGACAGAGACAGAGACAGAGACAGAGACAGAGACAGAGACAGAGACAGAGACAGAGACAGAGAGAGAGAGAGAGAGAGAGAGAGAGAGAGAGAGAGAGAGAGAGAGAGAGAAATTGAAGATTGTTGATATCAAAACTAGCTACAAACAGCAAGTCTGGTACTAATGGTCTAAAACACACAGGCTATCATTATGCTGATATGACTTCTCAGACACTCAGTGGAAATCAGGGGGATCTTCCAAATTAAAACTTTTCAGATATAAAAAAGGAAAGAGGAATACAAAGCTGCGATAGACCTGATAAAACTGCCAAGCTAATTAGTTAAGCTACATCAGAGGAATCTCTAAGAATCATCCACAGACTAGACTAGTATGATAATACTTGACTCTAGACTGCCAGGGAATTCTGTTTCAATCAGGGATAGAGTAAGTGGCATGAAATTCATCTTGTGATCCACCTCTCCTTTCCTGTTAATTTGCCTTAAATCTCTTACCCAACACTCATTCCCAGACTATATGAGATGAAAGGAGGTCAGAGAGTCATAATTTAAACTTAGAATAGGCGTTTGAGAAAAATAAGGTAAAGATAAACTTGTATAATTGGTATAAAAAAATTTAACCTATTTCAAAGAAGGAAATGTTTGAGTTTATATGTTATATGTTTGAGTTTAAACAATAAATCCAAAGGATATAGCCTTATAGGGTCCTAAATGGATGAACAATGCAATTAAGGAAAAGGAAAGACAAGTGAAATGGTAAAGCTAACTTAAAACAATCACCTCCTGAGAAAAGGAAAGGAAAAGAAAGGCTGATAGAAAGATTATGGAAATAAAAGATTTTATTGAAAGGGAGAAAAAAAAAGACAAAATTGGAGGCTAGAAACAATCACAAAGTTTGCAAGTAACAAACAACTTAAATCAAAGTGGGCCATCCTATTCCCAAAGTGCTAGAAGGCACCTAAATGAAATGATATTCTAAGAGAACTGATTTGCTTAACTCTAAAGACTTGTTTCAAGGGGTTGTTTTTTTTCCTAGTTTTTCATTGAGGGGTGGAAGAGTAGAGAAAATAGATACTTGTAAATTGAAAAAAAATTAGTTAAAAAATTTTAATGAGAACAGAAAACTCTATTATGAGAAAAGGCAGAGTCAGTCCAATGGCGTGCATTGAGCGCAGCATTTGGAGGGCAGGAAGACACTTTCTAAAATTGTTATTGTGCTTCAAATTTTGATTGTTATGGGAAAGTACTACACATCTTTGGTGAGATCAACATGCAGACAAATTATATGACAAAAACAAATGATTCTGGTGAGAAAATGGAGTAAAAGATCATAAAAGAACACACATAATTCTTCAAAGGGAAGTGAGGTTGAGATATCACTATTTCAAAAAAAGAAAAAAATAGGCTGGACATGATGGCACATAATTGCAATCCCATCCATTGAGCAGTCTGAAGCTGGAGGATCTCTTCCAGGAGCTCTCCACTGCTCTGATCAAGTTTCTACATCAATAAAGTGAGCCCCTGAAATCGGGGGTCACCATGTTACATAAGGAGAAGTAAACCAGCCCATGTCAAAAATGGAGCTGGTCAAGGCTCCTCCATTGGTAGTGGTTTAAAAATATTGAGCAATGGGACAGCTAGGTGGTGCAGTGGAGGGAGCATCAGCACTGAAGTCAGGAGGACTTGAGTTCAAATCTGTCCTCAGACACTTAAACACTTCCTGGCTGTGTGACCCCGGGCAAGTCACTTAATCCCAATTGCCTCAGCCAAAACAAAAACAAAACAAAACAAAACAAAAAAAAACCAAACTTGAGCAGCTCCTGCATATCCAGCCTACCAGATAAGGTAGGATAGTTGAATCGCAAAAAAGGGGGGAAAAAAGGAGAAAGAATAAATAAAGTTAAGTTTTTTTTTTTTTTTTTTTTTCAAATTCAGTCACCAGCAGTGCTCCTGAAACAGGAATTATTAGTAAGCACTGGAAGAGACTTATTCAATGGAGTAAAGTAAAAGAGATACTTTCATTAAAACATTGTTTCCTATTTTCCGTGCTATAGAAGCCCATTATCTTTGAGATATACATACATACATATATATATATATATATGTATATATATATATATATACATATACACACACACACACATATATATATATATATATATATATATATATATATATATATATATATATATATATATATATTTGTATATCTCCAGCCAAACTACACAGTGCTCATTCTGAGAGAGGATATTTGAGCAAATAAATCATTTTCACTTGGTCAATGAAGATGTGGTCTAAATTAATTGCTTTTGAAACCATATTTAGGGAATCAAAGCTGGAGATAAATTTTCTGCTCTTTCCCAAATTCTAAGCATAATCTAATGCATTTATGAACTCCTAAAAAGTTTCATTACATTTCAGAAACATGAAAAAAAAAGAAATAAGGGGAAAAATTTAATTGATTTCAATTGAAAAATTAAATTTGGACTGAATTGTTTTTGAGCCCTTAAAACACAGTTGGCCTTCAGGGAAGATTTTTTTTTTTTAAATTTCAACAATAAATGTCTAAAGTTTATGGTGCTAAGTTACTCTAATGGATTTCAAACCAGCAACGGGGGTGACTATCTTTAAAGTAAAAGGAGTATGCATTGCAGAGATTTCCCGATTTTCGATGGTGGATTAAGGACCAGAGAGAGTCACCAAGAATCACTGAGAGAGGCCGAGGCCCTTTGTTATCACCTTCTAAGGGTTTCACAATCTGGAGTTTCTCGGGCAGGTAGGAACGGCTGCTATATGACATGCCAGAAAACCCAGTGAATTCTGAGAATCTCGAGTGGGTGCCGAGGGACATGATGCTTTCAGTTGGGGTAAGGGAACCACTGTGAAGCTCGCCCTTCTCTGCCAATTCCCGTAGCTTCCTCTCTTGCTCTTCCTCGAAGAACCTTCTTTCCGAAAGATAATTCTCCCCGTCGAAGCGACAGTCGCCGAAGGGCTATCTCCAGATCGTGGGAGCCAGGAGTCCCTGGAGTCCCAGGCTTCTTATTCTTGTCCTCATTTCTAGAAAGAAGATGATAAAGGGAGGTGGAGATGGAAGAATGAGAGAGAGAAAAATGTCCAGGGAAAGGAACTTCAACATGTATAAAGGCTGTCAATTTTTGGATCCTGTAGGAAACTCTACTCTTAGAACTTATAATTAAGAAAAGCTATTTGTCAAGAATAACAGGTTAAGTCTGAAAGATAAGACTACAGCACAAGTACATGAAAAGAAAGTTATTTAGACATGAATGCAAATAATTTACAAAATGTCTATCTGTGAAATTTATCACCTTTTGTAGAATTGAAGAAAAGTCTTTTTCAATGGGATAGAAAACATGAATATTGTTCTAACTGGCTCTTCCTGATTTTCTAAGAATTTAGCTAAATCTAGTTTCTGCAGGAAGCCTTCTCCAGGGCCTATTGGTGGTTTCTTCTCTAAGACTGCCTTTACTCTGTATGAATCCTGTATTTAGCCAATTAGTTATACAGCTTTTCTCCCATTGGAATGTTAGCTCCTTGAGGGCAGGATCTGTTTCACTTTTGACTATGTTATCTACAGCAGGCAGCATAGTGTAGTACATAATTATTCCTTTATAAATGCTTGTTGATTGATAGAACTATAGTTAGAGATAGTTTTTTCCTTCCTGAATTAAATGAGCAGAGAGATTTCTTCATCATTTAAAAAAAATAAAAATACCATTGATCAGTTGGTCTTGATCCATCATTTGGCCCAAAAAAGGTTTGTCCAAGTTAAACCTATGTTAGAGGACATTTGCCCACTCAAACTAGATCAGCAGGCACATGGGGTAGCTCCTAGAACTGATTTCAACTGCTGAATTCAAGTCAAAGATTTGAATTTGAAAAGTGACTTTGCTACTTACTACCTCTCTAGCCTCAGACAAGTCCCTAATCTACTCTAAGCGCAGGTTTTTTCTTTTCAAAATCAAGGAATAGGACAAGATGACATGGAAGTTCTCTCTATAGTTCTAGTTCCAGGATCACCTCAAGCAAAAATGTCATAAACTGACTAACTAACGAGAGCGGGTAACAGCAGTGTCCATATCTGACCAATTCACATGCTCAGAGACATAACCCAAAATCTTCCAAAGACCAAAATGGCACGCCGAGCCTCACTGACCCCATGTCTGATGACTCTGTTTCCAGGATGATGCTGTTGGTCTTATTGTCAATCATGATGTTGGTGATATCGCCCCCATAGAGGCTAGACCTTGGTGTGCTGACACAGCTGGAGATGATGGAGTTCATGGCTGAAGACTGGTTGGAGCCTGGGATGTTCATGGGTGATGGGGTAAGGGACCGCTGCTTGACTACTTGATTCATGTTTCTCACAGCCTCAAAGACGCGTTTCTGATGGCTAGAGAGAAATAGGTACAATTTGTATGAAAGGGCAAAAAAACAAGCACCAGTGGGGGGGCCAGAATCTAGGAAAAATGACACTTGAGACTATTAACTCAGTCACCTTCAAAATATGAATACCAAGCAATGAGCTATTCCACACCCTATAAATATTTTTTGAGTATATGGCATTTATCAAGAAGCTAAAAACCTCTAGTTTCACTTATAATCCTTCCCAGTGAAATTATTTACAGGGCAGCCTATGAAGGCACAACACTAAACCTGGAGTTAGAAAGACCCAAATTCAAAGCCGGGTAACTAGCTATGTGACTCTGGGCAAGTCATTTCATGCATCTGACTTTCTTCATCTGTAAAATGGGACTTATATAGCATCCACCTCCACGAGTTGTTGTGGGGCTCAAATATATTATTTGCAAAGCATCTGGAAAAGTGCTACATAAAGGCTTGCTACTATTTCTGCTGAAATGAAGGTCCTAAATATCTAGTCTGTGCCAAAAAGAAATAAAGCAAAATACAATAACACCTCATATTTCTAATCAACACTTTAAATACATGCCTTTTTAAGCTGAGCGGCTTTTCAAGTGGCTCTGATGCTTTAAATGAGCAATTTATCAAAAGGTAGGAACCATGCCAAACAAGGACAGGTATTTCCAAGTGAAGAATGATTCATTTTTCAATTTGTTTTAAAGCAGAAAAAAAGAGCACTTGTATTAAAATGACTTCAACAAGCATATGAGAGAAAGCCTGGGCCAGCCTCTGTAAAAGCTTTTCCTTTCCAATAACAACAGCCGTGGAAGATAGACTCTTCATGTAAATGTAGAACTTTAGAATCATTTCACATATGCTATATTCAATGGAGCCTTATGATGACTCCACAACAGAGGCCATAAGTACGAGTTATTACCATATTCCTTTTCTAAGATAGGAAAATGAGGTTCAGATATGTTAAGGGACTTGGCCAAGATCACAGAGTTAGGAAAGTTGTTCTGGGTATTTTAGTGCATAAGGAGAAAGAAAGGTTCTTCACTTTTTTGGGTTTGGCAAACTATTAAAAGCTGTGAACCCCTTCCTCCTTTTTGGAAGGATATTTTTAAATACTCAAAATACCCTAAATAATACTCAATATTGAATATTCAATAAATATTCAAAATAAAAGGATCACAAAGGAAACAAAATATATTGAAATAATTATTAAAATAAAAAAGATGTTTGTGGAACCCAAAGTAAGAACTATGAGGACATCTTCATAAATATCACATCAGTGTTTATAACTCCAGTTATTAAAAAAAAAAGGAAAAAAAGAATATTCCAACCAACTTTCATGGAGAAAGCTAATAAAGTAAAGGGAAGCCAATTCTAATCACATCCCTTAAATAACTCCCTCTTCTTATTTTTTCTTTTAAAATATTAAGAAATATTAGGAAACCTTGCTCTCCATTTTTCAGGTAGGCTGAATCCAAGATCCTCACCATGGGATTAGTGTTCCCTACTGCCCTTAATCTGGGAGGGAAGCATTGTTGTTAAGAATTGCTGGTCTCCTGAACTGTCTCTAGTCACTAGCAGCTAATGGTCAGTGAGTCAGTCATGATGGGCATTAGAAGGAAATCTGTTGGGCCATTACGTTATGTCAGGAGATTCAGGTTCTTCCATCTGTAGCTCCTTTCTCATTGATCCTTCTATCTCAGCAGCCAAGGAGTCCTAGGCAAAGCCGAAAGAAATCCAAATGAGTGTTTTACATTTAAGACAATTGAGTAACTGGAAACTTATCTCTTGATGGCCTCAGCAAAGAGGGAGGTAGCTAGGATACTGCTCATATGATTCACATAAATAGTACAATTTAGGAGGAACTTACACAAGAAACAAAATCTTTTCTTTTTTTTTTGGTAGAGAATCAGTTAAGGGATAGAATCAAGGATTTCCTATACGTGGAGAACTTTTGGTTAGCAGTGAACTGACTTGAGCAGTGTCACAGACCAACAGTCATCAAAAGCAAAGCTGGAACCTTGACTCAGAAGTGAGCTCTCTACCCACTGGATTCTCTGCCTATCTCTTAAACAAACTTAACAAACAAACAAACAAACAAAATCTAGTGACTTCTTCATAGTCACAAAACAGATGGAAAGGACCTGCAAGATGTTATAGTCATAGATTAAGAGATATCCAATTGAGAAGAAATTGGTAGTAAGTTTTTTTGGTTTCATTTTGAGACCAGATAGCCCCATCTCACCCAGTCTGGATGAACAGTAGCCACTCACTGGGCTAATAACACTACAGATTGGCATGGATATTTTGACCTGCTCCATTTCTCTTTAGTCAGCTAGTAGGAGGTGGTCATACTGATGTTGGACTTCATATGAATACCTGATTGCCTTTAGAGCCATTGCAGCTCAGAGATCCCAAGAGAGATCCATGTTTCCCCTTCCCCAGGAAGCATTATTGAGTGGCTATTACCTGGCAATAGTGAGTTTTAAATGACACTTAAAGAACTTTAACCATCTTCTTACATTTTTAAAATTAAATTTTCATGGACTAGCAAACCTACCACAAAAATGACTGAGAATGGAAATGGCAAAGTGTGGAAGATGGAGTATGCCTGAAAAGATGTCAGTAAAACTGTGAGTTTTTGTTTTAAACTGTTAATCTTCAAAAAAGTCAATTCATCAGGTCATATTAGACAACACTGCTCTTAGTTATTCTGATATAATTTTTCAAATGAGGTAATACATATAAAGTGTTCAGCAAACCTTAAAATGGTACATAGCTAATATTACAAGTTCTGCCAAACCTCAAAAGAACCAAGAGTTTCCTGGTTAGGAAGCACTACAGAGAACAACCCATCCATGATCTCTAAGATGGGATTTACTTATGAGTTGCTATAGCCAAAGAAAAAACTCCCCACTTATTGTAAGACTTTTCAGGGGTCAAGCTCTTCCCAAAGTAGCTCTTCTGGTCTTCAAACCATAAACCATTACTCGACCTGCATGGAAAGGCTTTCTAGGTTGATGAAACTCCTACTAATGCTGGCACCCCAATGGCACATCCTCTGGGAAGTCGGGGTCTCAGCATGTGACTTATAGTATATGAAAAAGATAAATCTAGGACAGCAATTCTTATGAAAAATATGGAGCAGCTAGCTTGACTGCTCAGAAACAAGTCAGGCATGAGTGGCTCTGTCTCCCAAAACGAATTCTCCTTAGCCAAAGGTTTCTGCCAGAAAGCAGTAAAATAATTAGCCCAGGCTGCATTTTTATAACATTTAGCACTTGGCAAGTTCTTCCTCCTTCCAAAAGAGCTCTTTGATTTTATTTTAAAGAGCATGTTGTGACTTATAAACAAGAGAACTGGCTGCTGAAAGAGGATGTTGTAAAAGACACAAAATGCCATCTATTAATCAAATCTGCCACGACTGTTCTCACAAGTATCATTGCCTTTGCACCCTGACTAAAATGGAGATTATACCTTGCACAACGCACATTGTCCAAAAGTGAATTCAAATAAATTTCCCTTTCCAACCCTCTCTACCTCAGGCTCATCTGAAACTGCACTTTTTATAAGAAAGTCCTTCTAAATGTTAGTGCCTTTCCTTAGTTGATTATCTCCAATTTATCTTGGATATATCTTGCTTATATATAGTTGTTTGCATGTTGTCTCCTCTGTTAAGACTGTGAGCTATCTTTTGCCTCTTTTTGCATCTCTGGCACTTAGCACGATGCCTGGCAAATAGTAGGCACTTAATATGTGCTGAATTGCTGCTTTGACAGATGTATGTCAAGGTAGGCAAAAAACTAGTTTCCAAGAAATAGCTGTTACATGAGGCAGCTAAGTGGCACTATAGTGCACGGAGCACTGGGTCTGGAGGCAGGAAGCCTCATCTTCCCAAGATCAAATCTAACCTCATGTGTGAACCTGAGGAAGTCACTTAATGCTATCTGCCTCAGTTTCCCCATCTGTAAAATGAACTGGAGAAGGAAATGGGAAACCATTCCAGTAACTTTGCCAAAAAAATCCCAAATGGGATCACAGAGTCAGACACGACGTCTCTCTAGTCTGTTCCTTCCTACTTATAACTAAAGCCAATAATTCTCTCCTATGTATGCTTTTAAGATATTAACTCCTCCAATAAATGATCAACATCTTAGAGAAAAATACTTCTTTTCAGTCATATAAAGTAGTATAGACCCATAATTTTAAATCCTAAAATAAATGAGCCCAGAACTACAGGCAGGAAAAAGTAAAGAAATAACTTCAAAGTGCCCAATTATGAAGGCCATTTAATCTAAATCACACCTGAACTTCTCTTGACAATATCCATCCAATCATTTCTTGAAGACTTCTAGTGAGGAGGAATCCATTGCTTTCCTCAGGAGACCCATTCTACTTTTAGATTCCACTTAATTTTTTTCTTCCTGACATTAAGTCTAAACTTTTGAAACTTTCACTTAGTTCTATCTTCCTGGGGGAAAATGTGACATATCTATTCCCAGTTCCACTTGGCAACTTTTTAAATATGTGAAGAGAGCTATCAAGTCCTCTCTTCTCCTGACTAAATAGCCTTAAGTTCCTTCAATTAAATCTCATCCAGCATGAGATCAGGAACCCTTGCCTCAAAGCGCAGGGGTGGAGATTAGACCATGACTTCACTGGCATTGGGAACTCCCAGGTGAGGACATACTCTTTGTCCTCTAATTTATAATCTTAGAGAGGTGCCTAGAGCACAAGTTATTTAACTTGTCTCCAAGGTCAACCAGCCAGTATAGGGCAGAGGTAGAACACAGATATCCTTGGCTTCAAGGCCAAAAATACTGTCCACTAAGCCACGCTCTCTTTGTTCATTTCATACAAGAATAAAAAACATAAACCAACACTGGTTTTTTTTTTTTTTTTCCTTTCCCCAAATCCCTGACCCTGAATAATAACAGAGCATTATTACTAGAACTTATAAATACCCAAGGAAGTAGTAAGTATTTCCAGGCTATTGACAACACTTTTTTTAGGTGCTCAAAGCACTTTTATCCTGTTAATGTCAAGCTAAGTAACCAAATAAGCGCTGAATCTGCAAGGGTTTTCCATTCCCTTTTAATTCAATCAGAAGTGGTACAGTGGAGATTATAGATGGAAACCCAAAAGAAGAAACACAATCAACTTTCCTAGGTCAATTAACAACGAGTCCTCAGATCTACCCAGATGTGACTCATCCACAGTAAACTTATCTCCTGCTTTTCTATAAACTTACTTCCCTTTGGGTGGCAAAGTCCAGGGTTAAGTCCAAAATGGCTAAAGCTGAATTCAGGTTTCCTAAAGATCATAGATTCTATATATTCTGGTAATTTTTTTCTCCAAGGGAAGAGATGTGCGAAATATTCTCTCCCACAAGGACATTTAAACTCTTACAGAAGTCATGTGGTTTCTATGCCATCTGAAGCCCAAGTCAATGTAAATTCCCTCTATTCATTAAAGAGATTTCTCTTACTTTCTTTAGGAAAACCCTGAAGTGTAATGGTGTTTAAAAAAAAAAAAAAAAAAAAAAAAAAACGAAAAGGCCTGCTATATGTTATAGATCAGGTCAGATGCTGCTCACCATAGGAAAGAGGCCCAGGGAGTGATAACGTCGGGAGATGGTATTTGGCATGGATTTGTTGCGGAGATTTTTCAGCTCTTCCTGCGCCTCATGAAGCATTTCCATGCATTCTGCATACTTGTCCTCCAGCTCCCGCAGCTGGAAGAAATTCAGAAAGATCCCAGAAGATTGCTTCATCCTCTTGCAATAAACATTCCAAAAATGGAAATGCCAAAGCTACTGCTTCATTTCCTCAATAAAGAGTCCAGTATAATAAACCCATCACCAATATCTGCAGAACTGAGCCCAGTTACCTTAAAAGTCTTCCTTTCCTGAAAAATCCTTTTATTTTTCGATTTATTTTCTTCTGGGACAATGGGAAAGATTACAAAAATATCACCTAAAAACGTGACGCCAGCCATGAAAGGCTGAAATATCTTGAAAGGTTAGAATGACAGTTATTATGTATGGGACTACCTGCCATCTAGGGGAGAGGGTAGGGGGAAAGAGGGGAAAAGTTGGAACAGAAGGTTTTGCAAGGGTCAATGTTGAAAAATTACTCATGCATAGATTTTGTCAATAAAAAGCTATAATAATAAATTTTTAAAAAGGAATGACAAGTTATTATAATTTTTAAATTTCCTTATTTTAGATTAATTTAAGCCACACTACTGTAAATGAGGCTGGAATTAAATGATTCATATGAAGTAATAGAGAGAGGCATTATATGGCTGGGCATAAAATCAAACCGAGGTCATAAATTATTTTATGACCTGAAAGAAACTTCTAAAGGGGGTGGCTAAAATGAACAGAAGGACTAAGATACAAAAAAGTAAACAAACTCCAATCCCAATTGACAGGAAGCTATTATCTATACCTCGGCTGTAAGTTGTCTCTGGGCATCTTTAGCAGCCCCCAAATGTTGGACGAGCTCCTCATTTTCAACAGCACACTGAAACACAGTAAAGAAAATGTATTTTCTAAGTTAAGGTTCAGCTTCTATTAAATTATAAACTCCTTGAGGACAGGCCCTGTCTTTTGCCTGTTTTTGTATCCTTGGGTTTAATGTATAATGCTTGGTATGTTTTAAGAGCCTGAAATGAAAAGCTTACTAGTTGACTGAATCTTCATTTTCCTCTCAGTTAATTTATTACAACTCTCTTCTCTAGGAAAAAAATATTTCAATTGTTAATGATTTTTCCCTAACATAGGAAATTCAAAGAACTTCTCTTAATTCTGTGAAATAAACATTCATACCCCTCTAATCTCAAGACCAAAAGTACTGTTCCTAGGTAGCACCAGAATATATCTGTCAAAGGCACCAAGAGACTCACAAGAAACTCTAAATTGTTTTTGATACTTCAGATTCAGTTTCAATCAACTAATAAGCTTTATGTCCATATATACTTGACACTGTGTGATACAAAGATGTATATATAGATATCTATATACATATAAATGTAAATATATGTATATATATGATATAAAACAGTCCTTATTCTTGAGAGCATAATCTGTCAGAGTATCATGTACATCTTTTATAAAAATGTTCTTTAATAAACCTGAAAAAATTAAATATTGATTTGGATAGGGCATAAGTAGGAGACCTCAGTTTATTTATTTCCTTTGAACCAACATCCTTTGTAAGGTCTCCTATTAACATTAAATATTTCAGATTAATAATAAAAAAGAATACTGAAAGCAAAAGATAATATCTTATCCTTTGGACAGATTATACTTGCCGCATTCATTCAAATGAACCGTTACAAAATCTTCCTTAGAAGCCCAACGGCTTCCTAAAGGTGGAAGGTCTTTAGAGTCTAGTCCAATTTCCTCATTTTACAAATGAAAGGTTTCAGTTTTTCCATGACCATATGTGTCAGAAGGCATGGAGAAGAATAGGACAAAACACAAAGGTGACCATGTACTCCCAGAGGAAATCTGCCCATTAATGAGATCACAGAACCACCTGAGGCTCTAGGAAATTCTGTGGCTTAAGTGAAACATGAGATATTCTTGTTAGAAGAGACCTCTGTACTGTGCAAAGTAACTGCAACATTGAGCCATGATTAACTATGCTAGACCTAGCTCTGCTCAATCATATGGTGATCTCAGATAATTCCAAAAAGACTCAGGATGGAGAATGCCATCCACATCCAGAGAAAGAACTATGGAGTCTGAATGCAGATGGAAACACTCTATTTTCACTTTTTTGTTGTTTGTTGTTTTGGGGGATTTTTCCCTCCCTTTTGATCTGAATCTTCTTTCACAACATGACTAATATGGAAATTTCATATATATAAGCTATATCAGGTTTCTTGCTGTCTTGGGGGGAGAAGGAAAAGGGAGAAAAATTTGGAATGATGAATGCTGAAAACTATCTATATGTAATTAGAAAAAGTGAAAGAAAGAATAAGAAAAACAAAAAGGAGGGAGAAGAACACAGAGAGGAGAAAGAGCAAGGAGAAAGAGGAGAAAGAGAAAAAGGAGGAGAAGGAAAAGGAGAAAGAGAAAGAGGAGATAGAAAAAGAAAAGGAAAAGGAAAAGAAGAAGGAAGAGAAGAAGAGGAGGAAGAGGAGGAGGAGAAGGAGATTTCTGATGATATCCAATACAATTTGGATCTTTACGGGGCTTTCCCCTTGGTTGGCTCTCCTCTGTGTTGAAGCAATCAATTCCACTTTTGGACAGCCTTAACTATTAGAAAACCTGGTTGTATCATAAGCCTAAATTCGTTTCTCCACAGCCTCTATCCCTTCTATCACACATCTTTCACAAATAATGATTTGGTTTTGACTATCATGATGAGATAGAAGATGAAGAGATATGAATATATCTCTAGTTTTTTCAATAATCTCTGTTCAAAATGTCAAGACAGTGCTTTAAAAAAAATCAAAATACAACTAAATGCTGTACAATTATAATGCCCAATCTGACTCAAGAAAAGCACCCCACTCCAGCAAAGGCAGGAGATTTAACATATAAAATATTATATAAACTGCAAGAAGCTGTCACTGTGTTGATTACTTGTGCTCAACCACCTTCCTTATTTCTTGATTATAATGGAAGGTTTACTGAGTGGATAGGGGGACATGGGGATATGTGGAAATGATTTCAATGTAAACAGGAAAAGTATCAACAATCCCCCCCCAAGAGGACCTGGTTTTGAATTTTGGGCCAAAATTACTGGGCAATTTTGGAAAGTCACATAAGGTCCTCTCCAGTTCTAAATATTAAGATGCACTCCAGTTCTAAATATTAAGATTATTTATTTCTAGAGTTTTCTGCAGAAGCATCCCAAAAAGCTCAGTGCCATTTTAAGCTTTAGTCGTTTTTCCCCCAAAGGTGTGGAGCTCTCTGGATAGACCACTGGCCCTGGAGCTGAGATCCTACCTCTGATGCTCTGACTTTACAGCCATATCTCCCTTAATCTCCTCTGTTTCCTCAATGCTAAAAATGAGAGAGTTGGATTAGAGGCTTCTGAGATCTCTTCCAACAAGGATTTTAAGAAGACAGCTGGGAAATGCAAAACTAATGGGCAATGACTGCCTTCCAACCCAGAAACAAATGGAACCCCAAGATCTTACAGCTTTAGCCTTCTTCTGCAGATCGACTATTTGAGAGAGAAGATGGGTGATTTCTTCTTGTTGCCGGGACGCGTCCTCAGTCTTCTTAGCTAACTCTTCTGAGATACTGGCAATCTGGACATTAGCATCCCCTGAGAGAGCACACAAAGGCAATGACAGAAGAGTTTGGAAGAGCAAAATCTGCAGTGTCTGTTGTTCAGTCGTTTTCAGTAATGTTTCACTTTTTGTGGACCCCCCCCCATTTGGGGTTTTCTTGGCAGAGACACTGGAATAGTTTTCCATCTCCTTCTCCAACTAATTTTCAGATGGGAAACTGAGGCAAACAGTGTTAAATGACTGGCCTAGGGTCACACAGTTAAGTATATGAATCCAACTCATCATCATCATGGAACTTCAAGTCCATTTCTCTATCAACTATCACATCTGGCCAATTCATTCGGTCAGCTTCATTTTCCACCATTATAATCTCTAATGTACAATGACATAGAATTTCAAGTTTTATGAGACTCTCAAGAGGCAGACATTACTTAAAGGGTCCACTTTTAAAATTTACTTTAAAACTACAATATAATAAAGAGGAAGGAAAAAGAGAGAAAGAAGAGAAGAAGGTAAATTTACTTGCCATTTGACACTGGGCAAATTATTTAACCTGTTTATCTCAGTTCCTCAACTATAAAATGTGGAGGATAAGAGTACATTAACACTCAGGGTTGTTGTGAGAATCAAAGGAAGATATCTGTAAAGCACTCAGTACAGTACCTGCCAAAAGTAGATTCAAAGTAAGTACTACTGTCACTATCATCCTTATTATTATTATTATTATTATTATTATTATTATTATTATTACAACATCTAATTTCCTAGGCGTCTTTAAAATCTGTATAAAAAGTCGTGCTTTCTAGTCATTAGACATGGGCAGGACTTTTCACAGATTCTTTTAATACCTTGCTGATCTGATCTACACATTCCACTTACCTTCTTATCTAATCGGAAAAACTTGTGAAAATAAAAGTTGATATAATATTTGTTTTTCAAGGGTAAAAGTTCTGACATTTTATGAACCAAATTGCTTGTAAGTACAGCTTTCACACATTTTCCCAGGCAGGTCTCTATGCTTATCCTATTCATATTCCATTTAACTATTCAACAGTTCCAGAAGAAATATGATATTATAATTAAATAAGAAAAAATAAAGGGCAATAAAACTGATCACCTAATAAACAGATATTCACTCATTCACTTCTCACAAATTCTCCATAAATAATTATTAGAAATAAGCAAATTAATAGACTGCCTTCCTTATTATTTGTTAATTTTATTTCCCAAGGGAATAGGCAAATTCTAATGTATTTTAGGAATGGAAGCAGAAGGCAATAAGAAGATGCAAAGGGAAAATGTCTGCTTTAATGTATGAAGTGTGGCAGATGTCAAGGGGGGAAGGAATAAGGCAGAAAAAAGGACATACTCAGCTCTTTGACACAATCATTAACAAGCTGTTGTTCCTTTTCCTCATAAGTGATTGTTTCAGTCTTCAGTTGGCAGGCCTGTACGAAATGGAATCACAAATTCCACGGTTATGACGTAGCTGCTCACTGTTGCGCAGTTTGTCAAACATAGATATACAAAACTACCAACAAGGGGACTCTTTGATCAAACCTCTGGCTACCATCTTTAGCAGCATATTTGAGAAAGGCTCCTCTACAACAGTTCTATAACCATGGATCCCTTTACATTAAAAAGCCAACAAAACTCCTCTCTTCCCCCTCCACCAAAGGTGAATGCATCACAAAGATACTTTTATTGAATGCAAAACAGATAATCAAATTGTACTGCTAGGAGTCAACAAGTTAAACTAGGGTACAAGTTAAAATGGAGCTTTGGGAACATCCAATCCACCCTCCTTCACTTAGAGATAAGGGGACTGAAGTGAGGAGAGTGATAAACAATTTGGCCAAGGTCACATATCTACTAAACAGTAGCACTGCAATTTGAACATGGATGTCCTGGTCCCAAATTCTATGCTCTTTTACAGTGTACCAACGATATGAAATAGATAACCTAGTTATATAGTCTCATCTCATTTTAAAAATTATTTTTATATAGTCTCATCTCAGATATATGTCTTTACTGAAATTAGATACAATTCAGATCTGAATTCATAGGCAGGAGAAAAGTGTCTTAAAACATTTCTTCTCAAAGTCAGGGATTTACTTCCTTTTTGTCTTTGCCTTTCTGGCACCTAATGGTCCCTGACACAAAGTAGGTGTTGATTAATGGTTACTGACTGAAAATTCTTAGTGATGTGATCAGCATGAAGTCTGCACCCAATTCTAGCCATATCTTAATCATTAAGAGAACATTTGTCCCCGTAGGTTCGTATCCAAGTAGATGATATTCATACAAATCTGTTTTTAAAATTCCCAATGCAAATACAATCATATACAGAATGTCTAATTCCACATAAGAGAATTCAAGAAATTATCAGTTAAACTTTTAGAAATAAATCCTACTGAAGTATGGAACTTAAGTCTTTGGCCAGAAAACCTTTTTGACAATACTTTATTTTGTTTTTGCTCTATACTTGCCATATTATGACAGAGTATATGCTAACATAGTCTAATAATGTTATATATTATGTTATATTATATTACAGTATCATCACAGCACTCTGTACTTGTTATGTTATAAAATAGTACATATTAAAATAGTAAAATAATATACCTTATGTTATATTATGCTATATTATATTACATTGTATAATGTAAGGCTTCCTAAACTTTTCCACTCACAACTACTTTTTACCCATGAAATTTTTACACAACCTCAGATTGTGCAAGTATGCAAAATATGTATACAGATCAAATATTTACTGACAATAAATCATAATTTCATGATCCCCACATTCAGTTACGAGACCCTATATGGGGTCACAACCCACAACTTGAGAAGCTTTGCTATAACACATCATTATAGTGCTCTGTACTTGTCATATTTTATTATTCATTGCTCTTCAAGTTGTATCATCAACTCATCAAGACTTTGTCTATCCTTTCCTCCCTTCTCCTGCCACCAAAACTTTTCAGCTTCCTTTTGTGGTCTTTTCCCATTAGCACAAGAGCTCTTTGAGAACAATCATGGCCTAACTTTCTGCTTAGATTCATAGCATTTAGCAGACTAATCACTGAATGAATGCTTATTGATCTGTTTATATGTTATACTCTTTTGTGTTTATTTCTCTACTGGATTCTAAATTACTTAGAGGCAGACACTAGAGGGCAGATTAAAAAAAAAGATTCATTTTTTCATGTTTCTAAACCAAATATCTAAGAGGTAATAAAAGAATGTAGAATTTGCCTTTCCCTCCACTAAGAAATGAATATGCTTTCTATCCGGCTCTCAAGCTCATGACTTATGCTACAATCTAATGTAGTTATTCCCTTGTAGAAAGGCATATGAATTGGTTGCAATTAGCATTTTCATAGAATTGTTTTTATATCTACATAATTATATATACATAGCTATGTATTAATTTCATATTTATATTGTACATAATTTTATATGGACTTCTTGTCTCCTCTGTTGTGAGTAGGAATTAATTTTCTTCTTTGTACTTGTATCCAAAACTCCTATCTCAGTAACTGGCACATAGTAGGATCTTAATAAATATTTCATCAACGGATTGTCCAGAAATGCATATTACATTTTCTCACATGGGGTCCATCTTCATGAGTTTCTGTGACTGAAAAAAAAGCATCACCTGGTCGCAATTTTGTGGTGATGAATCTCTCTGAACTTACCTGGATGACCCTGGCAAAGTGTCTCAACCTCTCAATCTCAGATTTCTCATCTATAAAATAGAGATAACAGTACCTGCTTTTTCTGTCTCACAAGATTATTTTAAGTTTCAAAAGAGATAATGGATGGAGAATGCCTTATACATTGTAAAGTATCAAATAAATACAATCCAATCAGGATTTAGTAAACAGTTATTATGTGGGAGGCACATTTGTGAGCCATTTTCATACTCAAGAAGACGTGGGTACAAGCCCTTCCTCTAATACAGTTTGTGTGACTTTGAGAAAATCCCTCAATCTCTCAGCATCCTAAGAAATACTCTAATATTATAAACAGCAAATAATTGCCAATGATAAAGTTGTTTCCTCACTGGTAACTCCCATTTTTTAAAAAAAGGACAGAGCACCATATTAGACACTGGGGATATAAAGACAATTTTTAAAAAATAAAATAAAAATTGCCACAATCCATGCCATCAAGGAACCTACTTTCTACTGTGTGGGATGGGAGGCACACACAAGCGAATTTGAGGAAGGAGATAAATAGCATAACAACTCAAGGAAACAGCAATGGCTTCCTGTAAGAGGTATCAGGGATTATTAGCAAGACTTCACCTTGAACAAAAAAATCACATGGATTCATCTATCCCTCAGCCACTACTCAGGTCTTTCTGGTTGCCCAGGATTTTCAAGAATTTATGATCTACTAAAAGCTTTCAAGAACCTAGGGGCTGAGTCTGAGGTTAATAACCACAGATGATATTATTAATGATATGTTCAAGGTGACTATTACCCTTAGTCATGTTTAAATGACTTTTTGAGATCTGGGTTAGTAGCTACGTACAAGATCACTGATGGTATTGGTAGGGTATTTGCTCTCCCAAGATAAGGAAAGTAGAGCTACCACCCTTCTGAAAGGAGATAAGGAGAGGAAGGACTTCACCTCTGATCTAAGTACAACATTCTCTTCTTCAAGATCTTTTAGTTTCTTTTGAAGAGAATCCAAATGAAAATAGTTCTGGACGGAGGATGAAGATTCATTTCTCTTCAACCTGGTTTAGGGGGAAAAATAGAAATAATGTAATTACCACATTGTGATAATTAATGAATACAATGACTACAGAGAAGCATGGAAGACTTAACACAAACTGATTCAAAATAAAGGAAGCAAAATCAGGAAAATAATATACATAATGAATATGACCATAAAACAATGGAATTTCTTTATCAACCAATTATAGACCAAGCTTAAATCTGTCTTCAAATAATTAACAGAAAAAGGTACCTCCTGCATCTTCCTTGCCAAGCTGGGGAACTAAGGTATGCAATCATAAGATGTGAGGTTTGGTGTTTTTTGGATTTTTTAAATATTGGCTAATTTTGCTGAACTTTTTTTTTAATGGGAGATGGTTCTGTGAGTGGGATGGTTGAGAGAGAGGTCATGATGTAAGACAGTAGTGAAAATGTATTGGCAGATGAAATTATGAAAAGTAATTTATGGGGGGAGGAGTATTAATTTTCTGTTCACCTATATTCTTTCTCATGATCTCAGCAAACAGCAAGGAGAGTTCTATTACTGGAAAGGTGAAGGGAACAAGTTTTTATTAAGCATCGACTATGTACTAGGCACTGTACCTTTACAAATATTATCTACAGTAATCTTCAGGTATAAAAATAATGATTCCTTTACTATTCATAAATCAATACAATTTTTACTTTCAGGTTTGTAAACCTCCATATTTAAGCCTCACTATTTCCCTCCTTCCTATAGTTGTAATTCAGCTGGGCTTCATTAATATAGTTAATGCACTGAGACTCCCATAACCTGAAGCAAGCAATTCAGCAATTACCTAGAGTAATCAAGGGTTTTTCTGCCAAGAGATCAGGTGGACAGATTAAAACCCGGACTATGGTCCTGAGGGGCAGCCAAGCCATCTCTAAGATGCCTTACCACACAGCGATTTCTAGGATCTAATTATTTAGCATCAGGTGGCATTCACTCATGGCCTAGGTTTGCTCAATTTTGCAGGATTACTCCACAGTGGCAAGGAAACATTGAATTGTACATTGAAGAGCTGGCTTTGGTGTCCACAAGACACATATTAGCCATGTGACCATGAAGAAGTCCAATAACCTCTCAGAACATTCCCCAAAACTCTAAGTTAAGGAACAAGATCCTATCTGAAGTGGGACACAGTTTATTCACTTAGAGTTCCCTATATTAATGAAATCATAGGTCCAGGACAAAAGCCCAAATTCATATTTAACATTTTTACTAAAACATCCTATCCCTTAGAAAAGAGAATCAACTATCTACTTTATAGCTTTAATTTCACATTCCCCAGCCCCAATATTAAAGTAATCTAATCAAAGAATCATAAGTAGAGCTTTCAGAGATCATCTAATCTAGCCCCCTCATCTTACAGGTAAGGAAACTGAAATCCAGCAAGGTTTTGCAGGTACAAGATTTAAACTCAGGTTCTATGACTAGATTTCACCAAATGCCCACCATCAATCCTTCAGCCTGAAATAAGTCTTTCACTAATATATTTGATTTTGCCCCATTTCCCTAAAAGTATCAAAGGCAAATTGTCAGCTTTGTGTTCCAGGATCAGGATGGCAACTTACGGGGTTGAGCAGACAGATTCAGGCTCACTCTCTTCGGCAGCACTGGTGTAGAATTGAAGCAGTTCATCCTTCATAGACAATTCATGACGCAATTGAGACACCTGAAATAAAGAGAGGTATCACAGGTTTCATTCAGTTTGTAGGAGAGGTGCTTTAAGGGCCAAATCCCATAGATGCTCACATTTTCCATGTTATCCTAAACCTCCCCAATAGTCATTTATTATTTGTCAAAAGCAATAGTCTTACCTACATACAATTGATCCCATATTTAATATGTGCCCTTCCCTATACTAAGCATTGGGATACACAGAACAGAAACGGTCTTTGACCTCAAGGAGCTTACATGAAAGAAGCAATAGTCTAATTATAATTATCCCTTCCACATTGTGGGGGATCAAGGGTATGGTTCTCCCACGATCAGGAAAATCTCTAAAATTATTTGGCCCTCCCTTCATACTGGAGAAAAAGTCTGAATTATTATAGTATTAAAAGATAAAATACATTGCTATTATACAATATTATACATATTTCTAAACTTTTTCTGTGTTGTCTTCTGGCCTTGGGGTGTGATTTGTGGCTTCTGTAAAACTCCCCCAAAATTTCCATTTAATTTCTTATGCCAACCGGCAATTTGCCAAAATCACAGTAGGGAAAGTTGTGATCTAGAAGGCTTAATTGCAAATATATTCAAGATAAATACACAATAGATGTAAGGTGGAGAGGAAGGTCCTAAAAGCCGGGGGAACCAGGAAAGGCCTTCAGCAGGAGTACCAGGAGTACAAACAAGCCACTTTAACAACTAACGAATTTCATGGAGAGAAAGTTGGTCTCATATAAGACAGACCAAACTGTCTGAGTTTATCTTTGCTTGCATTAATAATATTATTGGAAGGGGGCATAAAAAGGCAATGGTAGATTTTGACATACAGCTAGGTCCCATTGAGTGGGAATAACTAATCTTTGAAGTGGCTGTATGTGTTTGAATTCATGGTATATGAAGTTGTAAAATACAATCACTGTTTCCAGACCAATGGAAATATGGAAGGTCAATTCGATAACGTGGTCACAAGTTGAAAATCTACCACTGACCAATCAATGCATAAACATTCATTAAGTGACTACTGTGTACTAGATACTTGCCTAGGTGCTGTGGATATACATGCAAAGGTGAGAAAGTCTTTGCCCTCAAGTAGCTTATAGTCTACCATAATACTATGATATCCAACCATATATCTGGAGGCTTTCCATTCTTGAGGGCCTTACCTCCTCCCTGATATGATCTACTTGTTCCTCAAGCAGTTCATTCCTCTCGGTCAGAGTTTTGTTCTTCTTCAACAACGACTGGCCAATCCGAGCAGCTAATTCTAAATCCCGCTCTTTCTGTTGAGACAAAAGGGAAAGAGAATGTGATGTAACATCCTTGCCCTCATTTAGTCATCAGCGTTGAATCCTCCCCAAGTGCCCCCCTCCCATTTCAGAATAGATTTTTATGGAAGCACAGGAAAAAAAAATTCTATGTTAAAATAGCAACTGATTATTCACTGTTCGTTTATATTATTCAATACCCCCCAAATAGATCCCTACACATAATACAGAAAAGCTGTCATTTATCTGTCTACCTGAAGCATAAGAATGAAAGGAAGGTCTTGAGAGCAACTGGAAAGTCTATTTTTGTTATTAAAGATGAGATTTCTGCTAATAACAATATATGGGAGATAAGTGTTTATACAGTATAGAGTTGTTTTATTTTTCCTTGAACAAATCCAGAGTGTTCCAGCAAGAGAGACAAACTAAGATAAAGACATGGACTAAGGATATAAGGGAGGATGCTATACTAAAATTTTGGTCTATAAAGTTCTGACTGTATTCTTTCTTCTTTGGGACTGAAATGTCCACAGGGAACCTAAGAATTTTGTGTTTAACTGAAAGTCATTAGATTTTATGTTCCAGGAAATGTTTAAAATGAAAATATTAAAATTAAATGGTAAGGCTATAGTATCAGTTCAAATAACAATTGTTAAGAATATACAATTACATTTTTGAGGCTCACATAGCCAGTGTTAGCCCAAGAGATTGCAAAGGAATATATTTAATTTTATAAAGCCACCAGGAACTTTACAGGAAGGCTGTCATTAATACAAGCAGCTGCCTGAATACTAATGTCCAATTGACAGATACCATTATAGAAGGGAACTCAAGCCCACCCTATCACAATTGCATTC
Organism: Sminthopsis crassicaudata; assembly: GCF_048593235.1. Classification (NCBI taxonomy): domain Eukaryota; kingdom Metazoa; phylum Chordata; class Mammalia; order Dasyuromorphia; family Dasyuridae; genus Sminthopsis; species Sminthopsis crassicaudata. The sequence goes on along the minus strand of NC_133621.1, from coordinate 42,641,642 downwards.
TGGGAATACTATGGCAGGACTTAGAAGAATCAGTCAATCAACAACCTTATAACTTATCAGACACAATGTTAAGCACTACAGAAACAACAAAATGCAAAATAGGTCCTGTCCTCAAAGTGCTTACATTCTAATGGCAGAGACAACTTAGGCATAAATTGCCAGACACACAATAGACACAGAAAAAGATGTTTAGAAGCATGGTGGGCAGTAAACTAGGAGAGATAAATTGACAAAACTCCAGAATTCACTTTTAGTTTATCCGCAGTCACACAGCAATTTTTAAATAAGAAAAATGACAGCTCCCTGAGGAAGGCAGAAGCATTTATTTTAGTGCTTTACTAATTCTCAACTGACTGATATGCTCCCAGGGTAAAACAATTAAGTAATGGGAAAATGCCACCAACCGCAACCTCCTACAAAGGTCTTACTCAATGGCAGTAGCATGGAGACGACAGCAGGTCATCAATTCAGACAGACCTTGACAAGCTGGAATGACTTTAACTACAGGCTGGGCAATAGATTGGATCTCGGCTATCTCCCCAATGAAATAAAAGGGACTCCAGGTGATAAAGGAAAGAAAATAAACATTTATTAAATGTCTACTATGTACCAAATCCTTAAAAATATCTCATTTTATTTGGCTTGGGTAAAATGTTTTGGATCCAGCTACTGGGGAAAGAGATAAAAATATAAAATGGTCCTCAGGCTCCCACTTCCATAACTAAAGGTAGTAAAGTAGAAGAAAGGGGGACAGAATCATTTAAAAATTAAATGGTTTTTAAACCTATGTACATCAGGAATTTAAATTAATCTTGACATTTTTAATGCATAAGCTTTGAGCAATGGATCACTGAGACAGCATTTTGGGGAAGAACTGGCTCATGCCCATGAAAATTTCCTTACTTTACATGAAAATAAGAAACAAGGAAATTGCTCCTGTTTTTGAATCTAGAGGTTCTCTCCCCAAAAAATGAATAAAAATGTTAGCACAGCTGGCTTCATTGTGTATGAGAGAATAAAAGATGTGATGAACAAAAAATAATACAGGCCATTTATAAAAATGATCATAGGATCAGAGATCTAGGGAGAAAGGGACATTTATTGCACAAACCACTCATTATGAAGTTAAGGAAAGTGAGATAAGGAAAACCCAGGGAGGTTAAGGGGTCATGTAGGCAGTAAGCACTGAGGGCAGAATTTCAGACTAGGACCACTGCATTGTAAAGGCAGAAATCCTTCTATTGTGTTCAGGTTGTTGGGTCTGTCCATCCTAGAAGATGAAGCAGAAAGTCTGAAGAAAATGACAAGATCCTAAACACACTCTGATACTTGGTGACTTTCATGCTAGGAGAAGAGTGATGAAAAATTCAGGGGGAAACTTGGTTTAATATTTAAGAAATGAGAGGCTGCAAAGACTTACAGATTACTTGGCAGACTCACAACCCTGTATCATAACACTTGTGAAGAAGTGAGTTAAAAGGTATTGGATCCACCAAATAATTAAAATGGTAATAATTTGACAGAAAAGAAACAGATGATTAAGGATACAGCACTAATTCTGGAATCAACTGTCTATAAATAGTCAAATTACTGAATGGAAAGGACGGAAGTCAATGCAAATAACAAATTAGAAGAATGTCTGAAGATGACAAGAATTCATATGCAATTGATCACAAGAACTCCCACTTGGTGTACTTAAATACAAAAAAAAGCTACTGACTCTAAAATTTGTTTCTATTTTGTCCATTTATGCTTCCTTTATTTTTTTTTAAGTGAAAAAGATGACAATTCTCTTTGGGGGCTTTAGCCACTGATTGTAGTGGCCTTTGCCAAATCTGAATTTGAATTTTATGCTCCTAGCATAAAAATAATCATTTTTTAAAATATTCAATATAAAATTGTATTAACCATTTGTTTTTATCTGTATCAGTTTCCTCAGTTACACAATGTCTATAATAATAGCACCTGCCTCATAAGATTATTGTGAGGAACAAAAGAAATCACATTTGAAAAGTACTCAGCACAGTGCTCGACTCACAGCAGGCACTAAATAAATATTGTATTTTCTATCCTCCTCCGAAAGATTATATGCATATCATAAAACAAGAACAGTACAACAAACAGGAATGATGTAGAAGTGGGCTGACATTTTCACAATGATCTATATTCAATTGTAATGAGAACAGAACCAAGTAATTTGGTCTCTATCATCTGGTATGTTATTGTAGAACAAAGTGGTAATAGAATCTTAAAGGATTAAATCAGAAAAAGCAGCAAAACCTAATCAAAGTAAGAAAGAACAAAACTATCTCTGTGTTGCATGACACTCAGTATTAAAGGTACACAGATCAATCTGAAAATACCTCAAAGAGGAGAAGTTTCTCCCAAAGTTAAAAATAAAAAAAAAATCACAAGTCATTTTTGCTTTTTTTTTTAAAGGTGGCCCAAAAAAGACATCAACAACTATCAACTATATGCTTCTATAGCTAGGTAATATTATAATTTCATTAAAAAGTTCTTTAGAAATGGTTTCTGGATTTATAGACAGTATATTCTTTTTTTTTTTATTCATTTTTCCAAATTATCCCCTCCCTCCCTCCACTCCCTCCCTGCGATGGCAGATAATCCCATACATTTTACATGTGTTACAGTATAACCTAGATACAATATATGTGTGTAAATACCATTTTCTTGTTGCACATTAATTATTAGCTTCCGAAGGTATAAGTAACCTGGGTACATAGACAGTAGTGCTAACAATTTACATTCGCTTCCCAGTGTTCCTTCTCTGGGTGTAGCTATTTCTGTCCATCATTGATCAACTGGAAGTGAGTTGGATCTTCTTTATGTTGAAGATATTCACTTCCATCAGAATACATCCCCATACAGTATTGTTGTTGAAGTGTATAGTGATCTTCTGGTTCTGCTCATTTCACTCAGCAACAGTTGATTTAAGTATAGACAGTATATTCAATGAAACATGAGAAGCAGGAAAACTTTCTGGAGATGACTTTCTGCCTAAGACTATAATTTTATGATCATAAGGAAACCTGATTATAGAGAAGTAAAGAAAATAAGCTACTTCTGTGTTTATCATTTATTGATCTTGTAAAAAGCATTGGGCACAGAATAAAATGCAGCCTTGAAGGCACCACTCAGAAAAAAAAAGTGTCTCCCCAAAGCCTCCTCCGTGAAATTCTCAGTATAAACAACAGAGTTGAGGAACACAAAGCACCTGCCTCATAAGACTTAGACAAGGAAAAGGACATGTGTCTTGGTGACATATTCATATTACAGACTGGAGAAACCGAAGAGGGGCAATAACTACCCACTGCCCCATAAGTCTTTGCCGTACTAGTAGTCTCTCAGGAATTCCAGCAGTTACAGAATATGACATTCTCAGGAAGAATCAAAATTGCAAACTACCGAAAGGGCAATGTAATATTAATTACATTGTAATTACATAATTACATGAAATTAACATTTACAGAAAGCCTGAAAATATGCTTTATACACATCAGCACATCTGAGGAGCATAACCCTCTGGAGAATATCTACAGGTAATATTCTCCCCAATTGAGAGATGACAACATGAAGCATCTGAGATGCCAAGTGTTTGCCTAGAATCACAGGTGTCAGAGGTGGGCTGTGAATCGGTCCTTCTCCTCAATTGTTTTTAAACTCTGCCAACCATTAGCTTACCAACAATGAGTTTAAGGAGATGATGCTGGTTAAGCTTTGGTGAATACTCAGTGTGCCAAATTTCATTTCCTGACATAAATGTGATCCTCCTAGATGAAATTCAAGGCAGCAGCATATCAAACATTTCTACCCCAATTCACTGGTAATTTGGCATGACAGGACCATGACATTTTTAAAAAGCACCCTATTGTCTCACTGGTTCTTCTAATAAGTGAAATGGAAAACACTCTTTCTGTAGATAAGTATCCCCAACACATAGCACAGTGCCTTGCACATAGTAGGTACTTAGTAAATACTTGTTAATTGTTTGAAATATTATCAAAATAAAATACTGGCCTATCCAGGATCCATTAGTTCCATTTAGTGGCAAATTTGTCACTTACTATGAGGCAAGTGCTAGAGATAAAAACACACACACACAAAAATACCTGACCACCGTGAGGTACAGTACATTCTACTGCCTCAACATATCTGTGTTAAGTTCCTTATGGTCTCCTTTCTATAATCTGGAGAAAAAAATACAGTCCCCATTGATGTTGATGAGTTCAAGGCTCTACATCTTAACTCCTCTGCCAGAGCAATGAAATTTTATCGAGAAGGAAAAAAAATATCACTGCTTCTCCAACCCAAGAGAAATAGTGAAAGAAGCAGGAAAGGAGAGGCTCTGATGAGTTAGCACATTGCATTCAGCACCCTAGGGCTCAGAAAGCAGACCAAAGTGCTTACTCCCCAAAGCAATGATATGGAATTTGGTCTGAGCTCTGAGGTACAGGAAGCCTTCTAACACCTGTTGATAGAGATTAAATTAATGATAAAAGTATTATATATCTCATTTGAAAAGGGAGGGGGGACTTAAGTCTGATAAGAAATAAATCACTAAGAAAATCACCAATGGTACCAAATCAAAGAATTCTCTCCTGATTTCAAGGTTCTCTGATAACTCCAATTTAAAGACAATACTGTACTATATTCTCTTTTAAATTGAACTAAAGGAGAAAAAAAAAGCTGCTTTCACCTTCCCTAATAAAATATGAGGGTCACTATACACTTCAACAACAACACTGTATGAGGATGTATTCTGATGGAAGTGGAAATCTTCAACATAAAGAAGATCCAACTCACTTCCAGTTGATCAATGAAGGACAGAAACAACTACACCCAGAGGAGGAACACTGGGAAGTGAATGTAAATTGTTAGCACTACTGTCTATCTACCCAGGTTACTTATACCTTTGGAATCCAATACTTAACGTGCAACAAGAAAATTGGATTTACACACATATATTGTATCTAGGTTATACTGTAACACATGTAAAATGTATGGGATTGCCTGTCATCTGGGGGAGGGAGTAGAAGGAGGGAGGGGAAAATCCGGAAAAATGAATACAAGGGATAATGTTATAAAAAAAATTACTCATACATATATACTGTCAAAAAATGTATAATTATAAAATTAATTTAAAAAAAGAAAAAAGTGAACATGTACAAGAGAAATTAAATAAATTTCCTTGGAACCTCAATAAAATGAGGGAAAGTTAAGGGAATTTTTCCTCTTCCCTACATTATCTAACATGATTAATACTTATTTTAAAAAGGGGAGGGAGCAGCTCTTCCAGGAAAATATTTGAATATATTAAACTGTAATACAAATGAGAGAATAGGATATTTGGGGAAAGGGAAAGAAGAATTTTTTTAGAAACATGCTTTTGCACTATTAGTTTATAATTTATAACTTTCTATAGTTACTTTTATTTTTCAAGTTAGTATAGTTAAGCACTGGAGTATGAAACACAAGAATGTGACAAAGCACTTTCTTCAAAACACTCTACAAAGCAGTCAAATATGTCAGTGTCATCCCACTTTCTAGACAAGAAAATCGAGGCTCAGCAAGGTTAAGTGATCTGCTTTGTCCGTAACTCCCTAGCTGGCAAGTAGACTGAGATTCAGGTCTTCTTTCTTAGCAAGTCTTGTGTTTTTTCCAGTGGACCAGGTCTGCTTCTCAAAATTTGCCTTGGAGAGCATTAAATCAATTCAGAAAGTCACTACTGTACTAGCAGGTGAGAGTATAAGAGTGGGAGGGGGGTTAAGGAAGATTTTGTGTGTCCATGTGAGAGAAAGACAGAGAGACAGAGACAGAGAATTCAGGAAGGATGATTGATCACTGGCCAATCCTCAATCTCATCCTTCCCTCTTCTGCTCATGTCTGTCTCTCAGATATAGAAAAAAAAACCACTCACATACACACAGTGTTATAAAAGTGTTTTTATAAGTGATATCTTTAAAAAAAATCTCAAAATTTGTGTACCAAAAGATTTCTATTTTTATCTTGTTTTACTAAAAAAAGGACACAACCAAATACACCCCAACCCACCCACTCCCCACACAGAATTGTATATAACAAACAATGTTTTCATTATAAGCTGCTCCTACCCGAGTCCCCAGAGAAGCTTACCTCCTCAAGAAGACGTGTCACAGCATCTATGTCATTGTATGTTTTAGTCATCTGGCCCACTCTCTCAGCACATAAAACTGAAACAAACAAACAAACAAAAAGACCATGAAACCATTACCTGATGCATCAGGTAATTAGTGAGGGAGGAAGGGAATAAGCATTTATTTAGCACCTACTATGTACCAGTACTATGTATTATGTACTTTTATAAATATTATTTCATTAGTTCCTTATAACATCCTGTAAGGTAGGTGCTTATTGACCCATTTTACAGCTGAGGGAACTGAGGCAGAGATTGATTTGCCCACAGTGACATGGATAGTAAATGGCTGAACTCATACTTGAAATTAGTTCTGATTTCAGACCCAGAGCTCTATCCACTGTGCCAACAGCCTCCTCCATAATTAGTACACACAATTAAGTGTGGATTCTACACACAGGGCCACCTGTCTTAAGACTCAACATTACTTTACAGATTTTTTTTCAAGGAGGATGAGCTATTTTTTCCCAAAGTATTGGGAAATCATTACAGGGAAGAGGGAGTGGAGGTAAGGGACAAAAGAGAGGGAGGAGAAAGGATAGAGGAGACCAGAAGTGATAGATGCAGGCAGTTAAATTCCCATGAAGAACAGGGGCAACCAATGAAGAAATATTATTATCCATTTTCTCTCCCTCCAAAAACAATCTGCCAAAAGAGGAGAAATTCAACAAATTGTCAACTTAGAAATCTAAGCATGCTAATCATTGATTTGTTTTATTTTCTTTTGAAATTATTTTCTTTTCCTTTTTTTTTTTAAATGTGAAAGAAGAAGGAAGAAGGTTGGGGGAAAACAATGAATTCAGGGCCTTCCGGGGCATAATTTGAGACATAAACATCACCTTATTCATGAAGCCTTTCCTGATCTTCCCCAAACTACCTTCTGTTTATCTCCTTTATAATTTCATCTATCCATATATAATTACACACATACATATATGCAAACATATTGTCTTCTCCCAATCAGATAAAAACTCCTTGTAAGGAGGAACTGTCTTCATTTTTAGACCTCAGTGTCTATTACATTATGCCTCAAAGAAAAAAGTCACTTAACATATGCTCATTGATAAAGTAAGACTAGAAGAATTTGTTTCTCCAAATAATCTAAATTCAGCAGTCAATCAAGGGAGACATCTGAGAATTGTAACATGTCACAAAGTCAGTGTCAAAGACATTACAAGCTGTGAAATGTTGGCCTGAAATGGGATATGGCTCTAAATATTTTATTAGATGCCAGTAGAGATATTGTCCTAATGAATAACCCAGGAGAAAGCAGAGCTGATAGAAGGATTATTTTTCAACTTGAAGGAGGCAGTGACCTTGAAACCAATTCTAAATCTGACCCTCCAGGGAGATCTCTAATTAATGGAAGAAAAATGAAAGCAGAGAGCTGAAAAGCAATAGCTAATCATATATCTTCCACATTTTCATTTTTTTGTGGGCATTTTTATTGCTAAAAACCTACTACTCTGTTAAGGGAGTTAAGCTTGGCTGATTAAATGGCCTGTTCCAGCATGGTGCTCCAAGGCAGCTCATTTCTCTTAATGTCAGACAAGAGTTTCAATTAAGAATAAGTCAATGGGTCTTCTTGATGGTGGTTGAAGGTGTTTAATTTGGTGTTTAATAAAGTTCAAATTACTTTTAAGTAGTCATTCTCTGTGCAGTCCCCATGAAACTATGTCACAGTCTAGTTAGGAACAAGTATCCATATAGTGAAAAGGATTCATGACATAAAACCAGGATATTATGTCTTGGTACAGCTCAAGATGGAGCACGGCTAGCAAGCATGTTAGGGAGAACATCACTGAAATTTTTGAGTCCAAATCACTGGTTTTATTTACCAGACATTTACCAAGATTATTGAACTTGAACTTTGAGCTAATTCCTGGAGCTTTGATTTCTTCAGCTAGGAAAATGAGAGGCAATATGGCATAATAGCTAGGAACTTAGCTATTGTCAGAAAGAACTAGGTTCAAGACAATTTTGACACATACTGAATGTGTGAACTTGAGCAAATTAATTGACCTTTTCTATTTCTAGTCGATAAACAAACATGAATCAAGAGCTAATTGTGTGCCATTTTTAGTAACTACTACTTCTTACATTACTATTCATATGTTACCTCCAACCATACCAGTAACTAAAACTAACTCAATAACAAGAGGGCAAAATGTGCTCACATCTTTCTCTGAAGGAACAGCATTTGGTCAAATGTATAAAGGCGACTTTTTTTTGTCTGTTAGGTACAGTAGATAAAGAACTACCATTGGAGCCAAGAGGACTTGAGGTGAAATACAATCTTTGACACACATTGACTGTGTGACTGTGGTCAGGTCAGTTAAACTGTCAATGACCCAGGCAATGCCCATTGCAAGTTACAGAATATTTATCAATCTACATTGCTTGAAAGAGTTTTCATATTGGAAGTTCTTCACAAAGCTCAAATCATAAGTCCAGACTAAAGCTTTTGTTGGCCAATGATTTCTTATTAGATATAATTGACGGAGAAATTAATATATCATGTCAATGTAAAGAATCAAAGTCAACAGAAGAAATGAATAAGAGTCACCAATGAGCAAAATAGCATTCTATTTTAATATACTTGGGGAGCTCAATATTAACTGGAAAGAAATGTGAGCAATTTCCAAAAGGAAATATGCAATCACAGCTTTAGAACTTGTGCTCCCCTTGTTTTGTGAACAAGGAAACTGAAACCCTGAGAGTTTAAGTGACTAAAATCACTGATATGGATTAGTGAGAGTGAGCCTTTGAACTCAGGTCCTAAGAAAATGGGGACAAGATTGATAGAAGGAAAGGTTCCCACCTTAGCAACCATTGGCTCCACTTAACTTGACCCATCTATATAGTCAAAGAATCCAAAATTCACTTGGCTTTCAAAGGCTACAGATCAAACTAAATCTTTATCAGAGCATGGGTCTTGAGGGTCAACAGTAATAAACACCTATCAATGGAATATTGATTATTTCTAATGAAAAGATAATCCCAATCATACACAGTCCAACAACCTAACAAATCCACAGGTCAAGTAGCATCTTTTATTTGGAGGTGTGGGAAGAAAGTAGGGATGACCACACCTTATTTTTGCAATAAGTCATATTTCCTGGGAACTTCTACAGAACTTATTGTGGGAGTTTATCAGCACACAAAGCTATGGGGAGTCATCATAGCCAAAATCATCAACCTATCTATGAATGTGAGTGAGCTGTGTGAAAAGAAACGTGAAAATGCTTCAGGGTAATAGACAATCAGGCAAAGAAGAAATGTCATTGATCATTATAAAGGCAAAAGTTTGGCTTGTGAACACTGGCTTTTACTTATAAGAGAATATGTAATGCTTTGTATTTCCACAACTGAAATGAGGCAAATGGATAAGTCACAGCTTTGTGGTATCTGTAAACCACTTAAGACGAGACTTTCCAGAAGATGAGAAGTGACTTACTAAGATCTGAACATCTATAATTAAATTTTCTCAAAGAATTAGCCAATCAGAGCAAGCATTTGTATATATCAGGATAGCTGATCAATCAAAAAGCATTTATTAAGTGTTACTGTATGCAAGGCACTGTATTTACCACTACCAGCATTCTAACTTATCACTCTCCTCAAAAAGGGGCACATGATAATATTTTGATTTTATATGTACTAAATTATGCTTTTTTCAAAGTCATTACCCATCCATTATCTGGCAGTCTGTTACATGGCTATGGAAGCAAAGGATTTACATTTAAATACTACATCTGACACTATTCATATGGTCCTAGGCAAATAAAGTTTTTGGACTTCAGTTTCCTTATAAGTCAAATTAGAGGGCTGGACTAAATTACTTTCAGTTCTAGAGTTATGATCTAATTAAAATATAGGCAATAATCTAATCCTTGGATCATAATAACCACGTATTTCTACAGAGACCAATAAAATTTCCAAGCAGTCTGATGATTCCAACCATGAAAGAGAAGCCATTGAGTGAGGGCTTCATAATAAAAGTCAGTTCAACATCCTTAAAACTCAGAAGAAGGTATTGTTACTATGACATTCTAGAAAAATGCAAAGTGTTGAACAGGTTAAATCATCACAGCATAGCTGAGTCTGCTCAAAAGATTTGGAGGGGATTCATAAAACCAAATTGTGCACCATAAGAAAACTGTAAAAATTTTCTAATCATTGAGTCTCTTTAATGAAGAAAGGAATTAAACAAAATGACATTTTATATTGTTATTAATATTAAAAAAAACACCTTCTGAAACAGCTAAGTGATATCTGAATAAGTGCCAAGTTAGAGTTTAAATGCAAACTCAGACATTTACCAGCTGTGTAACCCCAGACAAGTTACTTAATCCTGTTTACCTCCATTTCCTCATCTGTAAAAGGAGCTAGAGAAGGAAATGGGAAATTATTTCAGTATCTTTGCCAAGAAAACTCCAAATAGAGTCATGAAGAGATGAATCATAATTGAAAAAAGACTGAAAAACTGAAAGCAACACGCTAGACACTAAACTGGATGCCCCAAATCCAAATACAAAAGTGAAATAATCCCTGCCTTCAAGGGCGCACATGTACACAAATAAGACATATAGAAAAGAATTGGGAAGGGGTAGGAAGAGAATAGAACTCGAAATAAGAGGATAATGACCAGAACCGAATGACTTTTGGTACAGGAATCTTTGGACAAAGTGGTTTAAGTTCAAATCATTCAGGGAGTTAATTTAAACAGTAAAAACATTCTAGCCAGAAACTTTTCTCCAAATTTAATTTAAAATGTTCCATTCTAAATGTGCTAACACTATCAAATAAAGTTGTGAATTCCTCTTCACTGGTTAGAGAAAAATAGGTATCTTTCTAGAGGAATAGGCATATGTAGGCTTAAATGGAGGCGAAGAAATTATATCAATAATATTCTAAGGCATATTTTTCCAGTCTATGTTTCTATAAGGCTTGTGAAAGAGGAAAAGAAGAGGAGGCCCTATCTTATTCCCACTGGCAGTCTAGAAAAAGGAATCACTGACTGAAATAATCAGTGATGGATCACTCACACAGTTCCCCTCATTCCATATTTTAAGTGCCTACTTTTATAGCAGCAGGCAGTGGTACCTAAACCACATGAGGAGGAGGCTATTGAAGGACACAGCCCATGATATAATGCACCTTTCCAACATGGCACTTTTCTAGAAATAACTGCAACCTCAAAAAGAAATAAGATGCTAATTTTGCTTCATGACTTCAAGGAGGAGGAACAAACAAAAGAAAAATGACTTCAGAGGCATTTCTTTTCAGGGACAAGAATAATAGCAAGTATTTAGTGAGAATCCACAGACAGACAGAGGAAGATGGAAGGTGGGAAAGAGTTCTGCTTGAGCAGTTTTTTAGCTAATGATAGACAAGTCTGGGAAGCAGTCACAAATAATCACCTGTGAAATAGTCACCTGTTTTCATTTGTGTACAGAATAGAAAACACAGCCATACCCACCCCGAAGAGAAATCATGTGTTGAAAGAATCTTCAAAAACAATTCAGCCCATTATTCTCCCTTTTCTGCTCCATCTACATTTTGTCAGATTAGATCACTTTTTTTTAGCCTGCCCTTTTCTATTGTTTCAGACTTCTTTCAAACTGTTCAGAACCCATGACCAATGAATGGGTCAAAGCTCATGAAGGCAAACTGTAACTCAGCATGAGGATGGCCTTGCTTGCTACTTGAGCTGTCCAAAAATAGGATGGGGTGCCTCAAGAAACCCCAAGTCCCTTTGCCTACAGATGGCTTTAACGCATCTTAATGAGGATAGACAACTACTTATCCCAGAGAAGCAAAAAGTTTCTAGAAAAGAAGCTGCTGACAAAGACAAACTGAATATGGTACCAGGGCTATTCCTGGAAGAACCCCTGCTGCATGCTCCCTAGTTGACTGCTGTAGCACCAAATTCTCCCCCATTCCCACTATGGTCAAATTAATTTTATTCAATAAGTTCATCTCAGATCCAGTCACTGTCCTGCTCAAAAAACTTCAATCCCTGCCAATTTCCTACAGGATACAGTCCAAAACTCTTTAAGCTGACATTCAAAGATTCCCATTTAACAATTGTCAAATTGAACTGAATTCCATGTTTTGGCCCCAACTTGACTTTCTAATATGAGCTTTCTATTCTACTCAGACTAAGATGAACATTATTTTGCAAAATCATGGGCATCTAAACTTTTTCCTTCCAGAAAAGTTCTACCCTTCCTCTGCCTATTGACTTCTCCCCGACTTTCAAGATTTAGACCCTTTGTGAAACCATTGGTGATTGCCACCGCTTGGGAATTTCTAGCTTAGGAAGGAGCATCTAGTAGAAAGAAGAGAGCAGAACTGAAAGAACTGGGCTCAGATTCCACCTCAGACATCATCTAGCTAGGTGACCCTGGATAAATACCTCAGCACTCAACAAACATATGCTGATAGACTGATTTGGGCTCTTCCATAAAAGATGATCTCTGCTCTCAAGGAGTTCATTCTCTAATAGAGAGGACAACATGAGGATAGACAGGAGAAATGGGAGATAATCAACAGAGGAAAGGGTCAGGAAGTCGTTGGAATAGGGAAAGTTGCGCTGCAGAGGACAGGATTTTACCTGAGACTTGAAGGAAGTTGGAAGCTGGAAGGCAGAGGATGGGGAAGGAGAGAATTCCAGATATAGGAGAGAGCCAGTGATGGAGCATCAGTAAGAAGGACAGGGCCAGGTAAAGGAGGGGAAGGTGATACAGTGGTAAGCGTGATAAATTTAGATCAGAATTTGGAAGTCATCCCCTTACCGAAGATTTCCTACTTATGCACCTTAGATAAGCCATTCACCTCACTGGACCTCAGTTTCCTGACCTATAAAATGAAGGGGTTGGTCTAGATGAACTAGTTTGCTTCTAGTTATAAGAGGTTCTTAAATTGGGGTCCAGAAGCCCCCCTAAAGGATTTACAGATAGATATCAAGGTTCTGTGAATTTGGAAGTAGAGAAAGAAATCACATTTTTATTTTTACTGCTCACTAAGTGAAATTTATGGGTAGCTAGTTGCATAGTAGATAGATTCCCAGGCTTGGTGAGTCAGGAAAACCTGAGTTCAAGTCTCATCTCTAACACTTACCATCTGTGTGATCATGAATATGTCTTTTAACTCAGTTTCCTCATTTGTAAAATAAGCTGGAGAAGCTACTGGCAAACCACCCCAGTATCTTTGCCAATAAAACTCCCAATGGGGTCATGAAGAGTCACATGCAAATAAAACAACTAAACAAAAGAAAAATGAAATTTAACATTTTAAAAATTATTTTAAAACAAATGTCTGTTTTGTCTTCACCACAATGACAAAAGGTGACACACACACAAAAAAAATGATTAAGAAGTCCTGATGTGAGGTTATAGTCATCTGACCCAAGGTCACCCTAGATAACAAAGCTAGTACAAAGTGACTAAGCTAGAATTCAAAATCCAAGCTCAGGGCTCTTTCTGCCTCCCCAGAATGCCTTAGGTTGGAAGGTAAGAAATGAGAAAAAGGTCTACTTCAATTTTTTTTTTTTTGCTCTAGGGAACTTGACTCAATAAATATTTTGCTATGGTAATAGTCCTTCTAAATAAGGGTAGGTAGAAAAACAACTGAAAATGAAGTAACCACTTCTCCTTAGTCACGTGCAGACTCTTAGTCTTCAAGCCTTAACATACATTGTAACTTCAGTTATTTCAGTCCTGTCTGAGTTTTTGTGACTCTATTAACAGTTTTCTTGACAAAGATACCAAAGGGGTTTGCTGTTTCCTTCTCCAGCTCATTTTACAGATGAGGAAACTGAGGTAAAGAAAGGTAAGTCATTTGCCCAGGATCACACTGTAAGAAAATATCTGAAGTCAAATTTGAACTCAGGAAGATTAGTCTTCCTGATTCCACGTCCAGTGCTTTATATATCACACCAAATTATGCCCTATTAAAGACTAGGATTTAAAAAAAATTTACTAAGTCTTAACAAATCTGTTCATAGTAAGATCTTCTTGTAGTTTTTATTTCTGCAGGCACACTACCCAGTGCTATATACCTTAGGATCATATACTATACTTAGAACCAGAATGAATTAGAGATTAACCATGATGAAAGATGGGACCAATTCTGCAAATGGAGAAACTGAGGCAAGGAATGATAAAGTGACTTTTGTAGGTATTCCAACTCTTGATCCAGTGTTCCTTCTATATGTCACAACAGATTCTAGTAATAATGCTACAGAATAATTCATATAATTTATCATCTTAAAATTAGTTTTTTCTCAATTTTTTTATCTGGAATATACCCATAATATTTTAACCTCCATCTTGATTAAACATTCCATAGATCTTTAGAAAATAATTAAGTCAGCAACATTTTTTTTTCAATTTTTGAGAAGGGGAAGATTAGTTTATTTTTTTTTTAATTTTCTACCAAGATTTAGCAGACCATCAATACCAAGGATAGTTCATTATTCACAAAAACCTATAAATAAACAGCCATCCTGGCTGTGTGATGTTTGTAACTGGATCTCAAAGGTAAATGTTTTTGCTATTCCTATTAAAAAGTTTTTTAGAAGGGAGGCAGGTGATACAAGTTCTCACAGACTTATCAACCTCTTCCTGGACTCCTTTCCCTATTTCCCTTCATCTGTAATGTTACCTCATTTCACTACTCTAACCATTGTAGCCTTTTTAAGCATTCAAATCCTGCCTCTGATACATAATCGATGTGTGGTCAAATCGCTTCATCTTTCAGACTTTTAGACAAATGTGTCTCTGACTGTAAATCTCAATCTGCATTGTCAGTGGGAGTTCACACATATAATTCAAGCCCCTGTGAAATCTTAAATTAGTAAGCTCAGCAAAAGCTGCCAGCATGTCTTGCCATGAGTCCAACAACAACAAAAAAAATATCCCTTTGATTTTTTTTTTGCTTTTTAAATAACCCTTTACTTCTTGAGCAGAATGGACAAACCAAGACAATTTCACATCGAGACCTCTGGGTGGCTACCCTGAGAAAGTTCTGTTGTATGTAGCAAAGTTGGAAGAAGCTCATTGTACGGACAGCCCAATCATAAAATGAAAATTTTCTTAGGAAAGGAAGAAGGTCCAGTGGTTTTTAAAGAGCAAATTTCAATGTGAATAAATGAAATGAAAAGAAGGGATTGTTTTATGGCCATGTATTTTTTTTTTTTTACAAAATTAAATACAGTTATAAATCCTAAAGACAAATATCCTTTTCAGGTCTCTCTTAAGATTATTGACTAGAAACATCCTCTTGGCACAAACACTGCCATTTTAACAAGGTAATATCAGGTCTGTTCTGGTTTCTGATTAACCGGAACTCCTAAGAAACTCTGACGAATACAGTTCAAAAGAATGCTAGGGAGCTGTAAATCCCTACGACAAATTATCAGTCAATTTATCTGCACTTGGAGATTCAATAATATTTGTTTAATAATGTCTCCCTACTATAAAGGAAAGGTAGATCAGTTTCTCAGAGTAGTGAAGAGGCTCCCTAGTAATTCTTCTTTAGCCATTTTGTCACTGGGAAGTAAACAACTTTCCCTTCTGAAAGGAGGCTGTGAAAAGGCAGCTTTTAATAAACTGAGAAACATGGAGGTTTTGAGGGAGACAGGAAGGTGCATAAAACTCAGGAAGTAGGTGTCTTTTGTAGGGGACAATCAGTCAATAAGCATTTTTTAGCACCTATTATGTGCCTAGAACTGGGGACACAACAGTAAGTAAGGTCAACATAGGTTAAAAAAGATCATTATTGAGAATTAAATATAAGTGATAATAAAGACAACTAAAAGACAATAGAAAAAATATTTTGCCAACTGTTAAGTCATGTCTGACTCTTTGTGATCCCACTTGGGGTTTTCTTGACAAAGATACTAGAGTGATTTGCCATTTCTTTTCCAACTCATTTTACAGATGAGGAAACTGAGGCACACAGAGTTAAATGACTTGCCCAGGATCACACAGCTGGTAAGTGTCTGAACTCAAGAAGATGAGTCTTCCTGACTCAAGATCTAGTATTTTATCTATTGTGCCATATAGGTACTGACCTTGTCAACAGAGAAATTAAATATCTGGAAAGTAAGGTGGATTCAGAATAGCATGCGAAGCCAACTCAGTATCTTTGAAACTATATGGAGACTCACCCTAAAAGTTCTAGGATCATCATATCATTCAATGATCAGTGATTTAGCATCAGAACAGATCTTCAAACATTCATTTGATAGATAAATTATGACCTAAAGGGAATAAATAGGATGCCCAAAGCCATAGTAAAGGGCAGAACCAGAATTTAAAAACAGATCTTTTGACAACCATATTCAAAATATTTGGTCAACTGAGATGGCTTAACAAATTTCAAATAGTAACAGGGTGACTCATAGGACATCGAACAAAACAGGGGTGATTCACACTCTAACCCTCAGGATTCCCTCCCCCCTTGGGGCCACACTCAGGCTACATGTCCAAGCTCCACAAGTGGCTCATTGGTCTGCCTCCCCTCCATGATGAGAACATGCTTGGATTACTCCCAGAGCTCCATGAGAGAGAGCCTGTGTTTGGGCTTTCCCAGCCTGCATCCTTCCCTGTAAGGGGAAATCAGTTGTCAGGGAAATCCCTCTCATTCTCTAGGAATTTACTTATTCATTTAACTCTCCAGCCTTGGATCCAACATAAGGCTCCATGTGAAATGTCCCCCTGTGCTCCGGCACAAATACATTGCTTACCCAGGGTTCCAGGACATTCAGATGGATTTTCAAGGTTCTGTCCCTATATTGAGGCTTATTTTTTTAATTCCTCACTGGAGCATAATTAATGATGTTAAAGCATTCCATATACCAAGCCTGAGAAACACCCTTTGAGATAAAAGGCTAGTATGCTCTCACACATAAAAATTGTCTTCTCTATTCAATCATTCTTCAGTGGTGTCTGTCTCTTCATGACCCATTTAGGGTTTTCTTAGCAAAGACACAGGAATGGTTTGCCATTTCCTTTTCCAGCTCACTTTACAGATGAGGAAACTGAGGTAAACTTCAGTAAATTGCCCAGAGACACACAGCTAATAAGTCTCTGAGGCCAGATTTGGATTCATGATGTGCTGAATCCAGTCTCAATATACTATCCGCCCACCATCTACTGTCTTCCCTAAGACTGGTTTAATTTTTATACACTTTAAATGTGGATGAGGAAAAATGAGGACAAGAGGCTCAAATTTCAGAATTTTCGAAGGAACACATGTGCTATTATAGATACTGTTAAAAAAAAAAAAGTTTTAACAAAGTCTCCAAGATGTTTAAGATGTGGTTTTATTCTTGGGTAAGAATCTCCTCTGCTTGTGAGAGCTTATGATTTGTCAGGACTCACATAGCTAGTAAGATTCAGAGGGGATCCAGTATCAGAGATTTAATACAAAAGAGGCCTTAGAAGTCACCTGCTCCAACCTTCCCATTCCCGTTCCCAAACGGAGGCCCAAGAAGCTGGGTGACTTGCCTACAGCCTCACAGAATCCAAAACTAATTCCACAGTGCCCACTCCTCCTCCTCTTAAAGGCTAAAAAATCTGCCCATTATCCATTCTGCCAAGCGCTCTTTCATCTAACTTATAAACAAAACTGTTTATAGCCAAGAACTATTCTGCATTCTCTGGCTTCCACTACGAATTTCTGGCAGGGTGTAAGATCTGAGCTACCAATCTCCAAAGTCCACATAATACATGCTCCTGGCAAATCTTTCCAGCTTGACAGCCATCCCCAATGTCACTAATTGGCAATTCAACAATGGTTTTACAGCTATGTTGTGACAGGTGAGACAAAAAAGTACAAAAAGCATGCTCCGTTAAGTTTTCCTGGAGAAAAAGTTGTGGATATCTGAGCTATATCAGAATACGTGCTAATTGTTATAAAATCTCTCTCTCTTTCTTTGCTGAGGCAATTGGGGTTAAGTGACTTGCCCAGGGTCACAGAGCCAGGAAGTGTTAAGTGTCTGAGGTCAAATTTGAACTCGGGTCCTCCTGACTTCAGGGCTGGTGCTCTATCCACTGCACCACCTAGCTGCCCCATCAAAGTAATTTTTCAAAAGAGTATGTCTAACTATTTCTCTCTCCTTCTCCCTCTCCCTCTCATTTTTCTCATGCAAATGAACCTTTATTCCTTTCTAGCTGCTCCCAGACCTGTCTGAGTAGAACAAGACAAAAAGGCTGTCTTTTACATTAGGGAAAGGGGTGAGCCAATAATCTAAGCCTTTATCTATATACTCTCACTGCCCAACAAGTAAATGCCTCTGTCTAGATTGTGCAAAGCACACTAATGCTTTCCTTGTAGAGTGGTGAGTTTATCTATTCTGGAAATGTCCAGAATTGTCCATACTTCATGACCTAGAGATTTCTCTTTTAGTCATAATCCCCCAAGAAAATAGTAATAAACTATACAAGTTATCCATAGAATATATAAAACCAAAATATATGTACACCACGATTATTTATAGTAACCCTATTTTTGTGATAGTGAAGGACCTGACAGATTTGGAAATAATTAAACAATTTCAGGTCCATGAGCCTAATGGCATATTACTGTACTATAAAAAATGATGAACAGAGTAATGAATCAGAATAATTTATATGACTGTAATATTTAAAGAAAAATAATTTTGAAAAATTCAAGAATTGATCAATGGAATAATCAACCATATCTATGATTCTAGAGGCATGTGATAATGTATTTCACTTACCATTTAAAGATGGTGGTACAGAATGAAGCACATATTTTTAGACAAAACTATTACAGGAATTTGATTTGTCTGACTATGCATATTTATAACAAGGGTTTTATTTTTTATTTTTGTCTTTTTCTTCACAATTGGGGCAGGTTGAGTGATAAAACTGACAAAAAAGAAAACCAATTAAAGCATTTTTAAAAAAATGATCAGGGTAGGTCTGAAAGTTGAAGTTGTGTGTAGAATAAAATGCAAACTGGTTCATAGTTTTGTGTATAATTGTCTTTGTTCAATTTTTATATGAAAATGTTGATTTTATTTGGTGTTTTTCAGGTTTTAACTTTTTTAAAGGACCTATTATTACAATGAGTACAGAGAAAGTATAGAAAGACTTCTATAAACTGATGAAAAATAAATCAAGCAGAAACAGAAAAACCATATACAAGCCTATTTACAACAATACAAATGGACAGGCAAAACAACAGTGCCACCAAAATTAAGTTATAATATACTCTAGCTTGGCTCAAAAAAAAAAGCAAGAATTCACTTCTTCTCTGATTTCCAGTAGGAAAGAGAAACTATAAGTATGCAAAACTACAGAAAAGTTGGACTTTTCAGTGTACTGATTAATTTTGCTGAACTTATTTTTATTCTTTTTATAAGGATTGTCTTTTGGGTGGAAGAGGAAGGAGGGAAATAGTATAAAATAAATTTATTTAAATGTTAAAATTAGATTAAATATTAAATTCAATTCAATACTAAAATATGCATAGATGCATTAAAAACCACCTAGTCTCAGTTATTAAGAGATTATTTTAAATGATTTTACTTTTATTGGCCTATGTAAACTCTCTATGATTAAAAGAGGAGCCCATCACATCTTCTATTCCAGAAAAAAATATATTCCTACTAGAAAACTCTAATTTTAAACCAGGGATTTGCCTTTTCAACTCTGAGGTTGCCACCAGCAGCTTTAAAGGCATCAAATCAAGTTCCCTTTGAATCACTAATCAGATTGTTTAATTTGATGGCATCACCAACAACTCCTCAAAGAAAACACAAAGATTTTTCCCAATCATAATACCTCCCAAGATCTTATACATGACAAAAAGAATTATCTATGATCCAGTTCGATCCACCATTTATTGGGTGCCTATTCTATGCAAGGCAGAGAGACAGACAAATCCAAATGTCCTCAGGAAGCTTATGGTCTAGCAGCTAATGGCACAGGGGGAAAGTTCATCAGATAACAGAAGTGGAACTCAGTTTTGAATGACAAGAATGAGGGACATACCAGTCCTTCCAGTTTAAAGAACTTTCAGACCCATTCCCAAGGAAAACTCAATTGGCCTTCTGCCCTTCACAGGAAAAAAAGCTTTAGGAAACTGGGACTAAACAGAGTGAGAGAGGGGGTGGGAGAACTAAAAGACTGAGGGGAAACTGAATTCTAAAGAAAATGAAAGCCTTTAAAAAAAAACTGAGCTTCCCCCCCAAAAAAAGTCCTAAGGAACTATTTCACTTTCACAATGCACATTCAATCCAATTAAATAAGAAAAATCAATCAGGAAGAATGTATTAAACACCTATTTAGTAGGCCTGAAAGTAGAGCAAAAGTAATCACAAAAATCCCACCAGTTCGTCCATATTTTTTCATATATATGAGTTTATCTTAACATCACTCATATACAGGATTGTATTTGAAAAATATTGCTTTGTACATACCATTATATAAGAAAATATTATTTTTCACATACTATCATGTGTGAAAAATCATTTTATTTAGAGAGATGAGGAGCACATTGAGTAAATTTAGAGGGAAGGGAATCATATGGCTAGAATCAGTTAAATAATATTAACTGATTAACTTTATCTAGTTACTTGTTTTAGGAAACTAATCTAAGCTGGTCATAATTCTGCAAGGTTTTTAATTCAACCCTTTCTGATCTCAGGGCAAAGCCTTCATCCCTGTGATATCTTGAATTTGCCATAAGAGGGTCTTCTCCCACTTTTTTGAATATAAAGGACTCTATCAACTTAAATGAGCCATACTTTATTAGAGCCTACCTCCAATCCTATAGTTGGATTTCTCTTTGTCCTCTTCCTTGTTATGATTGACAACACTGAAGATTGTAAACATCCTTTTGAATAAAAATCACATTTATGTCTTAAAACATAACAACCATAAATCTGGATTTTGACAGATTGCCCTAACATTTGTTCTAAAGAACAAGAAATGGACGAAATTCTAGGAACCAAAGCAATCAACAATCAATTATAAAATTCAGGTACTGGGTGCTGGGAATACAAGTGGCAAGTCTATATAAATTGTGCTGGAGTTCCTGTTCTACATTCTACCCAAAGAATTCTACAATTTCTCTATTACAAAGCATAATTTAATCAAAAGCACCTGTTTAATGCATGAGTTCTTAAACTTTTACATAGCATGAACTTCTTTGGCAGTCTCCTGAAGCCTGTAGATCCCTTCTCAGAATATATTTTTTAATGTATTAAATAAAATATTCAATATGTATATATATATATATATAATAAATATAAAAGATCTTTTAAAGAAAACCAATTATATTGGATTATACTGAAATATAGCTATCAAAATATTTTAAAAGTTTAAAATAGTTTAAAAGTTATAAAAAAGTTTAAAAGTCCAGAAGTAAAAATCCTATAAGACCAACCAGAAAGAAAAGAACTCTTGTATTTTGACTCTGGTCTGCATTTTTTCATATATACTCCAAAAAAATTAATTTTTAATTATTGAAACTTAATTCTTTGAATTTAATTCTGGAAATAACAAACATTACAGGCACTATTTAATCCAATTTATACCGTGAAGATACAAGAAATGAGTTTGAGGTAGCAAATAGCTTATTAGAAAAAACCAGACTAATGTTCAAGTCCATCAGGCTGGGGAAAGAAAAAAGCAGAGAAAGTTGAAGACAAAGTAACATAGTTACCCTCTTCCAAGAGCTCCAGGCTGTCATGTTTAACAAGGGCAGGTTTTCTTGATTCATCGTCACAGTCATACTCAAAACACTCTTCTTTATTTCCCAATTCTTTCAATGACATTGCTAAAGTGGGATCATTGTCCTAAACCTTTGGCACTGGGATGCCTCCCAGCCTCCTCCTTGGAGGTGCCATCTGTACAGTGACCTGAGCACACTCCCCGCAGCCTGGAAACTCTCCTGGGCAGGGAGCATGGTTTGCCAACATCCCGGGTGATATATCTGTGCAAAGGGCTAGATTATCACGCCTTCAATCGCTCTCGCCTAAGAGGGAATCTCAGACTGCCTGGGTAGATGGGAGTCAGGATGGGGAAGGAAAGGGGGTCATTGGGGAAAAAGCCATCACCTCCCCCTAAACCTTGCCCAGCCTTGTACAACACAGCACAGCTAGTGGTTTGAAAGTAATTCTAGCTAAGATTCCAAAATCAGATGGGGAGAGGAAATCATCCATTTGGAAGCCTTTTGCTCTTTGTCTTTTCCCACAACCTCTCTCCCCTCTGGAACCCTGGCTAATGGTACCTTCCTTGAAGTTTCATAGCAACTGCATAGGGAAAGTCAGACCAATACTTAAACAGCTACTACACCTGTTTGGAGGCGGGGAATCTGTGGGCAAGTCACCTTGGTAAATGATTGCCTAACTTCCTCAGGTGACAGGTTTCCTATGGGTGTGCTGAACACACACACACACACACACACACACACACACACACACACACACACACACCCCTTGTGTTAAGCAACTGGGGGGGGAGATTAAGCAAAACTGGGATTCTAGTTGCATGATAACAAAACGCAGAGAAGGAAGCCTTTGATTTTGTTTCAAAATAAAACACAAAGATGTTTGTGTTATTTCACTCAAAAACACAGATGCAATAAAGATCTAAGTCCTACTTGTATACCTGCCTCTCTGTGCCAAGGGCACTTTGGGGTTTGCTCTGCATTCTATATCCCTCCCACCCCCCACCCCCAGCAAACTCTCAGGGTAAGTCGGTAATCTAAGAGCTCACTATGCTTAACAAAGCAAAGTTACTCATTTCATGGCTAGAGAAAAGAAAGAAGAGGGGACCAATAGGTGCTGACTGAACAAAGAAAGCAAGCCACAGTTCTCCTACACATCCACTTCGGAAAACAACTATTTTTTCCCATCTGTTGTTTCCCTTCCAACAATAAAGCAAATGCTTTCCTGAAATGGTCTGAAAAGCATCCTAAGCTTTGCGGAAAGAAGTTTTGCATTCCTTCTCAGCAATTCTCCTGAGCAAATTCTAACAGAGCTCTTTGCTCCTAACAGCAGTACATTAGGGGATATTTTTTTTCCTTCCTCTAAGGAGCAAACTCAGGGTCACTAAAGACGTGCAGACTGCTGGAATCCTAGCAGGTAACCAGGAGGGAGGGACCTTCACAAGGCAGAAGAAATAAATGCCCACAGAAAAACTAGCTTTATGGAAACTTGCTATAAGACCCCATAGAGTCCCTTTAATTGGCAGGGCTGACCTTAATGGAAAGAAGAGTAAGAACTTGAAACTTCTACTCTGTTTTAGAAATGGAAAACAATGATACTCCATTATTGTTGTTTTAGAGAAGGAGCTTCAGAAATATCAAAGTGACATATTAAATAAAAGTCTTCTCTATTTCAAGGGACAGCCTGTTTTTTTTTTTTTTAAAGGGTTTGGTGAAAATTAAAAGAGTAACCAAGAAGTCAAATGGCATGACTAATACTATACTGATACTGGAAAGGGAAGAAAGAGTACTGGAGACTTGCAGAATTTCTGATGAATGAAGTGATTAATAATTGCAGCAACACAAGACAAAGAGTAAAGTTTGATTCTGGTTTCTTGGAAGAGAGGGGATACATTTTGACAAGGATGGTAGGAGGGAAGATGGGAGATGAGGAGGAGAAAAAGGAGGAAAAGCAGAAGGAGGCAAAGGGGTAGAAAGAGAAGGAAAAGAAAGAGGAAAAAGTGGAGGAGGAAAAGGAAGAAGAGGAAGAGAATGAGGAAGAAGAGAAGGACGAAGAAGAAGAGAAGAAGAAAAGATCTATAAAACTTAAAAAAAAAAAACCTGAGACGCAAGGCTTTCAAAAAAGCATTGTTAGTAAACTAAATTTAAATCTTTCTCCAAACTTATGAACAAAACTGTCAATGAGGCAAGAAACCTATATTCTTCCACATATGTGCCTTGTACAGACTATAAGGAGGAACTAATTTATAATGGTTAAAAAAAAAAAGTTCCCTATACTAGTTTTTTTTAAAGTTATAAGTTCTTGTTTTGTCATTTTTAGTTGTTGCACTTTCTGTTATCCCACTTGAGGTTTTCTTGGCAAATATATAAAAGTGGCTTACTGTTTTCTTCTCCTGCTCATTTTATAGGTGAGGAAATTGAGGTAATTAGAGGTAAATGACTTATCTGGGGTCACACAGCTAGTAAGTGTCTAAGACTAGATTTGAACTAAAAAAAAATGAGTCTTCCAGACTCTAGGCCAGGCAACACCTAGCTATCCCGTATTAGTTACTATTGTCCATTCAAACAAAAATTCATTAATAGGGAATGGGAATATCAGCAAAATGTAGCTATTAACTGACGTGATTAATGTCATATATACTTAACATCAGTTTTAAAGGGGCAACTTTAAATTCAAGCAGCCACGTGATTCGGTGAATAGAGCACTGCATCTCATCAGGAAGACCTGGATTCCAATCCAAACCCAGACACTCACTAGCTGTGTCATCCTGGACAACTTATTTAACCTCTGCTTGCTTCAGTTTCCTCATCTGCAAAATGGGGGTGATAATAATAGCACTTGCCTCCCAAGGATATTGGATCAAGATCAAATAGTAAAGCACAGTGTTTAAATGTTAGCTATTATCATCATCACCATCACTATCATCAAATTAGTTGAATGTTTAAATGTGAATAAAAAGGGGAAGCAAATCACTCCATCTCAGAGTGGGAAGAAGAAAGACGACTAAGTCTGGACTCAGAGGCCCTGGTTTTCAAACTTGCATCTGTGATTTTGAATGAATCACTTATTTTGTATCATAATTTCCTCAACTGTTAAATGAGAGGGTTGATCTTCTCTCTTTCAATCTCAAATTCTAAGAACCTATGTAGAACTTATCCATTCCACAAATATTTATTGATGATACCTGTTATGTACAACTGCATGAGCCATTACTGAATATATACTCATCAAGCAATTAATTCAATTTATTTGTCATCCAGCTAAAAATACCCTTTAAAATATTACTGCATTCATTACCACTTTGTTAATGTTTATCTTTCAAATAATTTCAGACTACCCTTAACTAGTGAAGACCAATCAAATCTACGTATTCATTACAACTTTCACCTTTCAAAGTTCAATCCTTAAACTTGATAAACTGAACTATGGCATAGTAAATAGAATATCTGATACAAATTCCACCTCTGACACTTATTTGATGACTACAGGCAAGTCACTTATCTCTGAGCCTCAGTTTCTTTATCTGTAAAATAGCATGAAATAACTGTGGTATTCTCTGATATGATCATTGTGAAGCTCTATTTATTCATATTAACTTGAACCCTATTTAATATTTATTCATATTGAATATTCCTTTTGAATGAATATTACCATATTCATCAAACCCAATTTAATATTTATTCATATTAACTTGAATGATAAAAATATAGCATAAAGCACTTCCAGCAAATATAGCCCCCAAATTAATAACAAAAAGTCACAACTAAAATCTAAGTATCACTCTTTCAAGTTATGCATAGGTGAAAAGAAGCCAGTTTGGTGAGATAAGTGAACCAGGAAATATATTCACAAAATGTTCCAAATAAATTCTGAAGATGATTATTTAAACTGGGACAGAAAAACAAAACAAAACAGAGATGAGGTAAGAATTCTCATATAGACTAAAATATTTAATTTATTTAAATTTTTAAAAATAAAAACTACAGCCCCAGGACTAGTACATTATGTGCTTTTATATTTGGCAGTCTATTAGTTAACCATTATTGTCTTATTACTGTACTTCCACATACCTTTGGCAAGGAAATATTTGGTGTTCATACTATAAATTCTTAAAGAGGCTTTCAGGATTCTTGATAAAAAGAGCTCTGCATTAAGCAAGCATTTTTCTTCAAACAACACAGTGAATAGAGCACTGGGGGTTAGGTGCTAACAATACAAATACAAAAAAATTAAATTGCACCATCAAGGAGCTTCCATTCAGAGCAGAAAGAAGACCATTTGCAAGAAGGATCTTATTGATCTCTAAAAAACTTTGTTTTCTTTTTCTTTTTCTTTTCTTTTCTTTTTTTTTTTTTCCTGAGGCAATTGGGGGTAAGTGACTTGCCCAGGGTCACACAGCCAGGAAATGTTAAGTGTCTGAGACCACATTTGAACTCAGGTCCTCCTGACTTCAGGGCTGGTACTCTATTCATTGCACCACTTAGTCACCCCTCTAAGAAAACTCTTGAGAAGATCATGCATAAGAGTCACATGGCATGAGGAAAAAGGAAAAGTCCTTAATCCAATAAGAGCATGGATCCACTTACCAAAAAGGATTCCGCCAAGAAACAAAGACCATACGTAGTTTTGAGTTAATTTTTTTTTTTTTTGCATGTTTTCTCAATGGTCTATAAGTTGTTTAGGGGCAGGATTATGTTTGCTTTGCTTAGTCCAGCAAACAGTAAGTGCTTAATAAGGCTTGTTGATTTGACTTGACTACAGAAAAAACAAAGCCCATGAATACTTTACACATTCTAGGTTCTAAACATAGGGGGTTGGGTTTTCAGGTCCCCCCTAAGTCTCTATACTCTGTGCTCCTAGAAAGGTAAGGATAGCATTCAGAATAGGCTTGGTTATGAACCCAAGGTGATTCATTTACTCTCACTCACAGTTCATTACAAACAGTTTTCTGCTCTATTAGTTACTAGTGGTTTATGGTGGTAGTTATTAAGCAAAGAGATGTGGAAAAACTCAGTAATGGAAACGCCCCCAGAATGGACTTTCCTATAATCTTCACACTAAGTTGTATATTAAACTATAAAACAATAATTTATAAAAAGTCGATGCAGCTTAACAGTTCAGTCACTTTTAGTCACGTCTGACTCTTCATGGCCCCATCCTATTTGGGGCTTTCCTGGCAGACATACAGAGTGATTGGCCATATCTTTCTCCAAACCATTTTATAGATAAGGAAACCGAGACAGATAAATGACATGCCCAGAGTCACACAGCTGGTAAGTGTCTGAGGTCAGATTGGAACTCGGGAAGATGAATTTTCCTGATTCCAGAGCAAATGCTCTATCACCTGGGTCCATCTGCTGCCCCTCAGTTTAAGAGTCTGCCCCATGTTAAGGCTACACACTTGTCTAGCAGGCTGTCACAATAGGCAATGGCTATATGGGTACTGCACAGTTTACACTGTTTAGTTGCCATCTGAAATAGGTTTGAAACAAAGGGGTAAAGTATGGACATATTTACCTTATTGATTCCAAGATTGGTACCTGAAGCATCAAATTTCCATCATCAAAATTATTAGGAGTATAAGATTACTAAAATACCCAATTTCTCATCCTCGTATTTAGTATATCTTTAATCAAGTCAACAAGCGTCAATAAACTACAATGTTAGGGGCAGCCAGATGGCACAGTGGATAGAGCATCAATCCAAATCTCTTCTCAGACACTTAACACTTCCTAGCTGTGTGACCCTGGGCAAGTCACTTAACCCCAATTGCCTCAGCAAATAATAATAATATAATGGGGAAAAAAAACTACAATGTTATGAGCACTGTGTCAACCACTGGGGATACCAAGAAAAATTAAAATTAAAAACAAAAACAAACAAACAAAAAGTTGCAGCCCTCAAAGTCTCACTGAATACTGACATATCTTGCTTAAAACCTAAATAAAAGAAAGAAGCCCATGTTGTTTAGGGACCACTGATTTGGGAGAGTCAGGAATTGTTGATGTCATGTGGCTTTCAATATTCCTTCTAATATAATAAAAAGTGTACTCTAAAATATAATTTACAAGGGGAATTATAGCAACAAATACATATTTGCAATATTTATTAATTGTTCGGAGCAATTTTTCAAAGTATGCAAAATAGGCTCAAAACAAGATATGAGAAGGCCCTCCCATCCTAAATACATGGCACATACTTTCAGACTTTTTCAATGTATTGATCAATTATGCTGATTTTTTTCTCTTTTTTTTTTTTACTTAAAAAAATAGCACTTATAAGGGCAGCTAGTTAGTATAGTAGATAGAGCACTAGCCCTAAAGTCAAGAGGATTTGAGTTCAAATCTGGCCTCAGACACTTTATACTTCCTAGCTGTGTGACCCTGGGCAATTGCTTCAGAAAAAAAAAAAAAAAATACCACTTATCATGGAAGATGGTTAAGGGACAACAAATACTGGGGAAAAAGTTATGTTGATTTTAAAAAATGTTATTTTTAATAAGAATAAATAAAATATTCAAAGTATTCAAAAGTTCTCCTAATTATGTTTTAAACTTTGTATCTCAGACCATTTTGTGTCTGAACTAAATCTGAGGAAGGACCACCTTCATAATCTATTTTGAGGGAAATTGATTGAAAAAATGCCAAATATGTTTAAAATTTAAATACGTGAACTTGAATCAAAGTCTCTGAAAATGTCAAAGATTCATCTCTCTACTTCTGAAAGGAAATGAAAGAAACCTTGAGACAACTTAAGAATCCAGAATTAACCTGGAGTTTTTCATAGACATGCTAGCATAATTTATCCCAGAAGAGAACAGGTAATAATTAGTCAATGCATTGCTTTGATATGACTCTAAAAATAAATGACTTTACGCAGATCCTTTGTTGGTTTTCTCAGAGGATATGTTTTGAACCAAACCCCAACCTGTCCCTTTACAGGCTTCTTTTATGAAAATCAAAATCCATCCACAATCCAACGAGGGGCCAGGAGAAGTTCACACTATGGCAAATTCTACAAATCAACTCTAGGGATAGAGACCCATCCTTAATCTATAAGAAGGGAGTAAACATTGAGCTGGGGGTTTAAAAAACCATCAAGTCCAAATCCCTCATTATACAGATGGGAAAAGTGAAGCTCAGTGAGATTAATGGTCTGCCCAAGGTCACGCAGGCTACAGTAAGCAGTTAACCTATGGGCCAACCATTAAAATCATTTTAATTACAGGCTTTCAACAAGATGTCCACTCTAGCAAGTATCAGACTTCTAAATTACCTAAAGAAAAGCATTTAAAAGCTCTAGATTTATTCACAAGTCTCAGACTGATTCTTGTTGGTTTTTTTCCCTATTCATACCTTGTTCCATTCTTTTTTTTTTTTTTCCTTGAGGGTGGGAATGGCAACATTCAAAAAAATCTATGGCTAAAACTTAGGGGTGGTAGAGGAAGAGAATAAGCTTTAGACAAAGTGGAAATATATTTTTAAAATAAAAAATAAAAATAAACGAAGACTCCCAAGTTTTTGGATAAAACTGAATGTAGCCTACCATAACTCTCTCACGATCAACATTTCAAGTGAAATACTTAAATGACACTCCTACATTCCTCTTTTAACCTCAGCACTTAAGATGCTTACTTTATAAACTGATCATAAGTCAATAAGCCAAGGTAAACAAGAAGAGTCTGTCTCTTTGGTAGAAAATATACAATCATTTCTACTTGACCACAAAGGCCTTTTTGCAATAAAGTTTAACTTGCCTCCTGCTCTTAGCTTGGGGAATTCACTAAAAGTTTTACTCATAAATTATTCAAAGGGTACAGCACAATGAAGAGGAAGTATGGAGGGAGGCGTCTAAGCATTCAAGTTCCTAAAAATATCTCCATTACCAAACTACAGAACAGAATTTTCTAGAAGGTTAACCAAACCAACAAATATTTATTAAGTGCCTACTGTATGCCAGATGAAGATACAAAAATTAAACTGCCCTCAAAGGGTTTACATAATGAAATCACAGAAGACTTAAAGGGATGAAAATTTTCAACTCTCTGAAAAGGGTGAAAGAGATTGAGGGGAAAAAAAAGAATTATTCTACATACCCTAAGTCTTTCATGATTTAAGCCATATGAATTCAAATGTCCTTCAACGGCAGACCAGGGAGATAAGCAGTAAAAATAACCAGGCTACTACTTTGAATTCTGCTTTACAATTTTCTAGGCTAA
This sequence comes from Sminthopsis crassicaudata, assembly GCF_048593235.1. Classification (NCBI taxonomy): domain Eukaryota; kingdom Metazoa; phylum Chordata; class Mammalia; order Dasyuromorphia; family Dasyuridae; genus Sminthopsis; species Sminthopsis crassicaudata. Next base: position 42,611,516 of record NC_133621.1, on the reverse strand, counting down.
AAGCTTATGCAAAACGTGTATATAATTTACAAATATATAAACTTGTCTACAAATACAATGGGCAATGGCTGATTAATGAGCTGCATTAAAATAATTCTGTGTAATTTTATGGTTTTACCCAGATTCTTTGTTGATTTCAGGGAACAAATAAAAATCAGACTCAAGAGACACCAAAAAAGTAATATTTCTTTTCCATCTCATCTTGCCCTAATTATTTTTTAATTCCTATTGCAATATACATATATATGCTGTAGAAAAGATTGAGCCCCATCACCACTATCTGCCTGAGATGAGAAGGAAACTTTCCAAAGATATTTGACTGAGCTCACATTTAAACTTTAGCATCAATCAGAATTTACCCCTTGTAGAATCACTCAGTTCTTCCATTTTTGATGTATCAAGGCAGAGATCAGGAAACCAAAAACCAGAAGAAAAAAAAAAAAGAAGAAAAAGAAAGAAACAATCCAAGGTAAGAAATTCTTCCACAGCAAACAGGATATGAACAGTCTCCTCTGACCCTCAGGATTCACTGTGACAAGTGATTTTCTTTCACCAGGCAATAGGTGTGACTACAGAACAGGTAACAATTAAGCCAAGATAAAGAGGAAATCTTCCTCCCACTCACCTCCAATTCTGGGACTCTATTTACCTGCTCTGAGTTGGCCCAAAGGCTTCCCATCTCCACTCACGGCTTCTATTTCTCCTTGGGCTAATGTCATACTATGGTATGTATTTACCATAGTAAATGCATGTCTCAGTTAAACACCTTCACATTCATATGGGACACTTTTATAATAAGAAAGCACTTTGCATTCAACGTTTGCAAAGCATTTTATCTATATTTTCTCACTGGGCCCTCCCCAACAGTCAAATGCTCTATTATTACCTCCACTTTGCAGATAAGGAAATTAAAACTCTGAGGTTCATGACTTAAGGTCCCACAGCTGGAAAGCTTCTGAGATGTGTTGAAAACCCAGTTATTCCCAATGTCATACCCAGATTTCTAACTACTTTGCTATAATGTTTTTCTATATACAAACTGATAGAAATAAAATAATGCTGTTCCACTTACATCCACACGTAAACACGCACGCATACAAATGCATGCATAATACAAATATACAATATATTTATTATATATTTAAGGTTACACCGCCATGGAGTAAACTTGATCTCAGTTTTCTCATTTGTAAAATATGGGAATATTTGATGACCTCTGATCCTTTCCAGTTCTGATCTCTCATCTTGTCATCTTAGTCCTGAGCTATTATATTTGGAGCCGAGTTCCATAATCTTTTCTCTGTCCTCAAATCACATCTATGACCTTCCAACAAGGCTCCCTGTATTTAGTTGGGGTTTGGTATCAGAAAGAGAAGATACAATTCCTTCAGCAAAATTTTAGCCTCTAGCAACTGGCTGCCACCCAGTCAGCTTCAGCAAGGTTGAGTTTATTTTTAATACAAATGAGACGGCTCCACTCGGGCCACCCTCTCCATTTGATCATTCCTAAGCACGTGCGTATCCATAGCACCAGGTTCACTGCTCTGATCCTTCTAAGGGAATTGCAGAGCAGATGTAAAAACTGTGTCATCCCATCAACATCACGGCCCAAGAAATACACCTAGGACTCTTTCTTCACATATATTCACAGCAGAAACGAGCTGATAAGAAAGACATGGCTGTGCTACTTCCCTTAGCTGCTAACCAGGCCAGTTCAGTAGTCTGTTACATCATTCAGGTTAATCAGATGTGAGGAGCTTCTGAAGACAAATGTTCAAAGGGGAAAGGTCATACAAAATCCTGGATGACAACACAAGCATAGCCACCTTCTGTCTTTCCTCATTCTTTTGAAGATCTGTGTGCTGCTCAGGCAATTAAAAAAAAAAAAAAAAAGTTTGTTCAAAGAGCTGTGATTTGAGAAAATCACCTTTAAAAAATAAAGCATGGTGGCAGTGAGTTGTTGCAGTGGATAGAGCACCAGCCCTGGATTCAGGAGGACCCAAGCTCAAATTTGGTCTCAGTCACTTAACACTTCCTAGCTGTGTGATCCTGGGCAAGTCACCTAACCCCAATTGCCTCAGGGGGAGGAGGGGAGAATAATATTGAAGGTAACTAACAGAAATAGAGACTTTCAATGCTTCAAATTATAGCAACCCAGCATAAACTGCTTTGGAACCCACCCATATGAAAGTATTTCTGAGCATTACTGGGTCCTGGAAAGATCCATTTATGCCCCACCAGAAATTCCCTTCCAGACCTGTCCTAGGTAGTCAAACACTCCTCCCCCTCCTCCTTTTCCTCCCATTCTCACCACACCCATCCTTTAAAAGGACCTTATGAGGCAATGACCGAATGATCCCAATCCAACTACACATGTCACCCAAAATCCTACCCAACTCCCCGAAGCAAAAGAAGCCATTTGTATCCCCTGGCAAAGGAGTACCATAGTTTCTGGAGTGGTTATTTTCCCCCACACTTCATACGGCTCAGAATCCAAATAAATACACAGGAAGTCATGAGAAAAACAGTCTCTGGGGCCTTGAGCTGCCACCCAGATTGGCCCGATGGAAGGCAAAACACCTTCCCATTCTGGTGCCCAAACAGCACAAAGGATAACCGGCACATTTCAGGCTGCACACACTCACATTGTCATGGACACACGTGCACACACTCACGGCTCTTAGAAAACAGAATTTCAGCTGAGCCTACAAACCACAGACATTTCTGTGCCCGAGAGAGAAAAAACCACCATCTCTTCCCGAGAATCTGTTCAGAGAGATGGACCGACAGAGGATCCTTGCACCACAAAAAAATCCTTGGTCATGCTTGGGAAAAGGAATTCATAATGTCACACAGCCCTGCTGCACCAATGCCATTGCACCCGCCCCCTCCCAGCTCCCATCCGAGGGATCCAGACTCATCCAGCAGGTTTACAAAGCATCCACCCTGAAACCTCCTATTGCAAAGCCCATAATTACCATCTGTACATTCGTCATAATACCAGTCGAGTTCATAGTAATCCGCTTCGATAAATTTCTGCATAGTCAGGATTCTCAGAATGGATTTTGCCGTGTTTCTGAGGTCAGGTGAAACGCAGCCATGCCTTCCTGCCTTTATGGTGAGCCGAGCTGAACGGTAGCCTCCAGGAGACTGAAAACAAGCTGCACATTCTCAGTGACTGACTAGAGCCAGAAAGAAAATGAAAAAAGGAAAAGGGGAAAAAATGAAGGGACTAGAAGGGGTGGGGGGGAGAAAAACCAGGGAGGCAGGCTTCCAAAGCCAGTGCCCTCACACTGCATGCACACTCTCATAAAGAAGCTCAGTCCAGAGCCCTTGAATGGGAGTAGACCAAATCATCCTATCAAAAAGCTCAGAAGGTGACGTCAGGGACACACACCACCACTTGGTGCTCCTAACTCAATCCTCTCTTCCCTGCTCTCCACACATCTTTCAATCGGACATGTTGCCATGGAGACTGGTCGGCTCTGCAAATGATGCAGGGATGCAGGAAATGTCTTCCATGGATGCTGAAGCTATTTTCTCTGAAGGCTATCTGGCCCCGTGCAAAGAGAAAATAGGAGTTGGTAATAAAATAACATCAAATAAAGCACATGAGGATTTGAAGGGACCCGGAGGGCATTATGTCCGACATCTTGCTCCCAGGGACAAAGACATCTATTCAAAGTTTCCTTGATGTATTTACTGGTCTACTGTAATCACACGTTCTGAATCTGAAAAATAACATTTTAAAAAATAGAGGTGGGGGAAGCAAACTTTGACTCTTATCTAAGTGAACATTAACTTTTCTTTAGTCCTTTCAACAATGACCCTAAAAATAATATCTGAGAATGTACAGAACAGAGTGAGAAGAAGTAGTGAATGAGTCATCATTTTCAAAACTTCTCTCCGAAGAAAAGGTTTACTCACAAACACCCATATTGAATGAGCTTTTTCCATGCTTCCAGGGAAACAAAAAACTTGTGTGCTTTTAAGAAATATAATACACAACCAAGAAAAATTTGTAATAAAGCTAATTACTAGATTTGAATGTCTTCTATCTCCAATGATGACAGCTGAAACATTATCATACATCTCTAGGTTCTGTCACTGTGCCTGATCTCCAGTCTCACAATATCAACTCTGACTTCAACTCCTCATTTTCATTCACCCCCCACATGTCAATTATAGCCAGACTTGGTCATTTCTACCCCTACAGTATCTCTCACTGCCTGTCCACTCACAATCAGCACTCTAGTTCAATGATCTCTCACTTGGACTATTATAATATCTTTCTGATTGTCTTCCTTGCTCCAAGTCTCTCCCCACCCTAACTTTTCTTCCTCAATGCAGCCAAAGTAGAAAATAGATAAAGTCATACTCCTCAATAAACTCTAGTAGTTCCCTGTTACCTCAAGGTTCAAATTTAAACTTTTGTCACCAATAGCCTGGTCCCAACACATTGCTCCCTTTCTCACAAACCACAATTCAGTCAACTGGACACATTTTTAACAAAGATTAGTCCCCTACCCAACAGACTTAACACTCAGACCTTAGCAGCCACATGACTCTCATTCTTATTGGGCCAGGCATCCATGTCCTGTTGAGTCTCCAAGAAGAAAAAAAATCATTATAACTTCTCACAGAGGTTTACTCAACCCTTTGAGCTCTACCCTTCTTGCCAAGTCTGTAGAGACAGAGATAGCTTGTAATCCACATTCAGGAAAATAAAAATACTTCTGAGTTGTATTATAAGTACACAATCCTATTGCAACACAGAAAAGAACGGAGAGGGGAAAAGAGAGAATCAATTCATTACAGCACCTGCCTCCATAAATAATCTACTAATTTGGCTATAAATATATGTCCTCCTATTCCTTTGCAACCAAATTATTCTGAAACCTGAAGCTCACATGAAAGTAGCTCTGCTTCCAAGTAAGTCCCCCAAGAGACTATAATTTTCTTGAGAACAGGACCATTTCTCTTGTTTGCCTGTATATTTTCAGTATCTAGTCCAATACCTGGTGAACAGAAGTTAAATTTAAAAATAAAGATTTATTCCAATGAATTCCCTCCTGTCCAGTCTGACTGAGGGTCAATATCCCTATCCTATTTTTCTCAAGCTTAAAACTCAAAAATCTATGGTGTCACACACACATACCTAACATGTGTTATATGTACATGTATGTATGGACATATACTCTGGAAGTTTGTTGTATGTATTTCACCAGTTGCCACATATATATGCACATACATGCAAATGCTCATATGTGTATGTATATATACATGTACAGAGGTATATAATTTTCTCACACCTTTAGTGTTATTTTGTTAGCATGAGAACAAATGAAATACAGCAACTCCTTACTTCCTGTCATCCTTCCTCAGGCTGCCTACTTCAATTATTTTTATCTTGGGTTATGAAGTTTCTGATGAAGAGGAGTCTTTGGACTGTGCCCTCTTCACGAACAGAGTTAACACTGTACTAGCAATGGCCTTGGAACAAACCACTGGTCGCATGATTTCCTTGTCATAAGTAAAAAAAAAGTACTCCAGAGTTCTTGGTTTCCTTTTGTTTTTCCTTCCTATATACTGTATACTGCAAAGGTGACAGAATTGCTCATGAATGTTTTGCATATAATGCAAAAACACACACATATAGTTGAACATACATAAGAGATCCTCAAAAGTCATGTGGATATATAGGATTTTCTGCCTGGTTTAAAGGGTCCATCCAGAAAGTTTGCAAAAAAAAAGGGAATGTGCAAAGAAGGGTATAAAATACCAATCTACCAGAGTACCATATGAAACCCATACTTCACAGAGCAAATTTTAAAATAAGCAGGGCTTGCCTAGAGGGAAAAATCATGGACTCTCTTAAGAGAAAAGCATCCAGTGAGGGAAATAAAAAAATCAGAATACTCCATTCCAAAATTCAGAATGAGGGCTTTGACATAGAAATGCTATCTCAATCCTTTAATTTGAAAATTGGACTGAAGCAATGAGGATTGAGGGGACAACCTGATCCATATCTCATCCAGTTATGAAGAGGTTAAGAGTCAGCTTAAAACAAGAGAAACCTCAATTTGACTATAATCAAATCCAGAGCAAATATTGTAGTGGCAAAGATGGTGATGATGATGGGTGGTGGTAATGGTGATAAGCACTTATATAGCTCTTTAAAGTTTACAAAGAAAATTTGTAAGGGTGAATGTTGAAAACTATGTTTGCATATATTTTGAAAATAAAAATCTATTATTTAAAAAAGTAAAAATCTATTATTAAAAAATAATAAAGTTTGCAGAGAGCTCTACATATATCAACTCATTTGATTCTCATAAGAATCCTCTGAGTAAGAGCAAATTTATTATTTATTTTTATAATGATTTATAATAATAAATATTATTATGTATTTATAGATGAGAAAACTAAAGCTGGCTTCTTCAGGATAACACAGCTAAGTGCCTGGATTTGAATCCAGGTCTCATTACTCCAAGAACATTATCCTAAGCCACCATATATGGCCAGCACACAATTTACGTTGATTGGTTGATTTTCTACCAACCATAAATAAAAACTGTCATACCAAGCACCCACAAAAGCATCCCAGTTGAGTAGAGTTAGTTGTTAACCTAAACTCCACCAGTAGGACTCTATATGCCAGCGATTAGAACTGGTCAATCTCCCTTAACTCGGCTGCCCAATAGATCATCTGGTATTATTCTTCCAGCACACACACACACACACACACACACACACACACACACACACACACACACACACACACACACACACACACACTCTCTCTCTCTCTCTCTCTTTCTCTCTCTCTCTCTCTCTCACACACACACACACACACACACACACACACACACACACACACACACATATATATACATATATAATTAAGCCTCTCATTAGACTTTTTTTTTCTGTTTCTCAGGTCAGATATACCTTAATTCAACTGAATTTAACTCAATATTTATTAATCATCACACTTTATGTAGTTAATTACGTTAGGTGCTGGGGATACAAAAATTAAAAGCAATTACACAATCCTTGTCTGAAACAATCTTACAAGGATAGGGCAAGTATAAAAATAGTATTCATATAAAATACAGTATAAGTGCAAAATAGAAATCCAGGGGGAAAAAACTGCTCTAAGAACACTCTCAGCTGGAGGATGGAAAGGAGAAAGGGAAAGAAGAGGGGAAAAGAAGGCTTTCTAAAGGAGGTAGTCCTTTAAGTGAGCCTGAGAAAGAATTTCAAAAGGAATACATTAAGATCAATATAAGGCAGCTATGTGGCACAGTGGCTAAAGTACTGGCCTTGAAACCAGGAACAGTCATCTTCCTTAGTTCTAATCCAGCTTCAGACACTTATTAGCCATGTGATTCTGGACAGTCATTTAAACCTGTGTGCCTCAGTTTCCTCATCTGTAAAATGACTTGGAAAAGGAAGAAAGCAAATTACTCCAGTGTCTCTGCCAAGAAAATCCCAAATGGGGTCATGAAGAGTAAATCACAGTTCAACAACAACAACAGTAAATACCTATATTCTATGCTTGGGTATGAGGGGAACTGCTTTTAATGCACAGAGGTAGAAGGTGATGGGGAAAGATCATCAAATAGTAGAGCCCAACAGAAATGTGAAGCATATCCAGAGAAGCGATGTGAAATAAGGTCAGAAAAAAATACTAGAGACAGACTATGGAAGACCTTAAATACTAGAATAAGGAAGTTGTATTTTATCAGAAAGACCCTAAAGATTATTGAGTAAGTCATGCTTCAAATTGTGAAATAAGAAAACTATTTTTGCAACTGTATAAAGAGTATAGGAGAAAGGGGAAAGATGGGAAGAAGGGAGATCAGTTAGGAGGCCACATAAGAAATGATGGCAGCATGAATAGAGGGGAGTGGATAGATGCCAGGGATGGGATTGACCATTGTGGGGGGCAGGAATACAATAAAGGGAAAGAGTCAAAGATGAATAACATTAAAAATTAAAAATTCAACTCCAGGTTTCTGAGAGGGCGGTTTGCCATCAACAGAAATATGCAAGTTAGGAGGAGAACGAAATCAGAAGCGAGTGAAAAGATGACAAATTCAATTTGGGACATTAACAGATTGAGAAGCCAGCAGCATATCCCAGTAGAGATATCCAAAAAGCAGTTAGAAATGCAGAAGATTATTAGGGAAGAGATACAGACTTAGGGGGCCACTGCATAAAGTGGATAATTGAACCATTAAGAACAGCTATAATTATCTAGGAAGGATATACAGTAAAGAAGCCCTAAGACAAAGCATGTGGGGACACTAGCATGAAATAGCAGTTGGGAGGAAGATGAGTAATAGAAGTACCTGGACAGGTGGGTGGGGGCCTAGAACAAATCAAAGAAAGCTAAGTCAGAGAAACATAGCTAAGAGGAAGAAGAGGTGACAGAGTTCAATACGGTAATAGAGTCCAGAAGAATGAAAACTATTAAGTCTACTGAATTTGGCAATCGTGAAGTCATTGGTGACTTCCATTGGATGTGAGCTCTTAGAGAACAGGGACTGAATTTCTATTTCTTTGTAGGTGTCAGTGTTTAGCATACCCCTTGGCACATAGCAGGTACTTAAAAATATTTAATAACTGCTCTCCATGTCATGGGGCTGAGCAAATACAGCCTTAGATTTGAAGTCAGGAAGCCCATGGACTAAATCCTGCCTAACACACTTCTTAGCTGCGTGGGCCTGAGCAAAGCATTCAATTCTGAGCTTCAGTTCTTCATTCATTGAGGGGATATAATAATGCCTGCCTCTGAAGGTTGTTGTGGGGGATCAAAAGAAATATTTGTAAGGTGTTTTGCCAAAAAGGGAGGGAGGGAGGGAGGGAGGAAGGTAGGGAGGAAGGGAGGAAGGAAGGGAGGAAGGGAGGGAGGGAGGGAGGGAGGGAGGAAGGAAGGAAGGAAGGGAGGGAGGGAGGGAGGGAGGGAGGGAAAGGAAAGGGGGAAAAAAGATACAACTGATTGACCTTGGAGGTGATGGTTTCAATAGCCTAGAAGACCCAGAAGACAGAATGAAAATGGTTAAAAGCCTTTTAGATTACAAAGGTCTGAGAAGTGGATGAGCAGTAACAAAGTGGAGGCAGAAATTGTTTCTGGTTATGAAAGGAAGACCGGATACAAATGTTTACTGGAAAGCATGGCAAGGTCAAGGGAAAATCATCCATTTTGGGCTAAAGGAGCCTCCAGGGTTCTCTAATCCAAGTCCTTCATTTTATAAACAAGGAAACCAAAGTCCATGGAAGGCAGTTCTCCAAGATCACCAAGAAAACAGAAGGGAAAGCTAAAATTCAAGCCTGGTTCTTAAGACTCCAAATGTATCATTCTTTCTGCTGTATCAGAACTAACTAACTAACTTCTAACTAACCCTAAACCTAAACCTAACCTAAGTTTTTCAAAGATGGGTGTTACCTAAAGGTATTTGAATGAACAACAGAATAAACTACTAAGGAAAACCAGAAGGAGATGGGATCAAGGAAAAAAACCAGAGTGGGTTGGGAAATGAATTAGGACACTTCACTTACTAAGAAGGGAGCAAAGAAGAGAGAAGACTGAGAGGTGTTGATGAAAAAGACAAAAGGAAACGATGGGACTCGATTTTCTCTTAAAGTTAGAGGCAAGGTCATCTTCTGAATGAATGGCATTAGGGATTTAAGAAGAGTTTTGGAACAATTGCAGGAGTGTGATGGAGAGTTAATCAGGGATGCAAGAAAGACTGCAGGAGAGAATATACAAGCAAGAGAATATGAACCCAGTTAGCACAGCTGCCTGACTTCCTCCAATAGCATTTAATAGCTAGGAAGTAGACACTATAAGGCCACTAGTATTAGGACAGGAGATCCAGGGATTCAAGGGTGGAAGGTAGCCCTTTGCTATCCCAATTAACCATAAGGTCAAGACCAAGGGTTATCAAACTGTGGCCTGCTGAGGACATTTATGCTGCCCTCTGGATTATGGTAAATGGGCTGAGGGGCGGAGACAGAGTGTGAGTTTTTGTTTTTTATTGTAGTCTGAAAGACAAGGAACTGGCTCCCTATTTTAAAAGTTTGAGGACCACTGGTCAAGACTATGAAAAAAAGGAAAATCAACTAGAAGAGAGGCAAGAATTGAGGAACCAGAAATCAATGCAGATGAAGAGTAAGTTTAAAAGGAATAAGAGTAAATGAAGCATAGAGATAATCAAAAATGTTGGTTTTCACCCATTCCTAACCAGCTCCTTCCACATTGTTTTCAGGGTCAGTCATTCCCACAAGCTCCAAGGAAAAAGTCAATTTATTCATCCAAACAAAAAGGTCAGAGTGTTTGCCTGACACATTCCAAAGTTTGCAAAGAAAAGGGGAAAATCATCTTCTCAAATGGACACCTCAATTGAACTTATCCAATGTAGCTGATCTGATGTCCAAATACCTTCAACTGGTCTTCAGCTCCTGAATCAATAGATAACCAATAGAAATGATGTTTTACCAAAAAATGTTTTCCTCTCCTGATTGATTTGAAATAATGATCAGTTAAATAAAACAGGGTGCCTTTGGGATAGCTTGGATTTTTTTTTAAATCACAATCACCATCGAGAGATTCTACACTGATAACAGATGGCATGGTGTTAATGAACAGCTTGCCATCAAGTATCCTTAACTACCCTTCCCTCTCCGTCTGCCTTAAAAAAAAATCTGCTTTCAAGACTAATATAAAACCACCTCTCACTGCACATGTATAGTCCCTCTCCACTTTTCACCCCATCCACACATCAAAAAGAAAAAAAGCAAGATTGTGCTTTTGTACAATAGCTTCAAAAATGCAGCATGAAATTCTATAAAAGTTGACTAGACAAAATGTACAGGATCTTTGACTGACTATCATTAAAATTAATCTGAACCCCAGGGGAAGAGGAAAAGGGAATCACACATATCTACGGATTTGCCTTATGTCAGCAGAACCTTCAATAGAGAAAGGGTGATTCAAAACCATTTGGTATTGGCTGAGAAATAGACTGGTCGATCAGTGGAACAGATTAGATACAAAGGACAAAAAAGGGTACATCTATAGCAATCTAGTGTTTGATAAACCCAAAGATACCAACACTTGGGATAAAAATTCATTATTTGAAAAAAACTGTTGGGAAAACTGGAAATTAGTATGGCAGAAATTAGATATGGATCCACACTTAACACCATATACCAAGGTAAGATCAAAATGGGTCCATGACTTAGGCATAAAGAATGAGATCATAAATAGATTAGAGGAAGAGAGCATAGTCTACCTCTCAGACCTGTGGAGGAGGAAGGAATCTATGACCAGAGGAGAACTAGAGATCATTATTGATCACAAAATAGAAGATTTTGATTACATCAAACTAAAAAGTTTCTGTACAAATAATACTAATGCAAACAAGATTAGAAGGGAAGTAACAAATTGGGAAAATATTTTTACACTTAAAGGTTCTGATAAAAGTCTCATTTCCAAAATATATAGAGAACTGACCCTAATTTATAAGAAATCAAACCATTCTCCAATTGATAAATGGTCAAAGGATATGAACAGACAATTCTCAGATGAAGAAATTGAAACTATATCCACGCATATGAAAGAGTGTTCCAAATCACTACTGATCAGAGAAATGCAAATTAAGACAACTCTGAGATACCACTACACACCTGTCAGATTGGCTAAGATGACAGGAACAAATAATGATGAATGTTGGAGGGGATGTGGGAAAACTGGGACACTAATACATTGTTGGTGGAGTTGTGAAAGAATCCAGACATTCTGAAGAACAATCTGGAACTATGCCCAACAAGTTATCAAACTGTGCATACCCTTTGATCCAGCATTGCTGTTATTGGGCTTATATCCCAAAGAAATAGCAAAGAGTGGAAAGGGACCTGTATGTGCCAAAATGTTTGTGGCGGCTCTTTTTGTTGTAGCTAGAAACTGGAAGATGGATGGATGTCCATCAATTGGAGAATGGTTGGGTAAATTATGGTATATGAAGGCTATGGAATATTATTGCTCTGTAAGAAATGACCAGCAGGAGGAATACAGAGAGGCTTGGAGAGACTTGCATCAACTGATGCTGAGTGAAATGAACAGAACCAGAAGATCACTATACACTTCAACAACAATACTGTATGAGGATGTATTCTGATGGAAGTGGAAATCTTCAACATAAAGAAGAGCCAACTCACTTCCAGTTGATCAATGATGGACAGAAACAACTAAACCCAGAGAAGGAACCCTGGGAATTGAATATAAACTGTTAGCACTACTGTCTATCTATCCAAGTTACTTATACCTTCGGAATCCAATACTTATTGTGTAACAAGAAAATTGGATTTACACACATATATTGTATCTAGGTTATACTGTAACACATGTAAAATGTATGGGATTGCCTGTCATCTAGGGGAGGGAGTAGAGGGAAGGAGGGGAAAATCTGGAAAAATGAATACAAGGGATAATGTTATATAAAAAAATTACTCATGCATATATACTGTCAAAATGTATAATTATAAAATTAATAAAAATTAAAAAATAAAGTTATAAAATAAAAAAATTAAAAATAGAGAAAGGGTGATTGAACTAGCTAGCTAGTTGCTTGTAATAGACTTCACTCTGCTAATGAAGAACAAAATATGGAACCATAGATGAACTGGAAATCCAAAGCAAATTGTGATCCTCTAATAACCAATCCTCCACCTAATCCCCTGACTTCTGTGCTGATTTTGTGGGAGTGGGAAATATCACAGAATGCTAAGCTGCAATTGAATGTATTTCTCACAGCATTCCAGCTATGTCTTAGTCTACATGCTGCAAAGGAAAATTGGTAATCTGCAAAGTATCCTTTCATCCCACTTCTACTTTTTATTTATTTTCCCTCTTAAGGAAGATAAATTCAGTATCACCAGAAAGAATGAGCAAAATGAGCCTATGTGCAGCTAAAGGGGAAAATCTTTAGCCAAACAAGAGACTGGCATGATCAGAAAAGATCAAACACTCTGGATTATACAAAATTAAAAAGCTTTTGACTAAACAAAATCAATGCAGCCAGAAAAGTGAAATGAGAGAAGCAGAGGCATATAATGGAAAAGGACACAATACCTGGAGTCTGAAGTTCTGTGTTTTAATGCTAATTCTGCAACTTAATACCTATTTAATTTTGAAGGGATTTTAATCTCTCTGGACCTCTCCAGGCATTTGTAAAATGAGGTGTTGAAATAGATAACACTGAAGGTCCCTTTTTACTCTAAATCTATAAATAAAAAGAGGTTGTGGAGAGGAGGAACAAAAACAAAATTGCATGAAGTATCTTTGGGAAAGAAAATGTATAGGGAAAAGACACAAATATGTGAGACCAAAAGGCATTCTTCAATAGATAGTGGTCAAAGGATGTGAAAATAGTTTCCAAACTTCAATCAGTAACCGTATAAAAGATGCTTCAATTCACTAAGAAAAGGAATGAAAATTAAAAACTCTAAGGTTTTGCATCATACCACTTGGCAAAGACAAAGATGAAAAAAGTCCATGCTAGACAGACATACCTGGTTGAGCTGTGAGTTGATCCAACCAGAGTGAAAGACAATTTGCAAACAGATAAGAAAAGTCATCCCCTCTGATTCCGGTGATCCCTGGGCATAAATGTGCCCACTGACAAACCATTAAGGAGGTCAAAGAAATAAAAATTATACATGCCAAAAGATTTATAGCTACATTTTGTGTGTTGTGAGAAATGGATGGGCATTTGGGGTTTGCACAGTTATGAAAATTAAATTGAAGAAATGAAATTTAAATCAGAAAACAAACCCACATGGACATCAAAGAATAATTAAGTATGGAGTTTATGTTCCCCCAAAAGAACATGAGCTCCTTGGGGGCAGGGACTGACTTTTGTAATCAGGGGTGGTGGCCTGAAATTTGAAAAGAATCTTTTGTTCTTTGTCCTTAACCCTCCACTATGATCTTCACCCTTCTAGAATGTAAACTTTTTGGGAACAGGGATGAGGGGTGCAGAGTCACATTCTGTAACTTCTATAACATCCAATTAGTAGGGAATCACGGGAGCGACTTGTGCTTCAGGATAGGAAAGAAAATGCTGCCTTTGAAGTTTCAAAGGCGTGTCTACTTGCTTAGGTACCGATTCTTGGAAGAATGTAAAATAAATCTTTCCTGCATTCATCAATTAGTGAGTCAGTAAAGTTCTTGCTAAGATATTGTGTTTCTCAAAACTAATGCAAACAAGATTAGAAGGGAAGTAACAAATTGGGAAAATATTTTTACAGTTAAAGGTTCTGATAAAGGTCTCATTTACAAAATATATAGAGAACTGACCCTAATTTATAAGAAATCAAATCATTCTCCAATAGATAAATGGTCAAAGGATATGAACAGACAATTCTCAGATGATGAAATTGAAACTATTTCCACTCACATGAAAGAGTGTTCCAAATCACTACTGATCAGAGAAATGCAAATTAAGACAACTCTGAGATACCACTACACACCTGTCAGATTGGCTAAGATGACGAATGTTGGAGGGGATGTGGGAAAACTGGGACACTAATACATTATTGGTGGAGTTGTGAAAGAATCCAGCCATTCTGAAGAACAATCTGGAACTATGCCCAACAAGTGATCAAACTGTGCATACCCTTTGATCCAGCATTGCTGTTATTGGGCTTATATCCCAAAGAAATACTAAAGAGGGGAAAGGGACCTGTATGTGCCAAAATGTTTGTGGCAGCTCTTTTTGTAGTGGCTAGAAACTGGAAGATGAATGGATGTCCATCAATTGGAGAATGGTTGAGTAAATTATGGTATATGAATGTTATGGAATATTATTGCTCTGTAAGAAATGACCAGCAGGAGGAATACAGAGAGGCTTGGAGAGACTTACATGAACTGATGCTGAGTGAAATGAGCAGAACCAGAAGATCACTATACACTTCAACAACAATACTGTATGAGGATGTATTCTGATGGAAGTGGAAATCTTCAACATAAAGAAAAACCAACTCACTTCCAGTTGATCAATGATGGACAGGGGTAGCTACACCCAGAGAAGAAACACTGGGAATTGAATGTAAACTGTTAGCACTACTGTCTATCTACCCAGGTTACTTATACCTTCGGAATCCAATTCTTAACGTGCAACAAGAAAATTGGATTTACACACATATATTATATCTAGGTTATACTGTAACACATGTAAAATGTATGGGATTGCCTGTCATCTAAGAGAGGGAGTAGAGGGAGAGAGGGGTAAATTTGGAAAAATGAATACAAGGGATAATGTTATATAAAAAAATTACTCATGCATATATACTGTCAAAAATGTATAATTATAAAATTAATTTTAAAATAATTTTAAAAATTTTTAAAAATAATATATTGTTTCTTACATGTATGATTGCAAAAAAAATCAAAAATTAAAAACACCAGTAGTCCAAAGATTGTTCAATAGCTGAACATACTGTAGCATATGGACATGATCTAATATAATTGCATTATAAGTAAATATATATGTGTATATATAATGTTATTAAAGGTAGAAATTTTTAAAAGATGACAAATTTAGAGAAAAAATGGGAAATGAGAAGAACTGCTACAAAATGGACTGCTCCAAGAATATAAAATACACGATGGCTACATTAAAGCAAATTAAAATAACTCATTTTTATATTTTCTTCCACAATAAACAAAACCCTTAAATTTGTGTATTGCCTTCCAAATAATTCTAATAGCCTTTTGTTTGATTTTTTTTTATGGATCTGATTTTAAAAATAAATAAATAAATTCAATTTGGGGGCAGGTAGGTGACACAGTGGATAAAGTACTTCTGGAGCCAGAAGGACCCAAGTTCAAAAATTGACTTCAAACTCTGTGATCCTGGCCAAGTAACTTAAGCCCAATTACCACACAAAACAACCAAAAGACGAAAGGAAAAAAAAAAAGATAAACTTCTATAAGAAAATATTTGTGACTTCTTGATGTTTCTTACAGTTCAGGCAAAATGCTATTATATTTTGAACAACTTGTAATTGTCTAGTAGAGATAATAATAAATAGGATGGTAATATCAGGAAGATCTCAGAAACTGAAGAACTATAAAAAGTAACTGCACACAATGGACAGTGATGATCATTTTACACATACATACCACAGGAAAAAAAATTAGCTTCTGTTACTATAACTATTTATGATCATGTTGCACATGTGTATTTGTCTCAGAGCCAACACAGCTGCAAACTATAAGAGCATTGGTTCTCAAGGTAGCCAGAAAAGGAAATCTTGAATTTAAAAAGTGCTACATCTAACAAATCTGTTGTATTAAAAAGCTCAGAAAACTTTCCAGCAAGTTAAACCAATGGCTAGGCTCTATGTTGTAAAAAAAAACCTCATAACTTTTTTTGTTATTGTTGTT
The DNA here is from genome assembly GCF_048593235.1 of Sminthopsis crassicaudata. Lineage (NCBI taxonomy): Eukaryota > Metazoa > Chordata > Mammalia > Dasyuromorphia > Dasyuridae > Sminthopsis > Sminthopsis crassicaudata. The sequence goes on along the minus strand of NC_133621.1, from coordinate 42,595,057 downwards.
GTTGCTGAGGCAATTGGGGTTAAGTGACTTGCCCAGGGTCATACAGCTAGTATTAAGTGTCTGAGGCCAGATTTGAACTCAGATTCTCCTAACTTCAGGGCAGCATCTGTACCATCTTGCTAGCTGCACCTCAAAAGTTTCTTAATATACAAATCTGATGAGCCACTTCCCTGCTCTAAAAATTTCAGTGGCTCCCTATTATCAGGTTTCTGTCGTTCATTAGTAAATTTGAAAAACACATGATTTATTTTAATATGTATGGGAAAAGCTTGGCAAATGAAAATAAATTGTTTTCCTCAAAGTCAGAAAGATTTAAGTTCAATCTTGTCTCTGACATTATACCCCTATATTCATGGGCAAATCTCAACCTCTCGGTACCCCAGGACACTATTTAAGACTAAGTTACAGACACTAATCAGCAACCCTAATTAATTAATGCCTAAAGCAATGAAATAACAGATCCAGATCCAAATGACAGTACAATGGGCACATGGTTAGATTTATGAGTCTTTTATTCAATAGCATTTATAGTTGTAGGACAAACTCTATCCAGATAACTTGGAAAATTCTGAATCCTAGGATTTCAGAGCCGAAGGAGATCTTTGAAATCCTGTAGGTTAGTCCTGTTATTTAACAGATAGGGTAACAATAAGTGACAAAAAGTCCTTGAGTCTCAGAAGAGATGACAATCTGCATTTGAAGCAGGAATGCCCTATACCAGTGAAATTACAGATATAAAACTCAAACAAATTAGGAAGTTTTAATTTTTTATTGTTAAGCCATTTTATTGTTAAGCCATTGCAAGTCATGTGCAACTTTCTGTTATCCCATTTGGGGTTTTATTGGCAAAGATACTGGACTAGTTTGCCATTTTCTTTTCCAGCTCATTTTACAAATGAAGAAACTGAGGCAAATGACTTGTCCCCATAATCATACAGAAAGTATGTGGGGCCACTTTTGAACACAGATCTTACTACACTATCTTATATTTATTTACTTATATTGTCTTAAAATATTCCTCCCAATAGCTTATGATCATTGATATTAGTTTTGATCCTTTAAGGTCAAGTAGAATGACAACCCATCATATATTCAATAATTGCAAGTGTGTACCCTCTACACATCTCTTCTCCTGGCTTATACAACCCTACTTCCCTCTACCAATCCTCTTCAGCATGGAGAAAAAGTCCTATAGGGATTTTAGCTATCAACCTGGAAATAACGGCCTGATGTCTCTGATGCAAGGAGCAGTCTTGTTAAGTCCAGAGAGGCTCGTCACAATTAGCTAGGCCAAAAGGTGGGCTTTTTCTGCACCAACATCTGATGAAGATCATACAGAGAAACTGCATTAGTGGGGGAGATCTTGAAAAACAGTGGAAGGATCTGCTGGTCAGGAACCCATTTTCCCAGCTAGCCTCCCATCCTTGGATTCCAACATATCAGCTGTATGATCTTCAAGTTCAAGCCTATCAACTGATCCATTAGCAACAAGGAAAGAGGCTATTTTGAAGAAAAGACTACTCTGGTTATGAAATACCTTTGTGCATCTGACTTTTGGTTAAAAAGACAAGAGCAAAGATGTCTCTTTGTCTTTGGAGGGTATCTGACATCAGAATCTTTAAATACAAATACAGTAAACTCATCAATGTATTGATTTTCTTAAATGTTTTCACTCAAAATACCAAAAAGAGACAAATAACAGCTGACATTTATAGATTGCTTTTAGGGTTACTAAGCATTTTACATGGTGCCAACCATTATCTCACTTGACCTTTATAATAACCCTGAAAAATAGCTAGCCCAGGTCCTATTAACTATTTCCAAGATGAGGAAATTGAGGCTCAAAGAGGTTAAGTAATTTCCTCATGCTCATACAGCTGGTGAGGGCTGAAATTCAAACCCAGATTTCTGAGGTTTCTCAAATTTCTCAAACCCAGAGACATGGCTGCATCCTAAAGAGTGGTGCCTGATTGTCTGCATTGGATCAAAGCAGGATGAAAGGGAAAAGAGAGTAGTGAGAAAAACAAAACGGTAGCAACTGTCTCTCAATAAAATGCACACTCCTTGAGAGCAGGAATGATTTTATTTTTTTTTATTAAAGCTTTTTTATTTTCAAAACACATGCATGGATAATGTTTCAACATTAACCCCTGCAAAATCTTGGGTTCTAATTCCCCCCACTTCTCCCAAATCCTCCCTAGACAGCAAGCAATTCAATATAAACATCTGAAATTCTTCTATAGATATTTCCACAATTATGCTGCACAAGAAAAATCAAATCAAAAAGGGAAAAAACTGAGAAAGAAAACAAAATGCAAACAAATAACAACAGAAAGAGTAAAAATGCTATGTTGTGATTCTCACTTAGTTCCCACAGTCCTCTCTCTGGGTACAGATGGCTCTCTTAATCACAAGGTCACTAGAACTGGCCTGAATCATCTAATTGTTGAAAAGAGCCCCGTCCAGGAATTATTTGATTTTGACTCTGTGACCCCCAAAGAGGTCATGTTTATTGGTTGGCTGATTGACTTACCCAAGGCCACATTGCCATTTTAAGGCAGAAACCAGAATTTTAATTCAGAGCTCTTCTTCTCATTGTTATAGTCAACAAGGGGTTAACCTGGACTAAAGGGGTCTGCTTTGGCAATAGCTGGCTTACCCATAAGGACACAGCATGGCAACACACCTGGCTGCTGATCTGTTCCCTCCCCAACCTTATTTGATGAGAGACGGAGCTGCATTTTAAAGATGGATGCTTGTTTGTCAGGGTTGAAATGAAGCAAGAAGAAAGGAAAATAAGAGCAGTAAGAAAAAATGATGGGAAGAAACACCAAAAGGAATCAGGGCTTTAATGTGATCCCAAGGATGATCAGCATCTGACTGAAGATACTAACTTTGGACCAAAGACAGGTGCAGGGGTTATTAATGCAGATGAATGTTAATGGTTGTATAATGAAAGTAAATAAAGGAGGAATGGAGAATGATTGATTGACATTGAAGGGAAAGGAAGGAGAAGAAAGGAAGATATCTGCCAGTGACATAGGGAAGGGCAGAAAGAAGAATTTGGCAGAGGAAATATAATGTCCAATATTACCATAGGGGGAGGCAAGAGAGAGACACTTAACCAATGCAAGCCCAAAAAGCTTGTCCTTACTCCTGTTTAACCAGAGCTAGACCACCTCAATCATAGATTTAAATCCAGATTTAGCCTATGTTACTCTGTGACCTTGGAAGCCCATAAGAAAGAGGGATCAGGGAGCAGTGATCTTGCTACACTAATTCAATAACGCAGCAAGAAAAGAGGAAGTCACATTCACTTTAATCAGAATCAACCGACATTTGTAAAGGGCCTACTATGTGCCAAGCTCTGTGCTAAGCTCTGGGGATGCAAAGAAAGACAAAAGACAGTCCCTGTTTTTAAGGAGCTCGAAGCCTAATGAGGGAGGCAACCCCCAACTACAAATAGCTCTGGAAAGACAAGATAGAGATGGGATAAACTGGAGAGAAACAACTGAGGGAAGGAATTGAGAAGAAAGACTGAGAAAGGCTTCTTGCAGAAATTTGATATGGGAATTTAAAAGAAGCCAGGAGGCAGAAATGAGAAGGGAGAGAGTTCTGGGCATGGAGAACAGCCAATAAAAGTACTTGGAAGGCAGGAGATGAGAGTGCTAAAATCTACTTCGTCTAAGTCCTAAGACCACCAAGTAGGCCAGGATCACTTTAAAATCCCAAAAGTATGTTCAGGGCAACGGGATTTAAGAGCAGTAAGGATCTAGGAAACTGGTACCAAATCATTGTTCCTAAATTTTAAAAAAATCAGAACAGGAACTCTTTGAAGGGAAAGACTGAAACGTAAGCTATAAAAGCTGATAATTGTTTGTTGAATGGGAAGTGCAGACAATGTGGTGTAGAACTCTGGAATCAGGAAGATCCAAGTCTCGGATACTTTCTAGCTGTGTGACCCAAGAGAAGGTTCAATGTCTCTGGGCTGTGACACTTGCAAAATGAGAGTGCTTGGACTTTTTGCTTTCATTGTCTCATTTTTTTAAGTGTAAATGAGTGAAATATGGTCTAGAAAAGCTAAACACTAAGAGGAAGGCATTCTGAAAGCAGGCGCCCTCAGCACCCAGATAGGATTGGCAAGCCTGCCAGGAACACACACCTCTTTCTCTTGGCATCTTAATAAGGTTACCAGAAGACCTGAGGCGTGGAAAAAAATGAAGTGGCCGTTTAGCTGACAGACATTGAAAGTGATTCTAGCACAGAAACTACTGAGGCTGACTCCCTTGTAGGAAGGATAACATGGGTTTTTCTGGGAAAGGTTGGGTTTTAGTTGTTTACTTAAGTTCCATAAATGTAGATCCTTTCTCCCTGTTTTCTATGATTTTAATAATCAGCATAACTTTGATATGTGTATATATATATATATACATATATATATATATATATGTATATATATATATATATATATATGGTTATACATATGGTTATAAGACAGCTAGGTGGCACAAAAAATAAGAGTGCCCAGCCTGGAGTCAAGAAGATCTCAGTTCAAATCCAGCCTCAGACACTTACCAGCTCTGTGACTATGGGCAAATCACTTAACTCTGTTTGCCTCAGTTTCCTCATTTGAAAAATGAGCTGGAGAAGGAAATGACAACCATGAAATCCAAAATGAGGTCATGAAGAGTTTGTAACAACTGGAAAAAACAAAAAAATTCTCTTTCCCCCTTTTTTTAAGAAAACAATGATTCATCATCAGGATAGGAAGTTTTGAAAATTCTGACTGGAGGCTTTGAAAGGTCAAGTATATTGATTCTCTATATATCTTAATGGTATTGTAAGTGTATATATATATATATTTATGATAAATGTGAATGTCCATATATGCTCTAATTTATTTGTGAAAATTATTTGTGTACAAGCTAGAGATATTGTTAATGAAAATATGAGAAAGAAAACAGGAAGGCTTTTTCTCCAACACACTTTTCTCCATTAAATCATATCCTCTCTGCTGCCCAATTAACTGAAAGGTATAAAAATGAAAAGATTCCCCATTATTCATTAATGTTTTTAAAAGTATGAAGGGGAGCAGTGTGTAATATGTTAGCAGAAAGCCAGATTTTGAAGGACTTTAAATGTCCAATGCAGCTTGCATTGTATCCTTAAAAACAAGAAACAGAAGCTTCTTGAAGGGTAGAATGTTATATTTTTGCTTTTGGAATAATTATGTGGCAACTATGTAGAAGATGGATTATCAAGAAGAGAGAATGGAGGCAAGAAGAGCAAATACAAGGTACTGGTGAGAGGGGGAGAGAGCCTGAATTAGGGTGGTGGCCATGAGTAGCAAAAGGGGAACAGATGTAGCAAGCATATTGTGGAGGTGGAATCAGCATGATTTGGCAGCTAATTAGTTATGTGAGATATTCAAGATAAGTGAGATATTCCAAAGTGAGCAAAATTATTGTGGACATATTTAAATATTCATTTATGACACTGGCTATTTACACCATTGGAAGGAAGGAAGGGAGGGAGGAAGAGAGGGAAAAAGGGAGGGAAAAAGGAAGAAGGGAGAGAGGGACTGAAGAAAGGAGAGAGAGAGAGGAAAGAAGACAAAAAAGAGATCCATCATTTTCCCTATAGAAAAGTTTATTTGACCATTCAGTAAAATGGGAAGAGCCAAATCAGATGTGGGGACCCTCTTTGTTCTTAGCTACAGCTATTTGAGAACTGGTTTTATCAAAACAAAACAAAACAAAACAAAACAAAAACAAAGCCTCCAGAATAGAGAGAAGGGAGAGAAAGATTTTTCATCAATTCTGACACCTAATCCAGATTTTCCTCTGATTTGCTTCCTAGCAGTCACAAAATCCTTGTGAAACACTTTCAATGATGGAGAAGCTATTTTAAAAGGAAAATATGTGAGATTAGGAATGGAAAGTATCAGGCAGGCATTAGAGATCACCTTTTCCCCATGACTGAGAGGTAGACAAAGAGAGGCCTTGTTTAGTTTAAATCATAAGTAAATTAATTTAAACTGTCCATGGGAATAGGTTAGGAAAGAAGCAATTACAAAAATTTACCCATAAAAATACATATGTTTGTTGTGAAAGCTTTTTTTCTTATGTTCAATATCCTGGTTTGAAGTCTCATAGTACAGAAGAAAAAAAGCTTATAGTCAGAAAAAATAACAGGATCACAGATGTAGGACTGGAAGGGATATTGAAAGTTAGTGAGGACAAATCCTCATTATACAAATGAGGAAACTCAAACTGAGAGAGAGATAAGTTCCACTTATGTGAAGTTACACAGATAATAAGTATCTGAAGATGGATTTTAATCCGGACCAACGTTCTATACACTGTGACCTGGGTTCAAAACTTGACTCTCCAGTTTAGAACTATGCCCAGAGGGCTATAAAACTGTGCATACCTTTTGATCCAGAAGTCTCACTACTGGGTCTATATTCTAAAGAGATCATAAAAGATGGAAAAGGACTCATATGTGCAAAAATGTTTGTAGCAGCTCTCTTGAAGTGGAAATTGAAGGATGTTCATCAGATGGGGAAATGAATAAGTTATATATATAAAAGTAATGGAATATTACTGCTCATTTCAGAAAAGCCTGAAAAGACTTACAAAAACTGATGCTGAGTGAAGTAAGCAGAACCAGGAAACACTGTATAGAAAAACAGCAAGATTATGTGATAATCAACTATGAGACTTAGAACTTCTCATCAATACAGCGATCCAAGACAATTCCAATAATCTTGAGATAGAAAATGCCGTTCATTTCTAAAAAAAAAAAAAAAAAAGAACTATGGGAACTGAAAGTAGATCAAAGCACACTATTTTCACTTTTTCTTGTTCGCTTGCTTTTTTCCTTCTCATTGTTTTTCCCTATTTGGTCTAATTTTTCTTGCACAACATAACTAATATGGGAATATGTTTAAAATATTGTATATGTATAAGTTATATCAGATTGCTATCTTGAGGAAAGGAGTGAGAAAAGAGGGAAAGAGAAAAAATAGGAACATAAAATCTTGCAGAAATGAATATAGTTTAAAACCTGAATGATCTGCCTTCAGTTTAGGGCTCTCTTTTTCATAGTCAAATTCAAAGATAGCCCTGAGAAACAAAAGCATTTATCTACTGAGATAGTAAAAGCATTATCTTTATGTGTATTTGGGGGGAAAATAAAATATTATTAGAAAAAAAAAAGACTTGACTCTCCAAATTTACTATATGAGCTCAGGTTAAAAATCATATGACATCTTTAGATCTCAATTTTCCTTAAATGTAAAATTAGGGAATTAGACTAACTAACCTCTAAAGTTTCTTCCAGCTCATCTTAAAATATGGCTTGTCTACCCATCATACTAAGAACAGATAGATTTTATAATGGATCCCCTAGCATCTGGCACAGTGTCTGGTACATAGAAAGTACTCACAAGTAGGATGGAGCACTGGAGTCAGGAAGGCTCATCTTCTGGATTTAAAAATCCAGTCTCAGACACTTACTAGTTATGTGAGCCTGGCCAAATCACTTATCCCTGTTTGCCTCGGTTTCCTCATCTATTAAATGAGCTGTAGATGGAAATGGCAAAACTACTTCAGTAGCTTTGCCAAGAAAAACCCAAAATGGGGTCACAGACTCAAGACATGACTGAAATGACTAAAAAGCAAGATTTCAAGAAGAATGACCCGTATTTGAGTCAATACAAGACTGTGATAAAATGCTAAATTTAGTGTTTCAGACTTGCACTATGCTTTGAATATACCCATCTTCTTAAAGGCTATATAATAATAGAGTTCAAGGCCAACTACATTAGCCGATCAATAAGTACTTATTAAGCACCTCTGAAGTAGGTGTTATTATCCTCATTTTACATTTTAGGAAAGTGAAGCAGAAAGTGGTTGAGTGACTTCTCCAGCTGGTTAGTATCTGAGGCAGTATTTGAACTTATGTATTCCTGACTAGGGCCAGGGATATATTCACTGAGTCATCTACCTCCTCAAAGAAAGGTAAAAATGCTCACTGTCTAGTGGAGGAGATAATTATGTACAAACAAGATATTTATAGGACAAATTGGAAATAATCCACAAAGGGAATATATTAAAATGAAAAGGGATTAATTAGGAAAGGTTTCCAGTAGGAGGAAGAATTTTGGCTGGGGCTGACCAAGCTGGAAAGCTTTTTGAAATGGTTCAGCAGTCTGCCTGAGTTCCAAACTGAGAAAGTATGAAAGCCTCATCCCCAGAGGGTGATGATCACCAGGGGACAAGAACCCCTCCAAAGAAGGGGAAAGCTGTGATCTACATCTATAGGATGATGTGCCTACACACAAAGGAAAGTGAAAATCTTTAAAGAATTGGTACCTACTATGCACTCACCACTATGTGCTTATCATAGAGCAGCAAGATGCAGAAGTATACATGGATTCAACTTAAATGAAACATAACATAGGCCCATAGAACAAGTCCCAATTCTCATCAACATCTCATTGTTCTTCTTCCAAATCCATCAAGGAAAGCTTTTACTTAACTATCAACCCAGGACATTTCCATGTCCTTTTTTTAGGTGTCTCTATCCAACTTTCAGATCTCTGAATGCTTTCTGATGATAAATACAGTCTCTAAAATGATTATTCCCTCTGATCTGCATTCCGTTTAGGGGCTTTTTTTTTTTTTTTATATGGCCACAGTCAAATTCAAAGGCAGCCCCGAGAAGCAAAAACATTTTTGTCTCGGGGTAGTAAGAATGTTTACAAGAAAGTAGGAGGGAAAGGATTTTTTTCCATTCTAAAAAAGTAAAAAGAAAATAGTAAAAGTCAATCAACAAGAACTTTGTTCCTGTTTTGCCCATAATATCCCAACTGCCTGGTGACAGACAGTATAAACAAAATAAGTGACCTGGCAAGGTGCTTTCTGTATGTCACAGGAGTCACCTTCCTGGGTTAATAAATGACAGATTCATATTTACATTTTTCTCAGTTTCAGCATGGACTCACCCTACATGGTCTCCTGCCCCCACCAGGTGTCTGAGGTATATGTCAAGGACAAAATGCACAGGTCATTTTAAAGCCTTTTGACTCTTTACAAGCCAATAGTAAGAAAAAGAGCTCACTGGGAATAACAAAGTAAAACCACATGCATTTAGAATGAACTCATAAGCCCAATGAAGGATAGAAATTTTTGTTGTGTTTTAAAGAGAAATGTTTTAAAGAGAATTATTTCAGTCACGCAAACTAATTACTGACAACTGTGCTGAGAACAGGCAGGGCTCCTGGGCCCATGTTAATGAGTACCAAAGAATCATTTGTAATTAAATACTCAATGTGTAAACAGATGCCACTGAAGTTGATTCTTTAAGAGGCTAGGGAATGTTTTGGGGATTTTTCATCAGATATGACAGAAGTGCATTTTGTCAGGACAGTCTGCTTTGAATTGTCATCAAATTCAAATTGGCAATATCCAGATTAATGAGGCGTCACCTAACCTACCACCACGTAAAGAACATATTATATATGAACATAATCTGAAAAAGGTGACTCACTAGGCAATCAGCTAATTATAATGGGAAGTGGTATGGCAGAGTGGGGGAGAGGATGGCTGAAACTGACATTAGAAGACCCGAGTTCAAATCTTATCTGCTACCTCTTAGTCAATCTTGGACAAATCATTTGAGCTTTCCAAGGTTCAAGTTTTCTCATCTGTAAAATGAAGATACTGAAAAAAGATCATCTTCTGGGTTTCTCCAAGTCTGTATCAATGATCCTATAATCTGGTCATTATGATTTGGGGGAATTATGGGGGAGTAGGGAGGAGGAAAGAGTAGGGCTCAGAACTGTAAGAAAATTCCCAATGTGGAAATTTCCTTTACCACTGAAGATTAAGTTCATTAGGAACAAGTTATTTAACATCAAATTGTCTTTGAGATTGGAAGATATAGTACAGAAGAAAGAATACTTGTTGCATAAATTGGACTACTTGCTCTCTGGGGAGGGGAGGGGGGGAAAGGAGAAGGATTTTACAAGGGTTAATGTTGAAGAATTATCCATGCATATGTTTTGAAACTAAAAAGCTTTAAGAAAAAAAGAAAAAGAATACTTATTAGAAAACATAAATGATTTGTCCAGGGTCACATTGCTAGTGTATGTCAAAGCCCTGAAGCTAAATCTTCCTGATTCCAACTCTGGTCCTTAATCTAATATCATGTCACTTATATTAATTATTATAATATTAATAATGAAATTAAGAAACCAGCATGGCATAGAAAATCTAATGATGTACAAGGCTTAGGTTCAGATCCCATCTCTAACACTTAAAAAAAATAAAATCAAAAATAGAGTTTCCCACTTTAGTTGTTTTTCAGTCATGGTTGACTTTTAATGCCCCCATTTGGAGTTTTCTTGGTAAAGATACTGAAATGGCTTGCCATTTCCTTTTGCAGTTCACTTTACAGATGAAGAAACTGAGGCAAAGTAACTTGCCTGGGGTCATACAGCTAATAAGTATCTAAGACCAGATTTAAACTCAAGAAGAGTCTTCCTAATTCAAAATCTGGCTCTCTATTCTCTGTGCCACCTAATTGCTCTCTACACATGTCAAACAGGAGGTCCAACAATATTCCCAAGTGCCTCTAGGACCAGATTAAAATGTAATTAGGAAATATTTAACAAAATGAACAACATATAGTCTGTTTGTCTTTTCAGTTCCTAAAACATAGTAGGTACTTAATCAATACTGTTGATTGACTAATTCAACTCTTAACAGTTTCTTTAATAACTTCATTATAGATGAAAGAAGAAATATATTGAAACAGTATACCCATTCTGGAAAACAAAATGAAACTATGTCCCCAGACTCACTAAATTTTGCAAGCTCTTTGCTCCCCTTGCCAGACCAAGACTCCAAAGAGGAAAAAGACCTATATGTACAAAAATATTTATAGCAACTCTTTTTATAGTGGCAAAGAACTAGAAACTCGGAGGGTGCCCAATAACTGCAGAAGGACTTAATGTGATGAAGTAATATGATATTGTTTAAGAAATTATAAAAGGGGATGGCTTTACAGAAATCTGGGAAGATTTATATGAAATGATACAGAATGAAGTGAGCAGAACCAAGATAATAATAATAATTACATATATATATATATGTATATATATACATATATATGTTACATAATATAATAAATATATATGGTAACAACACCATTCTAAAGACTGATAAGTTTGAGAGACAAGCACTCTGATCAATGCAATGGCTAATCTTAATTCTAGATGCTCTCTAGTACTCCATCTCTTGACAAAGATGTGATAGATTCAAGATGTAGAATGAATAAACATTTTTAGACATGACCAATGCACGAATTTATTTGGATAGATTGACTATGCATACTTTTAATCAGCTTTTTAATTCTTTTTCATCTTCTAAATGGAGGGAAGAGAGAAAATATATGCTTGTTGATTGAAAAATAAAATATTTTAATGGATTATGCTAATTGGTTTAAAAACATCCTCAATCATGGTAACTGTAATGCCAAACTAAAACAGTACTATAAGCTCTAAAAAAGGATGGTCACTTACGAAAATACTTCAGCGTCTCTTCTATCTGTTCAGTTGTTAGGTCGATATTAGCATCAGGAGAAATGAGGGGAGTGTGGAGCCAGTCGTCGTGGTCATAACCATAGATTGTATCTGCTCTTAGCTTGTAATGGGGCAGTTGTTCCTCCAGTAGACTGATGATTTCAACTTCAGGAAGATCAGTACTATTGCACACATCTGAAAAGAAAGATTGAAAATATCAGGGATGACCCAAGGAGCTGTGCAAACTGGAGCAAACCACAAACCTCTCTGAACCTCAGTTTTCTCATCTGTTAAATGAGGGAGAGATCTTTAAGGTCTTTGCCAGATTTAATCCTACATTTTGTGCTTCCATAAATGCTCTTGCTATTTTACTTCTGCTCTATACCTATCAGCATGGCTCATTCAAACCACCTATCCTTACTTAGGATCTACAGAGTCTCTTTGTCATGTTTCTTAATTAAAGGGACTGCAAATTCCTTGGAGGTAGTTCCCAAATTTCACTTTTCTTCTAGATTTTAATACCAATTTACACAAGCCTCTCACTTGAATCTAGGTTAGAATGCTGCCTCTGAAATCACTTTCCTGTGATCCTGGTCAAGTCAACTAACTGTTCAGTATTCTAGGAAATATTCTAACACTATAAGTCCCAGATACAGACCTAATTGAAACATATATAATTAGCAGGCAAATCACTTCCCAGAATACTTTAACTATGAGGGAAGCATAGCATTAAAAGACCCTCTCCAGGCCAAACAGGCAACTTCCAGCTTTCAAGAAAAAAAAGAAAAGGAAAAAAAAACAGCTGAGACTCATGAATTACGGGATTACAGATCTAGAAGGAGTCAAGGGTCACCTGGTTCAACACCTTCATTTTACAGATTAAGAAACTGAGGCCCAGAGATGGTGAGTGGTTCTATTATAATTAGGTATTTGTAAAATAGTCTCCTAACTCAAGAAAAGCCTGTCTGAGTCTCTGGTAGTTAGGTCACACTCATAAGCCTATGAGGCAGTCATCCAAGTCAACACAAGATGATGTCTTCGACTTCTTCCCCTACCTCTTCCCATCACTGGGAGGATGGAGGGTGGGGGTGGGAAGAGAAAGCTCAGCATGAATAACAAATCAAATGTTTTCTATGAAATATTTAACTCTTTCATTAGTTTCCCTAGCTGGTTTGTGTCTGAAGGCCACATTTCCTAAATTAAAAAAGAAAAAAACAATTTTTAAGAGCAACCTCTTCAACTAGTTAACAGTACTAGAAAATCCTCACCAAATGTCAAAAGAACACCCAGGGTCAAGAAGCTGCCATCCATCAGTCAGAACTGTCTGGCTGAAGAGTGAACAAAGCTAGCCTCGTGATAGGATGGGGCAGCTGGAGCACATCAATGTGCCAACCAAGCCCAACCTCTTTCCACATTGGTGCCAGCCTCTGTCACCAGGAAACCAAGAAGTGTACACAGACCCATCCCCATGGGGAGTGAGCTCCCAGGGACAAAATTGGGCTGAATAGCCAGACTTTTTTTTTATCTTTGACTTGGGGGGGTGGGAGAAAAAGGGATGGATGTGTGTGTGTGTGTGTGTGTGTGTGAGAGAGAGAGAGAGAGAGAAATTTTCTTTTGTCTAGTAATACTGTCACATGCAAAGATCCTGTCACACTGCCAGATTCACCAAGAAAAACCAAGCTGGTATTTGATTTCCCCTTCACTGTGCTCAAGGTCAGCCTATTTACAGTGCAAAGCATGGCCAAGGAAGTATCACATTCTCCAGTACCTCCTAGGCTGACTACGGGATACGGTATCAGAAAGCAAAGCAGGGTTCAAATGCATTTTTTCTTTGTATTTGTTTTTCTAATTCTGTGCTTTTCCCCTCCAGCATGGAGGGAGAGCTCTCAGAGAATAGAAGTTCCATTCAGCAAAGACTGAGCCCTTATAATAAGAAGTAAAGTGCCAGGGATACCAAGACAAGACCTGGAGGAGCCTGGCTAGAAGAGTGAGTTAACCTTCATTTTTCAAGGCCCAACTCAAAGGTTATGTCCTCCAGAAAGACTTTCCTTTTGTCCTCTAAGATAGAAAAGTAATAATTCATATACATCCCCTTTTCTCCATTCATATAGTCACCAACATAGTTCTATTCTTCTCCCCTCCTCTAGATTATTGCCTCATTGGTCTTCCCACTTCCAATCTTCACTCTCCTCTTCAATTTATTCTCAATGTAGTTGACAAAATAATTTTCCTAAGACGCTAGTTTGATCAAGTCACTATCAGGCTCACCAACCTTTTGTGGCTCCTGTTGCCTGTCGTCTAGGATAAAATAGAGGCTTCCCAGACTTGCATTTGATTTCCTATACTCTCTGACTAGAACTTTCCCTTACAAAGGCCTCCTTTTTCACTCTGGGTTTCTGCCAAAGCAGACATCAAAAACCACCGTCCAGCTCCCACCTTTGGACATTCACACAAGCTAGTTCCCATTGCCTGAAAGGTATCCCAGTCTATCAATATACATTATTTTTTCTTCAAAATTGTTTCTGTTCCACTTCTTCTGGAAGCCTTCCCTAATCTTTTCAGCGACCACTATTCTTTTCCCTATTATTCTTCATTTTCTCATATGCCCAGTACAGACTGGGCAATAGTTCGTGTTAAAGAATTGTAGAAATGAAGTCAAAGAGGCCTGAGTTTAAATACAACCATAAACAAATCACTTAAAGCTTTCAGGGTTGCAAAGATTATTATTATAATTGTTATGATCTATATTGGATTATTTAACATCTAGGGGAATGGGGAAAAGGGAGGGAAAAAATTCAGAACACAAGATTTTGTAAGGAGGAAATGTTAAAAATTATCCATGTATGTTTTGAAAATAAAAAGCTTTAATTAAAAAAAATTATTATGATCTGACAGATCCTATTTCCTCATCTAGGAATAATATTTAACATTGCCTGTGGTACTGATTTCAGAATAATATTAAAGATCAAATGAAAAAGTGTTTTTTAATAAACCTCAGTTTGTTATATAAATGTGAGGTATTATTATGATGATAATTTTTTCTTGACATTAAGAGGAGCAAAGGTTGTATCTTGCCTCGAACACTTACTTAGCTGTGTGACACTGGGCAAGTCACTTTTCTTCTCTGTGACTCAGTTGACTCATCTGTAAAATGAGCTAGAGAAATAAATGGCAAACTACTATAGTATCTTTGCCTTGTAAATCTCAAATGGGGTTATGAAGATATGACTGAATAACAACAGCTCATGTACCTACTTCACAAGATTATTGTGAATATTAAATGAATTAACAATAGACAAAGGGTTCCTTAAAGTGCTATATAAATGCTACTTATCATTATCATCATCATCATATTCTCTCCAACCCCCCCCCCCATTAAATGGAAGATCCTTGAGGATAAGGATTACAATTGTTATCTTTACATCGCCAGTGCTCAGCACAGTACCTATGCACACCTTAACATGTTTGTTGAACCGATTAAAGGGAGACAAATGGGACATCTTTCACTCAGAAATCTACATGACTTTGCCTGATATTACAGCAGATTAGGGTTAAGGAATCAGGGCCAAGATTTACAAAATATACAAAATCAATCTGTCAGGTAGTTGGAGCTTTGTTGCCCAATTTTGATGTCTGCTTTTAAACATATTAAGCAGCAGTTGCATGGGATTTCAGGCTTTCTTGTCTGTGTTACCAGGGAAACATCATCTTCTATATAGACTCCAAGCTAGCAAGGAAGAGGAGAGCAGCATTGGGAGTGGCAGAGCTCAGGGGTGTTGTGATACAGGAGCCACCTGCCAGTGGCTGTTGGAAGTCTAACTCAGGCCTGTAGAATGGATCTCTTCATGTGAGAGGATGATGATGATACAAGGAGACTGAGAGGCTTTTGCGTTGTCTGACCTCTCTCCTCTTCCCTCTGCCTCCAATTTATCTCATTCCCAATCCACAAGCAATATCTGCATTAGTAAAGACTGCTTTGCCACTCCTTCACACGTTATGATTCACAGCTCTGGAGACTCTCAGAGAATTGACCTGCCCCTTCACCCAGGCATAGTTCTTAACACAGGGGTAGTTGAATGGCATTTATAGTCGCAAGAGAAAGGTGAGGGTCCCTAAGCACCCTGCAAAATTAGGAATGCCAAAAAGGAAGCTAGAGACTGATTGGGGAGGAATGAAAAAACAACAGTATATACACCCCTGGAACAAGGAGGCAAAAGGGAAAAGTAGTCATCAGGAAGAAGGAGTCAGGAAAATACCAGAATTGAGTAAGAAGCAGAGAAAACAGTGAAAGAACACAGGGTGAAGGGTGAGAAGGGGGAAAGCAAAGTCTGACACATAATGACTTTGAAGAAAGACAGGGATGGGTGAGAGATAGTGCCCATCTTAGGAACAACAACAAAAGAACTGTTTTCTATGAAATGAGGTAATTTTAAGTACCTAGTGAGGGACAAAATACTCTAATCTCAACTGAAAAAAAAAAAACTAAATAAACAAAAACTGAAAAGGAAAAAATAGGAGAGCTAAAATCAGAAGAGCTAACTACCACTCTTTCAATCCCCAACCTCAAGTACAGTCACCAAGCTGATTAAAAAGGATTGATTTTAAAAAAAAAAAAAAAAAAAAAAAAAAAAAAAAAAGGATTAAATTCCAGGTTAGGGATTAGCTCCTGAGGCCAAATTTTTTCTAAGTCACTTGCTTGGTCATTTGATACTTGGCAGGCATTATGCTAAGCCCTAGGGATACAAAAAGGGCAAAAACAGAAAATGTCTTCAGGCTAAGTAGTAAAGGAAATAATAACTAAGTTAGAGGAAAGGAAACCTGTAATTCTATCTACCCGTTAGGATACACATATATATGTATTTTTAAGATACACAGTAGATACATTTAAGATATGTAGTAGATACATATAAGACAAATATATAGGGTATAGGGTAGAAAGAAAGTAACCTCACAAGAGAAGGCACTGGAAACTGAAGGGACCAGAAAACACCTGGAGTTGACTCCATCCATGGAGGACCACCACTGCCACTGGAAAAACTCAGAGATGAGAGACAAGATGTCATAGTGAGCAACAGTAGAAAAGCCAGTGTAGCTGGATCACAAAACCGGTGGAAGAGAGAAAAATACTGACAAAGTAGAAAGGACTAAGTTATGAAGAGCTCTAAATACTAAACAAAGGGTTTCATATTTGATCCTAGACATAAGCTAGGGAAGTTTATTGATTTATGAGCAGATCTAATATTTAAAAGGACATCATTTTGGCAATTGTGTGGAATATGGATGAAAAGAGGGAGAACTTGAAGCAGAGAAATCAGTCAGAAGGCTAACAATAATCCAGGCAAGAAGTAATGAGGAACCAAAGAAAGATTGTGTGCCTGTGAGTGTACAAGAGGAGATTTATAGGAAAGATGTTGTGGAGAAAAAAATGACAAGATTTGATAACTTATTGGCTATATGGGATGAATGAGAATAGGGGAATTGATGATACTGACCTTCCAAATGTAGGGATACTCAAAAGACATAGGGGAGCACAGAAGAACAGAGAGTTTGGGGGGAGAGATAAAATGAAGTCTATTTTGGACATGTTGAATTTGAAATGCCTAATGGACACATAATTTGGAAAATCTAATAAATAGTTAGTAATGTATGCCAATGAGACACAAAGGACACCATGACAAACATCAAGGTTAAACCTTGGGGAAAAGAGAAATCAGGAAAGATTTCATGGAGAAGGAGGCAGTTGAAGTGGTTTTCAAAGGATGAGTATGATTCCAGAGCCAGAATTTTGAGGCTAGGGGAAGGTACAAAAAGATGAAGGATCAGTGGTCATAGGATGGTCAAATGTAGAACTAGAAGAGAGCTTAAAAATTATTGAGTCCATCCTCTTACATTTCCAGATAAAGAAACCGAGGGTAAAAGAGTTTAGATTGGAACTTGGGTTCCAATTCAGATACAGTAAATATTTCAGATGGAAGGATTTTTTTTTCCTTTTTTGGATTCTTCAAATCAACCACTACTTTACAAATACTGGCGCCTAGAGGGCACAATGGATAGAGAACTGGACCTGGAGTCATAAAGATCTGAGTTCAAATCTGCCCTTAGACACTGAAGAGCTGTGTGCTCCCAGCAAGTCTTAACTTCTGTCTGTCTTAATTGACTCATCTGTAAAATGGAGATAATAATAATAACATTTACCACCCAGGAATATTAGGAGGATATTATGACACAACATGAGCAAAGCTCTCTGTAAAACTTAAGACATCATTTAAATGCTAGTATTATAAAGAACAGGAAAAGATAGAGAATTCTCAAACTTGAACAAATTACAAAAATCTTCCCTCTTCCTAATTCCCTGCAACTGACTTGAAATTCTGTAGAGTCACTAATGAAAAGGAAGCTAACTAAAGAACCAGTCTTTCTTTCTTCCCTTCCATGCCCGATGGGAACAATTCTCCAGTGAAACTGGGCTATCTTCCTTCATTTCAAAGCACCTGAGCAATTGTTTGAGAGAGAAACCAAGTTTAAAAAGAAAAGAAAAACAATTTATCTGATTTTGGCATTAAAGAAACACCCAGACCTACCTAGAAAGCATGTCTGGACTCTCAAATGTAAGGGTGAAAAGGATTCTGATCATTCCTCAAAAAGTCAGATTATAAGATAGCCCGAAGACAATGGATAAGGGCTTGAAGATGGGAAAGCAGCCCTTGAAAGCAAGATTCAAACAACAGAACACTATTGAGAAACACGGCTCTGCTGTCCAAAATCTTGGTGCAAATCTGCAAAACTAGAATCCAGAGAACCCAATGCATGATGCAAAATAGAGATATGAGGCTACAGAGAGGCTGTGAGGGGTTCAAATAAACGGATACCACTTAAAATGCACTAGAAATCTGATCCTCCCTATGTAAGTCAACAATAAGACCACTCAAGAACAGAACAAAGCCATGGGAACACAACTGATGACTCCAACAGATCCCGAGGAAGAAGAAAGAATTCTAAGATGTCTGTGATAAAGGAAAGAAATAGGATAATATAGACTAATCTTCTGATCAAAGCTGGGTCAAGATGGAAAGGGACATATTACCTATAGGAAGGCTGGCCAAGTTAAGTGAGTAACAGCAAACTTTAAGCTTAAGTAATGAGCCAGGGAAGGGAGAAAGGGTGTGAAGGAAATGCTACAGACGACAAAACTACATAAAGAAATACAAACACCACACTGGCTCTGACTTGTCAGCCTCATTCTATAATTGTCAATGGAACTATAATAGAAGACTGTGTTCTGTTTGTATTAACCAAGAGAAAAATGATTCTGTTTGTAGTCATGAAATTAATTCTGTAGTTAAGGGTTCTTTTTGTACCTTTTTATTACCTGTTGCTTCATTACCAAGAAGAATAGGTACATTGTGAAAGAAATCCCCTGGCATCTATCCCTGTTCCTCACTCCTCAATTAGTAAGCCATTGTGGCCATGTGTTGTGTGGGGTTTTTTTAAACAGGGTTTTGGAAGGACCTCTATTCCATGGATTAGATTACTGTATTGGAAGTCAAGGAAACCTGAGTTTAAATCCCACCTCAGACATGTTTTTTTAAGCACTTTTAAGTCTTTCTTTCTTCCCCTTAATGCTGTTGGATCTTTCTCACATAGTTATCTCCATTTTATTCTCTCTATGTTTGGACATAAACTGCCTGCATATTGCTTCCATTGCCTTCCCCATTAGACTGTAAGCTTCTTGAGGGCAGAGATGCCTTTTTTGACCTCTCTCTATTTGGCAAACAATAATTGCTTAATAAACACTTATGGACTTAATTAACCTCTCCCGGCCCCAGTTTTCCTCATCTAAAAAAAATGAGGAGGTGGAAGCTGATGGCTTCTCAGCTTTCTTTTAGTTCTAAAATTATGGCCATATGATCTATGAAAGGCAAGTGTGCAGCAATATTACTGTAGACAGTTATGTTCAAGCGCATGCTGACTGCATTACAGATGAGACAGCATAACTGGATTCTTGTAGTTATTTTTAAATTGCCTAGGATGAGCTCCAAGATGAAGCATTTTGGAAGCCAATTTATTTTTTCTAACAGATCATGCCAAAACAAAGTTCTAGTGCACTGAATATCATACTGAATTTACCTCTGACAGTTCATTTATATATAGTAAAAAATCAATTATCTGTGCCACAAAGATGTTACAACAGAAAGGCTCAAAAGGCCTGACATCACATTCCAGCTCGAAAATCTCTGATTCTGAAATCCCTCAACTATAAGGGAAGAGAAATAATAATTAACACTATCAACTTCATAGGGTTATTTTGAGAGAAATGTTTTGTAAAGCTCAGCCCACTAGATGCCAGTACCCTGAGGCAAAGCCCCCTTTGCCCCATACCAGTTATGGTTCTAGTGATTTGGAAGTGAAGACTTGCAGCATAATAATGCTAAGAAACTACCCATTTCCTAGATGAGATAAGCTAATAAGTCAATTACAGAAAGTAATCTTGATTGTAAATGAAGAAAAAAGGCATCAGATGCTAATGAGAGCAAAGCTGTTGTTTCCATCTGTCGTTGGGGATGGTTCAATGCATTCTGTCACCACCACTCAAAAACAACAACACATGTCCTATTGCGGTAGATTACAAACACCCATCATCACGGTCCAAGGGAAGCACATTTATTTGATAATGGACAAATCAATCATTCCAAACTAGTCTTTCCATCAAAACCTGTACTCGGTCTTAAGAATTAACCTTTAAATTAAGAATTTTACCTGCAGGAAAAAAAATATACTACTATATGGAGTATGGCTTATTGTGGGCAAACGGAAGGACACATACACACATGCACACACACATAAAATGTTAAACAGATTCTGTAAGAAATGATCAGCAGGATGAATACAGAGAGGCTTGGAGAGACTTACATCAACTGATGCTGAGTGAAGTGAGCAGAACCAGGAGATCATACACTTCAACAATGATACCGTATGAGGATGTATTCTGACGGAAGTGGATATCTTCGACAAAGATCTTCAACATAGAGAAGAGCTAATCCAATTCCAATTGATCAATGATGGACAGCATCAGCTACACCCAGAAAAGGAACACTGGGAAATGAGTGTAAACTGTTTGCATTTTTTGTTTCTCTTCCCAGGTTATTTTTAACCTTCCAAATCCAATTCTTCCTTTGCAACAACAACAACAACAACAGAATGCACATATATATATATTGTATCTAGGATATACTATAAGATATTTAATATGTATGGGAATGCCTGCCATCTAGGGGAGGGGGTGGAGGGAAGGAGGGGAAAAATTCGGAACAGAAGGGAGTACAAGGGATCATATTGTAAAAATTACCTATGCATATATATTGTCAAAAATGTTATAATTATAAAATTAATAAAAAAAGAATATTAAAAAGAAGAGAAAGCATGGGAGAGTAGAGAGAATGAGTTGAAGTCCCTACTCTGATGCTTCCTAGATCCCTTAATTTCTCTGAGGCTTGAATGATTAAGACTATATTTATTATATGCTATAGGTATGTTTAAAATGACTGCTAAAAGAAGGAGTATCCAACCCAATAGGATCTGAGGTCTGTGATCTAATGATATAAAAGAGCTCTAGTAATACCTGTGGAAAAAATTATTTATCATGAGAGTTCTCAGAATTTTAAGAAATAAGGGGAGATTCAAGTTCATCGATTTTATAAATCAGGAAACAGGCCCAGACATTTTAAGTCATAGCATCACAGGATCTGTCCATCCTTCATTCTAGAAGAAGACCATGACATTGGAGACATGCAAGTAAACCAGATTTAAGTGAGGGAGGGCTGGGCAAGGTGACAATTCCTCTCTTTCTCTACCAGAGCATGCGGGGTCAATGGCCAGATATAAGTCAGGACAACTGGCGATGGACTTGGATGCAGTGGGAGGCTTTTTTAAGCTAAGGTTTTTAATAAATATTCCATTGACTAAGGTCACATCCATTCAGTGATTTATACTAGGGAGTAAATTGAAGCAAAGATCTACCTTTAGAACTGGAAGGTACCTAATCCAACTGCCTCTTGTTATAGATAAGGAAACTCAAGCTCACAAAGTTAAAAGTCAAAAAATTTGAACAAAGTCACACAGATATCAACTAGTAAATGGCATCCACGGAATTTGAAGCCAGATGCTGCTCTAAATAACTTGGTCAAAATCCCAGAGCTATTTGGTCCTAGTCCCATGCTGCCATTACACTGACAGGTTGCCTTCAGCTTAAGATTCTCACAAAGATTTTGTGAGTCCTTTCTCAAGAATGGAAACACAGAGGGTAAGTTTCTCTCTGTGGTTCTCTTTATTTGTGCAGTATAACTGCAAAGAGGCCCATTCAATGAGCAAAACGTGATGGCCGGTACTGCCATCTAGTGTCCATGGAGACTCAATACAAAAGTAACAGTCTCAAGGTGTAATGCTCCAGGTGACTATTTTTCCACATTTCATAAATGATAACTCTAGTATGGGAGGGAGAGAATTAACTAGACGGGCCCTCGAAAATGATCTACATACACAAACACACACACACACACACACACACACACACACACACACACACACACACACACACAAAACCCAGTTTACAGGGCATCTACATGGCACAGTGAATAGAATTCTGGACTTAAAATCAGGAAGACTCATCTTTCTTAGTCAAATCCAGGCTCAAACACTAGCTGTGTAACTCTGAGGAAGTCACTTAACCTGTATGACTCAGTTTCCTCATCTTTAAAATGAACTGGAGATGGAAACAGCAACCAGTCCAGTATCTTTGCCAAGAAAACACCAAATGTGACCCAAATGGGGTCACAGAGTCAGACACACAACTCAACAGCCAAGTCAGAAGTAAAGTTAGGATCTGAACCCATCATCTATGCTATTGCTACATCTACGCCTTTTCTATTTGACCTGATTTGTGGCTCCAAAAGCTGCCATTTTATTTTCCTTCTCCCCTCCTTGCCCCCAGAAGAAAAACCAAAGAGGGATTTTTATCTGTCTCCTTCCTTTAGTAGCAAATTTTCAAATTGCTCATTCAGAAGAGGAAAAAAAAGTAGGACATAAAAAGAAGTAGGAGGGAGAAAAGAAGGGAAGGAGAGGAGAGATGGCTATCAAACAAAGAGCTAAACTCCTTTTTCTGGCATTCTTGGGATCAAGCATTGGAGTCTAGGGCTTAGATATCATCTGGCCCAATTTTACAGATGAGACAACTGAGGCCCAGAAGAGGTCAAGTTTCTCCAGATAGAAAGAATCAGAGTTGAGATTTGAATCCCTATATTCTAACCACAAAGCCAACTCTCTTCCCACACAGCCACACCGACAGAAAGGAAGCAAAACTAGGATAGAGAGTTCTCAGGGACACCTGGTTCTGAACTAATTCCTCATCTCAGCTCTTTAAAAGATAACAAAGCCATACAGACTAAAAATAATTTTAACTGGATACAAAAGAATTAAAATGAAAGACATACCTGAGAAAGACTCTGAATCCAAGATGGTCACTTAACTAAGTTTCTTTCCAAAGAGGAGTTAATAAAAAGTAGACTAAAAGTTCAGCCTTGTGCAATACAGTAAGTTTAATGAACTGGCGACTGCCCCTTGGCCAGATTCGGTTGGGCAATGTACAGAGAAAAATAATGAAAGGAGGCCCTGGACTATCACACTTCAATATTCAGGATCCTGGATTTAAACAGTTGATTAAGAAGTACTTATTATTAAGCACAGGTCTGTAAACTCCAATAAATTTCAATGGCCCTACGCCTCCAGGATCAAATATAAAATACTATCACTCAAAGCCCTTCCTAACTTGCACCCACCTCTGCCTTTCCAGTCTTCTTGTACCATTCTCCCTACTATCAATTATTTGATCCTGGCCTTTCAACAAAAGAGATTCTCCATCTCTTGGCTCCCAGGCACCTTCCTGGGCTGTTCTCCATGTGGGGAATGCTCTCTACCCCTCTCCTCATTTGCCTCCTAGCTTTCCTTCAAGTCCTAGCTAAAATCCCCATCTTCTAGCTTGTCTTCTGTTCCCCATTAATTCTAATGTCTCCCTTTTGTTGATTATTTCTACACTGTTGTTTACTTCAGTGTCTCCCCAGTGGTCTGTGAGTAAGGATTGATTTTTACCTTTCTTTGTATCCCAGAGCTCAACAGTCCCTGACACATAGTAGGCATTTTAATAAATGATTACTGACCAACTACTAAGTGCTAAAGACTCTGCAAAGTTTTGGGTTACAAAAGGCAAAAATCATTAAAAAAATGAACACAAAATACTATAACACACACAAAGTTTAGATAAGGGAAATATTATCAACTAATTTTGGGATGAGAGAAGGAAAAGCTTTATGAAGGAAGTGGGGATTGAGTTAGCCCTTGAAAGGCAAGATTTAAGGAGAAGAAAGGGGTGTGGTAAAGGGAAAATCCAATATTTGTGAACATGTTTCGCCTCTTAAATGTCTGGTTTGATAGAAGGAAGAATGTGGAGGAACTAGGGATCAAGTCACCTAGGGCTTTGATCATAAATCCAAGGAGTTTATCCTTTTATTCAGCATAAAAAGAACCAGTGAAAGTTTAAAGGTTGAGAATGCTTTGACCTGAGCTATATTTTAAAGATTTAAACCAACCATCAACCAGCTTAAAGGAGGAGGAGTCGACTTCAGTCACCTAAGCAAAAGGGAATGTGTCCAAGATGGATTAAAAAGCCAAGCAAACCACAAAGAAGAGAATTACAACTGACTATGTTTGTATGACCAGAAAAAACATGGAAAGGGACAGGGAAAAAAGAAACAGACTGTGAGAGGCGGGAAATCAACAAAAAGGAACAGAAGCAAGAAACCAAAAAAGTTTATTTTTTAACTTAAGTAATAAAAGTCTGCTTTTTATGATACTTTTTGGATGCTTAACAAAGTTCTTTATACATATATGTGTATATATGCTTGTGTATGTATGTATATAAAATGCATAATTTCTCTTTGTAACTCCATTTGGGATTTTCTTGGTAGAGATACTGGAGTATCTAAGGTTCCTAGGTTCCTAAAAGCCACCACCAGCTCTATATTACTACCAGCCTGGAAAGAGACTGAAAATTGACCCAGAAGCAATCAATCAACTAGCAAGGATCTGTCTGCATCACTCTTGGGAGCAGGGGTGTCTACCCCAAGTACGTGAAGACTTCCCTCAGTGCAATGGGCAGATGGGAACAATTTGTTCCAATAGCCATGAAGGCAGCTCAACCAAGGCCTGTGGAATGCTGAGACCTTGGTCAGATATCAAAGATGCTAAGATCACCCACTGCATCATGGGACGTGGCCAGTCATCTTGACTTTTGTCCCATCACTGGACTTTGATTGATGATTCTGGAAGAAAGAATGATTTTGTGCAGCTCTGCCTCACTTAAATGTAATTCGCACACGAATCAAGATATCATCATGTCATTGATTCCCTTCAAAAACAAAGACCAAACAAGTAATGGTATGGTGCCATAAGAACAATAAAGATGGGGAAAGATAAGTAGAAAAAATAGAAATAGGTAAATAATACACATAATGACTAAGATAATAAAAAAGCAATCACATTCCAAATACAAGGATCATCATTCTTCCTAGTAAACAGAGGATAAAACACACTTTTCCCATCTTGGTAGAAAGAAGGGTCATTGTAGGTGAGGAGTCTGGGATGCTCTGTTATAGAGAATTATTCTGCAGGTTAGTTCTGATTGATTCTTTTTCATTATTACAAGGGAAAGGGATATGAACATAGAAATGATCATGTCTATTGACATTTGACAAGTTAAATAATAAAGAGAATTTTTAAAAAATCAATTGAATAAAAAATTAAATGCAGAAATATTAAAAATAATGCTACATTTTTTTCCTTTCTTTCCTTTTTTTTTTTTTTTTTTTTTTTTTTTTTGCTGAGGCAATTGGGGTTAAGTGACTTGCCCAGGGTCACAAAGCTAGGAAATGTTAAGTGTCTGAGGCCAGATTTGAACTCAGGTCCTCCTGACTTCAGGGCTGGTGCTTCATCCACTGGCCACCTAACTACCCCTAGTGCTACATCCTAAAATTCCTGAAAAGATCAGAATTTAATTTTCATCGCCAACAGTAGTTACCTGGTCAAAAACGTTTTTCTCGGCTAAGAAGTCTATGTATTCTAGGGAAGAAAGGGAATAAATATTTATAATGAACCTACTATGTGCTAGACCCTAAGTATTTTTAATAAATATTACCTCAGAATGAAATCAATTGATTGTATTGAAAAATTGCTCTAGTATCAAAATACAGATGAATAAAACTTAAAAGATCAAATGTGTTCAAATAGCTCAGAAGAATTAAAAAAAAAAAAAAAAGGATGGAAAAATCAAAACTTATGGAGTGCAGATTGAAGCATAATATTTTCAATTTATTTTTTTTGGTTCTGTTTCTTCTTTCATAATATGACTGTGGAAATATATTTGACATGACTGCATATGTATAATCTATATTAGATTGCTTGCCATTTTGAGGAGGGAAAGAGGGAGGGAAATAAAAAAAAATTAGAACTCAAAAACTTTCAAAACTTGAACATTAAAAACTGTCTTTACATGTAATTGGAAAATAAAATCCTATTTTAAATAAAATTTTAAAAGAGAAAGAACAAGAACAGATAAAGGGGAAAAAATGAACTTTTAAAAGTTCTTTTTATGACTTTTCTTCTTTTGTTACCCATATATACACCCCATTTTAAATGGTTTTCTTTGATCTTTTGTCAACATCTCTTAGCCCTTACTGCCTGGGGGTGGGGGGAATCAAAACTTCTCTTTTTTAATTATCCCTTTTCAAAACTAGTTTTAAAAAAAAATATTTTAAACCCAGGATTGAATCAGGTTTTTAAGATTCCAAAAAACAAGTTACTAACTTCCTTGGTACACTAGATGGTGCTATCTCCATACATGGTCATTTTTACCTTTCCTTCCATTTTCTCAAGCATAATGAGTTTATGCAGAAGAATAGGTATCAAAGAATAACAGCATAATTTGAAAATCCCCTGGTACTACATATACGTGGATGCCCACGCCCAAGCTCATAAAGTTGCTAAGGGTCAAGAGAAAGAATTTGAATTCAAGTTTCCCCTGAATTCTTAGTCCAACAATCCCCTATCTACAACATAAAATGCTTCTTTTATGTAATACTTACCATGTTTACACAATAAATTATGGACTTCCAAGACTATTATAAGTCAAGAAGCATTTATTAAAAACCTAATATGTGCCAGAAATTTGGGTAAGTTTAATACCCTCTGAGCCTACTGCTTCTTTTGCTTAAATTCTACTCCACAAAAAATCTTGATTTCCACTCTCTCTCTGTCCTCTAACTCCCAGATTTTTGAACTGTGGTTCATGACCCCATAAGGGATCCCATAATTAAATGTGGAAATTGTAGGATTATCAATAAATATTTTATTTGTATACCTTGCTAGTTGGAAAAAAAAAATTTAAGAAGCCCTGTTCTAATCCAACAAAGCTCCTAAGAACTTGATATGTAGGAAATAAAGCCTTTCTCTATGGTTCCCCAAGCACAAGCATTGGCTCTAGTCAGTGTAACATATACAATATCCAGTCACTTGTACACCTTTATTTTTGGTCCCTATTCTCAGCAGTAAATCTGTCAATAAACATTTATTAAGCACCTACCAAGTGTGTCAGGCACTGCTAGAGATATAAAGACAAAAATAAAATGCTGCCCTGGACCTTAAGGAGCTTATTTGGGTAAATAACATGTACATAAATATATTTATACAAAATAATTATAAGATAAAAAACAATGTTGGAGAGAGGAGTGAGATTGAAAAAGGAAGAGGATGGTCAGGAAGACCTCTTATGAGGGTATTACATGATGAGCAAACTGATGAAAAAAAGAGGCGTCTATAAGGGAGGAGCGTACTCAGGATGCTAGACAACAAGTAAAGTGATGGAACAGGAGTATTGCACATAAAGAAAAGCAAGAACGTCAGTTTGGCTTTTGCCATTCAGTTATGACTTCATTTGGCCTTTTCTTGATTTGCCATTTTCTTCTCTAGCTCATTTTTACAAATGAGGAAACTGAGACAAACAGGTACGTGATTTACCCAGAGTCATACAGCTGGGAAATATCTCAGGCCAGATTTGAATTCATAAAGCTAAATTTTCCTGATCCCCGACCAGGGCTCTATCCACTGCACCAGCTAGCTGCCCAAAACTCAGCTTGGCTAGGCTGTAGAATAAAGCAACTTGTTAAATTTCCTCTCATGACTCTTTTTCACCAAAGAAATTTTTACTTGACCCTGAGTATATATATGTTAAAAAAAATACTAATAATAAAATCACAATTTCACAACATCCACATTGTTATGAGCCCCCATGTGGGGTCATGAACCACAGTTAAGAATCTTGGGAAACAGAAAAGGGAGGGTAACATATAATCAAGCTAGAAGAGTTTCTGTAAGTGGCTGTTGCACCTATCAAAGTCAAAATTGCCCAGCTCCTTCTCTGATTTTAAGTCAAGCTCTTTTGACTTCTTGTTACTATCAATTTTCTCCTAATATATGTAAAGTGTTTTGGTCACAGACAGGAGACAGCCTCAGTTTTCTTATTTGTAAAGTGGGAATAATAATAGCACCTGTCCCAGGGTTATTGTGAAGATCAAATAAAATGATATGTGTAGATAGAGTGTTTTGCAAATCTTAGAGTACTACATAATTGCTCTTATTATTATCAAGACAGCCATCCTCTCACAACAACCCATATTGTGCATGTAGGTAATGTGTGTGTGTGTGTGTGTGATTAAACCTGCTTTCGGAGATGGGATCCTCGTTCCAGCCCCCAAACCTGATTTCAACCTGCTTTTCACCTGTTCCATCTCCTTCTCAGGCAATCTGAAGCCCATCACAAATTAGCATTTGTTAAAGCCCTTCATTAACACTGGACACTAGTCTTGGCTGCTGCAAAAAGGAGGAGCTGTCACAAACACACATCTGAGGAGGCATCCGTGCAGGCAGCCTGAGCCAACATTCATTAAAGGCCTGAGAAAGGAGGTGCTTCTTTAGCAGCATGCTGAAAAAGCATTCAAGCATACTAAACCAGCAGAAACAAGGGCCCTTTTTACATGACATCCAGTCTTGTTTGACCAAATTAATTGGGAGAGAAAAAAGAGGTTTTGGCTGTTTCAGGGAGGAAAAAATGTTCTATCCCATTTCTCAGGGGGAAAAAATGCTCCATCCCATTTCCGCCTCAGGCCTTCCCTTGGAAAACTAGAATGATTCCTCAGCTTAATTTTAAGCTAGCTTATGTAATTGCTAAAAACGGGTAGCAGTCGGCCCTGCTGGATATTTCTCAACCTGGGATAGAAGGAGAAGTAGATGGAAAATATGATTAAACTAAAAAATATTTACTGAACACATGCTATGTGCAAGCTACCTACTATGTGCAAGCCAGTGTCAAGGATAAAAATATATGAGATCTCAATAGCTTCTGACTATAAGGAGCAAAGAATCTAAGTAAGAAAATTAGACAGAAATAGGGAAACAAAATCAATGCTCCAATACTACATGTAAGTGTCAAATGAGAGGTATAGAGAAGAGCTCTGGGAATTCCAAGGGAAGAGAAGGGGAAGGAAAAGGAAATGAAGGGAGAGAGGGAGAGGAAGGGAAGAACAGAGAAAGGGGGGAGGAGGGAGGGAAGGGGAGAGGGATGAAGTGAGAGAAAGAGGGAAGGAAGGAAAGAGAGGGGGGAGAGAGAAAGAAGGAAGGAGAGAAGAGAAAAAAGAAAAGAGAAGAGAGGGGAGGAAGACAGAGGGAGAGAGAGGGGATGAAAAAGAAAGAATGAGGAAGAGAGAAAAGGAGAGAGAGAAAGAAAGAAGGGAAAAAGAGGAGGGAGCGAAAAAAAGAGAAGGAGAAAAAAAGGGAGGAGAGAGAGAAAGAAGGAGGGGAGAGAAAGAGAAATCAGTGTGGGCAGGATATCTTCCTTTAGAAAAAGTGGTATTTGAGCTAGACAATGAGAACTGACAGGATTGGAGTAGGCAGAAAAGAGAGGGAGGTTTTCCAGGAGTCTTGAATAGTATGATCCAAGATGCAGTGGTGGGAAAAGAAAGGCATGTTTAAGGGTAGAGACTAGAGATTGGTTTGGCTGAAAGGAAGACTTTCATGAAGGACATTAAGCTAGAGATTTGAGGAAGGGGGCAGGGAGGTGTGAAGTTCAGATTAAAGAGGGTAATGAATACCAATTCTGAATAACAAATAAAAGTTTCCAAACAGTAAAGTATCACAATGAAAGCCCTATTTTTAAAAAATCTAATCTATACTTAATAGACAAGATAGAACATATAATAATATACTACATATTGTGTGTATATATATATATATATATATATACACACACAATATATAATGTACATAATATACAAGATACTACAGTGAGAAGAGATTCCAAGAAAGTTGATCACTGAGGAATGTTGTAGTCATTTACATGAGGTAATAAGGGCAGAAAAGAAAAAGAAAGATATAAGGCACTCGGAGAAGGTTGAATCAAAAGGACTTGGTGATCTTTATTCACATAGGTCACAGTGAGGCAAAAAAGGGGAAAAATTGAAGGATGACTCATATTTTAAGCTAGGGTGACTAGCTAATAATAGAGATTAAGAAGTTACAAGAGAGATCCAGTTTAAAGGGAGGAAGGGTGAAGGCAAGAGTGGGGATGATAAAATCCCATACTCAAACCATACAGCTCTCTTTAAATGACATATGAAGATATCACATTGGAAGATTTTAAAAGGGATTGGGTCCTTAATCCAGGCCTGAAGATTAAAACATAAAGGTTTAAGCTTTGGAAAAGGACAATTTTTTTTTAAAACCTGTGAAACTGAAATGAAATGACACCTGTGAAAATGTTTTCAGAAATAAGGAAAATTTTAACTTGTCCACATGACAATAGGTTAAGGATTGAAATGTCTTATAATTACACAGATATATCATTTTCAAAGGGCTTTCATCTACATATTAGACAAGGAAATGAGAAAATATCTTAATTCTTGATCTAGGAAACTTGAGCCAAGAGTAGAGAAAGGAGGCAGTTAGTTAATTAGCATTTATTAATTGCTACACAATTAGTATGCAAGGTACTGTGTATTTCGTTCTAAGGATACAAAAAAAAGGGGGGATAAATAATAGATATGTAGATAGACAGACAGATAAATAGACCAATAGATATTTTTTGCTCTCAAGGTACTCACAATCTAATGGGAGATTTGATACAAATACAGCCCAGTATAAACAAGACAGATACAGGATAAAATCAAGGTATCCTGGGAAATACTTTTTGCAAAAGGTGATACTTTAACTGAGATGTGAAGGAAGGGAACTAGGGGGAAGAGATAGGAAAGGAGAGAATTCCAGGAATTGGAAGACAATCAGTGAAAATGTTTTGAATTGGGAAAGTTGGAAAATGGAGTGTTGTGTGTGAGAAATATAGCAAGGAAGCTAATTTCTTTATATCTGTGAGTAGGAGCAGGCAGAGTAAGCCATAAAAAAGGCTGGAAAGGTAGGGAAGGGTTAGATTATAAAGGGCTTTGGAAGCTAAATAGAATGTTTTACCTAGAAATGATAAAGAATCACAAGAGTTTATTGAATAGGGTGAGGCAGAGAGAGATGGTCAGATATGCTCAATTTGAGGTGGGCGGAAGATGAAATAGAATGGGAAGAGACTTGAAGTTTGAGGAATGGGAAGGAGATTCACCAGCAGGTTATTGTGAAAAGTCCAAATGTGAGGTGATGAGGGTACACCAAGGTGATGGGATATATTCAAGAGATGTTAAAAAGGTTAACCACTGATTGGACATGAGGGGTGAGAATGAGAACTCCAGAATGACATCTAAGCTGTGTCAAAGATGATGGTATCCTCAAAAATGATAAGATTAGAAAGAGGGCTAGGATTTGGGGGTAAAGGATAATGAGTTCTGTTTGGGACATTCTGAGTTTAAGATGACTATGGAAAATCCAGACCAAAGGTGTATAATAGGCAATAAGAGATTAATAGATAATCTCTGGAAGTCAGCAAAAAGGTTAGGGCTGAATGATGAGAATCATCAGTACAGAGTTGATAATTGAATGCACAGATGTCATTACCAGATGAAACAATATAGTTTTTATAGTTCAATGATTTCAGTTGGGTCCAACTCTTCTTGACCCCTTTTTGAGGTTTTCTTGGCAAAAATACTAGAGTATTTTGTCATTTCCTTCTCCAGCTTATTTTACAGGAAAGGAAATTGAGGTAGACAGGATTAAGTGATTTGCCCAAAGTTACATAGTTAGGAAGGGTTTGAGGTTGGACTTGAACTCATGAAGATGAATCTTCTTGATTCCAACCCATAAATCCTATCCACTGGGTCTCCCAGCTACCCTGAAATAATATAGATAGTCCTGACATAGTTCTATGGGATACCCACAGTTTGCTGGTGTGATATGGATGAAAATCCAGCAAAGGAAACAAAGAAACAGCAGACAAGAGAAGAACAAAAAGAAAACAGATGCCATGGAAACCTGGAGACAAGAAAATATCAATGAGAAGATGATCAACAATGTACAAAGAACCCTGAAAACCTGAAGAAATAAAAATGTGTATTCAGCCACAAACTTGATGATCAAATTTGGACAAGCCACTTTTTCCTGGGTCTCAGTTTATCATTAGATATTTTAACCAGATAAACTCCAAAATACCTTCAGGTACAATATTCTATAATTTTATCTTATTTGCTTTTGGGTAGGTAAGATAATGACCATTCCAATTAATTCCTCATAATTTTTCAAGGATTTTCAACAGAGGGTTGGCCTAACTACATTGATAATGGCACAACACAGAAGTACCCCCTTACCCATCATCCACAGGGTCCCTGAAGTAATGGTAAAGGTAGAAGAAGGAGAGGGGTCTCCATAAAAGTTAACAAGGTCAAAATAATTTTTCTAACTAATATAAACTACATTCAAACAAGCTTCTAAAGCAGCACTGACTTTATAGATACAAATAGGCACACAAAGCTTTGAATTTGCAGTTTTTAAAAATTGACAATTACTCGATATCATAAAACTACTGGAAGGCACATACTATTTTTTTATTATAACTATTGACAGAACATAAGGCATACACTATTATTAGTATATAATAACTGCTGGTTGTGATGATTTACAACCCAAATGAATGAATGAATGAATGACTGGGCAGATGTCTTCTTAAAGAAATGCTTTTTAAATTTCAGAAAAACCTAATTTTTATTTTAAAACAACCTGATTATGCCACAATGAGACAAGTTTTGTTTTTTGTTTTTTTAAAGGTAGCCTGAATTATGTCCATGACTCTCCATAAATCTAATTGATTAAATGATATAAATATTTTATATTTTTAAATTATAAAAATAATTTAAGTGCTAATGTTTAAATCATTATTTATTCATTTAGAAAATCCATAGAATTTTATCTATTTTTTCATTGTAGGAACCCATTCAACTCTTGTCATTTCAGTTCACAATACTTGTTTTTTTTTTTCAGTCTAGCAAAATCAATGCAGTTTTTTTCTTTTTCTTTTTTTCCCCCCTGAAAAGATTACTCTCATCTCCTTTAGACCACCCTAGTTTCACTAAAATTACTAATTTTAATTAATTTTCACTGAAAAAGCTGAAGTAATTATGGTTTGGAGACCTAATGAAGAAATGATCATAAAGTATCTGTCAGACTTTGGTATAGATATTCTCAAGTAACATAATAAAATGCTTCCCTTACTATGGCCACAAAGGGTGCCGGATGGCATGGACTAATGGAATAATGCCATCGCTCTTGAAAGACATGAATCCTCAGCAATAAATTAAGCCTCCACAGACAAGTTCTTGAAGCCCATCAATATAATTCATTGATGTTACCATTAAGACAGGAGAAAATGCCATTGTTATATAGAAAAAAGAAAAAAGCTCATCTACTTTAGACCTTACTTTTCCCATGAAACAACATGACATGGGGAAATGATGAAAACAGTACCGAGGCTCTGATTTTTCCCCCTCAGGAGTCATGGGCTAGTCAAAGGAGAAGGGTAGCATGATCATGGTAGCAAGAACAAGACAGAGTGTGTGAGTATAACAGTTACTTGTTCATAACAAGTAGGTTTGTAGCAGCAATGGGCTGAGGACCGGTGGTTTATAAACCATCAGAAACTCCCAGGGTATCTGAGGCAGAGCAGAGCTTCTCTTTGCCAGCTGCTTCTATCTTCAGTTTCAACAGGGTTAGATGGAAGTTGATGGGAAGAGAGGAGGTTTGGCCGTACTTATTTAATTCTTATAAGAAATCTGGAGGGGTAGATAGAGTAGGTATTAATAGCACCTACCATTTACAGATGAACAGAATATCATGAGACAGCTTGTCCCTTAATATATGGCTCAATACATACTGACAGGGATGGTAGGAGAAAAGGAGGGAAGGTGGGAGAGGAGAAGGAGATGAAAAAAGAGAAGGAGGAAGAGGAGAAGGTGAAGGAAGAGGAAGAGAAGGAGAAGGTAAAGAGAAGGAGAAGATCAAGGAAGAGGAAGAGAAGCAAGAGGAGGAAGAAGAGAAGGAGGAAGAGAAGGAAATAAGGGAGAGGAAGAAGAAGAGAAGGTGGAGAGAAGAAGAAATCAAATCTCCTATTTTTTAAATAAGGTTCCTGATCTAATTGTGTTTAACAACTCAATTGACATGATTCATAAAGAAATATGTGGTTAAAAAGTTAATATATGTGTATAATCAGAAAAAAACTAATAAAAAGGGGGAAAAACTACTCAATTGAGTCTAGGTTTAATTAATTAAATCAATATTCCTACAGATCAGGAATATGAGAGTTAACACTAAATTCCTATAATCCAAGGAATTATCACATAATTTTTGGCCTATATCAGTGATTTCATTATTATAAAGAACCCCCTAATGTATAAAGTCCCTCCACCAATACAGAAAGATAAACTAGCCTGTAAATTATGGTCTTAGAGTATTATCTAGAGAGAAAGGTTAGGTAATTCTCCCATGGTCAAAGATAAATTAGAAATAAGACTTTCTTGACTACACAGTCAAGAGTTCAAACCACTAGTGTAATGGTTCTAATTCTATTTAACCTTTGCAGCTCAGGACTTGACAGGTAGTAAACATTTGGATTATTATTATTATTATTATTATATTATTATTATTATTATTATTATTCATTTAGGAAATGTGCTATTGGACAAGCACTGTAGTAGACAAATTTTTTTTATTTATAAAATAAGGAAGTGGACCTTGATGATCTTCAAGATCTCCCCCAGCTCTAAAAGTTGCACTCCTGTGACTCCCTGACTTTCCATGATAGCATTAAACATAATCATTGTACGTGGTGCCAAAAGGAAGCTGGGTTGGAAATCACAAGTCCTTTGTTTCAGTCTTGGCTTAGTGACTTGCTCATCATGTGACTACAGGCAAATCCCTTAACCTCATGAATCTTAGTCTCTTTTTCTATAAAACTGGGATAATGATACTCAGACTTTCATAGTATGGTTGTGAGAGTCAGATGAGAAAGATGGTGCATTAAAACCTGCTATAAACTTTAAAGTAATATCCAAGTATATTGTGCATGTAGGAGGCTGGTTTTGGAGCCAGTTAGCACAGTGAAAAGAATAACTGATTTCAATAACTGATTCCTAGATAGAAGACATAGATTCAAATCTGAGCTCAGTCACTTTATGACATGAGGCAGATCACAGGGCCTCTGTTTTCTCATCTCTAAAATCAGGGGGAATTTTCCAATTCTAAATCTGTGACTCTATGACCTTGGTTCGAATTCCTATTGATTTATATGGGTTACCATGGTTTAATCACTCAACCTTTCAGTACTCCCAGGCAACTATCTGGTTTTATAGAGGAAATATCCCACATATGAATTCTCAGGTCTTAATAATCAATCACTACCAAAACATTAGTAAAAACATCAAGCCTATTCAATTGTCAGTCATCTCAAGGAAAAGATTAATATTGCCTAATTTAATTTAAGCAAGAACAGACTGAGAAAAAGAATTAGGTATCCATGCCTGCTTTTTCTTTTGCCGAGGTCAAAATTACTCAACCTAAGGGTATGTCAGCAACCCTATATTAAATGAAAGAGCGACAAAATGACTTTGGATTCTAGAGGAGTTTCCATAAACAGTTAGCTAAAACTTATCATTTGTGGGTGATGAAAAGAAGAAAGATCAGGAAACAGAAGGGAAGAATTTGTTATTTTCCTTAATTAAAGGTTACATTCTTTCATTCTGTAGAAGAATTAGATATCCCATAGTCTGTTTCTCTTTCCTTCCATGGGACACCTTGTCTACAAAGATTTCTTTAGAATGAATGAAATAGCACCAAGTACCAAGCACTGTGATCATTGCCAGGGAAACAAACAAGAATAAAATAGTCTTAAGGATCTTAAGGAGATAGCATTCTAATAAAAAGAGGAACACAAAAAGATGGGAGGATTCAGCAGCACAAGGGATAGAAAGACTTAAGAGTATGAAATGGTATTAATGTGTCCCTGAAAAATCGCATAGAACTCAATTTGTAATATGTTAACTGTAACAAGAAATAAATTAATCAATAAACATTTATCAAATGACTATTATGTTCCAGGAACTGTGTTAAGTTCTGAGGATAAAAAAAGGGACAAAATAAAGCATGGTAGCTGCATCTACCATGACTAAAAGAAAAGGGGGGGGGGTTCCAAATGAGGGTCTTTTTACATCATTCCTGTTAAGAGGCACTAATCTGACAGGGAACTTAAAAGCTAAAGAGAAAATGCTTATTAGCATTACTTTGAGGTGGGAGACCATGGGGCCTGAACCCCCTCATTCCCAGGAATAAGTTCTGTTTTATCCATCCCACCAAGGCAGAGACTTTCTATGCAGGAATTGTTGAAATCTGTCATATCACAACATAGCTTAAGGGAAAGCAGGATATATGCACTTCACCCCCGAGAGGGACAAGAATCTGTGAAGAAATCTGAAAGTGTTAGGATTTCTCATCACAGCCAGAATTTCAAAAGTCCTAGGAAACTAGAGGAGCCAATCTCTCTCCATTCACTGGAAGGGTGAAGAAGGCAAGGTAATGGAGAGGATCGTTCTTTCTGACTTTATCCCCCACAGTCTATTTTTCATTCTTTTTTGTCAAGAAATAATAAGTGCATACTGTGTGTAATGAACTGTGCTTGATATATTGGCGATATAAATATGATTTTAGGAAGAATTAAGAGCTAGACTCTTACCCTGTTGGCTCCTCTTAAACCATATGTGTGTTGGCTACTGATCCCTGACTAATAACAATGATAGCACATATATATAGTAGCACAGTAGGTAGTGTGTGTATATATATATATATATATATATATATATATATATATATATATATATACACACTACCTACTGTGTGCCAGGCATTGTATTAAGCTCTTTACAAACATCATCTCCTTTGATCCTCATAACAACCAGGAGAGGTATGCTTTTATTATCCCCATTTTACAGTTGAGGAAACTGAGGTAAACAGAAGATTAGTGACTTTTCTCACTGTGGTAGAATTTGAACTTAGATCTTCTTAACTCTATGTGTCCCTGTGTACCTGTGCACCATCTAGTTGCCTCCAGGAATGATATGAATGCTCCTCTTAGGGGAGTCTAAAAGGAAAGAATGTCTGGTAATCACAGGTCATTAGAGCCAAAGGGAACCTTAGAGATTATTTAAATCGAAAGTTCCCATTCTCCTCAGAGCATCCTAGCTGGCACCAGGACCAAGAGTAGAACCCAGGTTCCCTACCTCCCGGCTGAGCAGGACTTCCACTATAACACAAACAACTACAGTACAAGATAATAAATGATAAGTTGTCCAAACAAGGAGCTGTCGATGTTCAGAGTGGGGAGAAGTCCCTTATGGCCAGGGTGACAGGGAAGGCTGTCTCACAGCAAGGAGCTGACCTTTCAAAGACAGGCCGCCAAGAATGGGTAAGATTTCACCAGGCACAGGCGGAAAGAAAAAGGCATTTCAGTTGGAATAAAAGCAAAATCTTAGTAAATGGAGAGCAAATAGTTTGCAGCCTCTAAAGTACTAATTAGCTAAGCCTGTTCACTATCAAAGAAATTTCATTCTACTCCCCTATTTTGATTGAACCGGAAAAAATACTGATTTGGAATTAAAGGACTTACATTTGAATCCCAATCTTACTACTTTTTACTTTGTTTTCATTATTTTTACTATCATCTTCATTATGTTATTTGACCCCTAGAAGCATTAAATTCCTCATCCATAAAATAAGAGGTTTTGGCTACTAGATCTCGGAGGTTCCTTCTAGCTCTAACTTGAAACTGAACCATAGCCCTTTCAAAATCCATTATCCTGAACGCCATAAAATTTCTCTTTAAATCCAGATCTTTTAGTAGAAGAACTGGGATTTGAATTCAGGATCTTGGCTGCAAATCCAGGATTGTTTCTACTAGCTCTCCACACAAGGAGGTCACAGGTCAGTGGAAAAGATGGGAATGGAGCCCAAAACTCAGTTATCAGAACTTTATATCCAGAGCTCCTCCCACCTCACCACATAAGTCCTGCCCCCAAGCCTGAAATGAAAAATCGTGACCTTGCATCCTCAAAATAGCCACCTC
The DNA here is from genome assembly GCF_048593235.1 of Sminthopsis crassicaudata. Taxonomy (NCBI): domain Eukaryota; kingdom Metazoa; phylum Chordata; class Mammalia; order Dasyuromorphia; family Dasyuridae; genus Sminthopsis; species Sminthopsis crassicaudata. Next base: position 42,556,778 of record NC_133621.1, on the reverse strand, counting down.
AAATCACCTGAGAACATTCTACAGGTGGAAGGGCAGACTAGAGGAAGACATAAAAAGATATAAAAAAAGGACAAAAGCTTCTGTCTCCAACCATGTCGAGCTAAAAATAAACATTAGAAGCAACATTAGAAAGAAGAAAAGCCTATATATAGTTAATTACACTTACCAAAATTATTTGTCCTTATCAGTTTGGGCTGAAGTCTTACCAAAGAATGGGTGATTAAGGGCTCCCCAACCTGTGCCACCAGCGCCATGGACAAAAATTCACAGTCAGAGAACCACAACCCTGAAACAAGTGCGCAAAGTCCCCAAGTCCAGCCCCAGCTGCGACCCAACGGCCTCCTGCCCCCTCCTCTCCCTTTGAGTTTGTATGCCGGGGCAGGTCTTCAGAATGTGAGCTGTTCAAAGATCACAACTGGTTATGTAACTCTGGGCTATCTGCCCAAATTCTCTTCCCAGCACTCTGTTAAAATATCCTTCACAGAAAACTATGTACCTAGAATCTGGTACAACAAGCAGATGATGTTCTGGTCAGAGAGGGTCTTTATGGTCTCCATGACTATCTCTCCCCCATCCCAAATTTTAAAAAGCCCATTCTACCATTCATATCTCCATAAACTTAAATATTATTTGCACTTAAAGCCAAATAAAAATCTGGTCTCCTGAACCATTCTTTGCAGAAATTAAGAAAGGTCCAGGTTTATTTTCTATCAGGTTTTACTGTTGTTGTTCAGTCATTTTCTTCAGTCCTATATGACTCTATTTGGAATTTCCTTGGCAAAGATAGTGGAATGGTTTTCTATTTCCTTCTCCAGCTCATTTTACCAAGGAGAAAACTGAGTAAATTGGGTTAAGTGATTTGCCTAGGGTCACACAGCTAATAAATGTCTGAGGACAGATTTGAATTCAGGAACATGTGCTCTATCCACTGTGCTACCCAACTGCCCCTAAAAGTTTGTTAGCTTTTAAACAATTTATCTGTTTCCAAGGCTAGGGGAAAAAATAGAATATCACTAACTGGCAAATTAGGGATCACCTATGTCAACCAACCCCCTTCTTTTAAAGGGGGAAAAGGAAGTTGAGAGAGTATTGCTTGGAGATACACAACATTTAGTGATAAAAGGCTGGGACCAAGGCAGAGAGACCAGTACTGGTTCCACCCATAGAAAGAGCTAGGGTTGGACTCCACAAGTAATCCATTTTGTATATTGCTATAAGGCATACCTTCAAAACAAAGAGAGGAAGGTATGACATTGTGATTGGGGGGGGGGGGGGAAGCTTCATTTCTTCAACTTTTTGCTTTAAAAAAATATGATATACTCTATCCCATCTCCTGAGCCTGATTTTTTTATGGTGTCAAATTCTTCCCATTTGACAGATGAAGAAATTGAGGCACAAAGAGCTTAAGTAATTTGCCAAGATTTCCAGGTTCTGACCCCCAAATTTAGCATTCTTTTCACCACATCCCCCTGCTTTGTAATGCCTCCCCCCACCCTTCACCCAAAACCTTAAGTCTAACCCTAACCCCCAGAATGCTAGAGGCAGAAGGGTTATAAAGAGGGTCACACAAAAATGACAGAGCCAGGTCTTGTGACCTTGGTTGCTGTTGAGTCGTTTCAATCACATCCCACTTTTCTTGGCAAAGTTTTCTTGGGAAAGATGTGGTTTTGCCATTTCCTCCTCCAGCTCATTTTACAGATGAAGACACTGAGGTAAACAGGTTAAGTGACGTGCCCAGAATCACGTAGCTAGTAAGTGGCTGAGACTGGATTTGAATAAATGAAGATGAATCTTCCTGATTTGAGGCCCAGGGCTCTACACACCATGGCTCCACCGAGTTCTTTGATGTTTTTTTTTTTTTTTCTTCACTCTATCATGCTATCTTTCTGTCCCTTTTAAAGTAATTAAAAATATTTTAACCAGGCTGCCATATGAGGAAACTTTTCTCAAAAACTTAGAAACTTTCCTACCCTAGAAAATGGTAGAAATCAAAGGATTTGGAGGCAAGAAAATGGTGTGCTTGCCCCAGCTCTGCTATTTATTCCATTTTCACTGTAGGCAAGTGTCCAGCTTCCTCATCCATAACATGCCAGTTCCAAATGACCTCTAAAATCTTTCCCAGTCTAAATCCTATGATTCCATCCCAATTATGAATCACATTTTCAAGGGAACAGACATTGGTATAAGGTACTCCCTTTACCAACCCAGATCAGTGTCTGCTCTGCAACTTATCTCAAGAGATATGATAGGGCAAAACCACCCCTGAGATCCAAATGGTCTCAGCTTCCCTGTCATAGCTTTATTCCTCAGCCAAGAAGGGGTAGGCCCAGGACAAAGCTGCCTCTGGGGCCTGAATGGCCTGTGGCTTTTCTGAGAAAATTTCCAGCTCCTAAAGCATCCAAGCCCATGGAATTTATATCTGGGAGATACGGTGGTACCCTGAGACCACCCAAATCAATATACTCTGATAGTTATTGGCCAGCAATTCCAGATGAAGAGGAGGGGGTATCATCCAGAGAAATCAAGGGCTAACCCTCTCATTTTTCAAATGAAAGAACAAAGGTCCCCACTCTAGAGGTGAAGTGATTATTCCATGATCAAGCATCCTTAACTTGGTCTCCTGATTCCCATACAGGATTTTTCCATCCCACCATATTGTTGCCCATTTGTGCTGTGTTGGGGCTAAATAAACCTGCTCCTTTGTTAAATGTTTAGTGACTTGCAAATGCTTTATTTGGTCCAAATATTAAACTCAGACTAAGGAGGCTCTGGCATTAGAGCTGTGTTTGGGGAGCACAGGCAGTCAGTGTCAGAGGCTAACAGGCACTAGGAGACATCTTCTCTTTCCACTAATAAACGATAGCAACCTGGAGAGCAAAGAGTATGGGCAAAAAACCACCACCAACAAAAGAACACAAAAGATGAGTTCCCACACTCTCGTGGATTATACTTTTACCCATGTTATTATATTATTTCTCTATGTACGTACATGTGTATGCATGTACAATGCACCTAACACATTCTCATTAACCTCGTTATAATTGCAAGGGCAAAAACAGAAATGGCTGGTGAGACCGTGTGAGGGATACATCATCCTTTCTCTAATTAAAATTTAATCTCCGTCACAGGGCTCTGCAAAAGAGTCTCCTTGTCTCATCTCTCTGCATGCAACCTTTTAAGTCTTCCCAGGAAAACTGCACTGTCCTGAAATCCATGTTTTTTTATAGAAATCTCTGCTTTTTCTAGTTTACAAAGTGCTTTATAGGCATTTTCTCATTTGATCTTTATAACAGCCCTGGGATGGTAGGTGTTATTGTGATTATTCCTATTTTACAGATGAGGAAACTGAAGCTGAAAGTACTTTGCTGATCACACAGCTGAATTTGAACTCAGGTCTTCTTGACCCCAAGTCCACTGTGCCCCTTAGCTGCTCCACCCACATCCACCCCCACCCCTGACCCCTGTCATGAAAAGTCTTGCTTCAATGCTTCAATGGTTATATTCAGGGGACTTCTTAAGGCTATGCTAGAGAAGTACAGGCCCTGATGACTTTCCACCTCCAAACAGTGAAGGAATCTAGCATGAGTCTGTTGTTCGGTCCAAATACTCATTGCATGCCTTCTAATTGCAAGATTCCTTTGGGTTCTGAAGATGGTCATTTCTCAGATCGATATATCCAGCCCCAAACTCTGTCCTGAGCTAATCTCACATGGCCAAATTCCTACTAGTTATTTCCAAGTAGATGTTCTGAATGGAGCTCAAAAATCATCACAGCCAGAACTGACCTCATTTTCTTTCCCCCAAACCCTCCCCTCTCCTGAATTTCTCCATTAGTGAAAGACATTAGTGGAGACATTAGTGTCTCCGTTAGTCTCCATCCTCCCCCTTATCCAGGCTAGAAACATCAGTGTCATCCTCACTATCACTTAGCAGCCTGTTGGCAATTCTTGCCAGTGTTCCACAGGGGATCTCTCACTCACACAGCCACCCTTTCAGTAGAGATTCTCATCAAGCTTTTGACCTGGCTGTTGCCGTGGCTTCCTGTCTCATCACTACCCCATAACAGTAGGACCATCCATGTACTCCAAACCCTTCACTTAAGAAAGGAGCTCGGCTCAGATCATCTTGTCATTCCCCATCTGGCTGCACTTTTTTGGGACTTTTCTAGCATCCCTTCTTCCTCTTCAATGCCAATCAGGATTAAGTGGCTTGCCCAGTGTCACACATCTAGTGTCAAGTGTCTGAAACCATATTTGAACTCAGGTCCTCCTGACTCCAGCCAGGGCTGGTGCCCTATCTACCACACCACCTCATCACCATCATTTTTGCTTCCTTTTGCCTTTTACCTTTGCCCACTAAACTGTAAGCTCCTTGAAGGCAGGGATTGCTTTTTTCCATATTTTTATCTCCAGCTTAGCCCAGTGCCTTACACAGAGAAGTGTTTTAACAAATATTTATTGGCTGACTCCAATCCCTCTTCTTTCCACATGGCTACCAAATAGGTCTGACTGTCATACCCCTACCCCCAACCTCCTCAATCAACTTCAATGGCTCCTTGTTGTTTGTAGGATCATAAACTTCTCTGATTATTATCTAAATCTCTTCCCAGACTGGTCCCTCTCTGCCTTTCCAGCATCATGACATATCCCCTCCGGGCATTCTACTGTCTAGTCGTACTGGCCCCACTCACAGCCCTTCTCACATGTCACTCCATTTTCCATCTCAGTGCTTTAGAACTGGCTGGTTGTCCCCCAAACCTGGGATAACCACCTCCCTTCTCACTATCCCTTCAAAGACTCCCTCTGTCCTTGAAGATTCAGTCCTGATGCTAGCATCTGCACCAAAGTCTTTATTTTTAATAAATCTCTAAGTATTTCCCAAGTTACATGTTTAAATGTTTTTGACATTTTTTTTAATTTTGAATTTCAAATTCTCTCTCTCCTTCCCACCCCTCTCCTACTCCTTGAGAAGTCAAGACATATGATATCAATTATACATATGAACTCATGCAAAATATATTTCCATATAAGCCATGTCTGTAGCAAAATTCTTAACCTTTTTTGTGTAATCCCCTTGACAGTCTGAGGTAGCCTAGTATTACTGTGGTTTGCTGTCTACGGTCATAAATGAAATAAATGCAAAATTTTACTTACAGCTCAATAAAAGTGAAGATGTAATTATTTTGGGCATCCAAGTTCAGAGATCCACTGAAATCTTTGGCCCCTGGATTAACAATCCCCTTCCTAATCTCCCAAACTGCTGGTGCACACTCTCCCCCAAAGCATCTTATATTAAGTTTGCACACATTATCAAGTATTTAAACCAGTTCACTAGAATGCAAGCTCCATGGGGGCAGGGCCAGGGTTTTTGTCTTTCTATCCCCACAGCTGGGCTCAGACACCTAATAAATGCTTGTTAATTGACTGACACCAAACCAGTCCCTGCCCTAAAGAGCTGATAAAGGTCAAGGTCAACTACTACACCCAGCCAATACCAGTCTTGATTTTTGTCTTGAAGACTCTGGAAGAGAGAGTGGGGCTGAAGACTTTGCACAAGTCTGTCTCACTTAAATCCAATTTACATGCAATCAAGACATCACCCTGTAATATTATTAGTTCTCTTCAAAAATGAAGGATAAAGAATAACATCATTTTACTGTAAATTAGCTCATAAAGTTCGGAGATTCATAGGCCAGCCATCTTTCTGAACTGTGATTTGCCTTCATAAAGTCTCCAAATCAACAGTTCTGCAGGTTCTTTGAGCATCGGGAAGCACAGATTGGATGGATGTCCAGGTATACCATGGGCAATCAATAAAGGATGTTGAATGACTGATAGGAGATTCCAACAATTCTGTGCCAGAATCATTTAAAAAAGGTACCAAATGGAGTACAAAACATGACATATTATAGGTTTGCAAATCAATCAATAACTCTGTAACATTTATTAAGGACCTATTATGTACTGAAGCTCATCCTTCAATTATTTTCAGTTTCATGTTCAGCTCTGCCCTCTGTGACTTTTATGCTTGATATAACTTCATTTCAGTTCAGCAAAACAGTTAAAGCCTCTCTATCCAGTACATATCCCCTAGGCTTACATGCCACTAAGAGGACTTCATATCTAAGCAAATCAATCAACAAACATTTAGATTTCCAAATTCATTAGAACAGTCCCACCCTTTCTAAGGATACAATACCTAAGCAAATCAATCAACAAACACTTAGATTTCTAATTTCCTTAGAAGGGCCCCATCTGACCCAACCAAACAACCATAGTCACTCAGGGATCTGTCCTGGGTCCTTCCCCCTCTCTTTTTTAGGATTTCATTTGATGATCGCTTCAGTTCCCACTGATTTAATTAATTACCATCTCTGCCTGCAGACCTAACTTCTCTGTGGACTTCCAGTCACACATCCAACAACCTTTCAGACATCTCAAACTGGATTGCTGTTTGCAAAGAAGAGCGATCCAGGCTCTGAGGACCTTTAGTAAGAGGGCAAGAAGTGAGAGACACAGAAATGTAGTGCAGCAGGTCCTGTCTGGAACGAAAACTGCACAAAGGAGGGTAATCTGAAGTAGGATTGCAGCTATCTTTGGAGATAGAGTGTAGAGGGCTGTAACCACTGGTCTTGGAAACAAGTGGGAGCCATGGAAGATTTTTAAGGGTGAAGGGAGGACTTTATGTGTGCAATCATGCCCCCTTCCCTGCCCCTAGCCCCCACCCAAGATACCACTTACCAGTAATGGTGCAGGCATCTCGGTATTTCCTGCAATCTGACACATCTTCCAAGGCTTCACTTACATAGTGTTCTTCGTGAATGCCCGGACTGCAGGCTAAGACCTCATGGTCACAAGTCTCAGGAAGGGGCACAGTGGTGGCCAAGATGTCGGTGGGCAAAGCTGTGGCGTCCAGCTTGGCAGGTTTCACTGGGATATACAAAGTGCCATGGGGGGGCCAGTGCTGGGAGCTGAAGGGGTCTTGTGGACTCAGCAGTTCTTTGAAAAGGATCTGCAAAAAGAATTATCAGATCAGTAGAGGAACAAAGTAAGTTCTACAGTGTCTAAGCAGACATTCACAAATATATCGAATCAAGTGATATTTATTTAGAAGCGTAAATGACCTCCTTTCATTATTAAAACAGGTGGGTTGTGCAGGAAAAACATGGTGAGAATATGTGAAATCTCTTAGCAAAACTCAAGGACTTGTCCTCCTCCCTACATCGAGAGTCGGAAGTGACCTACTAGGGAAAAGCTGAAATCAAGGACCTATAATTTAATACAGTAATGTTGCAGAGTGAGCCCTCAATGAGTGAACATTTAATATGATGATAACACAAGTGAACAGAACTACCCCTGAGAGCAATAGTTTTCCCTCAAAGAGTTCAAGGAGGCAAAATCTAGCTATTAAAATGCAATTTAACAAATACTACATATTTGCGGCTCCATCTGCAAATAAAAAGAATCTAATATAAAATGAGAGTGGTTTTTTTAAATAGTCTTTAAGAAAGCAAGCATTTTTAAGGATGATTTTACTTCCATGTGTTATAATTAACTGGCACAGGAAGAAGCTTTGATTTTAATACATTATGTAAAAGTTCTGATATAAATTTTCAGAATGATAACTTCATTATTCCCTCGTCAAAGGGAATATCATGTATCAGCTTTATAATCTGGACAGACCTTCAAATTACAAAAATAATTTTGCTATTTCCAGTCATGTCTGATTCTTCATGTCCCCATTCTGAGGATTTCTTGGCAATGTAGCTGGCCATTTCCAGTTCATTTTACAAATGAAGAAACTGAGGCAAATAAGGTTAAGTGACTTGGCCAGAGTCACACAGCTAGTAAGTATCTGTGCCTGGGAATTGAAAATAATACTTCAGAATAAATGGGATCAAAATTTCCCATTTTTTATCAATGAATTTGCTCAAACTTAGAATTCTCTGAATATTTCTCTTTTTTAATCTATTGCCATTATATGTTTCTGGTCATATGTAATGATCCTTACTTAGCATTATTTTAAAACCACATTAATTTATGAGAAGAGCACAGCAAAGAGTAAAGATACTGAGGACACAAAATACGATTTAAAACAATTCCTGCTCTCAGGCAGCTTACTTCTATATTATGAATGAGTAGGGTCTATTCAGTTTGACATGATGGGGAAAAGCTTTGGACCTGACCAGTTTTACAAAGATGCTTTCTTATCACATTCCCATGGGATGTGGGAATTGCAAGAATAATCACCATTTAACAAATAGGGAAACTGAGATACAGAGTGACTGAGTAACTTGGCTTGGGATCACATAGCTAACCAGTACCAGAGATGGGATTCAAATCGAGGTTTGCTGACTTCCAAGTTCGGCCCAGTCTTCTTCACACTGTATCACACCTCCTTCGTGAAGACTATGATTCAGAAAGGGAAGTCCTTTTCCCACAAGCAAGACTTGCAGATCTAAAATACAAAATAATAACACAGACTCAACTGTATTCCTAAACAGGGATCTTAGGTGTCTGTTGTATTCCAATTATGTGAGTTTTGTCCATAACAAGATCCGCTTAACCAGGCACAGAGCAATGGATAATGCTGAGAGAGGCCTGAAGGGCAAAGTACACATTTTATGTAGAACAGCTGACAGATACAATCATTTTCCATTCTGAATTATTCCTTGTTGTTCTTTAACATGAACTTTCTGGGATTTCAGAGCTGCAGACTTCTCAGGAAGCCAGACTTTATCTCCCTCTGCCCATACCAACCTTCCAATATTAGTCATTTTCAACCATGTCCCAATTTGTGACCCAATTTGGGATTGTTTTTTTGGCAAAGATGCCGAAGTAGTTTGCCACATCTTTCTCCAGCTCATTTTTACAGTTGAGGGAATTGAAGCAAGGAGGATTTAATGACTTGCCCAGGTTCATACAGCTAGTCAGTGTCTAAAGCTGCATTTAAACTCAGACCTCCCTGACTTCAGAGGCCCAGCATTCTATTCACTGCATCAACCAGCTCTCTACTTTTCAGTACTGTTATTCAAGTAGCTTCTTAACTCCTGCCATGAGTTTTATCACCTATTCCAATTCATCTCACACTCAACAACCAATATAACTTTTTAAAATGTAGGTCTGATCATGTCACACTAAATTCTGGTGGTTCTCTATTATCTTCAGGATTAAACATAAATTTAATGCCTTTGTTTGGAATTTAAAGTTTTTCACATGGATCCTTCCTAGTAGTCAAGGTTTACTTGCTGTTCCTCTCATTTTTTTCCTTACTTCTTTCCTCCCTTCTCCTTCCCAGAATGCTCTCCTTAATCACCTTCACCTCTGACAAACCCTGACTTCTAACCTTGACTAAGTTCAAACAACCCCTTGGGCAAAAGGTCACTTCCCAAAACTGCTATTGCCTTCCAATAAAAAAAAAAATCGCCTGTTATATATTTTATTTATATCTATTTACCTACATGGCTCCTCTATTGTATGTTAGCTTCTTGAGGGCAGGAACTATTTTTTTTTTATTTCTCTCTGTATTCTCAATATGTAAAATGGTACCTGGCACATAGTAATTTCCTAACAAATGCCTTTTAAGAGTAAGCCTCCACACCATTTACAGATTATCAAATTTCTAAGAGGCAACAGTAAGGAGGTAAGTCTCTTATTATTAACAAATTATCAGATTAGCAAATTACATGCATGAATTTTAAGGCAGCCGTGAAAAGCGCCCTGTATCTCCTTTCCTGTATCTATCCTTTAGCCAAATTCCATGACCAAATCATTAAAAGTGGCAAGTGCATTTGTACTCGTACATAAAGTGTGTATATTTTACTACAAAGTTTAAAATTCTTTAACGTATTTCTCAGTGTGTCCCTTAGACATAATCTTTGCTAGAAGGGATATGAACAGAATCTCCCAACCCACTTCTCTGTGTAAGTGGAAAGTCCATATGAAGAGGGCAGTAGCCCCTTTGAGATTGATTTCCAACTTCCTTTGGGACTGACCTTTGATTTACAAGATCTGGTCAAAACCCCAAGGAGAGAGATCAGTATCTGAGCCAGTTTGGGCTTGTACCCAGCCCCCCCACCGGATCTGAGCTGGCTTGGATTTTCAGCCCCCATTCTAATGATCTGCTCAGATAACGCACCCCCAACTAACTGCTCAGATTTCCCCAAAACAGTTTCTTCCTTCTCTGAAAAGCCCACCAAAAATCTGGCCTTCCAGGAATCAAACTGAGCTCCTCCCATATGCTTCTTCAAGCAGATAAAAACAGCAAAGGTAGAATCATCTTTTGTCAGAGAGTTGAAAGATACCAGAGCTTTGCATCAGAGACTCTCTGTCCCACCGCTTTCGGCGTATTTCTTCCTCTATCTAATGACTTTTACTAACCAGAACTTAACCTTGCTTCCAAACCTTGCAATAAATCTTATTTTTACTCATCTAGGTTTTCAGGCCTATAAATTCATTTACAGGGGATTCTCGCCACCACTAGACCTGATTTAACTTTGTATCCTCCTGCTGAATCCTAAGGGGTTGCAGGGGAGCTCCATGTGACTCCCTGTATCCCAATTCTGCCACTAGACCTCAATTAATTTTATTGAGGTATATACCTCACCATTAGGTATTTACCTCAATTATTTGGCTCCCTGTTACTTCATCACATACATTACACATGCTGGGGCAGCTAGGTGGCCCAAGTAGATAGAATGCTAGGCTTTGAGTTCAAATCTGGGCTCTGACACTTATTAGTTATGTAACTATAGGGAAGTCATTTACCCTATTTGACTCAGTGTCTTCATCTATAAAATGGGAATATTTATAGAACCAACCTCAACAAGGTTATTGGAAGGATCAAATGAGATCTTTGTGTGTATGTGTGTATGTATATAGATATGTACAGCAATTGGGTGACACAATGAATAGAACGATTAGACCTGGAGTCAGGAAAACCTGAGTTCAAACCTGACCTTAGACACTTAGACACTAGCTGTGTGACCCCGAGTAAGTCCTGTCTGCCTTTAATTCCTCATTTATAAAATAAACTGGAGAAAGAAATGTCAAACCATGTCAGTGTCTTTGCTAATAAAACCCTACATGGAGTCATAAAGAGTCAAATATGATTGCAAAATTACTAAACACAATTAAATCTCTCTATAAATATAAATATATATGTATGTGCATTTACATGTATATACACATATATTATACATTATCATCATCATAATATGACAATGTATTATATATCACACACATATAATACATTATAATATTTGAAATATATGACATATGTAACATATAATAATATATAATATGTGTATAACTGATTATTTCCTGTCTGTTAAAATAAGATCAGGTATTACACGAGATTCCTCATTGCTCTCATAGGATCTTAGGATTATAGCTGGAAGGGCCTCAGATGCCATCTACTCAAATCCTCTCATTCTAAAGATGAAGAAATTGAGGCTTTCCGAGGTGACGTGTCTTTCCCAGGTAACCCAGGCAATGACTGGCAGTGACTCCATATCCCATTTTCTTCATGTTCAGCATTTTTGGATTCTTTTTGAAGTGGCTGTTCAGTATGTCAAGACATGAAATTTCTCAGAAATCATTCATTAACCCTTGGCTAAAATCCTCTTTTTTTTTCTCCTGAACCATATTTTGTGATATTTTCCCAAAGCAATAATAACCAAAATAATAGCTGACATTAAAATCATCTGAAGATGTACAAAGTGGTCTCTTTGCAAGATCTCATTTGATCCTCAGAGTAGTATGTGAAGTAGAAGGTACTATTATTGACTTAATTTAGAGGTTCTTGTCAAGTTTTTTTATGAATTGCTGTTACTTCATCTTATATAAAAGTGACATAATACATAAGTGACAATTACCTTCATAATGGTCCGTTTGATAATGTTCAACATGAACCAAGTGTCCCATGATATGCTACTATTTTTAAAAATTTTTAAATAGTTTTTATTTACCAGATATATGCATGGGTAATTTTACAACATTGACAATTGCCAAATTGTTCTAATTTTTCCCCTCTCCCCCCCCATGTTAGGTTGACCAATACAACACATATGTTAGAGTATAAATTAAATACAATATATGTATACATGTCCAAACAGTTGTTTTGATATGCTACTATTTGTTGACTAACTGGACACAGGATGAAAACAATTTCAGTTCTTTTATGCTCCTTTCAAGAATGACCTGAAGGCTAGCCTTTCTTGGATTCACTTCTTAATAGCTTCTAGGCTGAGGGTCAGTTCTCTAATTGTTGGACAAGGATCGCATGTTGCCTACCATTACTGTTGTTCGATCATTTTAGTCATGTCTGACTCTGTGATCACATTTCAGGTTTGGGTTTTTTTATGTTATTTTGGCAAAGATACTAGAGTGGGCTGTCATTTTCTTCTCCAGCTCATTTTACAGATGAAGAAACCGAGACAAACAGGGTTAAGTGACTTGCTCAGCATCACACAGATAGTAAATGTCTGGGGCTATATTTGATGAAGATGAATATTCCTAACTCTAAGTGGGACACTCTATCCATTGTGCCACCTAGCTGCCCTTTTTTGCTATAAGAAAAATTAAAATGCTGGATTACAGTCTGAATCTAGGATTTGGGATCTTGGCTACTTCCCAGTTTTCAAAAGCACTTTTAACAACTACTTTGGTTGCTCATAAAACTACCAGATCAAGGTATTATTATTCATCTCCATTTTACAGAAAAATAAATTAAGATTCCAGAAAAGACAAATCATGGAGTAACTGCAGATACAGCCTATCCCTGTCTTTTTTTTTTAACTCCCAGATTTAACATATTGAGATCCTTATTTAAATCCATATTGTCATGGTGATCAAATGAAATGATGTAAAGCACTCTGCCACATCAAGGGCCACATACATTTTCAGTAATATCTAATGCTCCTTTGTGTTTTGCAGAACTCTGAATTCAAGAAAAGGGGTGAAAATCACAAGGTCTAAAGGTTCCTAAAGGTTCCAGTCTGGGGTGTGGTGTGATGGAAAAAGCTCTGCACTGGGAGTCAGGTGACCCTAACCCACTTCACTTGTCAGAGTCTGCATGACCATAGATAATCACTTTGAGCCTCATAGGGGAAGCCAAAGTTTCCTCATTTGGAAAATGAATGGGTTGGACTAAAAATCCTCCAAGCTTTTCCTCTTTCATCCTCTAAATGGAATGTGAGGGGAAAGAAGGGAGGGAGTGGAAAGGAATGATGCTTTTCAACCTTCTAGATCCCTCTTCTGCACCATTCCTAGCTTAGCACATTATTCCTTGCACAGTTCATAAAAGACTCTCGTTCCAGCCTTTGCACTCAGCTCATCATTCTGTGGAGGGAGGTCTGGGTTTCACATAAGCGTAGTCTTCCCAAGGGAGTGACCTTATTTCCTCCATAAAGGGAGGAGCTCAAGCAAAGAAACTGAAAGAGTGAAAGCCAAGTGTGCTGAATAATAATGTGGCCAGATTGGTGCTCAGTTGCCAGAGAGGTTCCAAAACTTTTATATTTGAACATCTCTGCTCAGCCCCCCAATATATGCAGGACCCATGGATTTATACTAGGATTCTAAAACACCTTTGCTTCTCTAAATGCTGGGTTTAAATAAAGTTAAGTCTTCATCACAGAGATAAATTATATTGGGCTAACTTTGAGAATCAAAAGTGAGTTTGAAGAAAATTTGCCAGAAAGGCAACTTATTGGCTTTTAAATATCACAGCCAAGAAGCCTTTCAGCAACAAGGAAGAAAGAGAGATGCTGATCTTAAATTAATAGCCAATTCTCCAGATCCACCTGTGTTTAGATTAAAAAAAAAAAAACTGGACAAATTCTCCTTAGATACCTAAAAGTCAAGAAGCATTTATTAAGCCAATTCTCCAGGTCCACCTGTGTTTACATTAAAAACAATGTTATCAAGAACCTACTATGTGCCAGGCATCCTGCTAAGACTGGCCAAGTTTGGTCCAAAATCCTTCAAAATGGAGATCCAGCATAAATTTCTACTCTTCAAGAAACTACTCAAAGCAAAAAAACAGTTGATAATGGTTCAGGAATACTACTTTCATCCATGAAAGACACCATGTTACTGAACAAAGAAGGCATCCAATACAACCATTTTAAAGAGAAATCTAGAATTATTTCCAAAGAGTTATTAAACCATCTATACCTTTTGACCCAGTAATATCATTACTAGGTCTATTTTCATAGATGATTAGGGTAAAAGGAAAAGAACCTCTATATTCTAATATATTTAGATCAGCTCTCTTTGTGATTGCAAATAATTAGAAATTGTGCAGATACTTTTCAACAGGGGACTGGCTGAACAAGTTGTGGTATATGATCATGATGGAATACTACTGTGCTATAAGAAATGATGAGTTTGATGATCTTAGAAAAGTATGGACAGACTTGAATGAAATAAGAAGAGTGAAATGAACAGAATCAAGAGACTATTATATAAAATTATAGCAATATTGTTTGAAGAACAATTGTAAACAACTAAATCATTATAATTATCTAAATTAGCTACAAAGGACTTATGGAGGAAGACACTATCTGCATCCAAAAGAACTGATAAATAGAAATATGTATAGAATGATTTTATGTATAGGTGTATGTGTAGATATGGATATATACACATATTTGTGTCTAATGGTAGCCATGGGAGGGTGAGAAAGTTCCATCCTAATTTTACTTTATATTAAAAAGGAATAGCATGTTGTACATAATAGATTTGCAGTTTCATAGGCAATCACCTTTTTTATTATATTATGTTATGGAAATATTTCTTTTATCTCAAATTCAGAAGAAACATCTAATATTCTCTCATTTTGTGTCATTCTGGGGAAAGAACGGGGAAAGGACAGTGTTGGAGTAGCAACTAAGAGCACAACAGTTTTAGCTACTGTCCTATCCTCTTCCCTTTCTCTACCTCATTTAACCTCAGTCACAATCACTGACTTATATGTAATGCCAGTTCCTGAAATAACTGGACAAGTGATTAAGTGATAGAAAATATCCAAGAGAAGATTAACTGGTGGGTGTGAAGACAAAGTAATTTAGAGATTTATGGAGAATTGGTTTTTGCATATAGCGTACTAAAAAGAGCAAGTTAACTTTTATTATATATTATATATTTTAGTAGTCTTTTTTTTAATACAAAGGAACCAAAAAAAATTTACTATAAAATATATTTCCAAGCATGGTCTTTCCTTGTGGGAAACTGGCTAGTTTTTCCTTTTGTTCCTAGATAAAGTAGAGGAAAGAGGCACCTGTGAATTAGACAGGAATTTCCCTCAATGCCTTGCGTACAAGTATTTAATAAGTATTTGATTAAGGGAGGAAAAAAGTGGACATTGCCAGTTCTTCAAAGCATCAATGGTAACCTTGTGCCTTTCTGCTTGATTGAAAATGTATCCATCTTTCTATCATACAGTGAAACTTTTGCATCTTCTTCCATACTCTTTCTCTATCATATCAAAGGAAGCAGTAGCTTTCTACCTTGACCAGATGGATCCTTCCATCTTTCCCTTTATTCATTTCCACTTTTACCTTGCTCCATCAATTATTCCACCCCCACTCCCCACTCCCCACAGTCTCTACCTCTCTACTGATTCCTACAAATATGCAATTTCTCTTTTAAAAATTTTTTAAACTTTTGGGGAAGTACAAAAAGTCACTAGCTCTAAAATCTGAGGTTCTGGGTTCAAGTTACTTTATTTCTTTGACATCTATAAAATGAAAGGGTGCCACCATGATTTATAAAGCAATGTGTATGAAAAATAAATTAAGTGAAAGAAAAAAATGAAAGGGTTAAACTTAATGGCTTCTGAGGTTCATACTGATTCTAAATCTATGATTCTACAGAGAAACCCCAGTGAAATTTTATGGGGAAGATTTGATGAGAAAAAAATCACTTTCAAAGAAAAAAAGAACATGAGATGGGGCAAACAATAAAAAAGTTAAAACTGAGCCAGACCCTTAAAGGAAATTAGGAATCTCATAGCACACATATAAAAAAAATGAGCAAAAGGATTTTCTCAATCTAGTTAGAATTGATAAGGCATGAAAATTGAATGGATGCAGAAGAGTTGGATATGACTTCCAAGTTTGGATTCTAGGTGACTGAGAGAGGGACAATCATTTAGAGAAGAAAAGTTGAAGGAGAGGCAAGTTTGAGAATAGAGCTGAGGAAGTCCATTTTCAAAAATGCTGAGTTACCTGTTGGAAAAGAATCATCAAAATTGGTTCAGAACCATGTAGGGTGTCAATATTTAGGGGATTGGAAGATATGAATCACCAACAAAGAAGGCAGAGAAGAGAAAAATCATGAAACAAGAGCACTGTGGATGGCAATAGAGAACAGACTATCAAAAAGGTAAGAATCCCTTTGATTTTCTTCTATTTACTCACCAAATCCCTCATAATCTGACTTCTTTTCCAATCACCATTGGAACTTGTCTGGAAAAAAAAATTACCTCCTAGTTACTCGATTTAATGACCTTTTCTCAGTCCTTATCCTCTATAAACAATCTGAAATCAGCCTGCTCCTTTTTACTTTCCTGACTTCCCTGACACCGAATTCCCATGTTTCTCAGACATGACCTATTACTTTCCATGTCTCCTCTCCTCCTTCCCTAATCTCCTATGTCTAGATAAAGATGACCTCCATAATGATTATCTTTCCATCCCCATTACACTCTTTCCACTGGTGATCTCATCCAATGATTCCCTCTCTAGTCTTATCACCTCCTCCACACTCTATATACAAGATTTTTGTATCTAGATTTTTTCATCTTCTTATTGATCATTTCTATCTAAGTATCCTGCCCTTACTGGTACCTCAAAAGTTAAATATACCCACAATGAACTCGCCATCTTTCAAGAAAGAAAGAAGAAAGAAGAGAAGAGAAGAGAAGAGAAGAGAAGAGAAGAGAAGAGAAGAGAAGAGAAGAGAAGAGAAGAGAAGAGAAGAGAAGAGAAGAGAAGAGAAGAGAAGAGAAGAGAAGAGAAGAGAAGAGAAGAGAGAGAAAAGAAAAGAAAACATCATAGACCCATTTTACTTAGAGGGGGGCAAGACCTTGGAGGCCTTCTAGTTTATCCATCTCATTTTACAGATTAGGAAATTAAGGGCCAGAAAGGGGAAGTCATTCTCCTGGAGTGGGATGGTATGATCTCATTCTTTTATTCTACCCCTATTTTGGTTCCCCTTTCAATTGGTAAAATGATGGTGTGAGGAAGAGAAAGAGGAAGAACACTGGGGTTAGTGCCCCTCAAAATTATAGCCCTTTAGTTTAAGCTACTTAACTGCTAAGAAAAGATCTGTGTCTAGAATTGAGAAAAAGGGAGGCCAGCAGGGTCACAGTGAAAATCCCATCTGGAGATATTGAGCAAGCTCAGCAAGGTAGGGAGGGATCAGGAAAGCTTCCTGAAGAAAGTGGGATTTTAGATGGGTCTAAAGTCAAGAAATCAAGGCAAGAGGAAGAGATTAGGAAAGAGATATCAGAAAAAAAGAATAGGGGGGAAAGAGAAGAAAATTAAGTATATTCCTGTAGTTCTACCTACTGTGCTACCTACCTGCCACTTTTTGGAAGCTACAGCAAATATTCTTAACCTGGTGGTCTGTAAACTTGGCGGATTTTTAAAACCTATTTTGGCAGCTATTTTCTACAATCGGTTTCCTTTGTGGTCTTATGCACTTTATTTAAAATAATCATTCTGGGAAAGGCTTGACCTTCCAAAGGAGTCTAAGACACAAAAACAATTAAGAATCCTCAAGTTTAAGAGATTCCCTGGATCAGTCCAGAGGAGGGCAGGAAAGATGGCAATGGGAACCAGCTTCAAAAATCAAAAAAAGGTCAGTTCCTCATCTGTTATGTTATACCACCACCAGAACTGTAATTCAACCAATAAACATGTATATGCACTAACTGTGCACCAGGCACTGAGCTTAAGCACAGGAGACAGAAAGATCCTGTCTTCAGGAAGCTGACATTCTAAATGGGAAGAAAAAATAAACAGATCCATGAAGTGATGTTTTCCCCTTTGGGATAGCAAAGGCTGCCTCCAACAGCACAGCAGTGTGAGACTCAGCAGGAGAGTTTGGGTTTTTGTTTTGTTTTTTTGGTTTTGGGTTTTTGGTTTTGGTTTTTGTCTTATCTGATGTAACAAAAAAGAACCAGTGGAGAGACCATTCTGCTTTCTCCCTTCTACATTCTATTCATCCCTAGTACAAGGAAACTGAAAGGAGAAGCAGTCCCATGAAGAATAGCCATTCTTGGCAATACCTGCTGAGAGCAGCAGGGGGCTCTAAAGGGAAAAGAACACACATAATAAGGCTGGAAATTAACCCAGTTTTGGAAGATAGTTATTGTTGAGTCTGTTTAATCTGATCTTTCAGTTCAAAAAATTCCTCCTCCTTCTTCTTCCTCTTCTCCCTCTTCTTCCCCTCCTATCTTCTCCCCACCTTCTCCTCCCACACTGTGAAGAGCATGCTTGAAACTGAGGAGGGAGGATTAGGAGGAGAGTACTGTACACATTCTCAAATTTCCTAAGTGGAAGTTATGAGCCAGAAAGACAAAGAATTGCCCAAAATAACTTGATCCTCCTTCATGTCATGAAAAGTCTATTACAAGTACATATGAAAGGTGCAGGACAAAAGGGGATAAGATGGGGGACTCTTAATGAAACAGATCCATTTCATCTCATTTCTCATCAATTAAATTAAATGATCAAATTTCTGAAAATAATCCTGCCACAGCATTTGTCATCATCATCAACAGATAACCTAGATAGGACCTTGTAAGGTTTGCAAAGTGCTTTACCTATATTATCTCATTGAATTGGAAACTATTCAAAATATGTGATTGTCACTGTCCAGAGGGCAAGTTAGTTTGAGTCCTGCAGAAGAAAAGCCAGTCTTCTGTTATGCAAGAGTTCTCTGCTCACGACAGTTCCTTGCAGCAAATTTATAATAGCCTATAAATAGATTCCCTCTTCTCCTACCCCACCCCCCAAACCTTGTAAAAGGCTAGAAAACTGCAAAAGAAAGCTGCAGTGTGACCTCCTCTAACTTTCACCTAAAATGTAGCCGGTAGTGACATCTCATTGTAAATTTCAAGTAAAATGTTGCCATAAGGAGCTCAAAGTAGACTCTGAAGGACTAACAGATAATTTGGGAAACCACAAATACAGCTAGATACATAATTAAAACTTCTATGTCACTGGGAAGGAGTCCTGGAGTAGGAGCCAGAAGCCCTGAATTCAAATTCTGATTCTGTGTCTGTGGGACCTCAGGGAAGTCATTTACATTTTCTGGAATTCTCAGTTTCTTTATTTATAAAATGAAAGGACATCTGCAAATTCCCCTGCAGTCCTAAACTCTGCCACATTATGATCTAATAAGAAAGTATTTTCTATCTTGGAAAATAAGTGAGGGATAGGAACAAGAAAGACAGTCCCAAATCTATTTTAAAAGACCACTCAATTTTCCCTGAGGGAACCTTGGTCATTAGGGGAACTGCTTTAATATATTTCTTAGTCTTTTTTCAACTGCTATTGACGACTTTAGTTTTTATACCATATTTATTTAAAAAAAAAAATTTCTCTCTCTTTCCCACATTCCATTGAACCTTATCTGGTTACAAAGGTTCTAAAAATAGACTCCAGCAAAATCAACCAATACATCAACCTTATTTGACAGCATATGCTGGAGCTCAAACCCATAGTCTTCTGCCTCTTGAATGAAATGAATTAAATGCATTTTTCTTCTCTTCTCTAAGACCAAATTTAGTCATTAGAATTACATACCCCTCTATTTTGTTTGTATTGTGCTTTCCTTTTATGCTACTGAAGCCATTGTGTATACTCTTTTCCTGGTTCTACTTATTTTAATTGTATATATTGTTCATATGTATAAATGTAAATTTATATTTAATTGCATAAGTTCATAAAAGTATGTTTCTTTGAATGTATATGTTTCTCATAGTAATATACATATATATGTATATACAATAATAGTCCATTATGTTCAAGCATCACAATTTCTTTCCCTCTGTTGAGTATTTTATTTTCAGTCCTTTGCTGCCATGAAAAAAAAAAAAAAAAGAAAAAAAGAAAAGTTGCTACAGATATTTTGATATATACAGAATCTTACTTTCAATCAATCCCCTCCATGGAGAATAGGTCTAGCAAGGATCCAGATCAAAAAGTATGGACTTCATAGTCATTTTTCCCCCTGAGGCAATTGGGATTAAGTGACTTGCCCAGGGTCACACAGCTGGGAAGTATTAAGTATTTGAGACCAGATTAGAACTTCAGGGCTGGTGCATTATCTACTACCAACCTAGGTGCCCCCTTCCTAGTCACTTTTTAAGGACACTGAAATTGCTTTCTACAGTAATAATGCCGATTCACAGTTCCATCAAAAGAATACTAGTTTTTTTATCTTCCTGCAAATTCTCCAACCTTATTTCAATCTTAAAAAAAAAAAAATCCTTTTCAATTTTCTGGGTGTGAGGTGAAACCAGAGTTATTTTTATCTGTAAGTTTTTTATTATTGGTGCTTCACACACAGTACATAAGTATTTAATAAATGCATATTCATTCAGAAAAATCTTTCATATGTATATTTAAGATTTTCGACTCATCTTCTAAGAACTATTTGTTCATGTCTTTTTAAATAGTATTTTATTTTTTCCCAATTATACAAAAACAGTTTTTAACATTCTTTGTTGTTGTTGGGGGTTTTTTTGAAGCTTTGAGTTTTATATTCTATTCTTCCCTCCCTGAGACAGTAAGCAATCTAATATAGGTTATTCATGTGCAATTATGTGAAATTTCCATATTAGTCATTTTTGTGTATGAAAATTCACTTGATATCTTTTGTCTAGAGTTTCCTAGGCACATTTTCTCCAGTGTCTACTAAGGAATAACTTGTAGACTTAGATGTTGACATCCATTTTTCTTCTAACTATACATATACATGAGCCTGTCACATGATGATGTCACCCAGTGAAGACTTTTGATTGGGTGCAGAGAATCTGCTTAGGTTTACAAGGGCAAAGCCCCAGTCCAGAAGGAAGAATAGATAAATCTGGGGCAGGTGACAGAGACCTCAGGGTGAAAGGGACTACAGCACTGCTAGCTGAGGTGATGATTTCTCCAGAGGAGGAAGAAAAGAGGAAGATGAAAGGCAGAGGGAGTGTGGACTTTTGCTGTGACATTCTAAACTCTGGCAACCCTTCCTGACCCACTGTTGGGAACAGAAACAGCAAATGGGCCACCGTAACCGAATCAGAGTTTGTGAAAATGTGAGAAGAGTGGGAATACAGGATAGGACTCAGTTGTGAAGGATTTTAAATGCAAATTGGATATTTCACAATTGCTCCTGCAGGTAAAAGGGAGCCAGTAGAGTTCACTGAATAGGGGAATAATGGGTCAGCCCCTCATTTTGAAAAAATTCCTTTGGGCGCAGCTAGATAGCACAGTGGATAGAGCACCAGCTCTGGAGTCAAGAGGACCCAAGTTCAAATCCAACTTCTAATACTTAACTAGGTGTATGATTCTGGGAAAGTCACTTAACCCCATTACCTCCAAATGAGCAAACAAAAACAAGAATTGTTTTTCTGTTGGCAACTGATTATATATTGAAACAGGGAGGCATAAAGTAAGAAGAAAAGAAGGTGATTGAAGTAGTCCAGCCATGAGGCAATAAGAATGAAGGAAAAGGTTATGAACAAGATTCTAAAAGTCTTCATATATGAAAACTTGACTTTCTACTTCATATGTGATGTAGATGAGAGAAGTTATCTGGGGGGGAAAAATGACAAGACCTGCCCAAGTCTGTATATATGAGGTGAGCACTAGTACAGAGTCAACAGTAACACCTAAGTTAGAGCTTGAGAAACTACCTTTCATAGCAAGAGGAAAAATGAAAGCTGGGAAAAGGCAAGTTTGGTGGAGAATGATAAGTTCTATTTTAGACATGTTGAATTTGAGATGTCTATGAGATGCGCTCAGGGAGAGTTATTAGAACTGGATAGATAGATCTGAGATTCATCTTTACAGAGATGGTACTTGAATCACTGAGAGCTGATGAGAGCACCAATAGTACAAAGCCAGACTTCTTCGCCTTTTCTTCAGAAGTCTAGTGAAGATTAGGGATCTCATCTCAAAACAGTGCTTTTAAGTACATAAAATAAAATATACAGGATTATAAAGGAAGCCAATTATTTTGAAATAGTTGTCAAAATGGGATAGTGGATAGAATGGAGAGCCTGAAATCAAGAACTCATCTTCCTGAGTTCAAGTGTGACACTTTCTAGCTCTGTGACCCTGGGCCAGTCATTTCACCCTATTTACCTCAGTTTCCTCATCTGGAAAATGAGCTGAAGAAGGAAATGGCAAACCACTCCAGTTTTTTTTGCCAAGAAAACCCCAAATGGGGTCATGAAGAATTGGATGTGACTGAAATGACTGAACAAGAAGTTATCAAAATTATAACCAAGTTTACAGATCCAGGTTAAGAACATTTACTATAGAGAGAAAAGAAAAGAGGGCTCAGCACAGACCTTGAAAAGTAAACTTGACCCAGATAGATGAAGACCCTACAAAGGATATTGAGAAGGAATGGTCCCAGGTAGGAGAAGAACTAAGAAAGAACAGTTTTATAAAAGCTGAGAAAGAAAATAAATCCAGGAGAGATTGACAGTGTCCAAGGCTGTAGAGATTGAAGATGAGGGTTAAAAAAAGACCATTCTGTATTCTGATGGAAGTGGATATCTTCAACAAAGAGAAGATCTAATTCAGATCCAATTGATCAATGTGGACAGAATCAGCTACACCCAGAGAAGGAACACTGGGAAATGAGTGTAAACTGTTTGCATTTTTGTCTTTCTTCCCAGGTTATTTTTACCTTCTGAATCCAATTCTTTCTGTGCAATAAGAAATTTGTTTCTGCACACATATATTGTATCTAGGATATACTATAACATATTTAACAGGTATGGGACTGCCTGCCATCTATGGGAGGGGGTGGAGGGAAGGAGGGGAAAATTCAGAATAGAAGGGAGTGCAAAGGATAATGTAAAAAATTACCCATGCATATGTACTGTCAAAAAAATGTTAATCATAAAATTAATTTTAAAAAAATTTAAAAGGCCATCCTATTTGGCAGTTAAGAAAGGATTCAGCTTTGGTTTGTGTTTCTCATTTCCCTTCAGACTTTTTACATAAGAGAGTATGAAGATCTTCATCCTTCCTTTCTAAGAATTATCATGAATTATTTATAAGTAAATCAATCAAGAAAAAGTCACTGCAAAGTGTTACATAAGAGTGACTGAAGAAACCGTGTCACCCAAACACACAAAGTTTGTATTGATTTTTTAAAAAAACTCTAATCATTTGAGCAGATGTGTTTGGGGAGGCAGAGAAATGGGGTGACAGAGAAATGGGGTGGACTCTAGAATCCTCAACCTGCCCAACGATTCATTGTTTAAGTTATACCCAATGCAATAGTTTTCATCCACAGTGAAAATCTTTGATAATTTAGCTTTTTAAAAACAATCATGGGGGCAGCTAGATGGCACAGTAGAAAGAACACTGGCCCTGAAATCAGGAGGACCTGAGTTCAAAATTGGGCCTCAGACACTTAACACTTCCTAGCTTTGTGACTCTGGGCAAGTCACTTAACTCCAATCGCCTCAGTAAAGGGAAAAAAAAAGCAATTGCCAATTTAAAGCTGACACAGGAGATGTAAGATCAACTCTGTACCCTCATTTTTATAGATAAGAAAATTAAAACCGTTAAAATGCCTTTCCTAGATCATATACCCAACATTTAAACCCAATTTCTTTGACGTCAAATCCAGCCCCATATTAAAAACCATACTATGTTACTAGAACTGTTGCTCAAATGGTTTTTGTTATTAATTCATAAGTCATAGGAAAATGCCTTGTAAGTAGATCTTATAGGAGCAACATGATGGCTGTGGATTGCAGATAAATCACAGGTATTGTCAATAAAGAGAATCTACTTCCAGGATCTTGGATTGCACTCAATCAACCCAAATGCTCTCTATGCATTAGTCTATTAAGTTATGGCAGAAAAATAATAGTTGGCAGCTGGCCTTCCAGTGATTCAATTCAATGAATATATAATAAAATGTTTTAATTTAATTTCATAAAACCCAGCCACTAGGCTAGGTGCTGGGAATACTAAAATAAAAATGCAACAGCCCCTTTCTTCAAAGAGGTTGCATTCTACTGGGAAGTATACAAACATGTATGAAAATAAGTCAATACTACTATTATGGAAATGCAAAACAAGTGCATAATCTACATCAGATCAAATTGCTTGCCTTCTCAGTGTAGAGAGATGGGACAAGAGAGGAAGGGAGAGAATTTGGAGTTCAGAATCTTTTAAAATTAATGTTAAAAATTGTTTTTAACATGTAACTGAGGAAAAAATTAAATACAAAATAAAATGAAAATAAGTAAATACAATGTAACTCAAGGAGGGTGAAGAAACTTTCATAGGAAAGAATACCAAGCCTGATCCTTGAAGGAAGCTAAAGATTCTCCAAGGTAAAAGGAATAAAGAAGGATATTCCAGGTAAGTTAAGGGCAGAGATATAGCTAGGTCAAGTCTCAGACAAAAGATCTGCTTGTAGTCTATTTCAGGGATTAAACTGCCCATACAGCCCCACTTAGGGGAAGACCTGCCAGTGCTCGTGTTTTTGTCTTGGAAAACCCAAGGTCATCTCCACCATCGCCACAATGCATTCTCAGAGGAATTTTATTAGAAGACAGTGTTAGAAACTTCTAAAATTAAAACAGAGACTGTGGTCTAATTCTTTTTTTTTTTTTTTTAAGAAATAGGCACAAAGACAGCAATTTAAAAGCCTGTGAAAGTCCCAATATAACCAGCAGCAATCCAGCTACTATATCATAAATCTAATTTAAAGTAGGGAACTTTCACATCCAACAATTTTGCTTATTGTCCTAGAATTTAAGGGAAATAGCTGGGATGGGCCAGGACTGGCTATTAAAACAGTATTTAGGCAAACACAAACTAATGCTTTCTTCTCTCTATTTCTCTATAGCAGTCACCCAACTTCACTGGGCATTGCTGCTCTCAGAATGGGAAGAAGTTTGTGAAAAGTCCAATATGGTACTTTGTAAAGAATGGTCCAAAAAAGTGTGTTGGAGTCTCAGTTTTGACACTTATTACTGTATGTGATTTTGAAAAGATCACAACCTCTCTGGGCGTCAGTTGATTTTTATTTTTATTTAGTTATTTATTTTTACAAAAATTTTATGCATAGGTAATTTTTCAGCATTGATAATTGTGAAACCTTTTGTTTCAATTTTTCCCCTCCTTCCCCCCGATCCCAGATGGCAAGTTGACCAATACATGTTAAATATGTTAAAATATAAGTTAAATATAATATATGTATACATGTCCAAACAGTTATTTTGCTGTACAAAAAGAATCGAACTTTGAAACCGTCAGTTTATTTTTAAAGGAGGAAAGAAGGGATGATATGAATCATCACTGAAGATCTTTTCAGTTCTAAATCTAAGATCTTATGAATCAATTGAAAAAAAAAATCAAGAAAATGGCACCAAAAGAAAGATCGTATCTTTTGACTAAGTGACTGCTTTGCTGGGATGATTTTCAACGTGGAACTAAAGCTAGGATTTCCTGAGTATGAGGTAAGAACCTCAGAGTACGAGATTTCCTCTAGATGCCCATCAAGAACCTGCTCTACAACTTCTGGCTCAAAGAACAATAGCAAGAGAAAAACTGTACTTGGATTGTGGCCTAAAAATAAAAGAAAAAAAGAATCGAGCTGCATAAACTTGTTCATATTTCATTTATCTGTAACTGCAGAAAACTGGAAAAATGGTATCCCAACAACTAGTGAATAGATGAATGAGTTATGGCACACTAATGCAATGGAATATAATGACATCATAAAAGATGGGAAATATGAAACCTATGAAGAAGCCAGAAAGAGCCAAAGGAGATGATGAAATTAAGAGCAAGAAAGCCACAATTATATATATATTTCTTGACTATAAAAAAGTGCAAGGAAATCAAAAGTCAAAATTTTGTTACTCCAAAAACACTTGGAAAGGGCAATAGCTTTTGTTACCTGCTATTCTTTGTTTAGCCCACTCTGCTTTGTCCAAAGTTATATGAACAATTTTATCTCTTACAGCATTCATGTATTCAAATACTTATATTTGTTAGTGAGTATATAATAAAAAAGAAAACCCCAAATGGGGTCACAAACGGAGTCACACAGGACTGGAAAACCACTAAACAATACCAATATCCATGAAAAAGCTTCAATAATAACAAAAAGCTAGAATTTACATACCTATTTGAGGTTTACAATGCTTTGTGTAAATATCACCTAATTTAATTGTGGCAATAACTCTGGGAATTAAGTCCTACTATAATCTCCATTTTGCAGTTAAGGAAACTGAGGTAAAATGAGATTAAGTGGCTTGCCCAAGGTCAAACAGCTAGAGTGGGAGAGTGCATTTGAACTCAGTCCTTCCTGACTACTGGCCAGGCACACACACCCACTGCCTCTAGATGGAGAAGACATTGTGTGCTATCGAAGGAAAAGCTGATAGGAAGACTCCAACCCCTTCCTTTTATGATAAGAAAAAGGAGGCCGGAAAGAGGTTAATTCTGTTTGAATCATTTTGGGAAAAGGAGCATTCCTTTTCTATTTGAAGCATACAAAGCTATTAAGGAGAGGTATGTGGATATGTCAAATGCCTGTAATCTTCATTCTAGAGCTTTATTAGAGGCACAGAAAGAACCCCGGGTTCTAAAGGACAATCCTGGGGGAAACTGGAAGTTTCTATTAAACTTGAAAGACTTTGATGACAGTCCTGACAACAGCCAGTGTCTGCTAAAGGCTAATCTAGCTGGCCACAGAGAGCCTCATCACCCATCAGCTGACCACTTCACTATGAATTCTTAGGCCATGGTAACAACGTAAACATACACAAAGAACCAGACACATCGTTAAAGACCATATTTGTATATACTCACAAAGCTCAATAATAATCCTCCCCAGGATCATAGATAAAAGAATTCTCTCATTCTCCAGGCTCGGACATTCCCTGAACAGCCTTCTGATGCCGAGATCCTAGTCTGGACCACCATTTCTTGAGACTAGAGTAACCTCTCTTCACTTCTGGCTATTCCAGTGGTCTTACAGTGACCTCCTTACCATCCCCACTCCCACCACTTCCAGCTCTCTTCTCTATATTGTCTTTCCTCATTAGAGCATCATCTCCCAGAAATTAAGGACTCTCATTTGCTTTTATTGCATCGTGTGATTTAGTCAATAACTTCAATTGTGTCCAACTCTTTGTGATGCCATTTAGGGTTTTCTTGGCAGAGATAATAGAGTGGTTGGTCGTTTCCTTCTTCAGCTAATTTGACAGATGGGGAAACTGAGGCAAACAGGTTAAGTGATTTGCTTAGGCTCACTCAGCTAGTAAGTATCTGAGGTCACATTTGAACTTGGGTCTTCTTCAATTGCAATCCAGTGTTCTAATCACTGGCCCGCCTAGCTATCCCGTTGTATCCCACACTAAATCCCACTACCCCACACTTAACAAATACCTTATCTATCTCTCTAGAGCTAGAAAGAGCTCACCTTTATTTTATAAATGAGGAAACTTAAGTAATTTGCCCAAATTCATTCAGCGCCAGAGTGTGGATCTGAACTCAAGACTACTAAGTTCAGATGTAGTCTACTACTAGTCTACAACAAAGCGAGCAGGGACTCCCCTTTACTGTCTTGGTTTCCCAGCATTCTTCAAGACTGGGTTCACTTCTACTATCTATAAAAGGCTCTTCCAAATTCCCACCATTAGCTCCTTCCCTCTAAGATCACCTCTCCTTTATACTATGATTTTTATATATAATTATAAATATATGTAAAATATATAATATAATATGTATAAAATACATGACTATATATGCATGTTTACAGATACTCATATATACATACACATACTTACATTTATACACACACTATTTGTGTCTATATATATATAAACACACATAATATAGTGATGCATTTATAAAACAGATAATATAAAGTGATCTCTGAGATCGCCTCCATTTATACTATTTATATCAATGTATATATGGTATATATGTATATAGATACTATATATGTATAGAGACAAATATTATACATAGACTATAGATATAATATAGCTAAAGATATAGAGATTTGACTTGCCTCTAAGATCACACCTATTTACTCTCTATATATACAGAATATACATATGTGTGTGTTCCTAGTAAGTAGTTGTTTGATTATTATCTCCCCCATTAGATTATAGACTTCTCTAGGGGCAGGGGCTGTATCTGCCCTACCTTACTTATATCTTGCCTCTTCCCCAGCACATCCCTAGCTCTTGGTACACTGCCTGTGCTTAACTTCTTACTGACTCATTATTTTATTATATATTCCTTTCCCCTAAAAAATGGTAACTCAATAAAGGATGTCACCCAAACAGGTCAGAGACTGCTAAAGACGACCTATCGTAACTCAGGGAAGCGAAAAGCCACCCAAGACAGCCTTCCACAGTGGATGTGATGGGTTTCAATTTCCATTTTCAGTCCTGTGGAAAGGACTGTTTTACTAACTGCTTAATGACTGATATGAAGAGGCAGCATAGGCCTAAATGATAGAGAATCCACCTGTGTGTGATGTGTAGAATCCAACATAAATCTGTTCATTATGAATTAAGTACCCACCATGTACCATGCATTAGGCTAAGCATTTTATTTTTTACAAATGTTACCTCATCTGATCCTCACAACACTGAGAAGCAGGTGCTATCATTATACCCATTGTACAGCTGAGGAAACTGAGAGGTAGAAGTTGTGACCCGCAGAAAGTCACACAGCTAGTAAGTATCTAAAGAAACCAACGCAATCAAAAAAAAAATGTAAATAAAAAGAACAACAAAATGAAAACTTGTTGAATTGTAACAACCAATTCCTCCCCCCACTTCCCCAAAAAATGAGGAACTCCACCACCCCTATTTTACTAGGAGAGTTAGGGAACTAAGTATGGTTGTTAATTTTACTATTTGGTCTTCCTTTGTTACAAGGCAAGGCTCAGAGGGGCCAGGGTATATCAGGAAATGACTGCAATGTCAAAACAAAAGGCATTTATAAAGCTTTTATAAAAAGAAATTCAAGGTCTCAGGCATGAACAATGGGGGGAGGAGGGCAGGTTTAGTGGCGGTAGTCTATCTTCAGTTAGATCGCTATTTTAGTAAGCAGCTGCATGCTAACAGTGATAATGGATTTTAATCTTGCCATCTGCTTTAACAAGAAGAGGAAGTCTCCTTTAAACATGTATTGACCCAACTTTAATTAATTTAGAAGTCTTTTTACATAGGATCACAGCTGTAGAGATATAAGGGACCTTTTAGGTTTTCTAGACCCATCCTTTCATTTTGCAGGTAAGGAAACTAGGATCTACGCAAGCAAAAAAGATTTGCCCCAGATTATACACAGTGATAAAGCCAGGATTTACACCCAAGTCCTCTCACTTCACTATCTCGTGCCTTCTCTCCAATATATAAAATCTTTTTTTTTTTTTCTTTTTTTGGAGGTAAGAAAGAAGGCAGAGCTGGCACGGTGGATAGAGCACCAGGCTTAGAGTTTGAACTTGAACTCTTCTTGAGATCAGATCTGTCTTCAGATTCAATGTGTGACCCTAGGCAAGTTGTTCAACCCCATTTGTCTCAGTTTCCTCATTGGGAAAATGAGCTGGAATGGTTAACATGACTGTACATGTATAACCTATATCAGATTGCTTATTGTCTTGGAGAGGGAGAAGAGAGAAAAATTTGGAGTTCGAAAATCTTATAAAGAACAATGTCAAAAACTATATTTACGTGTAATTGGAAAAAAAAGATAAAATATTATTAAATTAAGAAAATGACTTAAAGACCATTTATCTCTGGCAAGAAAATCCCAGAGGGTTATAAAGAATCAGGACTGAAGACAACTGAATGACAATAATTTAATTTATATTTTAAATAGTTGCCTGAGATATTGAAAGGTTAAGTGATTTGAATAGAATCACACACTCAGAACATGTTAAAGATAAGTCTTGAATCAAAGGGAAGTTCTGTCCAATGCACCATACTGCCTCTCTATATCATACCAAAGGGTTAGATCATGGCACAACAACCACGTTTCAATTGCAACTCTGAATGAACTTGAGAAAAACTCCTCTTTTCTTATAAGACCACGATTCTGCTACCAGTCATTCAAATACAGGACTCCTGAACCTCTAAGCTACAATGATATCACAGCTGTGTGTTTTTGAAAACAGAGTCTGCATCCATGGAAACCAAACAGATGCCATCACATTCTGACTTCACTGTAGGAACAAGGAGGGGGAAAGAGTCTCAGCTGGGAAGAGGAAACCTCTTTATGGAACTGTATGTGTCAGTGCAGGATGAGAGCGGGGGGATGGCCTGCGATCTGCAGCCAACAATGGGGATATCCACATCGATGGAAATTGAATAGAGTGGAAACTGAACAGATGACCCATGGAGAACACCAGCATGTAAGGACATAAATCAAAGGAATCATGCCTAAATTCTAATTCACTGGAAATGGTACCTACACTTAAACCAGTCACTTTAAAATAAACTGCAATCCTCTGTTTTCATGTGCAGAAATTGCTGTCAGAACTCAGTTTTAAAAATTAATGCCAAAACAAAATTTTAAAATGCCCATACACACAAAAGAGCCTAATTTTCTGAGGCATTAAAAAAAAAAAAGCTTCAGATAACTCACCACAGGGCAATTTCGTAAACTAGAAAAAACACCCATTGAAGTGGACATTTTACAAATCTGGGCTTCAGTTTCTTGCATTCATAAAATAAACAACATGAATTTTAAGCTCCATTGTGGTTCTTTGATTTTATACTCCCCTTTAAAGATTCCTTAAGCATTCACAGAACTTAATCCAACAATTAAAGAAAGAATTTATTAGGCACCTATCAGGTGCAAACACAGAGATTAAAAAACTAAAATTATCTATAACCTCAAGGAATTTACATTCTAGTGTATACAGGGGGAAGGAAAATACCAAATGCATAATATAACCAAATCTGAAAACTGATCAGCCAGTCAGAGAGATGTCCTAGTTAACAGAGGGATGGTTTATGGTGCTTGACACTAAAACACTCCTAACTGGCAGAATAAAATTAACTCCATCCTCTAAGTATATTGAATATGACCACCATGTTGCTGGAGAAAGTAGTCTATGATAGGTGCCTTCCTTCTTTCGCACTTTCTTTTTAACTTCTTACAATGCCTTTTCCAACCTCATCATTTCGTTAAAACTCTTCTCTCCAAAATTAATAATGATCTTTTAGTTGCC
Organism: Sminthopsis crassicaudata; assembly: GCF_048593235.1. Classification (NCBI taxonomy): domain Eukaryota; kingdom Metazoa; phylum Chordata; class Mammalia; order Dasyuromorphia; family Dasyuridae; genus Sminthopsis; species Sminthopsis crassicaudata. The sequence continues at coordinate 42,525,312 of NC_133621.1, read as the reverse complement.
AGACCCATTGGCCTTTTCTCAAGCTTCATTCTTCTTGATCATTCTGCAGTCTTTGGCACTGCTCATCATCTTTTTGATATTATCATCTCCCTCGGATTTGGGGACATCACTCTTGTTTTTCTCTGACCAATGCTCCTTAGTCTCTTTCAATGGATTACTCATTCAAATCACCCACTGACTGATTGTTAGGCACTATACTAGGACCAGTTAGTGATTGGACTGGAAATCAAATCTGGACTCAGAGACTGAGCAGCAAGTCACCTAACTACTTTCTGTCTCAGTTTCCTGTAAAATGGGAAAAATGGGAAATATTTTTATAAGGCATTTAACAGTGTCTAGAGCAGGCACTTAATGAAAACTTGCTCCTTTCCCTTCCCATAAGGGAAATACAAAACTGAGAGAAGAGGTGGTCCCTGTCTTCATGGCATGAGAGAGCTAACTCACATATAAGGAGAGAATGTAAAACAAGTTGAACTACACTAGAGAGAGTTATGTGAAAGAAGAGGAGGACAGGGAAAGTTGTAAAACAGAAAAATCCAAGAAAGTTTCATGGAAGAGGTGGTATCTGAGCTGGACTTTCTAGGATTCAACAATCAAAGAAAGGGGCGGGAAGACATTCTAGCCAAAATAAACATGGAAAGATGGGAAAGTACAGGTCAATCCATCGATCGATATTTATTAAGCACCCACTATGTGGCAAGCACTGTGCTAATGATGAGGTCCTACATGGTGTGTTGAATAGAAAGAAACTAAAAAAAAATTATCCCTGAGGCAAGGAGGGATCAATTTAGCTCCCTCGCCCCACACAATGAGGAGGTTGTCCAGTTTGAAATCCAAGTCATGTCAAATAACCGAGACCCACCCTCTGTAGAGATTTCCAGCAGTCTCACCTTGCCATGTCCTATCAGAAATCCCATTCATGTCCCGGAGGTTAAATTTTTACTTTAAAAATCTACTTATGGGCCATCCCATTCTTTGGGTCAATTCACTACAGCACTCTGCCTCGTGATGTCTTTCCCCTCACCCTTCCCCCATAGCAGAATATGTCTCTCTTAACTCCACCATGCTTCCCAACACCACTTCTTGTTATATGTCCTTTAGGGTGCTAAGTCCTTTTCAGGATTTAACGTGTCAATTAAGGGCATGCCCTCACCTCATGGGATACTCCTTTTCTCATGGGTAAATTGTGAGTTCCACTGAGGAACTTTTCTTTCACATGCTCTCCCACTCTATTTCCTATTTACCATTCCCTAGTGTCTATGTAACCCTTCATTTTGTTTATAAACTATTCCCCTAAATACATCTACTTTTTTGTCTAAGGGAATGGCCATTGTGAATTCTTCACACGAGCGAACCCCAATTTTTGGTGCCTGCCATCATCACCCACATTTTGGTGCTGAATCCACATACATCATTTTGCTTCTGAAACCCTCATCACTGAGGCAAAAGTTAGGCTCAATCCTCAAGGAGAAGGTCCAGAGAACACCAAAATAAGTCCAGTTCATTTGCAATTAAATCTTAGTTTAAAGAACTCACAATACAGAAACATACTGGACTGATGAATCATTCCACTCCCAAATTCAAATAACACAAACCACTTAGACAAGAATTCTAAAAAAAGGGGAGGATTCCTCCCCTGAACCATCCTCTTCACAACTTCTCCCACCATTTCATAAGTCAAGACACACTGATTCCTGGTCTCTTTGCTATTTTTACTAGCAAATAACAAAAACTACTCACGCTTCTGGATGGCTTGTTAGTGTAGTAAGTGGAAGATCCAAAGTCAAGGCCTCCGATAATTTCTCTAGTTCCCTCTTTCCTTTTAGTTTTCCAGGGTCTAGACTGAAGGAGCTGAAAGATAGGGAAAAATAAGAGTTAGAACATCTTGGAAGGTGGGAGTCAGAAGAGATCTTAGAGAGCATCCAATAAAGCCCCTTGATTTTACAGACCCAGAAACTGAGAAGCAGAATGGATGGGATTTGTCCGAGGTCCCACAGAGGTTAGGATAAAAGAGATCTACTCTGCTGGCTCAGCAGGCAGATTTCCTATTCTGAAGACAACTCCAAAAAAGCCTGTAAGTATTTTCAGCCTGATGAGATCATTTCAGGAAAAAAGTCTTAGAAAAAGCCTGCCAATTAAGAGGTTTGATAAATTTGGTCTGGTTGGAAAATTGATTGTATTTTTTTATTCTTTGATTTTCTAAAGCATGAACAAAATTTAGTGGGTATGTACATGGTTTCCTTTGCTTTTTTTTTAAATTTCAGATCCAAATTACCTATGCCACCTTGACATCCATCAATCCATCCATCCCTCAAGAGAGTATCTATGGATATGTTAAACCCTATCTTAGTCAATCAATTCAATTAAACTAATAATTATTAAGCAACTGCTATATATTTCATAATCTAGAAGTGAGCTGATGGGGAGAGATCATGATGCTACCTTTGCAACCATATTCTTAAGTCACTCTACAAATGAATTCTCCGTGTAGTTTAGAATCACAGAATCCAAGAACTTATATCAAACTAGACAAAGAGCTAGACCTGAAATCAAGACCTGACTTTAAATCCAGCCTTGGACACTTAGTTTCTGTGTCAACTGCAAGACATTTAATCTAGATACGCCTCGGTTTCCTCATTCGTAAAATGGGGATAAAAATAGTACCTAAATCTCAGGGTTGTTGTGAGGATTAAATGAGATAATATTTGCAATTTTGAAAACGGTTCACATTTGGATAAACATTAGGTTTGCAAAAACTTTCTTCACAAAATTAAGTGGCAGAAGTATTATAATTCCCATTTTCTAGGTGAGTAAAATTAAGGTCCCTGAAAGATTTACCCAAAATTACACAGCTTAATTAGTGCATCCCCAGTGCCTGAGACAAAGGCTTGCAAACAGCAGGTGCTTAGTAAATATTCATTAAATTAAATGGGATCCAATGAAAGAACACTGGGAAATAAGTGTGGACCACAACATAGCATTTGTACTCTGTTGTTGTTTGCTTGCATTTTTGTTTGTCTTCCTGGGTTATTTTTACCTTTCTAAATCCAATTTTTATTGTACAACAAGAGAACTGTGTGTAGATAGATAGATAGATAGATAGATAGATAGATAGATAGATATAGATATTTATATCTATCTATCTATATATATATATATATATATTTAATTTATATTTAATAATATCTATTGTATTTAACATATAATTTAACATATTTAACAAGTATGGGACTACCTGCTATCTGGGGGAGGGGGTGGGGGGGAAGGAGGAGAAAAGTTGGAACAGAAGGTTTTGCAAGGGTCAATACTGAAAAATTACCCATGCATATGTTTTGCAAATTAAAAGCTATAATTAAAAAAAATGGAATGTCTATGAAATAATGAAATAACGAGGCAGCATTGCTATCAAGGCAAGATCTGCCTGCACAGTAACAGCAAGTGGATGTCAGACAGTTACAGTATAAGGCACACCTCAACAGTCTACACCATGGTTTCTTTTCTAGAAATGTGCCCACATAATTTTCTCTCTATAAATTACAAATTTATTAGATCAATATCAGGCAGAAAAGTATACACATTTGGGGAAAACATTTCAAAGAAATAGTCAGGTTTTCTTGTTTCATGGGATGCTTAAGAAAAGTCAGCCTTGAGGATGACATCTTCAAAAGAGTAACCATTATACCCCAGAACGATACCTGCATGAGTACTGTCACCAAAGTTGGGAGACAAAAGCAAGAAAGAAACCCCTAGAGTTACAAAACACACTGAAAATCTCTACTCATCATACTGTCAAGATGGCATTGTGTTCTCATGACTCTGTATATCCCTCTGGTGATATAGTTCATAACCTACCCCAGCCTATGCAATTGTTTTCCACATCTTCCTATAAATCCTCCATAGAAAAGTATACCCAAAGCAAGAGGGCCTCCCTTCTAGTCTTCCCTTCACACTGCATGGAGGACATGAAACATGTGGACTGTCCATCATTATCCTTCATTTTCATTCTTCCCTCAATGTAATGGAAAGTTGAATGGGAAATTAGATCAACCAATTTCTTCCCAGCCCATTTGATAAGAAGACAATAGTTAAGGGAAAAGAAAAAGAGATAATAGAAGCATTGAGGTCTAAAATGTATTGTAAAGTGTTTATCTTTTGTTATTCCTCCATCAGGTGTGAAGAAGCTCTTGTTATTCCTCCATCAGGTGTGAAGAAGCTCAGTCAAGATTGATGGCATTAGGGAGCAGTTAGACTTTGACTAGCCAAAGGCTCTTTTTTAAAAGTCCTTTAAAAAGCTAAATACACACATATAACACACTCTGTCTCTGTCTCTCTCTGTCTCTCTCTCTCTGTCTGTCTGTCTCTCTCACTCTCTCTTTGTCTCTCTCTGTCTCTATCTCTCTAAGGAGTGAATCAAAGAAAGAAATCACTCTGAGGACTGAGAATTCAGCTTTTGACGGCTAGTAACTCTACATACTTGAAGGAAGAGAGAAAGGAAAAAGGGGCACTTTCTCTCCTCACTCCCCAGTGGTTATGATGGCATCTTGCAGCACTAGGAGATAGACTCTGTAAAGAGCAGGGCCAGGGAATTCAGTTGCATTTTTGACAGTTAGTTCTGGCAGGTGACAGGGAGCCAAGCAGAGAAGCCCAGCTGAACAACCTTCCAAAAAAGAGATGCTTGTCCAGGAGAAACAATGTAAGGGTACTAGAAGAAGAGGGGGAAAAATTGGGGTCTTGAAATACTAGAGATATGAATTGCTCGTGTTTGTATACTAATGTACCACTTTTCCTATTGATATTCGTATTTGTGGGAGAATGTACCCCAGGTTGATAGAGGATATATTTGTCTTTAGTGATCCTACTATATCATCTTAGCAAAAAAACTTTACTGTGAATCATTTCCTCTGAGTGTCAAGACAGTAAGGTGACAGAATGCACAGTGCCAATCTGAGTTCAAATTCAGCTTCAGACACTGAGGTGTGACACTGAGCAAATCACTATACTAGTTTGCCTCAGTTTCCTCTTCCATATAATAGGGATAATAATAGCCCCAGAGTTGTTATGAAGGTCAAATTAGATAATTGTAAAGAACTAAGTATAATGCCTGATTTTTAGTAAGTGCTATATAAATGTTAGCTATTGTTATTAATTATAATTGTATTCACATAATAATATGATCCTATATATTAATTATAGCTCTCTTGCTTTAAGTGTGCAGAATTACAAGTAGCATGGAGTAGCTATGCCCCAGGGGCTCCAACCTTTGATGATGCATCAGGAACAGCTCCACAAGAAGTAGATCACCTTTATGCCTCTTCTCTTTATGGTTCCTTCTTTAGAATGTGTTTTGGTCTGTTCATGCTCGACATATACCTCTCCATTGCCCATTGCCTACTGTAGTTGTCTTAAAATAGGACTCAAGAGCAGCCTCCTTCTCATGGAGCCCCGAATACCAATAGGCATATGAGAAGGTGCTAAGGCACAGCAGCTGGAATCCCCAACAGGGACTCAAACATTTGTCTCCAGGAATCAACTTTAAATCTGATCATTTGACCTCTCTTAAAGGCAAGTAATAATCAGCCCTCTTTGGAAACTGGGCTATCTATTTCTCTTTCCATTATGTTTTCCTTACTCTGCAAATGCTACCCAATGACCTCTTCCAAAAACCTTGGTTCATTGATAAAAGGCTCAGGCCCTACCTTTCTTCCAGGAAAAAGGACAATAGCAAATAAAAGAATAGGAAATGGGAAAATTTCCGACTAGGAAAATCTTATGGCTTTTAAAATGGAAACATATTCATAATCTCCCCCAAAAAAGTGGGAATGGCTTTATTGTGCCTTGTACATTAATTATGATTTTCTAATATGTCCAAAGGGTATAAAACTGTTCATACCCTTTGACTCAGCAGCATCACTACGGGGACTCTATCCCAAGGAAATCATAAAGGAGAGAAAAGGACCCTCATGTGCAAAAATGTTTTTAGCAGCTCTTTCTGTGTAACAAAGAATTGGAAAATGAGTAGATGCCGATCAACTGGGGAATTACACTTTGAGAGACCATGTTAGATTTGCCAGATTGTTTTATTCTGTTACAAAAGATCTTTCACTGCATGGAGATTCTCCATAAATGTAATGTGAAAACAAAATTTATCTATAAAACTTTTAAGAAAGGATTCAGTCATTATAAACAATCTGGTGGGGATATTGGTTAAATTTTGAATGAACCCAAGAATAAGGTGTACAAATCTTGGTAAGTCAGTTTACCACTTTGCTTTCCTTAGGCAAGTGAACTGCATAGGGCAAAACTTTTGACTATACAGAATATCTGAGAAACAAATTTTGACCCCTGTGCAATTTGCATATGCTATTATGAAAATGCAATATGGCAACATATTTGCAGTTATATCCTAAAAAGTTCACAAGATGGAGATGTTTCCCTATCAAAGCAAACCTTTCAATTTATAAAATAAGTTCTATCAATTCCAATTTTCCAAAGTAGAAAACTAACAGTTTTTCCTCCACTGAAAAGAAGCAATAGGTTTAAGCTTTCAACACCTAGATTTGTAGCACTTGGTATAACATTGATTGTCAATATGTACAGACACATATGTACAGAAACAGAGACCAAGAGATTGAAAGAGCATTTAAAAAGAAGTTTATAATTTCATTTTTAAGAGCTAATATTCTGCAGAATTTTTGCAAATAACAAAGGATGGGATTGTATTCCTTCTAATCTCGAAAAGGTGGTTTCAATGGCACTTTTTTCTGGACCCCCTTGGTCTAAGGAAGGTTATATTGTGTTGGGATTTTTAAAAACTAGCTCTTACATTTGATCTAAAGATCCCATTGCTAGGCATATAGGCCTAGGTGAAAGATTCAAAGAAAGATTCCATATACACTAATATATTTATACCAGGATTTTTTGTGGGGACAAAGAACTGGAAACAAAACAGATGCTCATTGATGGGTTAATGGTCAAATTGTGGTACGTGAATATAATGGAATATTAGTGCTTTGTAAGAAACGATGAACATAAAAGATTTTATATAAACATTGTAAAATTGTAAAATATAACAAAGAAAATAACATGCAATAATAACAACATAAATTGAAAAAATAAATAATAAATAATGCTAATGATTTGCATAACCCAGAATAAAGTATATGAAAATGTCTCTCTCTTCTTTGTATATAAGTGAGGAATTATGACCATGGACTATTGCAAGGCTGATCTTAATTGATGTGTTATCTACTTTTGCTGAACTTATTTGTCTCTTTCTTTTTTATTCTTTGTTCTTAGGGATAACTAGGAGATGAGAAGATATTGAGAAATGAAAGCAGTATTTTTTAAAAAGTTGTTTCCTTACTTTTATGTTGAATTAAATAATCCTAGGAAAACCAGAGATGTGATAAAGTTTCTAAAAAATACAAAATTTTAATCTTTTGAGGTTCCTGATGGATAAAACAACAGGCTCAACAGCTTTGAGAGTGATTTCAGAACCCATTTTGTTTTTCTTAAAAGTTTGAGGAAAGAAGCTTTTGACTGTTCAATGTTGGTCTCAAGTTTTTAGCAGAAGCTTCAGTTTCCCTGCCTATTATTTTTACTTTGGAGGAAAAATACTATTAATCAAAGTTTTATTATATTTTGTGTAGATGTTGAAGTCTGTTGATCTCCCTTTCCCATCTTCCTGGGAATCCTTCCAAAAATTTCTGAGATGATGAACTTAGACCAGTTAACCTAAGCTTAGATATGAATATTAGAAGATTTAAACACAAGATACAATAGAAAAAAGCATTAAATTTGGGGTACAAAGACCTGGGATCTAACCTCAAATCTTACTTGCAATCTGTGTAACCTTATGAAAAGTATTTCTCTTCTCTGGATCCCATCTGTCTCATTTAAAAAGGAAAGAACTGTATGTGATGATCTTCAAGATTGTATACACCTACAAATCTTCTGATCCTATGAACAGGAAAAAAAATTTAAACCACCATGCCCCATACCTAGACAACTCAAATAATTAGTCACAAAAGTCAAATCTCTTATCTGTACTTTTCCAGGCATATGAAAATTATACTGTGCATTCTATGATATAGCAGGAAAAAAAGTACCTTCATGGTCAGTAAGTAAAGTGTCAGTCATGGAGTTAGTCAGACCTGAGTTCAAATCTGCCCTCAGATATTTACTAGCTATGTGACCCTGAGCAAGTCACTTCACCCTATTTGCCTCAATTCTGTCATCTGTAAATTGAGCTGGAGAAGAAAATGGCAAGAAAATGGGGCAAGAAAACCCCAAATAGAGTCAATAGAGTGAAAAATGCCTAAACTAAAGAAAAACCAGAGTCGAAACAAGAAAACAAGAGTTCTGAGACCCTAGCTTTGCTATTTGACAGCTGCATGATCTTGGGCAAAACAGTCTCTCAAAATACTTTTTAAAATCTGAGTAAAAATACATACACCACTCCATCTCCACCCTAAACCTGTACCTCCAAGATTTACTGTAAACATGATAGAGTAAAACAGAAAAGCACTTTTTTGGCACAATACTTTAGGATAAAACATAAGATATTAATGCTAAATGTAACCCCAACTCTTCATGTTTTCCTAGAGATTCAATCAACAACAATGCTCAATGAAGTTCCTACAATATTATGATTCATGATCTATCCATGCCCTATATCCTGTGTAATTCTTGTCCATCTTTTCTCATAAATCACAAATCCTAACATGCTAAGAACTTTCCCCCAATAGATTTAAACATGATATGGGGAGTACTAGCCTCTGTACAACATTGGATGAAAGATGAGGTAAAAGAAATTCTACAAATATCTCACCAAGATTATCCAAATTAACATCCACTTCGATGGTTGGTGACTTGGTGATAATACAAAGCTGGGAAAAGTGAGAATAGAGACAAATACATGTGAAAACGTAGACCAGGAAGGAGATATAGAGAAGCCAAAACCTTAGAGACTATAGAGAGGTCTTATGTTTTTATATCACAAAACATTTTTAAAGAGAAAAATTGATAAATCCTGGATATGATGAGTAACCACCAAAAAAATGAAATATTCTATCTTAAGAAAAAAAAGACCACTAAATAGCTGTTTATGTACAATGAGACCAACAACTAATTAGAGCAAAGATAATTAATAAAAAGAATAATGACAAAAGATAGGGTGTTCAATCAAAAGAGGTCATTCCTAAATTAAGCAAATAATAAGCAACTAAAATGAGAAATAAACAACAAACGATTAATCCCATAATAACTTCATATCAGAGTTTAACCACAAAAGGCCAAAAAGAACCCAGATAGCACCTTTAATCAGCAAACATTTAAGTTACTTGCCAAAAAGAGAATAATAGCCAAAGGCTACAAAGGTTTGAAATATAAATTTATTTGTAAAATCTTACAAAGATGTTGGATGATCATGACCCTCACCATTTCATAAAGCAGAAAGAAATAAAAAAGCATAAAACCAGTTTTACAAAATTTCTGAAAAACTTAAAAAAAAAAAAAAGGAACATCACACAGAAAGCCATTATGGCAGGTTATATGATCAGAGGAAACAGGCTGCAAATTATAACCAATAAGAAACTTTGAGTACCAAGAGTAAAGGATTTTATCAGGAAAATGTATGAATGAATAAGAAGAAGGACTAGTTCCACAATTAAGGCCAGACAAAAGTGGACAATCAGGCTGCCATTCTCAATGTCAGGAAGAATTGAGGAAAGCTTCCAACATAGTGGGTGGATGAATTTATGGGAATATAAAAATTAGTCATGTAGGATAGACATATGTGGTGGACTTAAAATCTGTCTCTTTGAAGAAAATTCCCAAATTGATGAGATGTCCCTTTTGAGCATCCAAATATTCTGAATGGATACTAGGGTATCCCTCATAAACGACCCTTTTCTAATGGCAGTTTTCCTGGATGATATAAATTACAACACTAAAAAAGTGATTAATTTGTTTATTGTTAACATTCATTTTTTCAAAATGAGTTCCAAATTCTCTCCCTTTCTCCAGCCCTTCCCTCACCTATTGAGAAGCCAAGCAATATGACATCCATCATACATATGAAGTTGTAAAAAAACAAAATTCCACAAGCCATTTTGCAAAAAAAAGAAATATAAAGTTTGAAAAATATGCTTCCATCTATACACTGAGTTGAACAATTCTTTCTCTGGAGGGGGAGAACATTCTCATCATAGGTCCTTTGGAATTGTCTCGGGTCACTGTACTAATAGCTAAATCCTTCATATTAGATCATTCTTACAATATTTCTGTTAATATGTACAATGTTATCTTGGTGCTACTCACTTCACTTTACATCAGTTCTTTTAAGTCTTCTTCAGTTTCCTTGAAACTATCCTGCCTCAATATTTCTTATAACACAATAGTATTTCATCACAATTATATACCATAATTTGTTCAAACATTCCCCAATGAATGAGAATCCCTCCTTAATTTCCACTTCTTTGTCTCCACAAAAAGAGCTGTTATAAACATTTTTTTTTTTTTGCATATAGGTCCTTTTCCCTTCTCTTTGATTTTATTTCTCTAAGATATAGACCTAGTAGTGGTGTTTCCGAGTCAAAGGGGTACACAGTTTTATACCTTTGGAGTATAGTTCCAAATTGTTCTTTTTTTTTATTTTTTAAATAATGCCTTTAATTCTTTTTCCCCTGAGGCAATTGGGGTTTAGTGACTTGCCGGAGGGTCATACAGCTAGGAAGTCTTAAGTGTCGGAGCTCAGATTTGAATTTAGGTCTTCCTAACTTCAGGGCTGGTGCTCTATCCACTTCACCACTTAGCTGCCCCAATACCTTACATTTTCAAAATACACATAAAGAGTTTTTAACATTCATACTTGCAAAGCCATATCTTTTTCACTCCTTCCCCATCTCCTACCTCCTCTAGACAGCAAGCAATCCAATATAAGTTAAACATGTGCAATCCTTCTAAACATATTTCCACACCAAATTGCTTTTTAGAATGGGAATAAAAGATACTATTTGTAAGAAGTTACTACAGGTAATGTGCTGCAACCTACATATGTTCACCAGTAATTTTACTTTTGATTTTGATTCTTTGCAAATTATGGTTTTCCATAATTTGAAGTAATACAGCATCACCAGAAAAATAAGTTTAATGTATATGTACCATGAAGTTTCCTAAATGAAATACAATCACCTTCTCTTCCTAATAAATTCTGGGTCCAGTTCGTTGTCTATATGTATGTTTGTCCAAGATGTTCATTACTCATCCATTTGGCTTGTCCTATGTGGATTATTGGACCATTGTCTCTCAAGTGGTCATGAACATCATTTATTAGAAAAGACCCAGAATCCTAGTTGCCCTCCAAATATGTCTTTGGAGATATTTCATGATAAAATCTGAAAGAGAATTGGAAATACCTCTTTGATTTTTAAACTCCTTGAAGGCAAAGACGAATCTCTGTAATTCTATGTGACTGGCATTCAGTAAAATTCCATGTATAAACAATATATTTACAAATTATTTTCAATAACAAGGATGATACCACTATATAGCTTTTTCCTCCAGGATATTTCCCATTCCCCCTTGGGACGGTTGGGAGATCTAACCAGATTCGCAGGGCACCATACCTGTGCCACAACTGGTTATGCTTTCCTACATGATTCTGATGGATCTGAAAAGCAAAGACAATGGGTCTATCTTGTTAGTCCTATAGTCATTTCTGCCACCCAAAGTATCCCGGTAAACTCTTTTAAATCACTCCTATTTCTAGTTTCCTCTATGTCTTATCCCTAACTATAAATTCCTATCTTATCAATATCTTTGTAGCTCTTCTGCCTCAAACTTATCATTTTTCCACCCCCGTTCATCTGCTATAAACTGCTAAGAACTGCAATTCTGGAAGAAAAAAAAAAAAAAAAAAGAGTAGACTGAAGAGGAAAATGAATTTCATTAGCTTTCAATTGTCTGCAATTATACAAGGCCTCCTTTCTTCTCCCAACTCCCTTGAGCTCTCTGGCTCTGAAATACAAACTCCAAATTCAAAAATATAGCAACAGATGGATGAAGTGTGTTAAATATATTTCCATTTCTGTGTCTTGAAGTGATATGCCTGTACACAAATCATTTAAAGACTGTCTCTATTCTACTAGGCATAATTTGCAAGCTACTGGCAGGGACCAGAGCATACAGGAAAAGGATCAAGAAATTTGTTGGCATCGCAAAGGAATAGCCTTTGATTCTGGAATAATATTACTGTTCTTTGGCAATGTTCTAGAGGGAATTCCAGAGAAGATGAATCAAAAATATCTCCATACCTTCTTTCTTTACTTCTTACTAACTTACTATCCTTTTTCTCTCCTGTGCCATTCATTTAAGTATGACATATATAGCATACATATTTAAAGTGTGAACTGGATTTGAATTCAGATAAATGAGGCTTTCTGACTCCAGGCCCAGTAAGGTAGGCAATAAATAAATACAGTCCAGATTAAAACCTTGGTAAAAATTCAATTCCATTTGAATAACATTCATCCCAGAAGGTAGGCACCAGTGATAAAAAAATGAAAATGAATGTGGCTCCATCATCAAGAAGCTTATATATTACTGTAGCCCATAATGATCAACCCATGAAAGTGTATCTAATGAGACCTAAAAGTTTTGCAACAAACTATCAGGGGGAGATAACATCCAGAAAGAAGACAGCATCAATTCCTGAAGGCTGAAATGCAGATTTAGGAGCTACTAAAAGAGAAAGAAAAGACATTTGATTTGGGGGGGAGGGAAGGAAACAGCTTTCAACAGGCAAAAGTTAAGGGTAGAGTCCAACTGAGAAAAGTGTTTGTTCTTCCCCTCCACCCTTATTTTTCCTTTCATCCAGAACAGAGTCCAGAGTCTGAAGATTTTGTTCCTTAAAGGTTTGAAGCCCTTTTTTTTTTCCTTTTTTCTCAGACAAGCTGACAGAGAGCCCAAAATTAAACTGGGCTCTGAAAGTCAATCTTCTTAGGGCCAAGTAGGCTAATCAGAAACACCCGGGCCATGCAAGGAACATTTTGTGTTCCTGCCTCTTTGTACATCTCTTTCCTCATTTGCCAAAATAATAATAATAAGCTGAACTCCATACAGCCTGTAATACAATCAAAAGGTCTTTCTAAGTACCTAGTAAGTGCCCACTATGTGCCAGGCACTGTGCTGAATACTGCAGATACAAATAAAGTCAAAAAACTACAACCACACACCAAAAAAAAAAAAGTCATGTTCTCAAGGAGTTACCAGTGTGATGAAGAAATCTGGTGAAGGATAATGTTCCGTTTGCTATCTGAGGAGGAAAAAAGGGTTACATTAAGTAAATCACTAGGGCATGAGATGATTTCATGGCCTTGGATTCAGGAACTTTAGAATTCTGGTATGCAGCAGCTAAAAACAAACAGCATGAGCTCAGGACTGGGGTGGGGAGCACAGGGAACTGAGTATAGTCACATGCTTTCAGACTATTCCAAAATTTCAGGACTTCTGATTAGGATCAAAGAGTATCAAATAAAAAGTGTTCTTCCTGAAAAATTCCACTCAGTATATCTCTGGGATGGACTTAGGAATCCTTCCTTAGTAGACAGAATAAAAATTAATTTCTGAAAACTTTCTGATAGATTTTTTTTCCATCCAGGTCTTTACTCTCAAATATTTTAAACTCAGTGAAACATTTCCTGAAGCTGCCTAAAATAAACATTATCCGCTTGTTCTCCAGAATATCTTCATGACAAAGCACATTCTATTCCCACTGACTTGTCCAACATCACCACATGTCAGTCCTCAGAGTCAAGTTAATATTCCATCTTTCCATGAAGTCACAGGAACATAAATTTAGAACTGGAAGGAACTCTGGGGACCACCAAAGCTAATCCCTGAATTTTACAGATGGGGAAACTGAGGGATAGAGAGAATAAATTATTTGCTTAATTAGGCTCATATGTCTAGTAATGTCTGAGGGGAGGTTGTGAACCTCCATCTTCCTAACTTCCAACCCCAGCACTCTGTCAAGTATTGCACTCTATCTCAACTAAATAGACTACAAAAGATGATGGAAAAGGATGGCCTAACTGATTCAAAATTTCATATTTGTCTGCAATGAATGTTTATACTTGCCTTTGGATAACTTATAACACCAAGGATGTAAATTTGGGTGACTAGGTGAAGGTAGTATACTCAATAGGAAGAGGGAAATTTGTGAGGAAAGAGAACGCAATAAAATTGGTAATAAAAATGTAATAAAAAAAAAAAGATCATAACCCATCCATGCCATTTCACCCTCCCTGTTCAACTGACTCTGCTCCACTCACAATGAAAGTGAAGACATGGAGGTTTTACTCCCTGGTCACTTAACCAGACAGTCAACAAGCATTAAGCACCTCCTATGTGTCAAAAAGAGCATTAGTTGGCACAGTGGAATCAGAAAGATGAGTTCAAATTGGTCCTCAGATACTTCTGAGCTCTGTGACTCTGGGTAAGTCACTTAACCTGTTTGCTTCAGTTTCCTCATCTGTAAAATGAACTGGAGAAGGAAATGGCAAACCACTTAAGTATCTTTACCAAGGAAATCCCAACTGGGGTCACAAAGAATTGGACATAGCTGAAACAAGTGAACAACATGTACGGGACAAACTGATTGCAGACCTCTCATGGGAATGTAGCTTTGAATTATGCCCTAATTGTGACTTAAGACTTTGCAATAACAAGTTCAGCTATAGCTAAAAAGATGCAGGTGCTCAAGTGTATTGGATGAACACACCACCACCACCACCACCACAACTACCACCACCACTACCACCTTTTACTTAGCATTTAAGTACTTCTTTTAAAGATGATGATGGCCTTGGGAATTTAGGTAACAGAATTTTCTCTTCCAAGAATATCTGCTTGTAATTTAAATTAAGAGTTTGTTATTTACTAATATTCTTTTGTTTCTGGGATAGACTGCTGTGGTTAGAATATAAGTCTGGACTCCCCTAGACAATGGCAGAAAAGATCTGGTCTATTTAATCTTGTGTTCTGCAGTTTGTACTTTGCACTCTATACTTTGCACTCCTCTACCTGTTGGGAGTTGCCTTTTCTCAAGAGATCCTAATAAATCCCTTTTTGTTTTTATTTTACTTTGAGAATCTTTGCTTTTGATTTGGGTAAGGTCACTGTTCCACACAGACAACACGCATCAGTCAATTGTTAAGCAACAGGGAAGAGGCAAAAGACAGTTTTTGTTTTCAAGGAACTCAGTCTAATGGAGGAGTGATCTTAGGAGCATAAGGTAAGTATGCTGGAGCTGGAAACATCCCTACTAGTTCTTAAATAACAACTTTTATGTCTTCCAAAACAAGATCAATCACCTTACAGGACTGATACAGCTTGCCAATCATGGGTGATGGAGTAGAGAGGTAGAGGATAAAGAGCAGTAGGTATGGCTCTCCTAGAGTTCAGCTCCACCACTGGCTATTTGGGGAAGGTGGAATACACCCAATCTTCTACTCTCTGGTTGAGAGTCAGACTATGGTCCCCACTTTGGAAACTACTATACTAGATGCTGACACAGATCCGAAAATAATAAATATATGTTCCCTTCCTCAATGGAGCTTACAATCTAGAAGAAAGAGAAGAAGAGATGACAAATAAACAATTCCTAAAAGTATCAGAGAAATACAACAAAGTCCTCTATAATGGGATCATAGCTCCAAAATCTAGAGTTGCAAGGCATCTCATTTATTCTGGAGGGGAGAACACCTCTTTTATTTACTTTAAGCTTCTCCAATTTCTCTGTAAATAATGATGGTTGATATCCTTCAAAAACCTCAAGAAATTTGGTTCCTTACTTTAGAAGCAGCTTAGCACCTGGGTTCAAATTCTACCTCAAACATTTGCTAGCGATATGACCTTAGACAAATCATTTTCCCTCTCATCCCCAGCTTCCTCATCAATAATATGCAGATAATAAAAGCCCTTGTCTCATAGGATTGTAGTGAGGAAAGAAATGAGATAATATATAAACACAATACATTTTGCAAACATCTTAAATTGCTATGCAAATACTAGCTCTTTGTACAAGGCAAGTCAGAAATCTGATTCTCTTTACAGAGGGAGACCTGAGAGGAAGAATTCTGGTGGTTTGTGAATTCAGAAAAAAGACAAACAAGACTGTAAGATAGGCCTCCTCTGAGATTTGAACCTCAGTCAACAGGAGTTCACACAAGGAAGCAGAGATACTTCCCCATCAGAATGAATTATTATAACACCTCATTATCAGTGAGATGCAACTCTTTGTTTAATTTTTGTTCACTGGAATGTCCCAAATTCTTTTCAAGCTACATGACCAGAATGCAACTTCACAAGATCTAAACAAGAGAATCATCACTTTAGTACAGTTTGCCCCCCCCTTTTGGCACTATTTTTATTATTATTATTATTATTATTATTATTATTATTATTATTATTATTATTATTTCTAGTTCTGGTATATTGACATTTTGTCAGAAAGATCACAACTCTGATATTGGCTATGTGATTTTAAGCAAGTCAACCTTGACCTCAGTTTCCTCATTTATAAAAACAGAGATAATGTAATCCACAAAGGTTATGGTGAGGCTCAAATTAAATGCTATTCATTTCTTTTTATCATTGGTACCCCACCCCAAACACTTATTAGCTATGTATATTAGATCCAAAACTAGCACCCAGATCTTATGATCTTCCATCCCATATGGTCTTATGCTATTGGCACCCACTTCTGGCTGAGTCAAAGTCCTTTCTTAGATAAAATTCCCCTCCTAGCACTGGGCAGAATGGGTCAGAGACAGCTATCTAGCAGCCATCATCTGAAAGGCAGCTGCATTCTAAAGAGATGGCATCACTCACATCCTGGGAGGAGGTGTTGGCTCCCTCCTTGTCATCAGCATGAGCAGGGCCTGCTTCATTGCTTGGATTACATGCCTGGAGGCTAAAAAGCAACATGGAATCCTTGAAGAGAAATAAAATACTGATAAATATTTTTAAAAAGTAATAGATCAGTGGTTGGAGATATTTCCAATGCTTGGCTGACCAATAGGCAAGTTGACAAACACAAATGCCCAAATAATTCATAAGGTGTACCTAAGGTAAGCACCTTGGAGTGGTGTGACAGTGCATGGATTTGAAGCTGAAGGCTCCTGTCTGAATCATGGCTCTGCCATTTTATTACTTCTATAGGCTCTTGACCAACACCGTTTCTTCATATGTAAACTAAAGAAATTGGACCAGATGACCTCTCCATCCATTCTAGCTATAATCCTGTGAGCCATCAGATGGCAAATAAATGGCTCAGTGGCTACAGCACTGGGCCTAAAAGACATGAATTCAAATCTTCTCTTAGATACATACTAACTGTGTAATCCCAGGCAAATCATTTAATTTTTTGCCTCAGTTTGTTCATCTGGAAAATGAACTGGAGAAGGCAATGGCATCCATCTTTACCTAAATAAGGTCACGAAGAATAAGACACAATGAGCCATTGTGGAGGTAAAAACTCAAATAAGATGAATTTTACTCAAAGGAGGCAAAAGTCAACATGCCTGACTTTCCTCTTATTCCTCCCTGTGAGAACCGGAATTTGCATGTGATAGTTGGGATAGCTATATTAAGCCTCTCTGGCCAATCTTCTACTAAATAAAGTTCAAGTGGCAAAGAGGTCACGAGCTTTTGGGATCCTCTCCTCCAGCAGCTGACTCTTTCACTGCTGCTTTTCAGAGAGCTCAAAAGTTAGTTTGACATCATCCAGTTATAGTTTCTCTTCTGTGTCCAGTCAAGTGCCACTGGGATGGTCCACATTCAGTCTCCATCAAATAAGACAGCTGCTCTCTCACTAGACACAAGGCATTCTTTAAAGGCCTCCTGAGTAAGGGAGGCACACTCCCATGAAGAGTAATTTAAGGGTCTAATCCCAGCTTATATGCAGAGCAGCTGCCCCCAAATCATTTAAGGTCCCCGTCTCAGTTTCCATTGCTATGAAATGGGGGTAATGATGCTGACTACCAAGGTACTGCAAATCACTCTGCAATCATTATAGAAGTATTTCATGTTATCATTCAGGTTATTTCCTGATGGCTAGCTGAAAATATAAACTCAAGGTTCCTGAGTGAAGCCATTCATAGAGAAAGAACAGGCAGTTCTCTCTTCCATTAAAAGTAAAATAAACTTCCTAATTTTTAAAGTTTTCCCAGCTCCACTACTGCAAATGCATAGGTGACAATACTTTGGCCAGAAAGCAATATTTACAAAGAACCTAAAGATTTCTAATTGACCCATAATAGAATGACCAATCAGAGACTGATTTGGAGTGGAGAATTCATAACATCAACATCCTCCAACATCAACGAATCCATATTTATTGAGTCTTTGGGCAGAAGAATGTATGTAATTTTTTTTGGTAAGCATTAAAAAATAACTTATTCTATATTTGACAAATGCACAATACGAACATATCCCTATGTAAAGAAAAACAGAAAGAACTAGACATGAACCAATGATTTCACATTAGACAACTTTGCTTTTTTAAGGTTGTTGGAGTTTTTTGTTTTTGTTTTTTTCATGTAAAACTTTTACTATTTACTTGTTTACCTTATAATTTTAACTTACTTATTTCATTTGTTCAAAAACATTTTAGTTTTACAATAATTTAAGTTTCTTTGATCCTCTACTTTTTTGGTCTTGAATTCTTCAGTTGTTATCCATAGAATTTTTTTTAAGTTGTTTTGGAGTTGTTGTTTTTTGACATTTTGATTTCCAAATTCTCACTCGTCCTCCAGCCCCTACCCTACTAACTGAGAAGGCAAACAATATCATATCCATCATACACTGGAAGTCAAATAATATCCTCATCTTTTTTTAAAGCATACTGCAGTGACCAATAAGCTGGCCTGGGAGTCTGGAAGAAAGGTTCAAATCTTCCCTTGGATAAAATGTGGCCCTCAGCAATTCACATTTCAGTGTTCTAAGTCAGTGGTTCTCGATTTTTTTCTCAATATCAATATACTATTAAAAAATTAGTGAGACCGCCTAAAAAGCTTTTGTTTATATGGATTATTTATATTTATCATATTAGAAATAAAAATTAAATATTAATTTCAGACCCTCTGAAAGGATTTCAGAGACTCCCAGATTTCTCTGGACCATTGAGAATCACTATTCTAAGTAACTAAGATTATAAATTGTAAAAATGTTCCTAACATACATTAATTGAAGGATTTTCTATCATTATGGAGGTTCTCTATGCCAATGAAAATACATTCAACATGTTAGTACTAAAGTTGAATTTTGTATTTTGTATGACTCTCCAAACAGAACACATATATTCTTTCTTCAAATGTAAATTGTGTCTCTTTTTTAAGTGAAGATCCTCCTTTTTCCATCATTTCTACTTGCCTAACCCGTGGAGAAAAAGCAAAGTAGTTGTTACAGACATGTAGAGTCAAGCAAGAAAAAAATCCTGTCTTAGCAGGAAAAATATGTCTTACTCTGTGCTCTGGGTCCACCAGCTCTCTGAAAGAAACTGGATGATATGTTTCTTCACGAGTCCTTTGGATTATGATTAATATTATGTTGTGCAGAGATCCCAAATCTTTCAAAGTTGTTTGTCTTTACAACATTATGTTTGTTGTTTAAATTGTTCTGGTCCTACTTACTTCAGTTTGTATCTATTTATAAGGCTTCCCAGAATTCTCTGAAACCATCCCCTTCATCATTTCTTATAGTACAGTATTATTCCATCACATTCATATACCAAAACTTAGGACACATTTTTTATTTAGTATTTTATTTTCCCCTAATTGCATTAAAAACAATTTTGAACATTTAAAAAAAATTTTGAGTTCAGATTCTCTCCCTTCTTCCCCCTCACTCAACATTAAGGAAAAAAAAAGCATGGATTATACAGAACACATATATTCTTATGGAAAATAAAAGCTTGAAGTTGACTCCTAAAATACAACTAACTTTTTCCTTCTGATTCCATTTTGGTAGTAACTAATAATAGAAGAAATTAAAATGTTGTATATGTTCTTGTGGGATGCTGACTATAAAGTTGCACAAAGAAGTAAAGAAAGAAAAGGACACTAACTGAACTATCCCAAATTTTCAAATCTAAAACCAATCCCTGTAGCCACACAGTAATAGCAGGACTCCAAAAGTACCAGGAAAGAGCTTATTTTGATTAGCTGAACAAATGGTAGAGGCCAACAACCAGACAAAGGTACTAAAAATTCTGGTCACTAACTTATAGGGCTAATTTTACAATCTTTGCTATAAAATTTTAAAATGATATGAAATTAAATACTACTATAAAATTAATTTGAAAATGTAATGACAAATAGGCAGTTAGAAGAGATTTTCACTTTATTTACTACTACAACACAGTAAATAAATCTCCAAATCCTTAATTATATAGCTACTTTAAAATTTATTAAGGAAAAACAAGAAAATGAATCCATGTGTATAAAAATATTTAACCAGCATTTTTTGGTTCTTCCAAAGGACAGGAAATAAATTGGGTACCCAACCATTTGGGAATGGTTTAACTACAATAAATATATGTAACAGAAAATGTTTGCACCATAAAAAAATGATGAAAGGGATAGATTCAGAGAAACATAGAAGAATTTGTATGAAGTGATACAATATGAAGTAAGCAGTATTTGGAAAACAAATGTAGACTATGACCACAATAAGAAAAAACCTATAAAGGATTTTTAAATTATATGAATGCACTGTAAGAAAAAAAAAGATGTGAAAGCATGCACTTAATTTTCTCTTTGGCTACACTATCTGAAGTTGACATTAACTCATTCCTCGGGGTTGCAAAGCAACTAAAAACAAAAACATCATTTCACTGAGTTTCTTTTCATTCTTCAATTCCAAAAAAACCCGAGCATAGAATCAGACTTAGTACTGAAAGGGACCTTAGAGACTGCTGAATCCCATCCCCTGCTTTTATTGAGGAGGAAACTAAAGAATTAAGTGGCTTATCCAGGGTCCCACAGCTAGTAAGTATCTGAGGCAGGATTTAAGCCCAGAAAGACCTTGAAGTCAAGCACTGGTTCTGTCCATGACACCGTGTTGACTTTTGAGGCCTCCATAGAAAAAGGTTATCCTAAATCTTGTTTCTAATCGATGTGTCAAGAGAGATTGTGTAAAGAATTATGGAGCTGAAAGGGGCCTTAGAGATCATGAAACATAAGTCCCTCATTTTAGAGAAAATAAACTCAACTTAGAATTAGAAAAAAGAAATTCTTTCCAAAAAAGTACAGAATGCATAAAATATCTGATAGCTCAGAAATCAAGATTCACCCAGAAATATACATATACAACTACAAAATACTCTTATAAAAATATAGATCTAAATAGCTAGAAATAAATTGTTTGGGGTCATGCCAAAGTAACAAAAATGATGACACTACCTAATTTAATTTACAAATTGTGCCATATCAAACTGCCAAAGAGTTACTTTATTAAACTAGACAAATTATAATAAAATTCACCTGAAGAAATTAAGGGAAAAGAATGACAAAAGAAATAATGGCAAGGATGGGAATAAGTAGGAAAGGGACTTGGGACCACAAGGCTTCATACTATATTTCTGTTGTCATTCAATCACGTCCAGCTCTTTGTGACTCTCATTAGGGTTTTCTTGGCAAAGTGCTTTGCTATTTCCTTTTCCAGGTCATATTTGCAAATAAGGAAACTGAGGCAAACCGGGTTAAGTGACTTGCCCAGTGTCACACAATTAGTGTCTTAGGTCAGATTTGAACTCAGGAAGAAGAGTCCTTCAGACTCCAAGTCTAACTCTCTATCCATTGTACCACCTTTCTACCTATACTTTATTACAAAACAGTAATCATTAAAAACTAATTTTTTAATGAAAATACTCCATCCAAGGGGGTAAGGACTTCATCAGAAAGTTCTTGGAAAAGAAAATGGCCCCATACAACAACATATATTCAAGTAATTAAATGCAAAATAGATACAAATGATTTCAAAACAATTTAAAAGGTAAAATAATAATAACTGAGAGGAGATCAGAAATAGTCTCATGCAGGTAAAAGTATTGTTTACATCTCCTTACTAAACAGTGAAAACAAATGAGGGAATTGTGACAAAAAAATAATAATGAAAACTCAATGTGGATAGAACTGCAGGATAACTGGTATTGCTAGCAGGACTATGGACTTGTGTGAACAATTTATCAATAAATAATAAGGGTCATAAAACTGAACAGTAATGATACTACTTGGACTTTATCCTAAAAATCTCCTTAAAGGAGGAAAAGAAACTTTTAATATTAAAAATCTTTATAAATGCTTTATGTGCAATACTGAAAAACTAAAAATAATTTGCATTTCCAAATATAAAATGGTAGAACAGACTGCAGTATAACAGTAACAATAATTAGCATTTATATAACACTTTAAGTTTTGTAAAGCTCTTTACAAATAGAATCTATTTGACTCTCATATCTCAGAGAAAGGTTCTACTCTTATCTTCATTTTGCATATGAGAAAACTGAGGCAGACAGAAATTGAGGGAAATTTAAGGTCCCAGATCTGAGGCCAGAACTTAGATTTTCCTTATTCCAGATCCCTATACTGCCCATTGATGTATTATACTAAAATATATTAATGTATAAAGCAATTTTATTATGTACATTGGTTGAGTGATTCAAAGCAAGTCAATCAACCTCCCAGTGATTCAGGCAACTCTAAGAGGGGCCAATCTACATTAATAATGAGAATTTGCTCACTGGGAGTTCCCTATTCCAACAAAATCCCAGCTGGAATAGTACTGAATGTTAATCTAATAGAATAGTATGATGGTGTAAAAGCTAAAAAATTCAAAGAATCAAAGAAAATTATGGAAAGACTTCTCTGAAGGAATACAAATCACTAATTTTACTAAAAATGCAGACAAACTTTACAGATGCACACAGACTGAATAAAAATGAACAGATCATGGCATGTGTATTTTTATTTTATCATATTATCATAGATTATCACATTATCATAGATGGTCTAATGTTACAGTTTTTCTTTTTAATAAAAAGTAAATATTTCTAATATTAGCATTTCATCTAGATCTTACTCTTTAATTTTATTATCATTTATTATATTATTTATTTGCTACAGACGTGATGTAATTTTTTAAAGATACTTATTTAAATTAGCCCAAAGATCATTTACCTAATCTCACATCAGCTAACTGATGATTTCTTTGATCAAAAAAAAAATTTAGTTTCCTCAATTCTCAAACTTTGTCCTTAGAGATCTAATAATCACTAACAAAATTGCATCCGTCTGTGGCAATTGGGGCAACCAGGTGGTGTAGTGAATAGAGCAGCCAGCCTGGAGTCAGGAAGATTCATTTTCGTGAATTCCAACCTAGCCTCACTTACTAGCTCTAGGCAAGTCACTTAGGACTTTTTTGCCTCAGTTTCTTCATCTGTAAAATGAGCAGGAAATGGAAATGACAAACCATTCTAGTATCTTTGCCAAGAAAACCCCACATGGGGGTTACAGAGATTTGCACACTACCAAACAACTGAACCACAAAATGTGGCAGTCAGATATTAAGTGAAATCCTGTTAACTGGGGAAGGGGAAGGAAGGGTGAATACGCCCCTTACTTACAGGGTTCCAAATACAACAACCAGGACCCGGCAGCTGGCAAACTCCCGTGTTGCATGGTGCTATCAAAACTCTGGCTAAGTGCCACAGACAAACATAAGGCAAGGGCTGCCCAAACCCTGCCCCCCGCCGAAAGGCATAGGGAAAGAAGAGAGCTGAAGGAAATAATGGGCCAAAGATCCAGAGCTACTTACTTGGCCACTCCCTGGCTCTTAGTCAAAGGAGAAATCTGGGCTCAATCACAGCTGAGGTCTCTTCCAAGTTCTGGGACCCTGCAATCTTTACAGCAGGTTAAATGAGGTCTACAATGAGATCTCTCTCTCTCTCTCTCTCTCTCTCTCTCTCTCTCTCTCTCTCTCTCTCTCTCTCTCTCTCTCTCTCTCTCTCTCTCTCTCTCTACACACACACACACACACACACACACACACACACACACACACACACACACACACACACACACACCATGGCCCCTCATTCTTCAATTTAACAAACATTAAGGTACCTATTGCATTCAAGACATGATATTGGGCACCGGGGATATAATGATGAGAAAAAAAAAGGCCTTTCCTCAGCCCTCAAAGAATTCATTGAGGATACCCAGGGATGCTACCAAGAGGAGATCCAGCCCAATATTTCAGGATACTTTTCAGAAAGAACAGTTTCTAGAAAGAAACAACAAAATCATCATGGATTATGGGCTTCCTTAACTGAGCATAGAAGTAGAGATGAGATGAAGAAGGCTCATGTTCTAGGCATGAGAAATGGCTTCTGAAAGCAGGGGCAGAGGAATGACTGTTTAGGTCAGGGAAGAGCTAATCATTGAGTTTGATTGGACCATCTTTGCAATGAAACAATTGTTACACCCTTCACGCTGAGTTAACTTCTTCATAGGCTCCATAATTCAAGATGCTTTAATAGTTTAAGGAAATAGTATGTTCCCTCCAACTGAGACCTTTCTCAGGTGTCTCAGGCTGGCAAGGAGGGATCCTGGGTTCTCAAATCCTATGCCAATAAAGTATAAGCTCTGACAGACTTTTGTTGTGGTTGAGTCATTTCAGTCATGTGACCCCATTTGGGTTTTTTCTTGGCAAAGACACTGGAGCGATTTGACATTTCCCTCTCCAGTTCATTTTACAGATGAGGAATTAAGGCAAACAGGATGAAATGACTTGCCCAGGGTCACATGGCCAGTAAGTGTCTGAAAATGGATTTAAACTCATGATATCTAGCCAAAAAGGTTTTGAGGTAAAGCCATCGAACAAATCTACTTTCTACTTTTTAAGGAATGAAGACTGACTAAGAACAAAAGACTGATCAGTCACTATGCTATCTGAGGGGGATTAATCTTTCTGGCTCACAGCAACTGGGAAAAACTATCTACTGTACTGATTTACTTCCTTCTGAACACCTACATCTTTGAAATACCTAAGTACTCTGACCTTATGAAAAACCCATATTTTGTTCTAGAATTTTAAACAAGATCAATGGTCCTTCAGTAATAATGAGGAGCATTATTTCAATAGTTATATTAACCTTGGATTTGCTCACTGGATATCTCTCAAGGAAACAAGCTCAGGATGTGCAAATTCTGAACCTTTTCAGGGTCTGTAAATCGAGGAAGCCAGCTTAATGGCGTGTGAGACTTTTAAGGATAAAGTCCTTGTAACAAGAACCTATTGCTGATAGCATCCCTGTCTTTAATGATCTTCATTTGACTGAAATGTCACTTGATATGTATGCAATCAACATAGGCTGGAATAAAAGGCTGCCCTTCCCACATCCTCTGTTCCATTAATAGCTACTGTACCTGGATCAAATTACAAGTTGGTTTCTATCCATGTAAATGTGCCTCCTTTACTTGGGACAGTTTTGACATTTAAATCACTTTCTTCCACTTTACTCCCAAGTTTTTATCTTCAATTCTAGAAGAACCAGAAAAATCTAAATGAAAAATGACAACCAAAGGTAGGATGGAAGAAGAAAAGTGGTTTTCTCATCTTCAAAAAAGGATTTTAAAGTATCAAATTACATTTTACAGTTTATGCTTTTAAAAAAATCCACTCTGAGCATTTTAAGATCCATTAAAGTTCAAAAATATTATCATGGGATAAGGAAAACCTGCTCATTTTAGACTATTAGAGATAATATTAAAAGCAGGAAAGCTCTTCTCTCTTTTCCAGTTACTAAAAAACCAGGAAGGAAAAATGAAGATTAAGTCAGCTGCATGGTCTAATAATTTAAATTTCTGACAGTAATTCTTTGAATTAGCATCATCAATTTTTGTTAAATATTAACATTAAAAACTTCAAATGTTTTGCTTAAAAAGTATCAAGGATATATATTTTTTAAAAAATTCTTAAGTGCATCTCACTTGGAGCTATATATGATAAAATATTAAAAATACTTCCCAAATACCATAGTTAACAGGTTTGATTGAAGATGACACTTTTTAATTACTTCACAAGTATTTGCTTCAATTATTTTTGTAAATTAAACAAATGAGTTTTCTATCAAAGCTGTAAAAATAAATTAAAATTCATCTCCAAGAGTTGCAGGTTTAAAACACATAGTATGTGCCTTCTAAAAATGTTAAATTGTATCTGTGTCAATTCATTAAGACTATGTATTAACATTCATCTTTTGTTTTTTCTTTCCTGGACTGATAAATCAATCCCTTTTTTTGTGGGGGAGGAGGAATGGGGTCTCACTGAGGAATACCTTGTAATACTGTTCTAATGTTCCATACAATTGGTATAATGTCACTTACAAACAGGAATATCTGAACAGTAAAAAACAAAAACAAAAACAAAAAATACCATCTACAAGGAATATTTCTTCTCTTTGGACTTTGGACAGGACATTCGCCATGACAAATCAGATACCTGTGCTGAGCATATGTCTCTCTGTTTGATGTCTTGGGTGATATCGACATTTAGGATCACTGAACTAAACTTTTTCTGAGGCTAGATGAAGGTTGTATCCATAAAGGAATCATTCATGATCTTAATATATATGTGGGAAACATCTCATTGGAAGAGAGTCTTTACTACACTTTCTTCCACAGATTGAAATTTTTTTAGTAAACAACAAACAATAAAGTAGCACAGTGCCAACATACTGAATAATGGGCCAGTGGAGGAACAATCCACTGGGTAGTCTACCAGTACTCATATCTTGAATATCCACTAGAAATAGAAAAGAAGCTGGGCCCAGAATTGAATAAGACAAAGAGAAAAGGAAAGATGGGCAGCTATTTTGATGATCTCAAAATTCTTTTGTGGAAGATATTAGGCTATGTGCCTAGACCACTGGAACACTATCCATTTCCCTCAGTGAAATCCAAGGACATTTATCAAAGATCAACCTGAAAAGTCATAGATGAACAGATCCAATTGGTAGAAAATGTTGAAGACATGGAATGGCCACCAATACATTGAGTAGAACTTTTAGAGAAGAATTATGAAAAATCAAGGTCAAGAACCACAAAAAATGATAAGGCTTTGTTGGATTGCCAACTGTCCTGGATCTCCTTGAGCAAGGTTCAGAACTTTTGTGTGTTTCTGTGGCAGACACCTATGGCAGTCTGCTGAAGAATTTGAACCCCTTCTCTGAATATTATCTTTAAATTAAATACTTAAGATTACAAAGAAAACCAATTTATTTATATAAAACATTGTTGTTGTTGTTGTTGTTAAATCCAAGTTCACAGACCAATGGAGATGAGATTTAATTAAGAAACAATACAAGGCCATATATATAGTAACCCAGACACCAAGCACCCTCAGGGTTTGAAGAAGGAAAACAACAGACTAAAGGACCCAGGAACAAAATTACCATGGATATTTTGCTTTCTGGTCATCATCTTGTCACTAATTTCCATGAAGCAAAAGTCACAAAGAATGAAAAGATATGAATAGGCTGCAATCTTTGCAGGGAATAACCTTCAAGAAAACATCTTAAAGCCACCAGAGGATTTGTAGTTTTTTACTATTATCTAATTTTCCCCTCATGATAACCAAGTCACTCTGAAGGCAGCACAAATAGGATCACTTCGACTTTCCAGATTAGAAAACTAAATAAATATGGCTAAGTAATTTATCTAAACTCATAGAACTAGTAAGTAAATGATAGAGCCAAGGCATGGAAACTCTATCTTGTACAAAGCCAGTACTCTTTCCACCATATCAAGCTCACACTACAGGGATCTAAGCAGGAGTTTTCCTTTTCCTGTTCTAGGTAGCTAGAGCAACAGTAATACTTCTATTTAAATCAGCAAAAATATTTATGAGGAACAGTATAAGTAAGGTTTTATTCATCTGTCACTACTGAAAGCAATTAGGTCTCTGCACTGAGCCCAAGTTCACAGGCACCCATCTGTTCTGTGCACAAGAGACTACACCCACCTTCCCAACCTAATCATCCCCCCACACATACATATACCCATCTGTCTTGTAAACAAATGTCCTTCAAAGGAGCAAAGAAAAAATCGTGAATTGCCCTATGCAAATCCATTTAGAAAATCTCCCCATAGCACTGCTTTTCAGTAATGATTCCTTGGTATTATTTTCCTCTATCAAAGAGTATACACAAGGTAAGAATTCTGCAAAATTCCATTTAATGAATATTAAACAACTATTACATGGAGACCCCAAAACAAAAACACCATACTCTCTGCCTTAAAAAAGCTGTAAGGTAGAGTAACTATACACAGATAATATATAGTTATGTAAAGACATTTAACAAGTGGAAAGATTAAAGGCATCCTGTAGGAAGCTGTATTTGAAGTATATTTTGATAGATGCTTTAGGAGGAATAATGGCCGGAAAAGGGGGAGGGGGGGCAATCTGTAACCAGAGAGACCTGGGTTCAAATTGACAATAACATATCCTGGATTGTGTGAATCTGGGCAAATCACTTATGTTCCAGGCATGTCCCTAAAATTCTAAAATACAGATGAATTGCTGCTAATATGGAGGGGGGTTTCAAGTCTTTTTTTTTTCTTTCAAGGAAGTTAAAAATCTAAGAGGTAAAGGGGGAAATGAATGTATTCTCAATCTCAGGGTAGCTACCCAAGCAAAGATTCAGAGGTGGAAGATGTAAAATTATGTATGGGGAACTACTGACTAATAGCATCATGATTGTGACTTGACTCCAGCAAGTTCAGTTCCTTCTAAGCCAATCGGCCAGAGTTTGACTGGGGCTCATCCAAATAAAAAGCAAATTTGGAAATGATTCATAGAGAGCCATTGGGGACCCAAATCAAGTACATCCCAAGCTTTTTTTTTCTTAATATTTTAGCTCCAGTTCCCAGGAGTCAGTTAAAAAAAAAAAATAAAAAAAATAAAAAAAAAAATAAAAAGCTGAGGAGAAAAGAGATACTATTTCCTCTTGTCCCTGCTACTAAAGATCAGTAGCTGTACTACTGAAACCTCCTGTTTCTACCAGTATTTACTCAGTCCCTTCATTTTCCCCCACATAAATTAGTTGCCACCCATCTCCCATTCCAGACTTTTTTTTAGGGGGCAGTTTTCTGTCTCTTTTTAAAATTCCCTCTCCCACTAACTAGTGACAATAAGGGAATTCTAAGGGATGAAAGTAAGGAAAGCTGGTATAAATTCTAGGCATGGAAGACAACCCATGGTAATAAAGAGCTGAATTGGCTTAAAAGCTGTTTTTATTCTTGAGAGGATTCAGAAAAGTCACTCACCCTGTTTCTATAAACACACACACACACACACACACACACACACACACACACACACACCTATCCCCAACACCTTAAACCCTAAGACTAAATGTAGCATAGAATAAAGAACCAGCATCCTAAGATACAGATTTGTAAATGTCAAGTAAAAGTCAACCTGGCAATATTCATAACATTCTCTGATTTAAACCAATGAAAAAGACAAGATTGCATTGTATGGGATACTGCCGGGAAAAAAAATGGATAAAAGAACCATTGTTTGGAGGAGGAGCATTAGACAGCATTATTCCTGCTGCTCATGAAAAAGCAACATTGAGCCAGTGTGCATGGTAAGGGAGTCCAAATGGTAATGAAGTGGCTCAGGTCAGCAAGTGCCCTTTGAGCTCCTTTTGTGTTTCTATCAACAGGGAGATGGGGAGGAGGAGGGAGATGCTTTGCAGCACCAAAAGAATGTTCATTTTACTTGGGGTTATAATAAAAGAAAATCTCCTGGGGTACTGAGAGGCAAAAAAGTAGGAGAAAGACTTCCCGACCTTCCATTCTATGTCACAGACTAGCTGCGTGATCTCAGTCAAGTCACTCTGTGCCTCAATTTTTCTCATCTATAACATAGTATAATAATATCTGCCTTAGTGGTTTATTGAAAGGAATGAACTTTGTAAGCCTTGAAGATTATGTGCTAATAGAATTATAGATATATGGAATATAATTCATAAAGATGAGGGACTCAGGATGTAGAATGAAACATTAATTTCTCCACTGTCCAAAGTGGAAATTTGTTTTGCCTAACTCTGTTTATTCATTACAAGAGCTTTGTTTTTCTTTTTCTTTTCTACTGAGGGAGTGGGAGAAAATAGATGCTTGTTAATGGAGAAAAAGTTAAAATTTAATTAAAGAAAATTATTCACAGAAATGAGAGAGTCGTGATTTGGAAGTGACATCAGCATCAATTTAGCCCATTCTATAGTTAAAAAGAACCCCTATTGTAACATGACTGATCAAAGTTAGGATTCTATTTTTTATGTTTTTACTAATATTATTAAAAATAATTCCACCTTGGGCTGTCTGCCATCTCTACCATTCACCAACCCTCCTCACTTCACTTAGCTTCTTCAAAGGCCATTTCAGATGTCATCTCCCACATAAGAAGTCTTTCCTGAGCACTCTTTGATCCAATGATCCCTTTCTCCTGGTTGCTCCACAAGACACTCTATTTTTTGGTTCTTGGTATGTTCTCTTATGCCTCCTCAACTCAACTTACTGACTTCCCTGGGTTCCATTAAATTCTATCCTTTCCAGGAAACCTTTCTCAATATCTTTTAGTTCTAATGTCTTCCTTCTGTTAAATTATTTCCTATTTATCCTGCATATAGCTCGTTCTGTATGTTAGCATGTTGTCTCCCCCACTAAATTGTAAGCTCCTTGAGGGCAGGACTCTTGCCTCTGTTTGAATCCCCAAAGCTTAACATATTACCTATAATTTAGTAGGAATTTAATTAATCTTTTTGATTGATTCAGCTCCTAACCCTCCCCACTCCCCCATTACCCACTTTGTATTTTGTACAAACTGATCTACCAAATTATCTCTCCTACTAAAACACAAGCTCAAGGGGAGGGACTATTTGTCTCTTTTTTTTTTTCTTTGTATGCACCTGACATATAGTAGATAGATAATTAATGAATATATGTGGATTGTCATGTAAAACAAGACCAGCAGAACCAAAATATATCTATTTCTTTCATCATTTTAATATAGAAACATATATAATAAATGTGTGATATCTTTTTTTTTTTAATACATACAAAACCAAAAGGCAAAGGTGCCTCATGTAAATGTGGAAGGGGCCACTGGGGAAACTGTTAGTTGTTCATGTGATTTTCAGAATTTCAAAGAGCTTGGGTGGTCTCTCTTGTCAATTTAGACCCTTGAAAACTAACTCTTATTGTGTACTAGACTCTTTGGCAGTGTCTAGAGGAGTGAGTCTATGAGCCCCTTCTCAGAAAATGGGGCTTTTTCTTTTTTTGGGGGGGAAGGGGGGAACGGAAAGGACAAAGAGGCAATCAGGATTAAGTGACTTGCTCAAGGTCACACAACTAGTAAGCATATGAGGCCACATTTGAACTCAGGTCCTCCTGACTCCAGATCTGAGTATCTACCCCAAAATAGTGGATTTTCACATATAAAATAAAATAAATAGAACTGCAAAAGAAGCCAATTACATTGAAATACAGTTCTCGAAATATATTTTTAGATTTCACAGCCTCTCTACCCCTTGTTCAAGTTAAGAATTTTTAGGGGCAGCTAGGTAGCGCAGTGGATAGAGCACCAGCCTTGAATTCAGGAGGACCCGAGTTCAAATGTGGTCTCAGACACTTAACACTTCCTAGCTATGTGACCCTGGGCAAGTCACTTAACCCCAGCCTCAGAAAAAGGAAAAAAAAAAAAAGAAAGAAAGAAAGAAAGAAAGTTAAGAATTTTTAAAAATCCTTAGAATAAGGGGAACCCACATGGAAAAGATAGCATACTTTTTCTAATACTATATCAAATTCTAAACCAAAATCCTTTCACCCTTCAAAGCAACTTAAGGCATCATTGATATGTCATTAAGTTCCATCTATAAGAAAGCCACAACCAACAGCCCTCCCCTCTGCTTCCTATAGACACAGAACTTAGGGGCAGTCATCTTTAGCCCTCATTTAAAAGGGCCCACTGTCCCTCTAAACTCCCAAAGAGTTCTCTCTTTGGTCAATATCTTCTACCCTGTCCTCCTCACCATCAGCTCCCTTCAAAGTTACCTACCTATCCTTTCAGGAACTGTAATATATCTAAGTAATCATTTCCCAGAGAGCAAGGTCAGAGAGCACTTTCAGCATATTGAAGGTCATTGGCTCAGATCCATCTTCTTGTTCCCTGGGCTCTAAATCCAGCTGGTTGGCCTTTTGCCTGATGGGAATAGGATTTTTTTTTAAAGAAAAAGGGGTAAAAACAAAACAAACTGAGCTACACTTGGATGGCCCTGAGTCTTCAACAGAAACAGGGATAGGAGAAAGGAGTCTTGGGTCACTCATTTTTTCATTCAATTCTTATTAAAAAAAAAAAAAAAAAAAAACTCATTTACTGAGAGAATAATTATTCGTGCTATGGGGTTACTCGGCTTCCTTTGCTCTCCAGCTTTGCTAATCTTTTTGTTTCAACTCATTAGCACCTATACCAAGGAAGAAATGAAATAGGAAATCTCCAAACTTTCAGTTACTTAGCTATCTACTAATAGTTTTTGTTGTTCTAATCCCAGATCTTAAGAAATTCCAGGCATGTTGTTCTCCCTGTCCCCACTGATATAAACAAAGAGCTAGCTACACTAGAACTATGCACTGATGAAAAAAAAAAGTAATGCCTTATCTAGTATTAAAATGATAAATTCAAGTATTTCATGGTTACCTGAAACTCTACAAAAAAGAATGAGATATGGCTCTACGATTCTTTGAATTTAAGTTGGAAAAATTAAAGCAATCTCTGCTAATGAGAAAATAATTTCAGAGGCAGCTAGTTGACATAATGGATACAGCAGCAGCCCTGAGGTCAGGAGGACTTCAGTTCAAATGTGATCTCAGATACTTAACACTTCCTAGTTGTGTGACCCTGGACAAGTCACTTAACCCCAGTTGCCTCAGCAAATAAATAAATAAATAATTTCAGAAGATGTGGTTAGTTGGTTGCTTATTCTGAAGATCTGTAAAAGATCACAAGTTATCACCTAAGCAATAAGACATAGCTTCAAAAAAAGTAAAAAATAACAAGTGTACTAAGTGTGACACTTCTGTTTAAATCAGTTAAGAATGTACAACTGGTCAACCTGCCATCTTGGGAGGGGTGTGGAGGGAAGGAAGGGAAAAGTTGGAACAAGGGGCTTGGCAATTGTTGGTGCTGTAAAATTACCCATGCATATATCTTGTGAATGGAAAGCTTATAATAAATAAAAAAAAAAGAATGTATAACTGGGAACAGTTTAATGCAAGTCTCTCCCTTCCCACCCAACTCCACCCTACCTTCCCACATCCTTCCTCTAAATAATAATAATAATAATAATTCTAAAACCTGGAGATCAGCCTGCTTTAGAATATTCTGTTATGTCAGCGTCAACAAGTCTCCAAAAAAAATCAAGTTTTTTGTTTTGTTTTAAAACCAAATTCAAATCAAAATGTTAAAAATTTAGCATGTCAAAAACTCATTGAAGATGAACCAACAGAAGATGGACTAGATGATTATGAAGGTTACCTATCTCAAAAGGAGAGGAGGGGAGGAAAGAGAAAGGGAAGGGAGAAGAAAAAAGAAAGAGGGAAGGAGGGAGAAAGGATTTTATTCATTCAATGCTTTCCCAAAGCACAATCAAAACTTAGTGGAATTGGGAATAGTTTGTTTTCATTCCAGCTCCAAATTCCCCAAACTCCCTCAGCATCAATCCTTCAAGAGACTATTAGCCATCTTACTAGAGATACAATTTTAAACTCCAACTTTGTCAATAAATTCAATTAAACGAATATTTATTATGCAACTGCTATCTATGAGATATTTTGGATACAAGGTAAATCCCTGTCCTCAAGGAGCTTCTGTTCTACTGAGGAAAACAGCAACATGTACACAGGTGAGAAAATATAAACTAAATTGTTGTGATAAGGGAGCCACCTGCCATGGCTAATGGAGGTCTCACTCAGACCAGCAAAATGGATCTCTTCATGTGAGTGGATGATGATGATGATACAAGGAGACTGAGAGGCAGTTGAATTATCTGGCATCTCTTCCCTTTTGCCTCCAATTTATCTCATTCCCAATCCACAAAGAACATCTGCTAAGGCTGCTTTGCAACTCCTTCAAGTTTATGATTCACAGCTGTGGAGGCTCTCAGAATTGACCTGCCCCTTCACTTAGGCATGATCCATAACACCAAATACCTAACAATCTCAAGAGGGAAAGAGTGCTAATGAATAGAAGGTGGGGCAAATGAAGCTGTCATACAGGAAATCTACTAAGTAGATGGGGGAAAATTATGGTCATGTTGCCCTTGCAACCACATTCCTAAGTCACAATCCAAATGAACTCTCATAAAAGCTAGAAATCCCGGAATGTAAGAATTTATGGGACAGAGGATAGAGCACTGAACTTGGAGGCAGAAGTGTGTGTATGTATATACGTTATACATACATACACACACACATTACATATACATATATATACACATGTATATACATATGTATGTATGTATGTATATGCACACACATGAATACATAAACAAATGTCAGGCATAATCACTAACATTTTCTTTGAATGGACTTATTTTCTGCATCATCAATTATTTTAGGAATTATGGTACAGATATATAGGACCTATGATTTCCTAGATGAAGGGAATTGCCAATTAGAAATTCCCTCTACCCAGTTCAAATCATCAACTATTCTAATAACAGTCTTAGAGAGCTGCTTGAAGTATAAAGTGGTCAAGTAACTTGACCAGTGTTACAGAACCTTTTTATGTCAAACTTAGTTCCTCCTGACTCTGTGTTTGGGTCTTCCTTCATTACCCCATAGTGTTTCTCATATACAGAAGTGGGTGTATGTAATGTACAGAGAATTAGTTTCATATTCTATATGCATGTAGAAATGTATATATAGCTAGGTACTACTAGGGGAAACTAGGTAGTGCAATGAATAGAATGCTAGGCCTGGAGATCTGAATTCAAATTTGCCCTCAGATACTTACTAGCTGCTTGATCCTGGGTAAGTCACTTAACTCTATTTTCTTCACCTGGACAAAATGATCTGGAGGAAGAAATCCAAACTATTCCACTATCCTTTCCAAGAAAACCCCAAATACGCTTACAAAAAGTCAGGCAGAATTGAAATGATTCAATTAACAAATACTTTTATAAATATGTACGCATATATGTGTGTACATATATTATATATAACTATTTATATGTAAATTGGATATGAGGTGTGTATGTGTATGCTAGAGTTAGACAATTGTATCAACAGTATTCCTAGTCAGAACCACTAAGAAATGTATATACAAGAGATGGAGGCAATCACAGGAAATTGACTATAATAAGTGGGTTGTGTGATCTTAGGCACACTACTTAAATCTCTCTTAGCCTCAGCATTTTTATCTGTAAAATAGGTAGGAGAGCAAACTAGAGGACCTTTAAGGTTCCTATACACGCTAAATTTCTAAGATTCTACAAAAAGGTCAGGGAGCAGAAGGCAGGTCATCAGAGAGGTCACCGCTTGGATCACGTATAATTGAATAAAAGTCTTCTATACAGCTCAGCAGGATGAAGCTAAAGGCTCTGAGTTGTAAAAACCCATCTTTTCTGCAGGAAAATCTCTCTTCTAATACAATCAGCCCCAAAGCCCATCTAAGTTACAAACACACACATGCAGGAATCTCTCCCATCATCACAGACCACATTCAAATGCCCATTTTTTCTTACTTAAGGGAAAAAAAAGACTGAAAGGAAAAGAAATCGATTAAGTTTTCAAACAGCAATGAAATATAATTATTCAGGAGAATGCCCATGAAGGTTCTGAGGTCCAAATGTCAAAAGATGGCCAAATATGAAAACAATTTCCTTATGTGGGAAAGGTGGAATTCTTGACCTGTGTGGCTAAATTCAAAACATTCCAATTATTCTTTACTAACTTCAGCAAGTAGGAAAAAATATTTATCTGATTACTAGATTAGCTCTTTGAGTTTACCCACATTTTCCCCCTTATTGTGTGTTTACAGAGACAACGCTACAGAAAACTGAAGGCAAGAGACAAAAGGCAGATGTATTCAACATTCACAAGCTTTAGACATAACAGCAGCTTAGGATTTTTAACAGAGCAGGAAGGAAAATTGAAACCACTGGTACATGAGGTTTAGAAAAGAAAAGACATTCCTATTAGTCTTACCTAATTGCTCTTTTTTTTCCTAGAGAATTGATTGTATAAATCCTGAAGTTCACTGGTAGATCTTTTCAGTCAGCTGTATGTATTTGAAGAAACTGACTCCTCTTCTGGCTCTGTCCACGGCCTGTCGGGATACCAGCAATCCACAAAGAAGAGGCCCAGGCCAGAGAAAGGAGACCTTAACAATACCAGCCTAATGGGAAACTCTTCCCCTAGTGTCGATGCTCACAAAGAGACCTCACAGAAGAAGGACCACTTACTTTCCCGTGAGGCTAGTTATCAGACAAGTAGCAAAGGAGGAGGCTTTCGAAGACTCTGGAAACAACAGGATGATGTCAGGCTGTAAACCTGGGTGTTAAAGCCGATGAATGGCAGATCCAAGAGAAAGAAAGATGAGGGAGTGGGACCCTCCCAACTAGTCCCAAAGGGGCAGTCCCTACAGGAGGCGTGGGAACCAAGAGCAGGGGACAGAGAGAATGCCCTGTGGAAACTTTGCACCTATTGGATGCTCCCCCCATAGGGACAAAGCCTTAATTATAAGCTGGCAGGAGAAAGTAAGAAGCATTTGCATGTTTAAATATCTGCTAATAAGCAAACAAATATTTTAACTCTCAGCTATGAAGCATCTACATGTGAGATTATTTCGAACTCTTATATCATAATATAATTAAGCAGCTATAAGAAAATATTCAATAAGACATAGAAATAAGATTACCTGTTTCAGAATTCTTCAGAAACAGGATATAGAGTTTGATAGGAAATCTGCCTTCTATGAGCCTTAGGTTGCACCTCAAACATTTCCTTCCCTTTCCACTCCCCATATCTCCTGACTTGGTAAATTAATTAAGTGCCACCCACTGATAACACCTGATCTTTCACCACTTTCCAGGCTATAAATTTTAAGGTGAACCAACCAGCTCAAGGAAGTTGGGACCAGTTCTCCTAAAGCTCTGGACTTTTGTAAGTAGTCAAAGCAAAGGATAAAATCATTTAAACACTCAAATTGTTACTTAGGCTCTCCAGTGTGAAACAGTATCTAGGGAGAAATGAAACAGAAACATTTTTAAGTTGATCTCTGATGAGATAATGCTCAAGCAAGCACTTTCTATTTTCTTTTTAAATATAAGTCCAAATCTTGACTTTTCTAGTTACTCTCCATGTGACTTCCTCACTGATAACAACAAAAATTTATATAGCATTTGAAGTCTTGCAAAGCGCTTCATGTAAATCATCTCATTTGATTCTTCTAACAACATGATATAAATGTCAATTAATATGCCCATTTTATAATGAGAAAATGAACAAACTGCTCAAATCTGAGCATCAGTCAAGACAGTAATATAACTAATTTGGAGAAAACCACAGTCATTTCTTGAGATCCAAGAAAGAAATTATTTAATTGGTGCAGAACAGTGTCAGCAATCAGCATTTGTAAATGGATATATGTCTTTCCAAGGATTTTAGTCGCTTTCATTTAGCCCTCACAATAACTCTGGAATGCAGGGGTTCTTAAGCATTTTTGATCCCTTTGGCAGTTTGGTGAAATCATGGATCCCTTCAAGGAAGAATGTTTTAAATTACTTACAATAACAGATTATAAAGTAAAACAAAGGTTGGTGTAAAGTTATAACCTTTCCCAACCAAGTTCACAGATCCTAAAAAGATGATTATGGATTCTTGATTTAAAAACACAACTATCTTGATCAATGATGGACAGAAATAACTATACCCAGAGAAGGAACACTGGGAAGCGAATGTAAATTGTTAGCACTAATATCTGTCTGCCCAGGTTGCATGTACCTTCGGATTCTAATGTTTATTGTGCAACAAGAAAATGATATTCACACACATGTATTGTACTTAGACTATATTGTAACACATGTAAAATGTATGGTATTGCCTGTCGTCGGGGGGAGGGAATAGAGGGAGGGGGGGTAATTTGGAAAAATGAATACAAGGGATAATATTATAAAATATATATATATATATATATATAATAAAAAAAAAATAAAAAAAAAAAATAAAAACACAACTATCTTTATTCCCATTTAATAGATTTGGAAAGTGAGGTACAGAGATCATTTAGCTGTATTCTTCTTTTAGCTAGGTTTCTTATTTGTAAAATGGGGATATTAATTAGCACTTATATTTCAGAGCAGTTGGAAGAATCAAATGAGATAATATAGATGAAGCATTTAATACAAAACTTTACATGATGTAGAAATATTTGTTGTTGGTGTTACTTCATCAGCAGGGAAAAAAAGGAAATTCACGTTGATATATTTCTTCTTGTTTGGTTGTTTCTTTTTTTAACAACCAAGGAGGCTGGGTCTCCTTATCTCATCCAGGTTGGAAGTACAGCAGTGACACAAGGTTTATCTCCACTCTGGATCTTCAAAGAAGTGTTGACCTGCTGTTTCTGATCTCATCCAGCTGCTCCTCCTGAGGCACCCACTTATCTTTCTTAAATCATATCCACAGTCTACTCACCTCCCTAAAGGAGCAAATGTAGTCAGGCATTAAACTATTATACCCTTTTCCCCCTTCTCCCCAGTTTCCCAATACCTGCCATAGACTCCTGATACCTGGATGACCCTCTGATTAAATTATTTCTGCTTAGCTGGACAATAGGCCCCTGAATGGTATCTCTCACCCCTTCTCCCACAGCATAAGTTCTATTTTAACATCTCACAGATGCTTTTACTTTTCAAGAATATTTTTTTTTAATTTTAAGCAGGCAGTTATTCTGCTAGTTTCTGCTCCTATGTTCAATGAGACAAGTTAGATTGCATTATTCATGCACTGGTAATCATTTATTCCCCCTATAAACTCACAGGCAGTGCCACAATCCTGCACTCCGATAGCATGAGAGCATTCTAATTATAACTCAGATCATCTCCAGGAAAGAAGAGAAGTTATCAGCCCATTGCTCTGTAATGAGGAGCAAGTTGTCAGTCGTGAATAGCTCATTGTACTTATTAAGTTGGAGGCAACAGTAATTATCAGGAGCCTATTAAAAAGAGCTAGGGATTTTGCTCAGTCAAATAGGATGCAGGAGCAATCAGCAAACAAGTATATCTGAATATCAGTTTTAAAGAACCAATCAAAATTTAAGGGACTTCATTTTTGGAAAAGATGATGTGAGAATCAATAAAGATCCCTTGAGCAGGGGATCAAGGAGCATTGCCCTTTAAAAATCAAAACAAATCCACCCCTTACATGTGTCAATTGAAGCCAATGATTATATATTACAATGTTAAATGAATTGCATTTATGCTCTACCTGATTCATACTTTCATAATACTATGAAATATCCATAGACTGTATAAGTTCTCTCCTCTTCTCATATTGCTTAAACCCCCTTCTTCAGGCCCCTCAGCACGTCTTACCTGACTACTGTAACAGCCTCTTAACTAGTTCTATGTTTCAAGACTCTCTTGTGTGATCACTTTTCACACACTCCTTCCAAATAGCTTCCTAAAGCAGATCTGTGTCATTCTTTTGCTTAGAAATCTTCAATACCTTCCTAAGCCCTACCAGACGTTACATAAACTCATTAGCCAGGTACTCAATACCCTTTTATAATCTAGCTGTAACCTATCTTAGCATTCTGATTTCCTAGCACTCCTCACTGACACTCTTCATTCCAGAAATAATGCACAATTTCTTTTTCTCTTGTCTTGACTTCTCCCCAACCTCCTTACAATTATTTTAAAAAGCACTTCTGGTATATAGGTATCATCAAGTACAACTCCTTTGGGTAACAGATGAAGAAACTGAGACCCAGTGATATTAAGAGAGTGAACTCTTCCTACACTTAAATTTTCCTGGAGTCCTTAGTTGGAGTCTTCATCACATTCTCCTTTGTAGGAATACTTGCATAAATAAGCCTCTTCACAGGCTATTGTGTTGTTTCTTGTTGTTGTTTTTTAATCTTTGTATTCCTGGCACCCCATACAATAAGCATTTCATAAATGACCTTTTAATGTTGAAGAATTAAAATTAAAGAGTCATTAGAATCTAGAAATTTGAGAAGGAACTTTGGAAGTTATCAAGAACAAACTTTTATTATTTTTTTTATTATTTCTGAAATCCAAGCACCTAGCATAGTATCTGGCACAAGTGTACTTAATAAATTATCACTGATTAATCCTAAATCCAAATCCTATTTGAAGCATGACTCTCCACTATGATCTCCTATCAAGTAAACATCCATCATTCAGTTGCATACCACTAATAAAAAAAAATTTAAAAAAAAAAAAAGACTCACTACTTCTTCAGAAAACCTATTATATTCTTCAACAACTCTGTGAGGAAGTTTATCCTTATGGAGAATTGGAATCTACTTTCTTGTATATTTTCCTTAAAGACCAAAAAGAACCCACTCCTTACATGTACCAAATGAAGACGGTGATTACCTATTACAATGCTAAATGCATTGCATCTATTTCCTATCTGATTCATACTTTCATAATACAATGAAATATCCATAAACTGTATAATTCATCAATACACACCAAAAGTTCTTAAGGATATCATGTTAAATAGCTTTCTTCAATTAAATGGCCTATCCACTTTTAACTTTATTGTTTAAGAGCTCATCCCCTCCCATAAACAATAGTACTAAAAATGGATGGAATTTTTCTCACCCTAAGTTCAATTATAAATGATTCATGGTACTAGGGTTGCCAAGGAGATAAGCTAAGGGCAAAGGGTGGCTCAGGTCCAAGTTTGGAAAAGTATCTGCTTGGCAGAGTCCTGAGCTGGGAGTAAGAGGTAGAAATTGCAGGGGCAGGTTTAGACTTAATGTAAGAAAACAACAAAAGAAGATGCCTTAAAAGGTAGTGATTTCCCTCTCGTTAGAAACTAGACTATCACTTGGACAATATCATTAGGGATATCATTCAAGTACTGGTTGCACTCAGTGCCCTTTGAGGTGCTTTCCACAAATAAGATTAATTCTAGGTAAATATCATTCAGCAAACTAATTTTTTGGTAATTATGTTCAATCTTAGATTATCTTAAGTCTGACAAAAATTATCATGGAACAAAATCTTGTAATACGTCAAAATGTAATCAACTATAAGAATAATAATAGAAACCTTTATATGGTGCTTTAAGGTTTATAAAGTGCTTTACACTTACATTACAACTCATTTGATTCTTAAAACAACTGTATGAGGTAGGTAAAACCCCTTTTATAAATGAGGAAACTAAGGCATAGAGAAATTAAAAAAAAAAAAAAAAACTTGCCCAGGATTGCACAGCTAATAAGTATCTGAGGTGAAATTTGAGCTCAGGACTATAAATCCTGAGCGCTACCATTGTGCTATTTACCTTATGAATGAAAGATGATGGTTGGAACAAACTTTATTTTATATCATAATCATATTGTGACCTTATATCTGTGAAAAGAATCTAAGCAAAATCAACTAGAAAACCACACATGGCAATATAAACAACATTCTATACCTAGAACTGTTTTAGCTAGAAGAGAAGAATTCATTTTATTATCAGTTTTCTAAGACCAAGATTGGTCATTGCAATGAATCTGAGTTTAATTGTTAAACTCTTCAAGACTATCTACCCACTATAGAGGGACTAGTAGGTGTGTGTGTGTATATATATATATATATATATATATATATATATATATATATATATATATATATATATATGCCCAGATAAGGGTTCATGATTTAGTTTCAAACCAGGTTCATGATTTAGACATAAAGGGTGATACTATAAGCAAATATGCAAACAAGATTAGAAAGGAAGCAGAAAACTGGGGGGGGAGGGGATTTATATCCATGGATTCTGAAAAAGGCCTCCTTTCTAAAATACATAGAAAACAGATTCAAATTTATAATACAAGCCATTCTCCAATTGATAAATGGTCAAAACATATGAACAGACAATTTTCAAATGAAGAAATTAAAACCATTTCTAGTCAAACGAAAAATACTCTAAATCACAATTGAGCAGAGAAATACAAATTAAGACAACTCTAAGGTACCACTACGTAGCTCTCAGATTGACTAAGATGACTCGAAAAGATAATCATAAATGTTGGAGGTGATGTGGGATACCGAAACATTGTTGATGGAGTTATGATTCAACCATTCTGGAGAACAATTTGGAACTATGCCCAAAGAGCTAACAAATTGTGCATACCCTTTGACGCAGCAAAGTCCCAAAGAGATAATAAAAAAAGAAAAGGACCCAAATATGTGAAAATGTTTAATCAGCCTTTTTGTAGTGGCAAGGACCTGGAAACTGAATGGCTGCCCATCAACTGGGGAATGGCTGAGTAAGATATGGTAGATAAATGTTATGGAATATTATTATTCTATAAAAAATGATCAACAGGATGCTTCAGAGAGGCTTGGAAAGACTTCTATGAACTGATGCTGAGTGAAGTGAGTAGAACTAAGAGAACACTATACAAAGTAACAACAAGATTATGTGATGATCAATTCTGATGGAGGTGACTCTTTTCAACAATGAAATGATTCAAACCAATTCTAATAGACTCTGATGGAAAGAGCCATCCGCACCCAGAGAAATGACTGTGGAGACTGAGCGTGGATCACAACATAATATTTTCTTTTTTTATTATAGCTTTTTATTGACAAAACATATGCATGGATAATTTTTCAACATTGACCCTTGCAAACACTTCTGTTCCAACTTTTCTCTTCCCTCCCTCCACCCCCTCCCCTAGATGGCAGGAAGTCTTATACATGTTAAACATGTTAAAGCATATCTTAAATACAATTTACACAACATAATATTTTCAACTCTTTGTTGTTTGCTTGGTTTTTTATTATCTTTCTCATTTTTTTTTCCTTTTAGATCTGATTTTTGTGTGTGTGTGCAGCACGATTAATGTGGAAATAAGTATAGAAGAACTGCACATGTTTAACATGTATTGGATTATGTGCCATTTAAAGGAGGGGGTGTGAAGAAAGGAGGGAAAAAATTTAAAACACAAGGTTTTGCAAAGGTGAATGTTGAAAACTATATTTGCATGTAT